>NC_136488.1:110655130-111277630 GCF_053919585.1 Euprymna scolopes
GTACGACTGGGGGATATATATAATATATCCACCAGTTCACTACAACAAATGAAAGAAAGAAAACACAATCAACGCATTGATATTTTTAAAATTTGGTTGAAAATGTACATTACAGATAGCCAGAATTACAAAAATCCTCTATCTTTATAAACACTATTTAGCTGAAATGAACTAGATTTCTTAGAAAATCGGCATGGTTTCATATCTTTTTAAAATTTAAACGATCAATTTTTCTTTGTAATTTATGGAAAAAAAAAACTTTGATATAGAACAGAAGTGGGTCTCTTTTGTTTCTATTAAAACAAAGAATTCACCTCAGAACAACATTCTAAAATTTAAAATATTATTTTTAAAATTGGGTATCGATTATTTTTTGAAAGTTGCACAAAAAGAGCATGTGAATATCTGAATTTACATAATTGAGAAAAATATGATTACTTACTTGTTGTATAATTTAATTTTCGGTGCGTGCTTGATGGGACGATGCGTTTTTTCCTCTTTCAAATGTTCATCTTTACTTTTGTAAGCATGAAGTGTATGTAGTTGTAGCGTCAAAGAATTTCTTTCCAAATGGATTTCAAAATCAGAGAGCTAAATGGAGGCGACATTTTGACTACACGCCGAATGTGTAAATTTGACCTCTTGTTGACCTTTAGCGTGACCACACTTTTTTGATATTCCAATGGTCTCACAGCTAGAGATGAAAGAATTCACAAATGGTGAGACATAGGCCATTCTAAGGCACCACATATTTGAAGGTCGTAAAATAAATGAGTTTCTTTATTAAAAGAAATTTTATCGACTTACGGGCGAGTGATTTACGACTTTTAGTCGCCCCAAGAAATTTTCAATCGACTGTGGCGACCGGTCGTGTAAAGTCTCAAAGGCTGTATGTATGTATGTATGTATGTGTCAGGTCATGTCATATGCTACTGGTACCATGTAACCCAGTACTACCTGCCTCATGGTCGGGTCACCGGCGACTAAACTGGTTCCCCCACCAGACTTGTTTGGTGAGGAGGGCGGCTTGTCTCCCTGAAGGATTAAAAACAAGACCTTCCAAAGGGCGAATGAACTCTTTTCTGGGTCAATGGCCAACTAGCACCGTGTATATTTGTGTGTGTGTGTGTGTGTGTGTGTGTGTGTATTGGGGTAGAGAGGGCTCCCATAAGCCGTGGTGAAGGCGACCTTTCTAGGAGAAGCAAATCTCTGATTTAAAAAACCATAAAGCGGAAGACCAGTACCCGCATTAAGCTGGTCTGCAGTTTAATTTGTTGCTGGCTATCTTGCTCTTGCTTGTTGCTGGATCTCAACATTTTGAACCGAGAGAGAGACTTAGCTGTCGTACAAAGCTAAGACTCTTTAACATCATATTTGTATAGATACTCCCTCAGACATTTGGGCTCATGGATTTTAAATGTCTGAGGGAGTGGCACTCGTCTGACAAGACGTTGCAATCATCATGTATGTATGTATGTGTATATATATATATGTATATATATATATATGTATGTGTATATATATATGTATGTATGTGTATATATATATGTATGTGTATATACATGTATGTGTGTGTATATATATATATATATATATATACATGTGTGTATATATATGTGTATATATATATAGGTATGTATGTGTGTATATATATGTGCGTATGTGTATCTATACTCCTATAAATCTAGTTTTCTTTTGTGTGTATCAATATTCATATTAAAAACCCTCTTTTCTATTTACTTAAAAAGAAAATACAATTTTCTTATATATGGGTTGTGGAATTGCATTCACTAGCAAACGATCTAGCTAATTTGCATATTCTTTTTAAACAATCATTTTAATTAATTCCCTATTAATTGCTTCGGGTTTTAATGGGATAATCATCTTTAGTTAACTATTACGTGTAATTATATTCATGCAGATATTCTACATGATTTATACTTGCACAATATTTGCGAAAAAAGTTTATAGTAAACACAAAATTGTTTCCATATATATTTATGTATGCATATATATTTTTATTAAACAAATCTATCTATCTATTATTTTTCTATCTATATATCTATAAAAGTGAACGTGTCTGTGTATCTGTCTTTGTACATTTCCCTATGCAATAACTCCGTCAATTTTAGTCTACAAACTCGAAATTTGATATACAGGTTACTGAGATTTGGGAAAATCGATGTAATCGGTTTTTGGCCCGAAATTTCGCGATTAAGGGGTCAAAGTTCAATAATTTGACCTTTGAGAACTCTACCAAACTCCTCCAACAATTTTGGGTCTACGCACTTGAAATTTTAGATATAAGTGTCTTGGATATGGATAATAATAATAACTTGATTTGAGCCCAAAACAATAAATTTTAAGGGGTCATAATAGGGGTCAAAGTTTTAAAAAAATTGTCCTCTGCGGTCTCTTCCAAATTACTCAGAATTTCTGGTCTAAATATTTGAAATTTTACATAAAGGGTATTCAGAGATAGGGCAAGCTTTTTCATCAACTTGGGTCGAAAATTTTTAGTTACCAATATATAAATGTATGTATGTATGTTTGCATGTCTGCCTTAAACTTTCAATAGAGGCGACGGATTTTACCAAGATCAGTATTATTTTAAAGTTCGATCTTTCATACGACAAATATCGAAAAATTGGCTAAAAACATTAATATCTTCCTCTTCAACTAGGCACTTTTCTACAGGGGTGCGGTCACTTTTTTCGCCGATATTTTTGAAAGTTATCCTCTCCTTTAGATTGTCTAGCCTTAATTTTAAAAAATGTCGCTTCCGGTTTGGCGGTGGTCGTAACAGCATAAACGTTAGGTTTTACCCCGTTCTTTTCCTCCTTTGCGGTACGGGTTCAAGCCTGCCTTCCTACTACCACTATTTTTTTTTTTTGCTCAACATACACATCCAAACACCCGGGCAACGCCGGGCGCCCATGCTAGTATATATATATATATATATATATATATATATATATATATATGTATGTATGCATATGTATATAGATGTATGTATGTATGCATATGTATATAGATGTATGTATGTGTGTATATATATATATATATATATATATATATATATATATATGTAACTACGTCAATAACATAATTTTAAGTATTTTCCATATGAAGATAAATATTTTATATAAATATAATTAGCTAATGAAAATAAACAAAATAAATAAAACTTTATAACCTTGTTATATTGGCATAATGAATTTCGATAATGATAGTATATAGGATGGCAAAATATATCTAAATTAATATTTAATATGATCAATGAAGATAAGTATGTTAATATATTACACATAATATATTATTTTACTGTGCAGTGACAAAAAAGAGAGTACATCTACATTATACAATAAGGAGTGACGGAGGATTAAATATTAAATTAGTATAGGGAATAGAAATGGATCATGATATGACGAGATCCCTGGCGCCACCAGATGATCTTGCTTTTCAGATAGAGGAAGAGAAGATGGGAGAGGATTAGGTATGGTTGGGGGGTGCCATGCTGACACTTGGTCAAGGAAAAACAGATGTTTATGAGATTTCTGTCCACAATGAAAGGAAAATATAAAATCTGATAATAGCATTCGTGGAACAAGAGATTGTTTTTCTAGTTGGATTTGGTAAAAATAAATTTTAGCTGCTGAGTGAGACAGGTACAATGACTTGGGTTCAAAAGGTCTGCTTTGGGTTTTTTTTTTTTTTTACATAGGCATCACCACATTATCAAGGCCAAGAGGCCACTCAAGGATAAGGGTTAAAGAGTGTACAGTAGAAATTGGACAATATCGTAATCATTAGTAATGAAAATTTGGTAAATTTGATAACTTATATGGAACAGCTCATCAAGAACTTATTTACGTTAGACTTGAAGACAACCATATTGTAGTCAGTCGGAAAGCAGGAAAATGGAAGACAATTCCACAGGCGTGCAGTTCTAAGAAAGAAGCTTTGTTCATGGAATCTACGTTTAGGTTTAGGCACAGATAAAGAGTGGGGGAATTATTGATAGTGTTTACAGCTAGACGAGTATTTCTTGTGAAAGTTTGGCGTGGGGGGACCATAGATTGAAGCTCAGTCGAACACTTTCCATGAAAATAACGATACATCAGAGACAAACTCGCAACATCTCTTCTGTGAGATAGAGGTTGCAAGGAAGAGAAAAGGACATCTCCTACGAGGCTACGAAGTCTATTTTGAACTCTATCAAGGCAGGACAAGTCCTTTCTAGCAGCTCCTGCCCAGATGTGGACACAATATTCCATCCTTGGACGTACCTGGCTCTTATATAGATAGAGAATAGCATCAGCAGTAAGATATCTACCGGATCGATAGAAAGACCCCATCATTTTTCCAGCGGCCTTGGCAACAGATTTGATGTACGTGTTCCATTTAAGATCAGGAGTAATGGTCAAGCCAAGAAGCTTGTCAAAACTTGAGGCCTCCTGAAGACGAGAGCCATTCATTTCAATTGATGCCAGATGTGGATCAGAATGTTGATGATGTAAAGAGAGAGGCTTGGTTTTAGATGCATTAAAAGTAACCAGCCACTCCTTACCCCATTGTACTACGTGCTCAAGATCAGAGGAGAGAGAATTGAAGAGAACTTGGTTGTTTACTGTCTTAGATGTGCTACCATAAATGGTAGAGTCGTCAGCATAAATGTCTACAAATGATGTAAGGATGTGATTTGGAAGATCATTAATGTAGATCAGGAAAAGAGTTGGGCCCAGATGGACCCCTGAGGGACACCGGCATTAATACTGTGAGCTTCTGATTTTTGCCCCTCAACTACTACTCTTATGAATCTATCAGAAAGAAATGATTTAATAATTGAGAAGACATTTCCAGCTATACCATAGCTAGAGATCTTATGAAGTAAACCTTTATGCCATACCCTATCAAAGGCCTTAGATATGTCAAGAGCAATTGCCCTAGAAAGGTTGCCTCCGTCGAGAGATTTGCTAATCCTATGAGATATAACTGTAAGCACATCTGCTGTAGATCTAGCTGAACGGAAACCATATTGAGTGTCACTAAGAAGGTTATTTTTGTTGAGATGGTTGATTACTTCTGTATTTAACACAGATTCCATCAACTTACTCATGACGCACAGGAGACTTATTGGCCTGTACTGAGAGGGGGATGAGCGATCACCTGAATTCTTAAATACAGGGCATACTGATGAAATTTTCCAGGGAGATGGGAAACTATTCTCCTTAAGACAACGTTTAAACAGTTTTGTAAGTATGGGCGCTAGTTCAGGTTGAAGTTTTTTGAGTACTATAATTGGAATACCGTCAGGGCCAGTTGCTTTACTGGAATCAAGGTTTTTGATTAGCTTGGCAACATCACGTACAGATATACGTATATCACATAGCATGTTTTCTGATACAGGAGGAAATATTGGGGGTTGGCGGCCTTGATCGCAAAGGGTAGAATTAGCTGCAAAGTTCTTGACAAAGAGTTTGGCTTTGTCTGATGCTGACGAGATTACCTCAGGTTCATTGATAATAGTTGGGATGGAGCACACACTTCTGTTCAGGATTCTGTTTGCTATTTGCCAAAACTGGTGGGAACCAAGCCGCTGCTCAGCTACTTTGGACTTAACAGATTGAGCATACAACTCTCTTGCATTCTTTATTACTTTCTTACAATGGTTGCTGGCAGTCCTAAAAGCGGCTTTAGTTTCCATACATCTATTACGTTGGAAACAGTGGAAAAAGTGACTTCTGTGCGCAATGGCAGCAGCACATTCTGGAGAGAACCATGGCTGGCTGTTAGGTTTTTGCTGACACTTTTTCGAGGGTATGAAACGGTCAATACCTACAATTAACCATTCCGTTAGGTCTAATACTATAGAGGACACATCCTTTTTAAACATGGAATGCAGAGGTAGATCAGATATAAATGTGCGGAAGCTATCCCAGTCAGCCTTAGTGTATCGATATACTGTACGATGGAGAGGTACATCTGGGGACTTATTACATTTCATTTTTATCTTAATTGATACAACAGAGTGGTCGGAAGATCCAAGAGGCGACAGAACAGAAACTGAACATAGTTCAGGGCAAGTTGTGAGAAAAAGGTCTAGTAGGCTCGCATACTGGCTGTCATTGTCGGGCACACGGGTGGGTTCCTGAACAATCTGAGTGAGGTCATAGGCAATGGAGAAATCATGACAGAACCTCCCCTCATAATCTGTCTTTTTTGAGTGGGTCAACCATTCGACGTTGTGAACATTGAAGTCTCCACATATGTGAATGTTAGCTGAAGGATAAGCAGATAGGACTAGGTCAATTTTCTCAGATATGCTTTTAAAGATAGTAACTCTGCTGTTATGGGGGCGATAGAGAGTAAATATAAATGCCGTAGTGTGAGCTAAAGCAACCCGGAAGCACATATAGGGTAAGTTAGGATCTTCCCTGGAGATGTCCCTTCCACATGGAAAGCTATCTTTAATATAGGCACATATTCCATGCCCATGGCGATCTTGGGGGTCAGATTTAGAAGTTAAGTTAGAGTATCCTTTAATTGCGAACTCTTCTAGGGAAATAGCCTGTCCAATGCCAGTTTCACTTAAAAATAAAAGGTCTGGTTTAGTCTCCTGTAATTGGGTTTCAACCTCTTGAAGGTTAGAACGTAGACCCCTGATGTTGGAGAAGGAGACATGGTAGTAGGGATCTACGTTGGAAGTTGGAGAACCGGGTTTAATCGTGTATTTTTTCTTGAAACTTGTCATGATGAAATTTTGGAATTTGTGGACTAGGTCATCAGATTTACTTAGAGCAGGACAGAGAGGGGAAACTAAGAGAGAAAAAGAAACGAAGAATTTTTTTTTTATTTGTAGCTAATGATAAGGTAAAGCCGTAACAATTACCCACTAGTATGGCATCGAGAGGCCCCACCAGAAGCTACTGCATGGTCCAGAATCCATTCACCAAATGGCAATACAGCAGCCCCAGTACTTTGCACCTGCTGATAGGACAGCCTCCTTAGTGGTTAATCCAAGGTTCGGGTCCCTGACTATCAGGCGGATAACGTCAGCCCAGACAAAACGTTTACCTCCAGCACCCTTACTAGTGACATAGCTACAAGGATAGACATAGAAACAGAAAATTTCCGCCATCTCTGCCAACTGTTCGCGCAAAATACTGCCAACCTAGAAAACAGCTTTTTCTTCTCCCTTTGTCAGAAAAATCACTCATTAAAAGATGAGGACTGAGGGACAAATAAGAAGAAGCGAGAGTAACAGGAGCTGCCGATAACACATCCACAATGCGTTTTCTACTCTCCATTAAAAAAAAAAAAAAAAAAAAAATTATTAAGTATTCTACTTAATAAAAGTCCAACGGACGTGTTTAAGGGAAAGTATGGTAATAGATTCCCCTCTCACGAACTAAGAATGAGTACAATTTCGTAATCTATTTTTACAATCAACTTGGTAGATAAATAAACATTTATGGACAAGAAAAAAAGCTAGCATTTAATAAAACAGAAATACATAAATTAAATACTGAAATAAAATGGAGTTATTAATATTTGAATCAAAAAATAAAAAGTATGATTAAAATTGAAATCACTTATCTCAACAAAAACACGTCCGTCTCCAAAATGTAAACTGAAGTGAGGAATTTAAGTTAACAGCGTTCAAAAGATTTTTTTAAAAATTAACCGTTAAAAGAAAAGCGTGATTTTATGCTGAACTTTAGCTAGTCACGTTTTAAGAAACTTACGATATAAAAGAAAAGCGGATGGGGGGGTTCTTCCGAAGGTTAGTTGGTGACGTTATAAGTAATTGCGAGATAAGATGGAAGCCAGCGAAATTAAGGGGTGTAGACTGAAAATGATAATATAATGGATTGAGTATACAATATTTAAGATCAACTCGGTAGATAAATAAACATTTATGGACGAGAAAAAAAAAGCTAGCATTTAATAAAACAGAAATACATAAATTAAATACTGAAATTAAATGGAGTTATTAATATTTGAATCTAAAAATAAAAAGTATGATTAAAATTGAAATCACTTATCTCAACAAAAACACGTCCATCTCCAAAATGTAAACTGAAGTGAGGAATTTAAGTTAACAGCGTTCAAAAGATTTTTTTAAAAATTAACCGTTAAAAGAAAAGCGTGATTTTATGCTGAACTTTAGCTAGTCACGTTTTAAGAAACTTACGATATAAAAGACAAGCGGATGGGGGGGTTCTTCCGAAGGTTTGTTGGTTACGTTATAAGTAATTGCGAGATAAGATGGAAGCCAGCGAAATAAAGGGGTGTGGACTGAAAAGGATAATATAATGGATTGAGTATACAATATTTAAGATCAACTCGGTAGATAAATAAACATTTATGGACGAGAAAAAAAAAGCTAGCATTTAATAAAACAGAAATACATAAATTAAATACTGAAATTAAATGGAGTTATTAATATTTGAATCTAAAAATAAAAAGTATGATTAAAATTGAAATCACTTATCTCAACAAAAACACGTCCGTCTCCAAAATGTAAACTGAAGTGAGGAATTTAAGTTAACAGCGTTCAAAAGATTTTTTTAAAATTAACCGTTAAAAGAAAAGCGTGATTTTATTCTGAACTTTAGCTAGTCACGTTTTAAGAAACTTACGATATAAAAGAAAAGCGGATGGGGGGGGGGTTCTTCCGAAAGTTAGTTGGTGACGTCAAAAGTAATTGCGACATAAGATGGAAGCCAGCGGAATTAAGGGGTGCAGACTGAAAAGGATAATATAATGGATTGAGTATACAATATTTAAGATCAACTCGGTAGATAAATAAACATTTATAGACGAGAAAAAAAGCTAGCATTTAATAAAACAGAAATACATAAATTAAATACTGAAATAAAATGGAGTTATTAATATTTGAATCTAAAAATAAAATGTATGATTAAAATTGAAATCATTTATCTCAACAAAAACAAGTCTGGATTTGGTTTTGGAAGATGTTGTCATTTGGGTCCACCTGTTGGACCACCAAGCCAAGTGATAAGTTAGTTGGACAGATAAGTAAATAAATTGAACCTAGGGAGAGATATGGTCATTAATGAGGGAGAAGGTTCAGGACAAAAGAAAGAGAGAAGGGGAGTAAATTAATAGGGAACAAAGAGAAAGAGAGAAAGGGAAGAGAAAAGAAAGAATAACTCCAAAAAGGTAGAGGGAGGAATTTCTGATTTGATAAAAACGATTGGTTTTTTAGAGTTAGGGTCCTTTTTACTAGCTGGCATCGAGGCATCCACATCGCTCTCACCCCGCCTGGGGTGGGGTGGCGAAACCCTCATAAGAGCTAAGTTGAAAAGCTCTTGTTCTTAGCTGGGAAATTAGTTAGAGGAACTTAACCTGCATCATGAAGCTTGGATCAAAGAACTCGACTATAAACAAGTGTAAAACGATTTATGAATAATTATTTTGTTTCGTTAAATAAAAATGTCCCAGAGTTTTTCTTTCTTTCTTGATTTCCGGCCTGAATGAAGATGCAGTTTATTTCAGGTATGCCCTGATGCCAGATGATGAAGGAGATAGACTGGATCTAGCACGAAGCCAGAGTGATGACCGAAATCGACAATGTTGTCACATGAACTTAGGGTCATGCACATTTCGCGTGCCCTGAGCAGCAGAAGAATATTTTCCAGTAACCAGTGAAAGTCTGGTCACCACTGAGGGGTCCACCACTAGACAAGTAAGAATGTAGCCCTGCTGCGTTGCATCTATGGTCCTGTGAGCTGGGAGCGATGAACACGGCCAGAAGTACATCACAAGTATGCTCCCGTGAACCAGGATAGCGACGGATGCGGCCCGGCCCTCGGACGAGAGAGGGTGTTAGGGTTATATTATGGTGCCGTGACCAGGATATCACATCTCTATGAGATGTGCACGAATGAGTAACCACGAACACATTTTTGAAGCGTCTGGAACTCAGTTTTCTTGAAAAAAAAAATTGAAAATATAAGGAAAAAGAAAAATGGCACAGAAAAATGTTAAAAAAAATCGGGGGGAAAAAGAACCATTGAAAAGAAAACTTATTGAAAAGAAAAGAAAAACTGACATTGAATTTATCGAAAAGAAAAGAAAGATTGAAATTAAACTTTGAAGGCATAGCTAAAAACATAATAGCTGCAAGGAGCAAGGAGGACCTCGAGAGACAGAGAAAAGGAGAAATGAAAAGAAACGAAGCAGATGATAAGAGAGGTAAGGGCAGATTTTTATTGGTTCCTATTGCTTCGCTCAAATGTTTTTTCATGTGCGGTTGTCAGTGTGGTTTTTCTTTTGTTAAGTCTCCCATAACGAAAGTTTTGTCTTAATATGCAAAGTATTGTTGATTTTTCTTCCACCCCCAAAGGAAAACGTGAAAATGAAATATGTATTCGTTAGACTGGTTGATATGCCGTTGTTGTATAAGAACGGACGCGCATATGTTGTCACTGATATGAGAGAGAAAGAGAGAGAGAGGCAAGTCCCCTTAAAAGGCATGGCAGTAAACAGATTTAGTAGACATGAGGAGAGAGGGAGGGGCGAAAAGCAAAAAACAGCAAGCCCCAAGACCAGCTTGGAGCAGGAGCGAGGTGTGGGCGAATTGATGAGCATAAGAGTGTATACGACTTATCACGGGTAGCAGTCCGAAGGGTTAGATTCACTTTGAAATTTTTAAAAGAAAAATAGTTTTTGAAAAGAAGGAAGAGTAAAGGAAAAATAAATAAATAAATGAATAAATTATAAAAGAACGCCTGTCAAATAATGGTTGAAAGAAAAAAAAAAGAAAAGAACTAAGACAGAAAGAGAACGACAGTTGGCAGTTTTAGAAGAAAAAAATGTGTCGAGGAAGCCAGAAGAAAGAATTGGCTGGGTGTGATGTGATCTCTGCGGGAGGGATGTGAGAAAGTGTAGAGTGCACTGTGTATGAGCTATAAAGGTAGAGACGGAGAAATGTACAAGGTGTACTGGTCGTAAAGGCATGAAGAATTGAGTGGTCAAAGATTTAACGAGACACTGGATGTGTCTGCGTGAGATGCCATGGAAAAGGCATGTGAGAATACGAATATCATAGAGATGTGATCTCTCCGCTGGTCTACAGTGACAGACACTGTGCACCACTGATGAATGGGGAAACTTTTGAGAATAATGTACCATGAGATAGAATGGTCAATAAGTGAGAGAGAGAAAGATGCTCATGCCGAGATAACCTGAAGAATGGTTGTGAAAAGGGAAACCAAAGAGGGATTGAGAGAAGTATACCGATCCTTAGAGAAATAGAAACCGGCGGTATCGATGCCGTTCTGATTTTGTAATGAATAGAAGCTCTCATAAAAATAAATTAAAGATGAAGTAATGATTTGGCTGTGTGGTGAGACATTTAGACTGCCAAACGTTTGGTTGGAGAATTTTATTAAAATTAAAGGAAAAAAAACCTGAAATTGGGGGAAGGAAGGTTCCTGTCAGCCTACGAGCAATGAACCAGGTAGACCAGAAGTAGTTAACCAGGTAGCAATCTGATAATGGACTGGGTTGCAACTGTTGGTGCTGTCGTGTGCATGTCGGGCCCTTGTGCGCACGTGGTATTGACAGGCTGTGGAACGGGGCCGCTCTTTCAGATGTGCTAGTAGATAGAAACCAATGGGGATAGACAGAAGAGAAACTAAAAACGTGTATCATGAAATTAAATCTTAAATCTTTTTAGGATAAAACAAACGGAGTTTGATAGAACCGTGATTTGATTGAAGAAAAAAAATGAAGGGAACTGTTTCGTTATTTTAATAATTGTATTGAAATGTACTATTTTTTTTTGATGAGGACTGATACCGTGTGAAATAGTGAATTATTTGAAAAAAATTTTTGTGGCATTTAAACTGCCGAATAGCGAGTCATTTGGCCTGAGAGTTTTCATGAAATGTGAATAAAATATTGCTGGAAGTGATGTTAAGGCATTTAAACTGTTGAATAGAAAATCAGTTGGCCTGAGAGTTTTCATGAAATATGAATAAAATATTGTTGGAAGTGATGTTAAGGCATTTAAACTGTTGAATAGAAAATCAATTGGCCTGAGAGTTTTCATGAAATGTGAATAATATATTGTTGGAAGTGATGTTAAGGCATTTAAACTGTTGAATAGAAAATCAGTTGGCCTGAGAGTTTTCATGAAATGTGAATAAAATATTGTTGGAAGTGATGTTAAGGCATTTAAACTGTGGAATAGAAAATCATTGGTCTGAGAGTTTTCACAGAGTGTGAGGTGGTAAATTGATTGGAATTTGCATTAAAACATTTAGGCTGTCAAAGAAAAAATCATTTAGCCTGGGAATTTACATTAAAAAAAAATGAAATCAATCGCATGGTAAATAGTTTTGAAGCATTCAAACTGTCAAGTAGAATGTCTTAAAGAAACCAACGGTGCTGATAGTATTATGTTTTGAAAAAATTAAATATGCAGTCGTTGAGAAGGCTTTGAAATTGTGAAAACACTGCTGATGCTATTCTCTACCTATATAAGAGCCAGGTACGTCCAAGGATGGAATACTGTTGCCACATCTGGGCAGGAGCTGCTAGAAA
Source organism: Euprymna scolopes (assembly GCF_053919585.1). NCBI lineage: Eukaryota > Metazoa > Mollusca > Cephalopoda > Sepiida > Sepiolidae > Euprymna > Euprymna scolopes. The sequence goes on from NC_136488.1 coordinate 110,667,710, forward strand.
GGACTTGTCCTGCCTTGATAGAGTTCAAAATAGACTTCGTAGCCTCGTAGGAGATGTCCTTTTCTCTTCCTTGCAACCTCTATCTCACAGAAGAGATGTTGCGAGTTTGTCTCTGATGTATCGTTATTTTCATGGAAAGTGTTCAACTGAGCTTCAATCTTTGGTCCCCCCTCGCCAAACTTTCACAAGAAACACTCGTCTAGCTGTAAACACTATCAATAATTTCCCCCACTCTTTATCTGTGGCTAAACCTAAACGTAGATTCCATGAACAAAGCTTCTTTCTTAGAACTGCACGCCTGTGGAATTGTCTTCCGTTTTCCTGCTTTCCGGCTGACTACAATATGGTTGTGTTCAAGTCTAAAGTAAATAAGTTCTTGATGAGCCGTTCCATATAAGTTATTAAATTTACCAAATTTTCATTACTAATGATTACTATATTGACCAATTTCTACTGTACACTCTTTAACCCTTATCCTTGAGTGGCCTCTGGGCCTTGATAATGTGGTGATGCCTTTGTAAAAAAAAAAAAAAAAAAAAAAAAGTATGAAATATCATTCGGAAATGTGCCTCCATGCCAAGAGGTGTGCATGACCTGAGGACGTGAGTTCTTTCCCTTCGTGTAAAGGATTGAGAGAGATGCGTCTGAAGAAAAGAAAGAAAACCCCGCGGTTTATGATGTTATGAGTAAAAATACTGCATTCTTCGTTTTTAGATATTTTTGTAATCGAGCACTCTACTGGAGTAGAGCTAATAATTTTTATGTGCTCAACATGTCGCTCGGATTTAAAACCAACAGTATTGATGGTAAATTTGAATTTTTGTATAGCTGAAGAATGGATTGCTATTGAGCAAGTAGAGATAAATAAATAGAGGCGTAAATGTGACTTGACTGTGCCACGTTTGGTTGAAATTATTTCAGTCACCAGAATACCACATTTACCCATTTTCATTTTGTTGACTTCGGACAATCACGTGAGAATTAAGTGAGATTTTTTTTGAAGATAGTGATTTGAAGGGGAGCAATTAGACCCACGGATGAACAATAAATTAGTCATGCGGAGATACAGTGTTTGAAAGAAGATACCAGAAATGAATAGAGATCTGTTTGAGTCTGTATGAATTATGAGATGAAAGATCTTATTACAATCACTGGCTCAATGCACTGTAAAATGTGCATGTGGGTAGTGTGCCTGGAAACTTCTGTCGATCTTGTAGGATAGAGAATTAATTGTATTTGGGAATTCTGTAATTGTATTTGGGAATTCTGACTGAAAAGAAATAGTTTAGTTGAGGACTAACTAAATTTGGAAAAGAAGAGAAATATCAGAAAAATGGATATGTGGAAAGGATCTGACCTTTCTTTTACTCAATGAAGTGTGAGAGAAATCTGGAGATTGTTTTTTTAATTAGCAGATAGCTGGATAAAAATGTGAGAGTCAATAATGAAAGAATTCCCCCGTTTTAAATGTAGGAAGAAATCAGGTAACCACAAACCACTGACAACTGACAACAGCACACCTGAGCGGAGTGTGGATACCAATGAGTGCCCTCTACCAAAACTTGGATAGCGTGCATGAGCTGCAACCATCGACAAAACCCAAGGTTACAAGCAGGGACCCCAAAGTCAGTCCCTAAGCCATAATTAAAAAAAGAAAAAGAATGAAAAAAAAAAACAAATATCAAAAGCGCAAATATTTTTCTGATTGTTTTATGATTTGTGAGAAAGAGAAAATGAGCAAGTAGTTAAAGGGTGTATGAACCATCCTTTGATAGTGAACTGAACATGGTTATCTTTTCACGGTTGCATGCACATAGGTTAAATCATAGAGAAGGACCGAAAATGAAAAAAAATGAAAAAAGAAAAAAATGTTTTGCATGCACATAGATTAAGTCGTGAAGATACTGAAAGTAAATAAGAAAAAAAATTTTAAAAATGAAAGACACCCCATGTTTGCATGTACATGGTTTGATGAGTTACAGTTATACAGAAGGACTGAAAATAAAGAAGAGAAACTGTTTTGCATGTACGTAGTTGCAGTCACCTTAAAAGGACTAGTAAAGTGAAAAAAAGGGAGTTTATCAATTGAAAAATGCATGTGTAGGCGAATATAAAAATCCATGACTCATGAGCTGTGGAAGCTTATAATGTATGAGTGCATGTTTAGTTATTGAGTGAGTGCCATTTTCTCTGATGATAAGAACTATGGGCTACATACAAATACTTATGCATGCATACACACTACATTATAATATATACAGCAGTACAACCAGAACCATTGGACCAGAACATTTTTGCATGCTGAATGGACAGTTTTTGTCAGTTGCTTTTTATTGAATGATTGTAGAATTACTAGTTTCAGGTCAGGCTTCTGGTGCAGGTCGCATATATGCCAATTATGACTAATTGACAAGTGAAAGGAAGGGGCGGATATGACGAAATCCCTGGCGCCACCAGATAATCTTGCTTTTCAGATAGAGGAAGAAAAGATGGGAGAGGATGAGGTATGGTTAGGGGGGGGCCATGTTGACACTTGGTCAAGGAAAAACAGATGTTTATGAGATTTCTGTCCACAATGAAAGGAAAATATAAAATCTGATAATAGCATTCGTGGAACAAGAGATTGTTTTTCTAGTTGGATTTAGTAAAAATAAATTTTAGCTGCTAATTGAGTGAGACAGGTACAATGACTTGGGTTCAAAAGGTCTGCTTTGGGGTCTGGAAGATGTTGTCATTTGGGTCCACCTGTTGTATTTAACTACCAGACCACTAAGCCAAGTGATAAGTTAGTTGGAGAGATAAATAAATAAATTGAACCTAGGGAGAGATATGGTCATTAATGAGGGAGAAGGTTCGGGACAAAAGAAAGAGAGAAGGGGAGTAAATTAATAGGGAACAAAGAGAAAGAGAGAAAGGGAAGAGAAAAGAAAGAATAACTCCAAAAAGGTAGAGGGAGGAATTTCTGATTTGATAAAAACGATTGGTTTTTAGAGTAAGGGTCCTTTTTACTAGCTGGCATCGAGGCATCCACATCGCTCTCACCCCGCCTGGGGGGGGGGAAACCCTCATAAGAGCTAAGTTGAAAAGCTCTTGTTCTTAGCTGGGAAATTAATTAGAGGAACTTAACCTGAAGCTTGGATCAAAGAACTCGACTATAAACAAGTGTAAAACGATTTATGAATAATTATTTTGTTTCATTATATAAAAATGTCCCAGAGTTTTTCTTTCTTTCTTGATTGCCGGCCTGAATGAAGATGCAGTTTATTTCAGGTATGCCCTGACGCCAGATGATGAAGGAGACAGACTGGATCTAGCACGAAGCCAGAGTGACGACCGAAATCGACAATGTTGCCACACGAACCTAGGGTCATGCACATTTCGCGTGCCCTGAGCAGCAGAAGAATATTTTCCAGTGACCAGTTAGAGTCTGGTCACCCTTGAGGGGTCCACCACTAGACAAGTAAGAATGTAGCCCTGCTGGGTTGCATCTATGGTCCTGTGAGCTGGAAGCGACGAACACGCCCAGAAGTACATCACAAGTATGCTCCCGTGAACCAGGATAGCGACGGATGCAGCCCAGCCCTCGGACGAGAGAGGGTGTTAGGGTTATAATGATATTATTACTTAGTTTAATAGTAATGTTTATAGATGGTAAAGTTGAGTTTGTTAAGTAAGGTAATTTATGGATTAAAAAAACTAAATTGTAATAATTATAATATTAAAAAGGTATTTATAGTTATCAGACTCCAAATATTGATCTAAAAATAAAATGTATATGATGCAACAAGAGATTATTGATTGATAGGTTGTTTCAAATGTATGAGTCAAATGTTTTAATTGTTAAAAATTTAAAAAAAAAAAAAAATTAATTAAAGTATATAGGAGAGGGGGGTTAAAGTATAAGGAAACCATTAGTTGGATATGGTCTATAATTTTTAGGTCTAAACAATATTTATTAAATCTTATTAACTTGAATTTAAATTAGAATTAGTTTTAACTGAAATATACATTTATTTATTTATAATTAAAATAACATGTTCTCAGAATAAGAAACTCTGAAAAATACTTATTAGAGAATTAGGATATATACAATGATAAACAATAATTATATTTAAATAAGGAACAAGTTCAAAAAATGTTTATTAATACTAGATTGTCTTATGTAGAATTGAGTAAAGTTTGTGAAATGTAAAATTAAAAATATTACTTTCAATATAAATAATAATGATGGTGCTGATATTGATAATATTATGAATAAATATATAAATGAATAAATAAAAATTAAAGTAAATGTAAGTAACTAATTAATTTACAATTCAACATTAGCAGATATGAAGTATAACTTAATAACTTATGACTATCGATTGAATTAATTTTTAATACTAACATTTTATATTGAAAAATTAGTGAATTAATTTATAATATAAATCGATTTAATTTTAAAAAAATAATTTTAAGTGAAAGACATTAAAACTATATTAAAATTACTTATTAGTTGAATATGGATTTGTATGCGTTGTGAAAATAAATAAATATAATTAAACTTAATATTTCATCAGATTTGTTCCAAGGAAGGTAACTTTGCCTATGAAAACTCCTTTATATCATAATTGTAAATAATCAAATTTATTTAAATTTAATTATTTACAATTACAATATAAAGGAGTTTTCAGATTATTTTTAAACTTAACAAAACGCAAAGATACTTTTTGAATTGTATGATTTTAAAAATTATGATTGTAAGGATTAATAAGCTTGATTATAATAGCTCACAGAATTGAATTATGCGTGGTTTTCAATTCAAATTAATTGATAACCGACCGAAATGATCAATCTTTTTTTATTTTTAGCTTAGTTTAGTTCCGTATATCCAAAATAGTTTATAATTTGTTGATATTATTTTCATAAGGATGTATACACAAATTAGAATTAATAATTGTTAAATAGAACATTTTGGTAGAAGATTCATAAATTAATTAAAATTGTTGGTACGAATAGTTGGGTTTAATAACTTTGTTTGATAAAAATTCAATATGGCGTAATGGAAAAATATAGAGGTGTTTGCAGCTTCTTTTCCAATTTCCGGATTTTAATCATGTCAAATCACACTTCATTTCCTTTTGATGGATTGATGTTGCTATTTCTACTGATGAGTTAAGGGATTAATAGATTCACTGATTGATATAATAATTAAGTGATTGATTTTGCGCTACGAAACAGATACTGTCAAGAATTGCATAAGTCAACTGAAGGAATAAATTATAAGATGGTTAACATAATGAATTTTGGAATATAACTTTTTGTCATTTATTTTCTCTGTCTGTCTCTCTCTCTATAAATATATATATATATATAAGTTGAAATGGTAAAAAAGAGGATAAAAAGTGCTCAATCCGGTATTAGAGCTGAATATGATTTTTTTTTATTTTGCAACCTCAAAACTTAGACCATTACAATTGTTTCAGCAGACAGGAGTTTAATGTTTCTTCAGATGGTAAAAGTCAAAATGAGATGGGAAGAGAATATGCTTTTGGGGGACACGTGTGAACATTAAGAAAATAAGAGAAATATAGAGATAGAAAAATATAATTATAAAAAGAATATTTATATAAAGAAAGAAGAGAAAAAGAAAGAGAAGGAAAGAAAAAAGCATAGATATGTGTCATGGATAAAATCAGTTGAATTAAAAAAGTGATGGGTGTGGGTTAATGTATTTGAAATGAATTTAAGCTTGTCAACATGGCAGACGTTTTTGGGGTGTGAGGGGGTTATATAATGTGAAAAGATTTTCTGGGATATTTATCACTGCTGAAATGTTAACATACGTCTATTTGCTTGCATTTTACATACGTCCTGTATAACTTAATATAAAAGCTCTAGAAGTTTTGAATAGGAAAGCAATTAAATGGTAGATATTTAATATATGTATAGTTAATTACATTTAAAATACATCCTAGTATCTGCATTGGGTTTTTGATAATTGCATTATTTAAGAAAAAAATAAGAATAGTTGGAATAATAGAGGGTGAATAATTAGGAAAAATAAGGGAATTTTGGTGGCTTAAAAATTTAAGAAAAGAAGGGATTTTGTTGGGTGAATATTTGATGTAGAAGAGGGGTTAAAAAATTAATGGGCTTAGAAGTATACAAAAAATGTGGATATTTATAAAAAACTAACAAAAAATATAAAAGTGGCCCTATAAAATGGTGTGGGGTTTAATGGGAATTACACAGCTATACAAATGATTGGAAATAGAGGTATTTGGTTACAATACAATATGAATAATTAGATATGGAATGGTATGAAACGATATAAAAGATTTAAAAGATGAGGAAGGTAGGAGCAATTAATGATGGCCAGGTAAATGGTTGTAAACTATTTGTTAGTCATAAGCTGAAATGGATAAAGTAAAGTATGCAATTATTAGATTAAGAGAGTTATATTAGATGAACTTTTGAAGGGTGTGAAATTGCCAAGGATGTGGGATTGTAGTATTTGCAAATAGTTATTGTTTTGACTTCAAAAGTTTAATAATTTATTGTAATCTTTGGAGTTATTATTAAAGAATTTTTCGTATATATATAAGAAATAGGAGAATTTCAAAGATTAACAGTTACTAAATTGATAGGAATTTTTCAATAAATTATAAGTAAGCGTGAGATTAAAGGTATGAGGAAAACCGGGGGGGGGGGACGGTCTCTAAAGAATTAAAAGGCAAAATAATATAGTAAAATGATGTGTAATTTAGTGAGGATTAAATAACACTACAGATGATTAGAAGTATGGGTGTTTGGTTATACTACAACATGAATAATTTGATATATAAGGGATGAAGAGCAGTTTATGATAGAATGGTTAATGGTTTTAAAGTTTTTTTTATAGTAATAAGTTAAAATGAGTAGAATAATAATGTTAAAGAGTGCAATTATTAGATTGGAATTATATTAGAAGAACTTTAGTAGGGTGTGAAGTTGCTGAGGAGGTGGGATTTGTAGTATCTAAAAAAATTGACGTTTCACTTCTAATAATTAGAGTTATGACAACAGAATATTCTTATCATTGTTTTGACTCTCAAGTATATATCCAACACAGACAGAGTAAACCACATCACTCTATATAAAAGCATATAAGATATCAATGGATACACACTCGAGAGTCCAAAAACGAAAAGAATATGCTGTCGTTCTAGCCCTATTAATAATTTATCTCTATCTTTGAAATTATTAATAAAGAATTTTTCGTATAGACAGAAGAAATAGAGGGAGCTTAAAGAATTACAGGTACTAGGTTTTTTAAAGAATTTCCCAGTTAATATTAGAATCAAGTTTAGGTAGTGGGCAGTTAGTGAGGTTTTGTTGAGGTGGTTAGGGTTCTTAAAGACCCATTTATGAACTCAAAAATGGTCTTTACATGAAGTTTCAGCAAGTCCGATGTAATACTTTTTATTATTAGGGTTTTCTATGGGTGCGATTGTGTCATTGTAGACTACTTCTGTTTGTAGACGTTGTTGTTTAAGTTGGAATTCTGATTTATTTGTGCAGTTACAGTTTTTTTGTGTTACTGTTATTATTGTGATTTTTGTTGTTGTTGTTGTTGTTGTCGTTGTTAAGTAGTCTATCATTATGTTTTTTAATTATTCTTTCTAGGTTGTCACTGCAACTATAACTGAGTTTTATGGTATTTCTATAAAAGATTTTGTGTAAGATGTTATTTGGGGGAAGTGGATGTTAATTAGTTTGAAGAATTTTTTCCAGTTTAGTTTTAATCATTGTATTAAAAAGTGGGTTAAACCAAATAATTTCTCTAGATCTGTGTTTTTTACTGTCCTTGTATCTATACATATATGTGTTCAAACTGTTCTCTATAATATATACTAATTAACTATTCTCTGTAGTTAACTATGTATTTGGAAAGTTTATTCTACAATATGCTTTCATATGCATTTATCATCACAACAAAATGTTACTTTTTATAATAAAAATTATTTGTAAAATAACATTCTACTTTTTTTATTTTGCATAAAGGAGATTAGAACAATAGTATAAAGAGCTGAGTGTATTTTAATTTAAAATTACTAGTTTAATTAAAATACAGGGAAAGAAAAAATGCTCGTTGTAATTTAGATATATAATAAGCTCGATAGGTAAATATCCTAGAGCTAATTTAATATTTAGTAATGTGATTGATAATTTAAAAATCAAATTATAATTAAATTAAACATCCGTTTCATAAGAAGGAACAACAACAAAATAAATAATTTGTACGATCGTTTCGGAAAACAGTGTTTTTATTGTGGTAGACATCAAGTTACGGACAATATTTTTTACATATAGTGTTTTTAACAAACAAAGTTTCCTCATCAGCAAATATTGGGAAGGGTTTTTAGTATATATAAAAGACACCATAAATAAACCTAGCATTAAAAGTAAGGCAGATGTATCTGGAAAAAATTAAAATAAAGGTATGGATTTAACTTGATAAGAAAATTAATATGGGTTAAAGATAGAAATAAAATAGAGTAAAATTATAAATATTAATTTGGTTTAAGTACAATATTATAATAGTATTTTTCGATAAAACTCATAGACACATACACATATATATACATACATGTATACACACATACACATATATATATACATATACACAAATACACATATATATATATATATATATATATATATATATAAAAATATACACATATATGCATATACATACATATACATATATATACATAAAAATATACATACAAGTATTTACCTTTTAATTTTTCGCCTTTTGAAATCAGGAACTATGGTCAAAGTACTCATATATTAATTTTCTTATCAAGTTAAATCCATACCTTTATTTTAATTTTTTCCAGATACATCTGCCTTACTTTTAATGCTAGGTTTATTTATGGTGTCTTTTACATATAATAAAAACCCTTCCCAATATTTGCTGATGAGGAAACTTTGTTTGTTAAAAACACTATATGTAAAAATTATTGTCCGTAACTTGATGTTTACCACAATGAAAACACTGTTTTCCGAAACGATTGTACAAATTATTGATTTTGTTGTTGTTTCTCTTATGAAATGGATTTTTAATTTAATTATAATTTGATTTTTAAATTGTCAATCACATTACTAAATATATATATATATATATATATATATATATATATATGCAAAATAAAAAAGTAGAATGTTATTTTACAAATAATTTTTATTATAAAAAGTAACATTTTGTTGTGATGATAAATGCATATGAAAGCATATTGTAGAATAAACTTTCCAAATACATAGTTAACTACAGAGAATAGTTAATTAGTATATATTATAGAGAACAGTTTGAACACAGCATTATTATTAGATTTGTTATAAAGAAGGAAACAATTGTTAAGATGTTTTACTTACTTGAAACGAATGTCGTGCTTCATGCTCTGATGTTGGCAATGGCCTGTTAATGTATTTGGAAGCAGGTGCAATGATTTCGATATGTTTAACTTGCCTAAAATCAAGTGGCTGGTTGAATGCATATTTAAACATATTTAGTACATCAATGGCAGCTTCAATTGCCCAATGCATTCCAAAATGAGTGGGAAACCTTTTTATTGCCACGTCTTGATTATGAAGAATATAGTTTTTTTTGTTGCTTCCACAGTTCTCAAAAATCATTTTTGGTGTGTAATCTTCAAAGAAAACTCCAAATCCAGAGGGAATATCAATAATATTCGCATTACCTTCTACACCTATTGAATAAAATTGATAAATTTAATAAACATAAGATAGTATAAAAACAATAAATAGCATAATTCAATAGCAATAGAGGGTATAATACATTGAAAAAGGCGAGAACTTAAGAGCAAACATACATACTTTGTTTTGCTAGCTATTATATAAATGTCTGAAGTATAAATTCTCTGTGATAACAGATCACAGTTTCACTCAACCTTTTTAATATTATATTCAAACTAAGCCTCTTGGTTTTAATGGTTCTCGGACTGAGATTAAATGTTTAAAGTAACAACAGACTATATATATTTGTTAAATATGTAAATAAAAAAAGTCCTATTCAAGAATTGGAAATAAGTGTGAAAAAAAAAATTCTCAGGAAATTTGTGTGTTTTAAAAAGCTTTCAGAGACATGAACTCTTGACTAGTATTCTACATAATAAGTTTTATGAATTCACAGCCCTCAAAAGGTTTTTAATCTAAACTAGTAAACTTGGGAGCTAAGCAGTCGCTCATATTAATGGTAGTTTCAATATATAAAGATAAAATTACATGAGTTTACTAAAGATTAATTTGCAATACGTTGCAAGCAAGAGTTGATGATCATAGATATTCGACATTGTATGATAACTGGTTTAACCCTGAGAAGAATTAAAGTACTAAAAAGAATTACTTCATAAAATATATTTCATACAATTACTTTGATAAATAAATGTCAAACAAATTCCATATAATTACTTAGAAATATACATTTAAAATAATTACTTCATCAAATAAATTTCAAATGATTATTTGATAAAAAACAACTCCATATAAGATTATTTCTAACATATGATTATTCGAAATTTCATATGACTAATAAATTTCAAATGATTATTTGACAAAAAATTCATATAATTATTTGACAAATACATTACATATGATCATTAAACAAATAATTCTCATGATTATTTGACAAATAATATTTTATAATAATTTGACAAAAATTTCATTAGATTATTTGACAAATAAATTTAATATGATTATTTGACAAATAAATTTAATGTTATTTGACAAATAAATTTCATATAATTATTTGACAAAACATTTTATATAGTTATTTGAAAATAAATTTAATATGAAAAACATAAGATTTATTTGTCAAATGACAAATACATTTTATATGTTTTTTTTCGATAAATATTTAATAATAATAAATATATAATAATATAATAATAAAATAAATTTCATATTATTATTTGACGAATAAATTTCACATGATGACAAGTAAATTTAATATGTTTATTTGACAAATAAAATTAATATAATTATTTAAAAAATAATTTATTTGACAAATACATTTTATATGATTATTTGACAAGTAAATTTCATATCATTATTTTACAAATAAATTTCAAACGAAAGTTTGAAAAATAAATTTAATATAATTCTCCGATAAATAACTTTTATATACTTATTCGACGAAAAAATTTCATGATTATTTTAGAAATTAATTTTATATGCGTATTGACAAATAAATTTCATATTATTTGACAAATAAACTTCATATAGTTATTTGACAAATAAATTTCATATTATTAAACTGACTAATAAATTCCATATGATCATTTGACAAATAAATTTCATGTTTTTATTTGACAAATAAATTTGATATGATTATTCCACAAATGTATTTTATATGAATATTTGACAAATTTCATATGATTATTTTAAAAGTAAAGTTATGTGATTTTTCGACAAAATAATTTAATATAATTAATTTACAAAAAAATTAAATATGATTAATTGATAAATAAATTTCATATTTTTATTTGAGAAATATATTTTATATAAGTAATGTATAAATAAATTTCATATGATTATTTAAAAATAAAGTAAATATGACTACTTTAGAAAAATATTTCATAACAACTAAAAAATATTTCATAACAAAAATTTTAGAAAAATATTTCATAACAAACAATAGTTTGACTAAAAAAATTTCATATGGTTATTCGACAAATAAATTTATATTATTATTCAAAAAATAATTTGATAGAATTTTTTGACCAATAAAATTTCTTATTAAGTAACGATTAAATTTAATATAGTTATTTGACGAATAAATGTCATATGATTATTTCACTAATGAATTTCATATGATTATTTCACTAATAAATTTAACACGATTATTAAAAGTCGACAAAATTTAAAACGATTGTGCTAGAAATTAAATTTTGTATATGCTAATTAATAAATTGCATATGATTATTTAAAAAAAAGTTTGTTTTTTTAAGAAATAAGATTATTTGACAAATAAATTTCATATGATTATTTGACAAATAAATTTCATATGAATATTTGACAAATAAATTTCACATGAATATTTGACAAATACATTTAATATTATTATTCGACAAATAAATTTAATATGATTAATTAACTTTATTAATTTATTAGACAATGAAATCTCCTATAATTATTTGATTAATAAATTTCATGCGATTATTTCACAAATAAATTTAATATAATTATTCTACAAATAAATTTAATATCATTATTCGACACATTAATTTGTTAGACGAGGAAATTTTATAGGAAATTTCCTCGTCTAACAAATTAATGTGTCGAATAATGATATTAAATTTATTTGATTAATAAATTTCATGATTACTCGATATTCAAATTTCATATAATTATATGACACAAAAATTCTATATGATTATTTTACAAATAAATTTCATATGATTATACTGAAAAAAAAAATGTTTAATATGATCATTTTAACAATAACTATTATATAACTATGTGACACATAAAGTTTATATGACTATTCGATAAATATATTTTATATAGTTATTTGAAAAATAAAATTTCAGATGATTATTATGATTGTACATTTTATATATTTATATATATATTTCATTATTTGCAAAAAAAAAAAAAAAAATTTAAATAATTACTTGCAAAACAAATTTCATATTATTTTACTGACAAATAAATGTCACATAATCATATGAAAATAAATTTATTATGATTATTTAACAAGTAAATTTAATATAATAAATCGACAAACAAATTTCAAATAATTATTCAATAAAAAATTGAATATGACTATTTAACAAATGAATTTATTATGATAATCTGAATATTACGTTTCAAATCATTATTTGACAAATCCATTTCATATGATTATCTGACAAATAAATTTCATATAATTATTTGAGAAATAAATTTCATATGATTATTCGACAAATAAATTTTATATGATAATTTAATACCATTTTTGTAATATTAGTATGACTGTGTAAGGAGGCGAAACGAAACGTGTTAGCTCACGGAAGACAGCTTTATTTTCTAAGGGAAGTAACTCGTACTGCACGAATTATAAACAACAAGGAAAGATAATCCATATGTTGACATCCCGCTTTCACAAGGGAATTGTTTGTTTAACCAGAGGTTACTGGATGAGTTTTTACAAGTGAACTTATCTACAGATCGTATCTTTTGGGAGTGGGGGTTATGACATGACCCGATCTTGTGATTGTTACAGATGGTTTGTTTGTACTGGACTGTGTGATATGTGCAGGACTATGTGTTTCGGCAGATGGCGTGCAGATGCTTGCATGCGTATTGGGAGTTTCTGCAGGATGTGAGCCTGGTACATTGGGTGGTGTGACTTGAGTATGACGGGAGGGTGTATTATGTGTTATTGATTGTGTCATATTGGATGTGTGGGCGACTTCCTTGAAATGTCTACGGTTTCTGCAAAGAATCTGTCCTGATGATGTCTCTACCATGTAGGAACGTGGTTCAGTGCAGGCTTGTCTAATGGTCGCTGGAGTCCATCTTCTCGTCTCTTGGTCTTGTACTCGTACTCGCTGTCCTGTGCTTAGATTGGGTAGGCTCTTAGCATGTTAGTCATGTTGTCTTTTCTGCAACAACTGTCTTTGTAACAGACGATTCTGGATTTCCTCCATATGGACATTTTGTGGGGAGATTGCTGACTAGTTTGCGATTAAAAAGCAATTAACCTGGGGATGGGATAGTATGATCCATCGGTGTTGATCGCAGACACAAGAGGCCCATGTTTATATCCCGATTGCTCAACATGGCTTTCTTCATGACTGCTTTGACAGTCTGAATGCAGCATTTTGCCATGCCATTAGATTGGGGGTATCTGGGAGAGCTGGTAATACGCTCAAAGTCCCAGGCTTTAGCAAATTCTTTGAACTGCTGGGAGCTAAAATATGAGCCATTATCGCTTATGAGCCTTTTAGGGACTCCCTGCTCAGCAAATATTTGCTTGAGACAACTTGCTGGAGAATTCCCTGAGACTGCGGATGAAGGGGTACTTTGAGTAATAATCCACCACAAGTAGATAGTTGATTCCATTCAGATTGAAGAGGTCGGTGGCTAAGATTTGCCACAGTTGTACCGGAATCTCATGCAGCATGAGGGTTTCAGCGGGTTGGGATTTCTGGAGCTCTTGTCATACAGCACATTGTTGTGTTATGGCATCAATGTCATTGTTGATTCCACTCCAGAAAACACAAGGTTTTGCTCTTAATTTACACTTGTCACTTCCTTGGTGTCCATAATGTATCTTCTCAAGTACCTCTGCATGCATTGCTTGAGGTATCAGAATTCTGTTGCCTTTGAGCAGAATCCCATTTTCAATGGAGAGTTCATCCTGATAAGACCAGTATGGCTGAAGGTTTTTGTGCAGTTTCCTGTGAGAGTCTGGCTAACCATTTAGGATCCACATCTTCAGCTCCAACAAAATGGGGTCGTCATCCGTTGCTTGACGAATCAGTGTGAGTTTTTCAGTAGAAAACTGCACAAAGTCCACTTTGATGTCTAGGTCTATGACCTCTTTCTTCCTTTCATTTGGTAGCCTAGATAATCCATCAGCTAGTAGCATTTCGTTGCTTTGTCGATATTTTATGATCATGTCATATTCCTAGAGTTTCAGGAGCATCCTTTGAAGTCGAGGGGGTGCTACTGTAAGGTTCTTGAGGCAGATCATCCTTAAGGGCTTGTGGTCACTCTCAACTTCAAAGGAGCAGCCGTAGATGTATGTTTGAAAGCGTTCACAGCCAAACATGACAGCCAGGAGTTCGCGCTCGATATTGGCATAGTGCTGCTCGGTTTCAGTGAGTGATTTTGAGGCAAAAGCTATAGGTTTGCTTTCTTTTATTAATGCGGCTCCCAACCCTCTAGACGATGCATCAACTTGTGTGGTAGATTTTTTTGATGGGTCATAGTATCGGAGTAGCATCTCCTTGCATATTATGTCCTTTATTTCCTGCAGTGACTTCTGATGGCTATTGTTCCATTGGTATTCAGCATCTTTTCTTAAGAGTTCCCTGAGGCTTGCTGTGAGGTCTGAAAACCTTGGAATGAAAGGTGCCATGTAGGTAATGATCCCTAGTACCTTCTGCAGATCATTAGTTGGGAGTGATTTTATTTCCAACACTTTTTGGAGATCTGGGTGTATCCCATCCTCATCAAAGATAGAACACCAAAAAATCTGACTTGCTTTTATTTATGGCACATTTGCTGCTGTTGAATGTGAGGACACCAGTCTCTGAAGTCTCCATTAACCTTCTCAGGTTGCGGTTGTGCTCCTCTTTAGGTTTTCCATGGATGATCACGTCATCAGTTAACACTAATGCTTCAGGTATTTTTCTATGATCATATCCATTTTTTGCTGGAAAACATCCTGAGACATGACCAACCCAAAGGGCATCCTCTTGAAGCAATATTTTCCAAAAGGAGAGTTAAATGTCGTGAGTAGCTGTGACTCTTTGCCAAGTTTGATTGACCAGTAGCTGTTTTTGGCGTCCAGCTTTGAGAAGAATTTGGCACCAGATAGGTTATGTGAGAGCTCCTCCATGGTTGGGGTTTTGTAATGGCATCGCATTATGTTTTTGTTTAAATCTTTAGGGTCTAAACATATTCACAGTTTGCCGTTGCTCTTCCGCACATAAATGATGCTGCTTACCCAGTCAGTTGGTTCATCAATTTTTTTATTATTCCCAGAGACACTATTAGGTCTAGTTCCGCCTTTATCTCGTCCCTCATACTGATGGGAATTTCTTTGGTGCATGGATTATGGATGAGTTGTTAGGGCGAAGTATGATATGATACTCTCCTGGAAAGTTTCCAATCTGGTCGAATTGGTCCAGATAGGTTTCCATGAAATCTCTCATAGAATTTATGGTGGTGTTTGACGGAGGATCAACTGGGGTACATGCTGTTCTCTGTATGGAGCAGTGTAGTGTTGCCAATTTCAAATTTTGGATGGAGGATAATCCTAATATGGTAGGTCCATTTGACCACATAAAATTTTATTGCTTTCCATAGACTCTTGTATCCACATTTTATATTACTGGATCCATGCTGCGGGATATCAGAGCCGTTGTACGCTGTAAGGATTGCAGTTTCTTTGTTGGTTGTGCCTGAACCTGGATGCCCATTCTGGTCCATATATTTGGGAAACATCTGTCGGAACGTGTGTAAGGGAACTGTATTCCCTTCCGCGCCTGGGTCCATTTTGACCTTCAGCTCATGAATGCCTTTTCTGTTTGGGAGGACGATATCCAGGTTGGCAAATGCTTCTGTTTGGGAGGTGTTGTCTTTCTGATTTACTGGATATAAAAACATTCTTTCAACATCACCTGCCATTTCATCTTGCTGTACGTTTATACAGTTCTGCTGGTTTTTAAACGTATCCCGTTCCAGTCCCAAATTTCTCTGCTTGGTTAGCTTGTTTGTTTGTGGCTGCCTGTTGGTGTTTTTAGTTTTTCGTGTTTGGCACCTTTTGGCCCAGTGATCTTACGACCACATGCTGAGCATGTATTGCCGCGAGCAGGACAATTTCCTGGTTTATGAGTCCACATCTTCCACAGATGTCTGCGCTCTCAATTTTGTGTTTAATAGAGCTTATCTGGCTTTCACATTCACCTTTTATTTCTATCATTTTTTTCATGTGATCCACTGAAGCTTCATAGCTTCTGCTCATGTTTAGGACTTCAGGCATCGCCAGTTTTTAATTTTTGCATAGTAGCTGCTTTTGCAGCTCTGGGAATCTAGTCCCCACAATTATCTGGTTTATGATGCGTTCTTCTGTTTCAGTTTTGTCCCTTAGCTTGCATTTTTGCGCCTGCAGCCTTGCATCTCACGGGAAAGTCATCGATATTTTCTGTATCGGTCTGCAAGTATTTCTGTAAAAAGAAGCGTGCAATTCTGAACTTGATTTGAGGCTCTATTTGTTTCCAAATCAATACACGGTTGCGCTTGTCGCCCTCATTTTCAAATGAATATGAGTTAAATCTTCTTAATCCTTCTTTCCCCGATAATAATAAAATGTGGTCCACTTGTTTGGTACGTCGATGTTCCTGACGGAGAAGTATAACTCACACTGTTGTTTAAAAAATTTAAAAGACTCCACTAAGTTGTCTGTATCCCCAGCACATGTGTGGTTCAATTGAATGATTGGCCATTTTCTTATAAACGATACACAGGAACGCAAAGAAGATAATTAGGGAAAAGAGAAAACAAAAACAAACAAACAACTCACAGTTTTACGAGTATGAATCCAATATGGTGCCTTAGTGACGCAGTGACGCACGTGTTCTCAAAAGTTCAGTAAGAAGACTGAATTGTTGTCGGGCCGTTTTCAAAGTTCTCCTCTTTTTTTTTTTTTTTTTGTTCATTCTTTTTTTAAACAGTACTGGTTCATAGTCGAGTTTAATCGCTGCCACCATGTTGTCCCTTTTTGTTTTGGTAATATTATTAGTATGACTGTGTAGCTTTATTTTTTAAGGGAAGTAACTCGTACAGCACGAATTATAAACAACAAGGAAAGATAATCCATATGTTGACAATATGATTATTGGGTATATAAATTTAATATGATTATGTGACAAATAAAATTCATATAACTATTCGACAAATAAATTACGTATTGTTACTCGACAAATAAATATATGACAAACAAAGTTTATACAACTGTTGGGGTGGGCTAATAAATTTCTATATGATTATTAGACAAAAAAATTTTATATGATTATTTGATAAATAAATTTAACATGAGTATTGTGGAAAATGAATTTCATATGATTATTTCACAAATAAATTTCATACGATTGTTACATAAATAAATTTCATAGGATTGTTACATAAATAAATTTCATATGGATATTTGACAAATAAATTTTATAAGATTATTTTACATATAAATTTAATATGATTCTTTGAAAATGAATTTTTATGATTTTTTTACAAATAAATTTCATATGATTATTTAACAAAAAATTTCATATTATTATTTCACAAATAAAATTTATATGATTATCTGACAAAAATTACTATTATTATTCTACAAATAAATTTTATGTGATTATTCAACAAATAAATTTCATATGATTATTCAACATAATTTAATATGATTATTTGACAAATAAATTTAATGCGATTACTTCACAAATAATTTCATATGAAATTAAACAAATAAATTCTGTATGATTTTCAAAATAGATTTTATATGATTACTACACAAATAAATTCCATACAATCATTCAATAAAAGATTTTCTGTGATTATTCTATAATAAATTTCAAACAATTATTAGGAAAATAAATTTCCTGTGATTATTCCGAAAATTAATTTCATATAATTACTCAACAAAAAATTTCATATAATTATGCGATAACTACATTTTAAATAAATAAACAAATTAATGTAATTGTCTACAACCACTATCAATAATTTGCCCTACTCATATTTTTTTTTTTTTTTTTATTACATTTTCACCCCAAACAAGGCAAATTGCCACTTTGGTGTAGGGGGCTACTATCAGGGGCAACACTACTGGGGTACTATGTAGGGATTTGGACAGCAAGGTGTCGGTTCACGTTACACTTGAACTTCTGCACGTCAGTATTGTTGGGGAAGCAGGGACCTGGAATGGAATTCCAGAGTCTAGCGGTTCTGGGGAAGAAACTATTGGAGTAAAAAGATATTTTACATCTAGGGATCTCTACAGTGTGGGGGTGGGATTTAGCAGCCTGTCGGGTTTGTCGAGGGTGCTCACGTCGTGGGGGCACAAGTGATTGCAGTTCGTCAGAGCATTCACCACTAAAATACTTGTAGAAAAGGCAGCATTTCGTCGATGGGACAGAGGCTGAAGCTTAGATGCCAGTTCAGGGCCTATCAGGTTTGCGACTCTCTTTTGAACCTTGTCAAGGAGCGAGAGACTAGTAGCAGATGCACCAGCCCAGATGTGACAGCAATACTCCATACATGGGCGAATGGTGGCCTTATAGAGGTACAGGATACTTTCGGGTGTTAGTAGTTTTCTAGCACGGTAGAGAGAGCCCACCTTTCTTCCAGCGGCCCTGGCAATGCCTTCAATGTAATTGTTCCAACTCATGTTAAATGTCATAAATTTCAAACAATTATTAGGAAAATAAATTTCCTGTGATTATTCCGAAAATTAATTTCATATAATTACTCAACAAAAAATTTCATATAATTATGCGATAACTACATTTTAAATAAATAAACAAATTAATGTAATTGTCTACAACCACTATCAATAATTTGCCCTACTCATATTTTTTTTTTTTTTTTTATTACATTTTCACCCCAAACAAGGCAAATTGCCACTTTGGTGTAGGGGGCTACTATCAGGGGCAACACTACTGGGGTACTATGTAGGGATTTGGACAGCAAGGTGTCGGTTCACGTTACACTTGAACTTCTGCACGTCAGTATTGTTGGGGAAGCAGGGACCTGGAATGGAATTCCAGAGTCTAGCGGTTCTGGGGAAGAAACTATTGGAGTAAAAAGATATTTTACATCTAGGGATCTCTACAGTGTGGGGGTGGGATTTAGCAGCCTGTCGGGTTTGTCGAGGGTGCTCACGTCGTGGGGGCACAAGTGATTGCAGTTCGTCAGAGCATTCACCACTAAAATACTTGTAGAAAAGGCAGCATTTCGTCGATGGGACAGAGGCTGAAGCTTAGATGCCAGTTCAGGGCCTATCAGGTTTGCGACTCTCTTTTGAACCTTGTCAAGGAGCGAGAGACTAGTAGCAGATGCACCAGCCCAGATGTGACAGCAATACTCCATACATGGGCGAATGGTGGCCTTATAGAGGTACAGGATACTTTCGGGTGTTAGTAGTTTTCTAGCACGGTAGAGAGAGCCCACCTTTCTTCCAGCGGCCCTGGCAATGCCTTCAATGTAATTGTTCCAACTCATGTTTCCTGTGAACGTTAGGCCAAGGAGTTTGAAAGATGGACTCTCAGATAAAGAGTCGTTGGCCATTGCTATGGGTGGTAGAGAGGGTTTCTTGTAATTATTGAAGGAAACTAGTTTAGTCTTGGCAGCATTGAACGCGACCAACCACTTTTGACCCCATTCCACTACAGATTGGAGGTCTTCCTCTAGTGTTTCTGCCATTTCTTTAGAAATGTGTTCATTCGTCTTCCTGTCGTGCCTGCCATAGAGTGTAGTGTCATCAGCATATATACCCATCTCAGAGGCAATGTTGTCGGGGAGGTCATTTATAAATATCAGGAACAATAGAGGTCCAAGGATAGAACCCTGGGGCACCCCCGCATTTATATCATATTGTTTAGATGTACGACCGTCGAGGACAACCTGGATTTTTCTCTTATCTAAGAAGGATTTAATTATGTTAAGTATTCTACCGGTGATACCGTATTATCTGATTTTACTGAGGAGACCCTCATGCCATACCCTGTCAAAAGCCTTAGATATATCTAGAGCTACCGCTCTGCCCTCCCCCGCTTTGTCCAGTGAATGGTATATACGTTCAGAGATCACAGTTAGGATGTCTGCTGTGGAACGGGCTTGTCTAAATCCATATTGTTTGTCAGTCAGTAGTTTAGCATCTGCAAGATGATGGACTAGAGCATGGTTAATTATGGTCTCAAATATTTTGGCAAAAAGTGGGAGGAGGCTAATGGGGCGATAATTTGATGGGTCTGTCCTTTCGCCAGAATTCTTGAATACTGGTACAACAGAAGCAGTTTTCCAACAGCCTGGAAAGCAAGCTTCATTAAGGCATTTGTTGTAGAGTTTGGAGAGAACTGGAGCTACTTCGGCTGAGCACTTTTTTAATAGCACAGCTGGGATAAGATCGGGTCCACATGCTTTTGAGGTGTCAAGGTTTTTTATGATAGCATGCACCTGAGCAGGGGTGGTTTTATATATAATTACACATCTAATATCTTTCATATTATTACAATTTATAAATACATTGCAGATGATTATTCGACAAATAAATTTCATATGATTATTTGACAAACAAATTTAATTCAATTTTTAAACCAATAGTATTACTCAACAAATAAATTTCATATAGTCAATCAATAACTAAATTCCATATGATTATGCAACGAATAAATTTCATATAATTACTCAACAATTAATTTTGTATGGTAAATCCATGTTATGTCTCTTGGATCAGTGGGAGTTGTCCCCCTTTGTTCAATGTTTATAATGTAAACTCTCAGACGTAAACGTGAATAAACGAGACTCAGTTAGTCGGCCATGTTGGTCTGAACGATCACATATCCTTGTCCTGTTATTATTAATAGAAATCTGACATAACATGGTGTCAGAACAAGGGATTTACTAACAAATGTGAGCAAAATACGGGGAAAGAGTTATACTAAATATCGAGCCTAAGAGCCGTTAAAAAAAAAAAAAAAGAATAAAAAAAGAAATATGTGAAGTTCCATAATAACCCCCCAGTATGAATAGCCACGTGAGTCCACCAGAGCCCTTTCCATTCGACCAACCCGAGTCATGGGAAAAATGGATACAACGGTTCAACCGTTACCGGACAGTGTTCAGCCTTGACGAAAAACCAAATGCTTGTCAAGTGGACACCCTAATATATTGTATGGGTGATAAAGCCGAAGACATTTTCGCCACATTCAAACTTGCACCTGAGGAAGCCCAGAACTTCAATATAGTGGTAGCAAAGTTCAATGACCATTTCAAGGGTGATACGAACGTAATTTATGAACGGGCCAGATTCAACCGAAGATGTCAAGAGGAAGGTGAGTCCATTGATTCATTCATCACTAACCTCCACACACTAGCTAAAAACTGCAATTTTCGAGACCTGCACGAGGAATTAATTCATGATAGAATTGTAGTTGGGTGCACAGATCCTAAGCTATCACTAAGTCTGCAAATGATTCCGGACCTCACCTTGGATGGGGTCATCCGACAGAGTGAAACAATAAAATCACAACAGCATCTCCTGCGGTCCCCAGAACATATCGTTGGTGAAGATCCAGCTGACAATAATATTGCAGTCCACTACGTTAGTGACAACCGAATTCGCAGACAAGGTCAGGGTAAACACATGACAAGACCCGGGCGAGAACTGCACTACGAAAATCGACAAAAAAATGAGCGCACACAGCAGTATAGACCAGAGGCTGAGTGCCACCGCTGTGGTAACAAAACCCAACACCAGAGATGCACGTGTCCTGCCATCTCAGCCACCTGCCACAATTGTGGTAGGGTTGGCCACTATGCTCAGTGCTGCCGCACACGAAGGCTGCATGAAATTAAACCTAGCTCAGATGACTGTGAAAGCGATCAGAATGCGTACCTTGGTGTTCTGACGATATCAGAGATCAGCATAAGTAAGCCTTAGCGAACCAATATCGCCATCAATGGAGTGCCACTGAAATTCAAGCTGGACTCTGGGACGGATGTGACTGCGATTCCAGAGCACATATATAAGTTACGGAGAGACCTACCAGACCTCTCAGACACCCACAAAATTCTTCATGGTCTAAGATGTATTCCACTCAAAGTGACTGGAGTGGTCACTGCAACTGTCTCGCATGAAGATCTTTCAGCAGAACAGAGGATATTTATTATCCCCAATCTCGAGGAGCCACTGTTAGGAAGGCCAGCCATTGAAGCACTTAAGCTCGTAACTGTCCACCCAAACTTACATACCATCAGCAGCCAGAAACGCCCATTCGACCCAAAAATAGAAATGCCAGACTTATTCACAGGCCTAGGCACATTTGGAGAAGAATGTACCATACTCTTACATCCGGATGTGAGTCCATACTCAGTACCCTCACCACGACGCGTACCACTACCCTTGATGGAGAAAACACGGGCTGAGCTCCAGAGAATGGAGAAACTGGGGGTCATAAGCAAGGTTGACACACCCACCGAATGGTGTTCCCCCATGGTTGTAGTACCAAAAGCAAATGGAACGATTAGGATATGTGTAGATCTCACAAATCTCAATAAGTGCATAAAACGTGAGCTCCACATGCTCCCCACAGTCAACCACCTTTTGGCTCAGTTAGGGGAAGTAAAAATCATGAGCAAGTTGGATGCCAACAGCGGGTATTGGCAGATTCCACTTTCATCAGAATCTCGTTCGCTGACGACCTTCATAACTCCATTCGGACGATACCAATTCAACTGCCTCCCGTTTGGTATTTCATCAGTGAGTGAGATCTACCAGAGACGCATGTCACAAGTACTAGAGACCGAAATTGGAGCCATATGCATGCAAGATGATGTTTTAGTATATGGAAAAAACCAACAAGAACATGATGCCCGGCTGAAGAGCACACTGAAAAAAATTCAGGCTGCTGGTATTACGCTCAATTCGGGAAAATGCGAAATATCCAAGTCATCAGTAAAATTTCTTGGACATATACTAAGTGCTGATGGCCTGCGACTTGATCTGGAAAGGGTCACTGGTATCTCGAAATTCCAAACACCAACGAACATGACAGAAACCCGCCGGTTCTTAGGGATGGTAAATCAATTAGGAAAATTCATTCCAAACCTAGCAGACATGACTAAACCATTAAGGGATTTATTGAGTCATAAATATGCGTTCGTTTGGGACAATGTCACCTGTGCTATGCCTGTACAATCTATCAAGTGAGACTGTGGTTTCTAGCGACACTTCATCTAATGGGCTGGGAGCAGTATTATTACAACAACAGGATGACACAAAATTACATCCCATCGCCTACGCTTCACGAGCCATGTCAGAAACTGAAACTGAAACACAGATAGAAAAGGAGGCCCTAGCCATAACATGGGCTTGTGAACGCTTTTCAGACTATCTTGTTGGACTACACTTCACAGTGGAGACAGATCACAAACCACTGATGCCACTACTAGGTACTAAGGACCTCAGTGAACTTCCAGCAAGGATACAGAGGTTTCGAATACGTTTAATGAGGTATGCATACGCAATTCGCTATGTCCCTGGTAAGGAACTATACACAGCTGATGCTCTGTCAAGAGCGGTATCTGACAATGGACCCAGCAAACAAGACAAGGACCTCGAAGAGTTAGCAACAGCGTTCGTCCACACCATGATGGAATCTTTACCTGCCACAGAAAAACGCCTGAAAGAGCTGGAGGAAGCCACTAAAACTGATGAAATCAGCAACTGCATGTTACAATATGTAAGAAATGGCTGGCCATCAAAGGATCATGTCCCAACATCAATTAAACCCTATTGGGCCTACCGTGGCAGCATCACGTGTGAGAATGGATTACTGATGTATGGCACACGGATCATAATCCCATCGCTACTGAGACCGACTATTATTGCCAAAATCCACTCTGGTCATCAGGGAATTACCAGGTGCAGACAAAGAGCTCGCCAGTCCGTATGGTGGCCAGGACTATCTGAACAAATCAAAAGAACTGTAGAAAACTGTCCAAGATGGGCCGAGCTAAGACACCAACCGCCTAAACCCCTCATGACAACTGAGCTTCCAACAAGACCATGTAGCCTCCGATCTGTTTGAGTTGAAAGGCAGCAGCTATGTCATACTTGTCGACTACTTCTCTCGATATGCAGAAATCGCCATGCTTACATCAATGACTTCCAGCACAATGATACAGAGTTTTAAAGCTATTTTTGCCAGACATGGGATACCTGTCATCCTAAGAACAGACCAAGGAAGCCAGTACACTTCGAAGGACTTTGCCAAGTTCGCAAATGACTGAGGTTTCCAGCACGTTACAAACAGTCCCCGCTATTCCCAAAGCAACGGAGCTGCAGAAGCCTGTGTGAAAACAATGAAGAGAATGTTAAAGAAGGCAAAATACCCATATCTTTCTTTGCTTGCACACAGAGCGACACCAATGGACTGTGGGTTTAGCCCCAGCGAACTGTTAATGGGCCGACGTCTGAGGACAAACGTCCCGACTCACCCGGATCTACTAAACCCCAGTTGGCCCGATCTTGAGAATTTTAGACAGAGGGAAAGGAATCAGAAGGCTCAACAGCAACTCACACACCGCCTATCAAAAAAAGCTAAAGAGCTACAACCACTCAAAAATGGCACACCGGTATGGGTCAGAAGCTCCAACCCCCCAAACCAGGAAGGCATCGTTGTTGGAATGGCAAATACACCACGTTCCTACATTCTACGGACCAAAGAAGTAGGGACAATAATCCGACGCAATCGATGGCACATTGTACCCAAACCACCAGAAATGGTCGAGGCTCACACATCGGAGACCCAAGAAGACAGTCATCTACCTAGGGAAGAAACAGTCAAAACAGCATGCCCCACTCTCACCTCTCAAGAGTATACAACAACCAGATCTGGGCGTCAGTCAAGACCACCTATTAAACTAGACCTATAATATATGTATATACAAATATATATATATATATAAAAGTAAATAAATTAACTCTTTTCTTTTAATAGATATATCAAGTGTGTGTGTGTGTGTGTGTGTGTGTGTGTGTGTGAGAGAGAGAGAGAGAGAGAGAGAGAGAGAGACCATATAGTAAAAGAACATTAAACATTATTAAATAAAATAAAAAAGGGAGATGTTATGTCCCTTGGATCAGTGGGAGTTGTCCACCTTTGTTCAATGTTTATAATGTAAACTCTCGGACGTAAACGTGAATAAACGAGACTTGGTCAGTCGGCCATGTTGGTCTGAACGGTCACATATCCTTGTCCTGTTATTATTAATAGAAACCTGACAATCCACAACTAAATTTTCTATGATTACTCATCAAGTAAATTTATATAATTATTCGACAAGTAAATTTCATAGGTTATTAAAGAAGAAAATTTCCTAGGATTATTCAACAAATAAATTACAAGCAAATGTAACAGTTGACTAGTTACAAGCACTAGCAACAATTCCCCTCTACTCTATATCTGCAGATTCCATGAAGAAAGCTTCTTTCCTACTTTCATGCTAGCATGTAAAACTCTGTTGCACTGGCTTGCTTCCGGGCTGATGATATGGTAATCATCAGGTTTAATGTAAACAAGGTAATGTTGAGTCATCTTCTTAAATAAATTAAATTATACCCAATCTACATTATTAACGATCTCTAAACTGCTACATAAGATTAATTAACCTTTATCGTAGAGTGACCTCTGGGCTTTGATAAGAGGTGACTCTGTTTAAAAAAAAAACATAACAACGAATATATTTTATAAGAATATTCAACAAATTTTATAGGATTATCAACAAAACTGTAGCAGCTGACACTCGCTACATCACAAGCAGAAGCAAATTCTCATAATTCAAGATTTGAAATCCATTTCTTCCTGGCTTGTCTAATCACAAGCCAGCTCTCAATCATGTGACTGAGTACATAAAAGGCGAAATCACAAACCTTTCTTTCTCATTTTCACAAAAAATAAATAAATAAAAAGTTTCAACCGGATTTGTTTCCTTGAAACGAACAAAACAAAGAAAACACCTTTTCTTTCATAACGGCTACATATAAAAAACCTCAGCCTACAAAAAGAGTTAACACTTTCTTAGTGTACGAAAAATTCTAATATCTGGCTTGGACTTTCGCTGTTTTTCATGCTATCATTTGCTATTAACAATTCCCTGCAATTTATGCGCTATGGCATATTACAACAGCAGCAACAACAACAACAACAACAACATGGGTTAACTTGACTCCATATACACACATGGCGTTGCTACAAGAAACACTTGCCTCGCAAAATAACCTCACAAAGAAAAAAAAAAAGTTCTTTTCACCGAAAAGCAACACTTTTTTCAACAGAAAAGAAAAAATAACTGTTTACTCAACAGTCGAGTCCAACAAAAAACGTGTTACTGGCAACTAGCGATACAAAACACGCTTCACAGAAGAACACACTCGAAACATTTATTTTTTCACAACCTCCACCGAAGTAAAGTTGTAAACAAATCAATTCGTCACCGACGTTTAGTAACAAGGAACTTAACGATTTCAAATTCCAATTGAATTTAAAGAAATTATATTCAATTCTACAAAACAAATTTGAACAGAGTCACAAGCATCAAGACTTCTGTTGACATAAAAAACGGATTTTACAAGCAGCCGTCAATATTTGTAAACCAGGCATAGAGATGGAACAGTGTGTAATGAGGAGAGCGGTTGGAGCTTAGTTGACAAGATATGACATAATAGATTGAAGAGTTTTTGAGACCCTATCCAAGAGGAAGAGACTAACGGTCGATGAACCAGTTCAGATGTGGTAACAATACTCCATGCATTCCAGTTTTGTAGAATGATAAAGGAAACGCACCTTCTTTGCCACAACTTTTGCAATGTCCGACATATTAATTTTATATGATTATTCAACAAATTCATTTCATATGATTGTTCAACAAATAAATTTCATATGATTATTTCACAAATTCATTTCATATGTTCGTTCAACAAATAAATTTCATATGATTATTTCACAAATTCATTTCATATGATTGTTTAACAAATAAATTTCATATGATTGTTCAACAAATTTATTTCATATGATTGTTCAACAAATAAATTTCATATGATTATTAAACAAATTCATTTCATATGATTATTAAACAAATTAATTTCATATGATTGTTCAAAAATTCATTTCATATGATTATTCAACAAATTATTTCATATGATTATTAAACAAATTCATTTCATATGATTGTTCAACAAATTAATTTCATATGATTATTCAACAAATTAATTTCATACGATTATTCAACAAATTCATTTCATATGATAATTCAACAAATTCATTTCATATGATTATTCAACAAATTCATTACATATGATTATTCAATAAATTAATTTCATATTATTATAAAAAAAAATTCAGTTATTATGATTATTCAACACATTCATTTCATATGATTACTCAATGAATTCATTTCATATAATTATTCAACAAATTCATTTAATATCATTATTCAACAAATTCATTTCATATGATTATTCAACAAATTCATTTCATATGATTATTAAACAAATTCATTTCATATGATTATTAAACAAATTCATTTCATATGATTGTTCAACAAATTCATTTCATATGATTATTCAACAAATTATTTCATATGATTATTAAACAAATTCATTTCATATGATTATTCAACAAATTCATTTCATATGATTATTAAAAAAATTCATTTGATATGATTATTCGACAAATAAATTTCATATGATCATTCAACAAATTCATTTCATATGATTATTTAAGAAATTAATTCACATGATGCATTTCATGTGATTATTGAACAAATTACTTTCATATTATTATTCAACAAATTCATTTCATATGATTATTCTAAGCATTCATTTCTTATGATAATTCAACAAATAAATTTCATATGATTATTCAACAGATACATTTCATATGATAATTCAAAAAATAAATTTCATATGATCATCCAACAAATTCATTTCCTATGATTATTCAAAAATTTATTTCATATGATAATTCAAAAAATACATTTCATATGATTATTACACAAATTAATTTCATATGATTATTCAACAAATTAATTTCATATGATTATTCAACAAATACATTTCATATGATTATGCAACCAACACAATTCGCATGATTTTTCAACGAATATATTTCATATGATTAATCAACAAATTCATTTCATATGATTATTAAACAAATTCATTTCCTAGTATTATTCAACAACTACATTTCATGTGATTATTAAATAAATACATTTCATGTGATTATTAAACAAATTCATTTCATATGATTATTCAGCACATTTAATTCATATGATTATTAAACAAATAATTGCCATGTAATTATTCAATAAATTCATTTCATGTGATTATTCAACAAATTAATTTTATATGATTATTCAACAAATTAATTTCATGTGATAATTCCACACATCTATTTCATATGATTATTTAACAAATTAATTTCATATGATTATTTAGCAAATAAATTTCATATGATTATTCAAAAAATTGATTTCATATGATTATTCAACTAATCCGTTTCACGTGATTATTCCACAAATAATTTTCATATAATTTTACAACCAATTAATTTATTATGATTATTTGACAAATAAATTTCATATGATTATTCAGCAAATTAATTTAATATGATTATTCAACAAATTAATTTCATATGATTATTCAACGATTAAATTTCATATGATTATACACCAAATTCATTTCACATAATTATTCAACAAATAAATTTCATATGATTTTTCAACAAATAAATTTCATATGATTATTCAACAAATAAACTTCATATTATTATTCAAGAAATAAATTTCATATGATTATTCAACAAATTCATTTCATATGATTATTCAACAAATAAATTTCATATTATTATTACACAAATAAATTTCATATGATTATTCAACAAATAAATATCATATGATTATTCAACAAATAAATTTCATATGATTATTTCACAAATTCATTTCATATGATTGTTTAACAAATAAATTTCATATGATTGTTCAACAAATTTATTTCATATGATTGTTCAACAAATGAATTTCATACGATTATTCAACAAATTAATTTCATATGATTATTCAACAAATTAATTTCATATGATTATTAAACAAATTCATTTCATATGATTATTAAACAAATTAATTTCATATGATTATTACACAAATTAATTTCATACGATTATTCAACAAATTCATTTCATATGATTATTCAACAAATTCATTTCATATGATTATTCAACAAATTCATTACATATGATTATTCAATAAATTAATTTCATATTATTATAAAAAAAATTCAGTTATTATGATTATTCAACACATTCATTTCATATGATTACTCAACGAATTCATTTCATATAATTATTCAACAAATTCATTTCATATCATTATTCAACAAATTCATTTCATATGATTATTAAACAAATTCATTTCATATGATTGTTCAACAAATTCATTTCATATCATTATTCAACAAATTATTTCATATGATTATTAAAGAAATTCATTTCATATGATTGTTCAACAAATTCATTTCATATGATTATTCAACAAATTCATTTCATATGATTATTCAACAAATTCATTTCATATGATTATTCAACAAATTATTTCATATGATTATTAAACAAATTCATTTCATATGATTGTTCAACAAATTCATTTCATATGATTATTCAACAAATTCATTTCATATGATTATTCAACAAATTATTTCATATGATTATTAAACAAATTCATTTCATATGATTATTCAACAAATAAATTTCATATGATTGTTCAACAAATTCATTTCATATGATTATTCAACAAATTATTTCATATGATTATTAAACAAATTCATTTCATATGATTGTTCAACAAATTCATTTCATATGATTATTCAACAAATTCATTTCATATGATTATTCAACAAATTATTTCATATGATTATTAAACAAATTCATTTCATATGATTGTTCAACAAATTCATTTCATATGATTATTCAACAAATTCATATCATATGATTATTCAACAAATTATTTCATATGATTATTAAACAAATTCATTTCATATGATTGTTCAACAAATTCATTTCATATGATTATTAAACAAATTCATTTCATATGATTATTTAACAAATTATTTCATATGATTATTAAACAAATTCATTTCATATGATTGTTCAACAAATTCATTTCATATGATTATTCAACAAATTCATTTCATATGATTATTAAACAAATTCATTTCATATGATTATTCAACAAATACATTTCATATGATTATTCAACAAATAAATTTCATATGATTATTCAACAAATAAATTTCATATGATCATCCAACAAATTCATTTCCTATGATTATTCCAAAATTTATTTCATATGATAATTCAAAAAGTACATTTCATATGATTATTAAACAAATTAATTTCATATGATTATTCAACAAATTAATTTCATATTCAACAAATACATTTCAAATGATTATTCAATCAACACAATTCCCATGATTTTTCAACGAATATATTTCATATGATTAATCAACAAATTCATTTCATATGATTATTAAACAAATTCATTTCCTAGTATTATTCAACAACTACATTTCATGTGATTATTAAACAAATACATTTCATGTGATTATTAAACAAATTCATTTCATATGATTATTCAGCACATGTAATTCATATGATTATTCAACAAATAATTGCCATGTAATTATTCAATAAATTCATTTCATGTGATTATTCAAAAAATTAATTTTATATGATTATTCAACAAATTAATTTCATGTGATAATTCCACACATCTATTTCATATGATTATTTAACAAATTAATTTCATATGATTATTTAGCAAATAAATTTCATATGATTATTCAACAGATTGATTTCATATGATTATTCAACAAATAAATTTCATATTATTATTACACAAATAAATTTCATATGATTATTCAACAAATAAATATCATATGATTATTCAACAAATAAATTTCATATGATTATTTCACAAATTCATTTCATATGATTGTTTAACAAATAAATTTCATATGATTGTTCAACAAATTTATTTCATATGATTGTTCAACAAATGAATTTCATAGGATTATTCAACAAATTAATTTCATATGATTATTCAACAAATTCATTTCATATGATTATTAAACAAATTCATTTCATATGATTATTAAACAAATTAATTTCATATGATTATTACACAAATTAATTTCATACGATTATTCAACAAATTCATTTCATATGATTATTCAACAAATTCATTTCATATGATTATTCAACAAATTCATTTCATATGATTATTCAACAAATTCATTACATATGATTATACAATAAATTAATTTCATATTATTATAAAAAAAAATTCAGTTATTATGATTATTCAACACATTCATTTAATATGATTACTCAACGAATTCATTTCATATAATTATTCAACAAATTCATTTCATATCATTATTCAACAAATTCATTTCATATGATTATTAAACAAATTAATTTCATATGATTATTAAACAAATTCATTTCATATGATTGTTCAACAAATTCATTTCATATCATTATTCAACAAATTATTTCATATGATTATTAAAGAAATTCATTTCATATGATTGTTCAACAAATTTATTTCATATGATTATTCAACAAATTCATTTCATATGATTATTCAACAAATTCATTTCATATGATTATTCAACAAATTATTTCATATGATTATTAAACAAATTAATTTCATATGATTGTTCAACAAATTCATTTCATATGATTATTCAACAAATTCATTTCATATGATTATTCAACAAATTATTTCATATGATTATTAAACAAATTCATTTCATATGATTATTCAACAAATAAATTTCATATGATTGTTCCACAAATTCATTTCATATGATTATTCAACAAATTATTTCATATGATTATTAAACAAATTCATTTCATATGATTGTTCAACAAATTCATTTCATATGATTGTTCAACAAATTCATTTCCTATGATTATTCAACAAATTCATTTCATATGATTATTCAACAAATTATTTCATATGATTATTAAACAAATTCATTTCATATGATTGTTCAACAAATTCATTTCATATGATTATTAAACAAATTCATTTCATATGATTATTCAACAAATTATTTCATATGATTATTAAACAAATTCATTTCATATGATTGTTCAACAAATTCATTTAATATGATTATTAAACAAATTCATTTCATATGATTATTCAAAAAATTATTTCATATGATTATTAAACAAATTCATTTCATATGATTGTTCATCAAATTCATTTCATATGATTATTCAACAAATTCATTTCATATGATTATTAAACAAATTCATTTCATATGATTATTCAACAAATACATTTCATATGATTATTCAACAAATAAATTTCATATGATCATCCAACAAATTCATTTCCTATGATTATTCCAAAATTTATTTCATATGATAATTCAAAAAATACATTTCATATGATTATTACACAAATTAATTTCATATGATTATTCAACAAATTAATTTCATATGATTATTCAACAAATACATTTCATATGATTATTCAACCAACACAATTCGCATGATTTTTCAACGAATATATTTCATATGATTAATCAACAAATTCATTTCATATGATTATTAAACAAATTCATTTCCTAGTATTATTCAACAACTACATTTCATGTGATTATTAAACAAATACATTTCATGTGATTATTCAACAAATTCATTTCATATGATTATTCAGCACATGTAATTCATATGATTATTCAACAAATAATTGCCATGTAATTATTCAATAAATTCATTTCATGTGATTATTCAACAAATTAATTTTATATGATTATTCAACAAATTAATTTCATGTGATAATTCCACACATCTATTTCATATGATTATTTAACAAATTAATTTCATATGATTATTTAGCAAATAAATTTCATATGATTATTCAACAGATTGATGTCATATGATTATTCAACTAATCCGTTTCACGTGATTATTCCACAAATAATTTTCATATAATTTTACAACCAATTAATTTATTATGATTATTTGACAAATAAATTTCATATGATTATTCAGCAAATTCATTTAATATGATT
Source organism: Euprymna scolopes (assembly GCF_053919585.1). Taxonomy (NCBI): domain Eukaryota; kingdom Metazoa; phylum Mollusca; class Cephalopoda; order Sepiida; family Sepiolidae; genus Euprymna; species Euprymna scolopes. The sequence goes on from NC_136488.1 coordinate 110,701,329, forward strand.
ATTCAACAAATTCATTTCATATGATTATTCAACGATTAAATTTCATATGATTATACACCAAATTCATTTCATATAATTATTCAACAAATAAATTTCATATGATTTTTCAACAAATAAATTTCATATGATTATTCAACAAATAAACTTCATATTATTATTCAAGAAATAAATTTCATATGATTATTCAACAAATTCATTTCATATGATTATTCAACAAATAAATTTCATATTATTATTACACAAATAAATTTCATATGATTATTCAACAAATAAATATCATATGATTATTCAACAAATAAATTTCATATGATTATTTCACAAATTCATTTCACATGATTGTTTAACAAATAAATTTCATATGATTGTTCAACAAATTTATTTCATATGATTGTTCAACAAATTCATTTCATACGATTATTCAACAAATTAATTTCATATGATTATTCAACAAATTCATTTCATATGATTATTAAACAAATTCATTTCATATGATTATTAGACAAATTAATTTCATATGATTATTACACAAATTAATTTCATACGATTATTCAACAAATTAATTTCATATGATTATTCAACAAATTCATTTCATATGATTATTAAACAAATTCATTTCATATGATTATTAAACAAATTAATTTCATATGATTATTACACAAATTAATTTCATACGATTATTCAACAAATTCATTTCATATGATTATTCAACAAATTCATTACATATGATTATTCAATAAATTAATTTCATTATTATAAAAAAAATTCAGTTATTATGATTATTCAACACATTCATTTCATATGATTACTCAACGAATTCATTTCATATAATTATTCAACAAATTCATTTCATATCATTATTCAACAAATTCATTTCATATGATTATTAAACAAATTAATTTCATATGATTATGAAACAAATTCATTTCATATGATTGTTCAACAAATTCATTTCATATGATTATTAAACAAATTATTTCATATGATTATTAAACAAATTCATTTCATATGATTGTTCAACAAATTCATTTCATATGATTATTCAACAAATTCATTTGATATGATTATTCAACAAATTATTTCATATGATTATTAAACAAATTCATTTCATATGATTGTTCAACAAATTCATTTCATATGATTATTCAACAAATTCATTTAATATGATTATTCAACAAATTCATTTCATATGATTATTCAACAAATTATTTCATATGATTATTAAACAAATTATTTCATATGATTATTAAACAAATTCATTTCATATGATTGTTCAACCAATTCATTTCATATGATTATTCAACAAATTCATTTGATATGATTATTCAACAAATTATTTCATATGATTATTAAACAAATTCATTTCATATGATTGTTCAACAAATTCATTTCATATGATTATTCAACAAATTCATTTCATATGATTATTCAACAAATTATTTCATATGATTATTAAACAAATTCATTTCATATGATTGTTCAACAAATTCATTTCATATGATTATTAAACAAATTCATTTCATATGATTATTCAACAAATTATTTCATATGATTATTAAACAAATTCATTTCATATGATTGTTCAACAAATTCATTTCATATTATTATTCAACAAATTCATTTCATATGATTATTAAACAAATTCATTTCATATGATTATTCAACAAATACATTTCATATGATTATTCAACAAATAAATTTCATATGATCATCCAACAAATTCATCTCCTATGATTATTCCAAAATTTATTTCATATGATAATTCAAAAAATACATTTCATATGATTATTACACAAATTAATTTCATATGATTATTCAACAAATTAATTTCATATTCAACAAATACATTTCATATGATTATTCAACCAACACAATTCGCATGATTTTTCAACGAATATATTTCATATGATTAATCAACAAATTCATTTAATATGATTATTAAACAAATTCATTTCCTAGTATTATTCAACAACTACATTTCATGTGATTATTAAACAAATACATTTCATGTGATTATTAAACAAATTCATTTCATATGATTATTCAGCACATGTAATTCATATGATTATTCAACAAATAATTGCCATGTAATTATTCAATAAATTCATTTCATGTGATTATTCAACAAATTAATTTTATATGATTATTCAACAAATTAATTTCATGTGATAATTCCACACATCTATTTCATATGATTATTTAACAAATTAATTACATATGATTATTTAGCAAATAAATTTCATATGATTATTCAACAAATTGATTTCATATGATTATTCAACTAATCCGTTTCACGTGATTATTCCACAAATAATTTTCATATAATTTTACAACCAATTAATTTATTATGATTATTTGACAAATAAATTTCATATGATCATTCAACAAATACATTTCATATGATTATTCAACAAATTAATTTCATATGATCATTCAACAAATACATTTCATATGATTATTCAAAAAATACATTTCATATGATTATTCAACCAATACAATTCATATGATTTTCCAACAAATTCATTTCATATGATTATTCAACAAATTCATTCATATAATTATTCAACAAATAAATTTCATATGATTATTCAACATATTAATTTTATTTGAATATTAAACACATTCATTTCATATGATTATTTAACAAAACAATTTCATACGATTATTCAACTAATACATTTCATACGATTATTCAACAAATTCAGGTCATATGATTATTCAACTAAATCATTTAAGGCGATTGTTCAACAAATAAATTACACATGATTGTCCAACAAATACATGTCATATTGTAACACTAAAGAGAGGCTACATCAGACCTGTAGGGTTGATGTGACGTTTCCTTTGGTTAAAAGTAATTTTTTGTTCCCGGACCATGATCGGGTTGAAGGAATAAAAATTATTATTAATTTTTTTTTGTGAATAAATTCTGAGCTAAGTCTGTTGTTGAAATCGCGGCGGCAAGAGTGCCTTTGTAGCGAGAGGTTAAATCACATTCTAGACTTCAAAAGCGAAAAAGAATGCATAAAATATTTTAGCCAAAATACACAGGTGTTTGATCTCCAATGGCCGAAATCATAGTGGTACAGAAGCCGGAGGGGTGGGGATTTCACACCCGCAATTGGCAAAACTATGAGCCAAGGTTGATCTGTGAGTTTTGACAAGTTGAAAAAAAGTCGGGTTGTTTTTGATCTAAGAGAAACACACGCAGTGACTCGGCATTATGGTTTAGAACAAAGGATAGGAAAAAATGAATTGTCTGAAATTTCAAAACAATAAGATAACGTATCGAGAATTGTCATTTGGTGAATCAGGTTGACCGAAAATGTAAGTTATGAAATATTTTTGCTCGGATGGGAAAATGTGTTGTCCGATAAGTTCAAAGCGACAAATGCATTCTTGGTCTTTTGACGTAAACAAAATGTCTGATATAATAGAATGGCCGACAACCAGAACTTAATTCAAAGATAAACTAAAATTCCTTTGAATTATCAAAGCGAAAAATGAGATCAATAGATAATTTTAAAACAAATAAAATCGCGTGATTTGCTTTAAGTCAAAGGAAAAATAATTTTCCTGGATATGGGGAGATTGCATTAGTAAGCCAGGGAGGAGTTAATTAATACAACATGTAAGTTGGGCGTTAATTAAGGGAGGAGTCAATCCAATTTTGGAAATGGACCAATGAAAAAGGGCCCTGTCGAAGTAAAATCAACCAATGAGAAAAGGCCCCGTCGAATCAAGCTGGGTGTCGTCAATCATTCCATAATTGTATTATAAAAGAAATGAAAAATCAGAGATTAAGTCAGTAAGAGTAAGAACAGAACAGAAGAAGAGAGAGTCCGGAATCAGAGTCTCGGCAGAATCACCTCTCTCTCTCTCCCCCTCGCTTGTTGCCTGATAACTCAACGCTTATAACGTGTCGATCGCTTAACGAGAATTACGCAAAGTCCGCGATACCGACCAGGTATTTCAACAACAGAAGCTCAGTTGTAGAACTAACTGCTTGCTTGAATTAATTGTCAACTATATGTATATGCTGTAAATACTTCTTTTATGAATTTCCGAAATATATATTATATTAACCAACCTCCGGAGTTTTGTTGCTGATGTGCGTTGATCCCTATATATGTACATTCTTTATTTGCCATTTGTGACACCGTATCCGTCAACGAACACCCAGGATAACTAGACGATCCACGGAGAACAGGCCTTGAGGACCGAGCATCCGAGAAGAATCCCCAACGCCTTAACGAAGAACTCACTGGGTGACGCGACGTACTAACGGTTGGCAGACCTGGTTGCCCAGTCGACATATCATAACTGCACCGACCAGGGTGCAGATCATAACTGGGCTGCGATCAGGGGTCAAGGGCGTGTAAGACCACGTGTAAAGGTCACAACTGGTACCGTGACCAGGATTTGGATTTGGACCCTGAAAGGCTTCTACGGCACATCAACCGGGAGGAAAAACTCAGAAGAAAAACCACGGCACAACGTTTTTGAAGGAAATCATAAACTACAGCGCAGCGTTATTGAATTGAAGGAGAAAACCAACCAGCCACCAAAAACTACAACGTCTGCTTCCATTGAAGAACCAATCGACAACAAACACTACCATGGCACAACGTTTTTGAAGGAAATCATAAACTACAGCGCAGCGTTATTGAATTGAAGGAGAAAACCAACCAGCCACCAAAAACTGCAACGGCTGCTTGCATTGAAGAACCAATCGACAACAAACACTACCACGGCACAACGTCATTGAAGAGACCAACCAACAACAAGGAACTTCGACACAACGTCATTGAAGAGACCAACCAACAACAAGGAACTACGACAGAACATCATTGAAGAGACCAACCAACAACAAGAAACTACGACAACGCGTCATTTGGAAGTTAAAGAAGAAAAAGAAATCACAAACTGAACAGTATAGACTTTTTTCTTGCACTCTGTGAGTGAGCGTGCAACCCCAAAATACGGGAACTCGACTCTCGGAACCTGAAGCGAAACGGGATATAGGTGAGACCCTCTTATTTTTTTTTGTGATTTTTTGACTTGGGTATTTTTTTCCGCAGTGGTTTGGGGGCGCCTGGAGGCATTACTTGTGGAAATAGTGAGAAAGGGATAGACAGGCGAATCCCCGTTTGACAAGAATGACGGAGCCGGTGGAACATAAGAGCGAGGCTTTGGGGGGAGCAGAGAGGGTGGTGACGGAGACTGAGAGAGATTGGGCGAGGGAGTTACTCAGACTGTTACAGAAGCCAGCTGAGGAAGTGGCGGAACTGGCTGAGAGGGCAACTAAGGTGTTGTCGGAGGGTACCCTGAAAGAAAAAGGGGCCATCCAGGCTAGGCCGGCCAAGGTGCTAGAGAAGGGTAGCACAGAAGGGAAGATAAAGTCAAACGTCCGAGAATGGACACTGATCCACGCCACATTATTGGGAGAGGCGAGCACACAAGGACCACCTCGGAGGAGGGGACGCTCGGCCAAGCGGACCCGACAAACCCCGCCCCAGCCCGAAGTCGAGGAAGTTCGAGAGAGGAAGGTCTCGGATGTCCAACTTTGGGGGATCGAGGAGGATTGGGAGACAGAGGCGGAAGCTGATCCCAACATAAGAGAGTTGGGGAGCGCTGCAGGGGATGTGTCACTGCAGCCCCAGGAAAGAGGTACGAGGGCCAACAAGGGGCCCCAATCCGGCCACTGTCAACCGACCCCTGATGAAGGTGAGTGGTATTGTTTCACTTGCCACCCTGATGGGCACATAACGAAAGGATGTCCCACCAGGAAGGGGGAGCCGCCCGGGGCGGACCCCAGAGAGAAAGTGCTGAGAACGGACGGGTCCCAAGGGGGCCTGTTGTTACCGGCCCCTATGTCCACGGCGGTGGCTGGATACAGGGGGGACCTCTGATAAGAGGGTGCCCACTGGCTGAGGGCACTACTGGCAGTGCATCACGAAGCCAGTGTCGGGAAGGGAGTTGGGTGACGGGAAGTTTCGACCCGCCAACTCTGTGAGCACGAGTATCGGTCGCTTAGTTAAATGCTAGTTGTCTGGAATACGCATTAGTGGAAAGGAAAATCTAACAGGGATCGTATGTTAGGAAGAAGATAAGCACCCTAGTACCGAGAATACCCCTGGCAGGGCGGCACGAGGCCAGTGTCCGGAGGAGAGTTGGGGGCGACAGGAAGTTGCGACCCGCCAACTCTATAAGCACGAAGAGATGGATTAGAGAGAGAGCGCCCTAGGTCACGATGAAGACAGATTAGTTGGAACTAGGAATAGAACACTAGGGTAAGCTCTCGGACTAAATCTATTATAAGAGATACGAGAATAAGTCGACTGAAAGCACGAGTATCGGCCGTTTAGTTAAATGCTAGTTGTCTGGAATACGCATTAGTGGAAAGGAAAATCTAACAGGGATCGCATGTTAGGAAGAAGATAAGCACCCGTAACGTTTCAGAAGAAAAGCACAAGAAGGAAGAATTCTTCAGAATGTCTTCTCATTAATTCGAAGGACGCCAACGGTAGTGGTGTGCACGGGTGGATACAACCTTCTGTAGCTGTCATAATTGTTGACGGGAGAAACTATAAAATTCGGCAGAAAAGCCGGGAGGTCTCAGTCAAGAATGGTTGACTGGAGAATAAGTAGACTTGGAGGTCGATAGAGTGGGCGATAATACCTATGACAGGTAGGGGCTGAAAGAAGGAAGTGAATAAAATTCGGCAGAAAAGCCGGGAGGTCTCAGTCAAGAATGGTTGACTGGAGAATAAGTAGACTTGGAGGTCGATAGAGTGGGCGATAATACCTATGACAGGTAGGGGCTGAAAGAAGGAAGTGAATAAAATTCGGCAGAAAAGCCGGGAGGTCTCAGTCAAGAATGGTTGACTGGAGAATAAGTAGACTTGGAGGTCGATAGAGTGGGCGATAATACCTATGACAGGTAGGCCCTGAGAACTCTGGTGGTGTGGTCGCTTAGGGAAGATGTCGAAAGTATCCGACAAAGATTGAGAGCCGTGGAAAACGAACAGAAGATATTAGCCTATGTAGATGGAGCGGTCTCTCCGTACTCAAAATGAACTTCGAGCGACACTTGTCACCCTTATCCAAACAGTTTTTGAACTCCTGAAAGAAGGAAGTGAATAAAATTCGGCAGAAAAGCCGGGAGGTCTCAGTCAAGAATGGTTGACTGGAGAATAAATAGACTTGGAGGTCGACATAGACGGGCGGTAATACCTATCATAGGTAGGGCCCGGGGAGCTCTGTTTGGTGTGGTTGCTGAGGAAAATGTCGAAAGTATCCGACAAAGATTGAGAGCCGTGGAAAACGGACAGAAGATATTAGCCTATGTAAATGGAGCGGTCTCTCCATACTTAATAGAGCAACACTTAAGCAGCCTTATTGGGCGTTTTGCACACCTGCGGGAGGAAGTGTTAAAAATTCGGCAGAGAAGCCGGGAGGTATATCAGTCATAAAGGCTGACTATACAATCTAAGGGGACACAGGGTGTGCCCCTTCCCAAAATGCCACAGATGGGCATGCGCATTCTAGGGTTGAATGCCACAAACATCCTCAAGTGATTGAAGTCTGTTGTCTGATGGTCCGCAGTGCATGATTCGAACCCTACGAACCACGAACCAAAAGAGAAAGATTACGAGATTAGCTCTACAGGGGTTAGAGCTGAGGTAACTCCGAAAGAAGGTGCTTCTTAGAATAGTCGAAAAGGGACAGTTAAGACTAGAGTAGTCTATCGGAATCGCCTGGTTATGATTAGACAGCTTACAACGTCAGTTGGACCACATAATTAAGCAGGAGTCAACGAGCGACCCTCCTAACTTAGTGATGGTGGGGGGGGGTCTGACGGGTGGAATAGGGGTTATAGCAGGGCTATTAGTGGTGGTGATGTGTTATTTGAAGAAGTGGATGTATGGAATTGAGTGTTCGAAATGCCTCTTGACAACCCATGGCGCTGCGGGGAGCGGCCCTGGTCAGGAATCACAAGGGGTCAGTATTAACCCAGCCCAGCTACATACGAGAGACGAGGAACCGCCCCAAATCCACCCCTACGACAAGAAGCTGAACCTACAGAATATTTTTAAACACTATTAAGTGATGTCAATGTAGGACTAATTGCATGCTTAATGTTCCAAAACGAAGAAAAAAAAAGAGACACTTTTCATTATTACCGATTTTGTTACACGAACTTTGTACTTATGAAACCACAACTACAAACTGTTATTGAACACACTGAGTTAAGGCAGTAGCCATTTATATGAACTTTCAACTTCTGCATGACATTTATTTTTATTTGTTTTGCATGTAATTCAGCAAATTCTCACTTTCAGAGTAGGCCAGAATTGGGTTATGAGATGAGAGAATCTCTTTGAGTGTTAACGGACATGGGGCGCCATTATCCTGTGGAGAGCGTCGCCCCATGGGGGGCGAATGTAACACTAAAGAGAGACCACATCAGACCTGTAGGGTTGATGTGACGTTTCCTTTGGTTAAAAGTAATTTTTTGTTCCCGGACGATGATCGGGTTGAAGGAATAAAAATTATTATTAATTTTTTTTTGTAAATAAATTCTGAGCTAAGTCTGTTGTTGAAATGGCAGCGGCAAGAGTGCCTTTGTAGCGAGAGGTTAAATCACATTCTAGACTTCAAAAGCGAAAAAGAATGCATAAAATATTTTAGCCAAAATACACAGGCGTTTGATCTCCAATAGCCGAAATCATAGTGGTACAGAAGCCGGAGGGGTGGGGATTTCACACCCGCAATTGGCAAAACTATGAGCCAAGGTTGATCTGTGAGTTTTGACAAGTTGAAAAAAAGTCGGGTTGTTTTTGATCTAAGAGAAACACACGCAGTGACTCGGCATTATGGTTTAGAACAAAGGATAGGAAAAAATGAATTGTCTGAAATTTCAAAACAATAAGATAACGTATCGAGAATTGTCATTTGGTGAATCAGGTCAACCGAAAATGTAAGTTATGAAATATTTTTGCTCGGATGGGAAAATGTGTTGTCCGATAAGTTCAAAGCGACAAATGCATTCTTGGTCTTTTGACGTAAACAAAATGTCTGATATAATAGAATGGCCGACAACCAGAACTTAATTCAAAGATAAACTAAAATTCCTTTGAATTATCAAAGCGAAAAATGAGATCAATAGATAATTTTAAAACAAATAAAATCGCGTGATTTGCTTTAAGTCAAAGGAAAAATAATTTTCCTGGATATGGGGAAATTCCATTAGTAAGCCAGGGAGGAGTTAAATAATACAACGTGTAAGTTGGGCGTTAATTAAGGGAGGAGTCAATCCAATTTTGGAAATGGACCAATGAAAAAGGGCCCTGTTGAAGCATAATCAACCAATGAGAAAAGGCCCCGTCGAATTATAATCAAGCAATTTGATTGGTCGATGACGAACATGGGTGTCGTCATCATTCCATAATTGTATTATAAAAGAAATGAAAAATCAGAGATTAAGTCAGTAAGAGTAAGAACAGAACAGAAGAAGAGAGAGTCCGGAATCAGAGTCTCGGCAGAATCACCTCTCTCTCTCTCCCCCTCGCTTGTTGCCTGATAATTCAACGCTTATAACGTATCGATCACTTAACGAGAATTACGCAAAGTCCGCGATACCGACCAGGTATTTCAACAACAGAAGCTCAGTTGTAGAACTAACTGCTTGCTTGAATTAATTGTCAACTATATGTATATGCTGTAAATACTTCTTTTATGAATTTCCGAAATATATATTATATTAACCAACCTCCGGAGTTTTGTTGCTGATGTGCGTTGATCCCTATATATGTACATTCTTTATTTGCCATTTGTGACACCGTATCCGTCAACGAACACCCAGGATAACAAGACGATCCACGGAGAACAGGCCTTGAGGACCGAGCATCCGAGAAGAATCCCCAATGCCTTAACGAAGAACTCACTGGGTGACACGACGTACTAACGGTTGGCAGACCTGGTTGCCCAGTCGACATATCATAACTGCACCGACCATGGTGCAGATTCAACAAATAAATTTCACATGATTATTACACAAATTAATTTCATATGATTATTCAACAAATTCATTTCATATGCATATTAAACAAATTCATTTCATATAATTATTCAACAAATTCATTTCATATGATTATTAAACAAATTAATTTCATATAATTATTGAAAAAATTCATTTCATATGATTATTCAACAAGTAAATTTCATATGATTAATGAACTAATTAATTTCATATGATTATGAAACAAATTGATTTCATATGATAATTCAAGAAATTCATTTCCCATGATTGTTCAACAAAAAAATTTCGTATGATTATTCAACATAATCATTATATATGATCATTCAGCGAAAAAATTTCATATGATTATTCAAAAAATTCATTGCATATGATTTTTCAACACATTCATTTCATATGATTATTCAACAAATTAATTTCATATTATTATTCAACAAATATATTTCATATGATTATTCAACCAATATAATTCATATGATTTTTCAACAAATACATTTCATATGATTATTAAACAAATTAGTTTCATTTGAATATTCAACAAATTCATTTCATATGATTATTTAACAAAAAAATGTCATACGATTATTCAACAAATACATTTCCCATGATTGTTCAACAAAAAAATTTCATATGATTATTCAACATATTAATTTTTTATGATTATTCAACAAATAAATATCATATGATTATTCAACATAATCATTATATATGATTATTCAGCGAAAAAATTTCATATGATTATTCAACAAATACATTTCATATGATTATTCAACAAATAAATTTCATATGATTATTCCAAAATTAATTTCATATGATCATTCAACAATTTCATTTCATATGATTATTCAAAAAATACATTTCATATGATTATTCAACCAATACAATTCATGATTTTCCCAAAAATTCATTTCATATGATTAATCAACAAATTCATTTCCTATGCTTATTAAACAAATTCATTCATGTAATTATTCAACAAATAAATTTCATATGATTATTCAACAAATTAATTTAATTTAAATATTAAACACATTCATTTCATATGATTATTTAATAAAAAAAATTCAAACGATTATTCAACTAATACATTTCATATGATTATTCAACAAATTCATGTCATATGATTATTCAACTAAATCATTTAAGGCGATTGTTCAACAAATAAATTACACATGATTGTCCAACAAATACATGTCATATGATTATTTTACAGATTCATTTCTTATGATTGTTCAACAAAGTCATTTCATATGATTATTCAACAAATAAATTTCCTATGATTATTCATAAAATTCATATGATTATTCAGCAAATTACTTTCATATGATGATTCAACAAATAAATTTCATATGATCATTAACAAATTCATTTTTTATGATTATTCAAAAAATTAATTCACATGATTGTTCAACAAATAAATTACACATGATTATTACACAAATTAATTTCATATGATTATTCAACAAATTCATTTCATATGATTATACAACAAATTCATTTCATATGATTATTAAACAAATTAATTTCATATAATTATTGAAAAAATTCATTTCATATGATTATTCAACAAGTAAATTTCATATGATTAATGAACAAATTAATTTCATATGATTATGAAACAAATCGATTTCATATGATAATTCAAGAAATTCATTTCCCATGATTGTTCAACAAAAAAATTTCATATGATTATTCAACATAATCATTATATATGATCATTCAGCGAAAAAATTTCATAAATAAATTCATTTCATATGATTTTTCAACACATTCATTTCATATGATTAATGAACTAATTAATTTCATATGATTATTCAACAAATTAATTTCATATTATTATTCAACAAATATATTTCATATGATTATTCAACCAATATAATTCATATGATTTTTCAACAAATACTTTTCATATGATTATTAAACAAATTAATTTCATTTGAATATTCAACAAATACATTTCATATGATTATTCAACAAATTCATGTGATATCATTGTTCAACACATTCATTTCATATGATTATTCAACAAATGAATTACACATGATTTTTCAACAAATACATGTCATATGATTATTTAACAGATTAATTTCTTATGATTGTTCAACAAAGTAATTTCATATGATTATTTAACAAATTAATTTCATATGATTATTCATCAAATACATTTCATATGATTATTCAACAAATTAATATCAGATTTATATAATAAATATATATATATTCAACAAATACATTTCATACAAATCAATTTAATATTATTATTCTACAAATTCAATTCATAGGAGTGTTCAACAAATTCATTTCATGTGATTATTCAGCAAATTATTCCATATGATTATTAAAGAAATTCATTTCATATGATTATTAAACAAATTCATTTCATATGATTATTCAACAAACAAATTTCATATGATCATTCAACAAAGTCATTTTTTATGATTATTTAACAAATTACTTTCATATTATTATTCAACAAATTACTTTCATATTATTATTCAACAAATTAATTTCAAATGATTATTCAACAAATTAATTTCATATGATTATTCTAAAAATTCATTTCATATTATTATTTAACAAATTCATTTCATATGATTATTCAACAAATTAATTGCATATGATTATTCAACAAATGCATTTCATATGATTATTAAACAAATTACTTTCAATTTATTATTCAAAAAATTCATTTCATATGATTATTTTAAGTATTCATTTCCTATGATTATTCAACAAATAAATTTCATATGATTATTCAAGAAATAAATTTCATACGATTATTCAACAAATTCATTTCATATTATTTTTAAACAAATAAATTTCATAATATTATTCAAGAAATTTATTTCATATGATTATTCAACAAATAAATTTCATATGATTGTTCAACAAATAAATTTCATATGATTATTCAACAAATTCATTTCATATGATTATTCAACAAATAAATTTCATATGATTATTCAACAAATAAATTTCATATGATGATTCAACACATTCATTTGATCTGATTATTCAACAAATAAAGTTTATATGATTATTCAACAAATTAATTTCATATTATTATGCTACAAATTCATTTCCTATCATAATGCTACAAATTCAATTCATATGAGTGTTCAACAAATTCATTTCATGTGATTATTCAGCAAATTAATTTCATATGATTATTAAACAAATTCATTTCATATGATTGTTCAACAAATTTATTTAATATGAATGTTCAACAAATTCATTTCATATGATGATTCAACAAATAAATTTCATATGATCATTCAACAAATTCATTTCATATGATTATTCTTGAAATGAATTCATATGATTGTTCAACAAATAAATTTCATATGATTATTACACAAATTATTCAACAAATTACTTTTGTATGATTGTTGCACAAATTCATTTCATATGATTATTAAACAAATTCATTTCATATGATTACTCCAAAAATTTATTTCATATGATTATTCAGCAAATTCATTTCCTATGATTATTCAACAAATAAATTTCATATGATATTCAACATATTAAATTCCTCTGATTATTCAACAAATAAATTTCATATGATTATTCAAAAAACTCATTTTATGTAATAATTGAACGAATTTCTTTCATATTATTATTCAACAAATTCATTTCATATGATTATTCAACGAATTCATTTCATATTATTATTCAACAAATTCATTTCATATTATTATTCAACAAATTCATTCATATTATTATTCAACAAATTCATGTCATATGATGATTCAACAAATTCATTTCAATGATTATTCAACAAATGCATTTCATACGATTATTCAACAAATTCATTTCATATTATTATGCAACAAATTCATTTCATATTATTATTCAACAAATTCATTTCATATTATTATTCAACAAATTCATTTCATATTATTATTCAACAAATTCATTTCATATGATTATTCAACAAATTCATTTCTTACGATTATTCAACAAATTCATTTTATATTATTATTCCGCAAATAAATTTCATATGATTATTCAACAAATACATTTCATATGATTATTCAACAAATAAATTTCATATGTGTTGTGGTGGCAACCACTTATTTGCATATGCGAATAACATAACACTATAAATGGCAAGCCTAGGTTTGCCTTGGTGTGTCTTACTCAAATGCCACTGGAAGTGATGCCGAAGAGCGTACATGTCCTCCCACCAAGACTCTCTGACTCGACACCATCATTTGTACATATTGTAAATATACCTTTTCTTTAATACACTTATTATTGCGTTATCTTGTTGTTTGCGTCTTCATTGTATTTCCTTACTAATTATTGTGCAACCTTGCAACCACAACAGTTGGCGACGAGATATGAAGCGTCAAATATAACAGTTTGACAAAGAACTATTTAAAAAAAAAAAAAAAAGAAAAAAAGTACAACGCAAAGGTTGACCATTTTTTTTTAAGGAATGCAAAGTGTTGACGAGCAAACGGATTTTACGCTAAAGAGAAGTTTCAACTCAAGTGAAAAAAAAAAAACTCTAACGTGGCAAAAGCGACAATTTACGCCGTTTTCTGGGAATCCGACTTGCAAACGAATGTAAAAGTGAATTTTGTTTGTCGCTACACGACAAATCTTACTAAAGGACCAACTTGCAAACGAAAAGCGAACTTTGTTCTGCCGCAAAAACGACAGGTCAGACCCGTATTACGAAAAGCAAGGAAGTAACCTACGAAAAAAGTTCACCAGTGGATTCTAATTACTGTTCTCCGTAAACAAAACAACAACTAAAGGTCTTTTTAATTAATGTTTTGGTTGACGTCGGTACTAAAAGGAAATACCACAGCTAAAACTAAAATTCAAGGAAAGGATTTTTTTCTTGAAGTTGTCACTGAATAACGGATAATACAGTAAAACGTCACGGAAAAAAAAGGTAATCTCAATTTAAGAGGTATTTTAATTACTAAAATACTAGAGAAAAAAAAACTGAAAGAACTAAATGTACTGCACACATTTATTCAATTGTGACTCGATTAAAAAACAAAAAACAAAAAAAAACCAAACTTTTATTTTGTGGAAAGAGTTACTTATTAGTAAGTGCCTAAAAACGGAAAGTCAATTCCATTTCGTGATTCCAGATAAACCTGTTTTATTTATTTTTGCAGCATGACTCGCAAAAAGAATATATTATTGCAAGCAGCGATATTATTATTGAAAACAGGAGCTTACAGCAATTTGTTTTTTTGTTGTAACCCAAACCGGTGTATATGGTACATGGTACAATATTTTTTTTAACTACACACTAAAAAAAAAAAAAAAAAAAAAAAACATGGAAGACTTATCAAAAATGTTCATGCAATTTTTACAAGCACAGGCTGAGCGGGATGAACGCAGACAAGCTACACAAAACGAGCTTTTGCAAACACAAATACAGGCACAGGCTGACCGCGAGGAAAAGAGAGAGGACAGATTATTGAAATGGCAGCAGGAACAAGAAGAAAAGCAGAAAATGGCGCAATTAAAGCAGAAAAAACTGCAATTGGAACAGGAAGAAAGGCATAAGAAACTACAATTGGAATATGAAGAAAGACAAGAGGAACGTTTTGCTAAAACACTGGAACTACTAAAGAGTAATCGAGAAAATGTCGATAGTGTTATTTTCTCCCATACAACTATTTTTAATAGCATGGACACATTTCATTATGTGCCTGACGAAGAGAAGAATTTTGAAGCATACTACACAAGATACGAGGATGTTTTTCAACTGGACTGTAAAAATTGGCCAAATAGTCAGAAAGTGAGCCTCTTACTCAGAAAATTGGGTACATCAGAACACAGCAAATTCGTAGATTACATATTACCTAAAAAAACTGCGGAATTAGAGTTCATGGAAGCTGTAAAATTACTAAAAGAATTATTTAATCCAAATATATCTCTTTTTCATAAAAGATGGCTGTGCATGAATCTAAGAAAGATGGACAACCAAGATTATTTGACATACGCATCAGTTGTCAATAAAAACTGCGATAATTTTAAGCTTGCAGAACTAACGGTAGAAGATTTTAAATGTCTAATCTTCGCTCAAGGGTTAGTTTCCACGAAAAATGCAGAAATACGCAGACGAGTGTTGTCTAAGCTGGAATCTGAGCAAGATTTAACCCTCCAGAAACTAGCAGAGGACTGTGAAAGGGCCATTACACTAAAAAAGGATTCCAAAAATATAGAAGAATCCGGAGTGGCATATGTAAGAAAAGTTAGAAAACCATACGCATCAACCAAGAACTTTACAAAGAAAAGCAACGGAACGGGATATTCCAAAGATAATAACCATAAATATAGTACAGAATATAACAAGCCTCTTCCTAGATATAACTGTAAGAGATGTGCAGAAAAGCATTGGGAATCAGATTGTCCTTATAAGAAGAAAAAATGCTACATTTGTAAGAAGGTGGGACACAAAAGCGATTGCTGCAGATATAAAGATTACACCAGAAGTACAGCAAACAAAATCAAATACAAAATTAGACAAAGATCGGCGAAAATACGTAAAAGTGGAAATATTTAAAACATCAATAAAGTTACAACTCGACTCCGGCTCCGATGTTTCTATAATAAACCTGAATACGTGGAAAAAGTTGGGAAAACCGGCCATGATGAAAACTAATAAAGCAGCCCGGACGGTAACTGGTGGTGGTATAAAATTTGAAGAAGTTGTCCTCCCGATAAAATTGAAAGGGATTTCGAAGAAATTAAAAATATTCGTACTAAAAAATAGTGAAAATCTGTTTGGAATAGATTTAATTGAGAAATTCGGACTATGGGATAAGCCAATCAATACATTCTGTAAGAATGTTCTTCTCCAACAACAGTAAATATAAAAGACGATTTAAAAGAATTATTTCCTGAGGCATTCACGACTAACTTAGGTCGCTGCAATAAATTCAACGCCTCGTTTGAACTTAAAGAAAATGCCAGCCCAATTTTTAGAAAAAAGCGAAATGTTCCGTTCGCTGGGTTGGAAAAGATTGATAAAGAATTAAATAGATTGGAACAGACGGGAATTCTATCAAAAATAGAACACAGCGAGTGGGCAGCCCCCACCGTATACGTAAAGAAAAAAAATGACGAAGTTAGAGTGTGCGCAGACTTTTCGACCGGGGTCAACTCCTTATTAAAAGATCACCATTACCCCCTACCAAGCCCAGAGGAAATATTCACGAAGTTGAATGGGGGTAATATCTTCTCCAAGATAGACTTCAGCGACGCGTATTTGCAAATACCGGTTGAGGAGAATTGCTCAAAAATACTATGCATCAATACGCATAAGGGATTATACAAATACAACCGATTGCCTTTTGGCATCAAAGTAGCGTCTGCCATCTTTCAGCAAGCGATGGACACCATGCTAAGTGGTATTGAGTGCGCATGTGCATACCTGGACGACACTGTTGTCAGGAGCAAATCCCTAGAAGAACATAAGGAACATTTGAAACAAGTATTTACTCGAATACAAGAATTCGGCTTTAAAGTAAAAGAAAGTAAATGTGACTTTTGTATGAGCGAGATTAAGTATCTTGGACACATAATAAACAAACATGGACGACGTCCAGACCCAGACAGATCTGCGGCAATAAAAAATATGCCAGCACCCGATAATGTAACAACCTTGCAGAGTTTCTTGGGACTCGCAAATTATTACCAATCTTTTATTGAAGGAATGCATAACTTGCGAGCCCCCTTAAATAATCTGCTTAAAAAGGATACACCGTGGAACTGGACGCAAGAATGTCAAACCGCTTTTGACAAAATAAAGAGCGCACTAACATCCGAATTATTCTTAACGCACTTTGACACAAACTTAAAAATAGTCGTCGCTAGTGACGCTAGCTCCTACAGCTTAGGAGCATGCATTCAACATATTATGCCGGATGGGTCTAGAAAACCAATAGCACACGCTTCGAGAACGCTGATACCAAAAAATTCACAAATCGAAAAAGAAGCGTTGAGCATAATCTTTGCCGTGACTAAATTTCACCGATATTTATATGGTAGACAATTCATACTTGAAACCGACCATAAACCGTTAGTCACGATCTATGGATCAAAAAAAGGATTGCTGGTATACACCGCAAATAGATTGCTGCACTGGGGTACAATACTACTTAATTACGATTTCCAGCTACAACATCTAGCATCAAAAAAGATTTGCCATGCGGATGGACTGTCAAGACTGATACCACAGAAACACAATCTGGAAGAATCAGTCATTGCAGCAATTCGGACAAATGTTGAAGTAAAAAATATGGTAGCAAACATCATTAAGGAACTACCCGTAACTTTGTCGGACATTAAAAGGGAAGCCGAGAAAGACGAATATATAAAGGACATAAAAGAGAAAATTATAACGGACACAAAGGTGCAGGAAGTTTTCTCCATATGTGACGATGTGTTACTGTACAGCGAGAGAGTGGTAATACCTAAAACATTGCAGAATAGAATGTTAAGAGATTTCCACACAGGACATCCGGGGATAAATCGAATGAAGTCGTTAATGAGAAGCTACGTGTACTGGCGTAACATGGACACTGACATAGCGACAACAATTGATAAATGTAAAGGATGCCAGTTAGCGGCAAAATCTCCACCTATAGTACACAAACCTTGGCCGAAAACCGACCAACCATGGTCGAGAATCCACATGGACTTCGCTGGTCCAGTAGGTGAAAACTATTATTTAATTGTAGTGGATAGTTTCACAAAATGGCCGGAGGTAATGCGTTGCAGGAATCCAACAACGAACAACTCAATAGGGTTCCTACACGAGTTGTTTGCAAGATTCGGTGTACCAGACACACTGGTCACTGACAACGGAACGCAGTTCACATCCGCAGAGTTTAAGGAATTTTGCGACACGTTCCGAGTGAAGCACATCACGACTCCGCCGTATCATCCAAGGTCGAACGGCCTCGCGGAAAGGTTCGTGGACACGCTAAAACGAGCGTTAAAGAAATCCATTGGAACACCAACAGAAAAAGCTTTGCAACAATTCTTGCAAGTATATAGGATTACACCACATCCTAGTACACCATTAAACATATCACCAGCTGATCTAATGTTTGCCAGAAAGGTAAAATCAGCGTTTGACAAACAGGCAGGCAATTATCCGAAACACTACACACACGAGAAGAAAGAAATATAACTCGGGAGATCGAGTATATTTTAAGTGCTACAGAAATAACACATCTTACTGGGAATGTGGAGTAGTGGATAAACGCATTGGTGATTGTACATACATGATTAAAGGTCCACAGAATATACATAAAAGGCACCTAAATCAGATAAAAAAACGTCATATCCAAGATGATGATGATACGACAACAGTCGAAGAGGAGGACACCATAGATATCATATACGAATCTTTTAATTTGGAACCGCCTCAAAATGCACCTGAACCCCGAAGATCAGGTAGAAAAAGAAAAGTGAATGAACCATTAATGGTAAACCCAAAAAGAAAAAGATATTGAAATCTGTGTGACTTCAAATCTTGGGAGGGGGGTGTTGTTGTGGCAACCACTTATTTGCATATGCGAATAACATAACACTATAAATGGCAAGCCTAGGTTGGCCTTGGTGTGTCTTACTCAAATGCCACCGGAAGTGACGCCGAAGAGCGTACATGTCCTCCCACCAAGACTCTCTGACTCGACACCGTCATTTGTACATATTGTAAATATACCTTTTCTTTAATACACTTATTATTGCGTTATCTTGTTGTTTGCGTCTTCATTGTATTTCCTTACTAATTATTGTTCAACCTTGCAACCACAACAATATGATTATCCAACAAATTCATTCTCTATGATTATTCAAAAATTTATTTCATATGGTAATTCAACAAATACATTTCATATGATAATTACACAAATAATTTTCATATGATTATTCAACAAATAAATTTCGTATGATTATTCAACAAATTAATTTCGTATGATTATTCAACAAATTCATTTCCTATGATTATTCAACAACTACATTTCATGTGATTATTAAACAAATACATTTCATGTGATTATTCAACAAATTCATTTCATACGATTATTCAACACATTCATTTTATATGATTATTCAACAAATACATTTCATATGATTATTCAACAAATTAATTTCATATAATTATTTAACAAATCCGTTTCATGTGATAATTCCACACATCTATTTCATATGATTATTCAACAAATTAATTTCATATGATTATTCAGAAAATAAATTTCATATGATTATTCAACAAATCCATTTCACCTGATTATTCCACAAATAAATTTCATATGATTATTCAACAAATATATTTCATATGATTATTCGACAACTGCATTTCATATGATTATTCAACTATTAAATTTCATGTCATGACAGACAATTCATGTCATATGATTATTTAACAAATTCATTTCATATGATTATTCAACAAATAAATTTCCTATAGTTTTTCAACAAATACATTTCATATGATTATTCAACAAATAAGTTTCATATGATTATTAAAGAAATAAATTTCATATGACTATTCAACAAATTAATTTCATATGATTATTCAACAAATACATTTCATATGATTGTTCAACAAATAAATTTCATATGATTATTACACAATAAAGTTCATATGATTATTCAACAAATAAATTTCCAGTGATTATTTATCAAATTCATATGATTATTCAACAGATTCATGTCATGATTATTCAACAAAGACATTTCATACGATCATTCAACAAATTCATTTCATATGATTATTCAAGAAATTAATTCACATGATTGTTCAACAAATAAATTTCATATGATTATTACACAAATTCATTTCATATGATTATTCAACACATTCATTTCGTATGATTGGTGACAAATTCATTTCATATGATTATTAAACAATTTCATTTCATAGGATTATTTAACAAATTTATTTCATATTATTATTCAACAAGTAAATTTCCTATGATTAATGAACAAATTAATTTCATATGATTATTAAACAAATTAATTTCATATGATAATTTAAGAAATTCATTTCTGATTATTCAGCAAATAAATTTCATATGATTATTCAACATAATCATTTTATGTGATTATTCATCGAATAAATTTCATATGATTATTCAACAAATACATTTCATATGATTATTCAACAAATAAATTTCATATGATTATTCAAAAATTCATTTCATATGATAATTCAACAAATACATTTCATATGATTATTTAACAAATTCATTTCATATGATTTTTCAACAAATTCATTTCATATGATTATTCAACAAATTAATTTCATATGATTATTCCACAAATTAATTTCATATGATTATTCAACAAATACATTTCATATGATTATTCAACAAATTCATTTCATATGATTTTTCAACAAATTCATTTCATATGATTATTCAACAAATTAATTTCATATGATTATTCAACAAATACATTTTACATGATTATTCAACCAATACAATTCATATAATTATTCAACAAATAAACTTCATATGATTATTCAACAAATTCATTTCATTTGAATCTTCAACAAATTCATTTCATATTATTTAACAAAAAAATTTATTATGATTATTAAACAAATACATTTCGTATGATTATTCAACAAAGTCATTTAACGCGATTGGTCAACAAATAAATTATACATGATTGTTCAACAAATACATGTCATATGACTATTTAACAGATTCATTTCTTTTGATTGTTCAACAAAGTTATTTCATATGATTATTAAGCAAAAACATTTCATATGATTATTCAACAAATATATTTCATATGATTATTCAACAAATTCATTTCATATGATTATTCAACAAATAAATTTCATACTATGATTCAATAAATACATTTCATATTATTATTCAACAAATTCATTTCCTATCATTATTCGAAAAAATTCATTTCATATGATTGTTCCACAAATAAATTTCCTATGATTATTAAACAAATTCATTTCATATGATTATTCAACAAATTCATTTCATATGATTATTCAACAAATTAATTTCATATGATTATTCAACAAATTGATTTCATGTGATTTCTTAACAAAGTAATTTAACGCGATTGTTCAACAAATACATTTCATATGATTTTTCAACAAATAAATATCATATGACTGTTCAATAAATTCATTTCCTGTCATTATTCAACAAATTCTTTTCATATGATTGTTCAACAAATAAATTTCATATGATTGTTCAACAAATAAATTTCATATTAGTCAATTAAATCATTTCCTATCATTATTCAACAAATTCATTTCATATGATTGTTCAACAAATAAATTTCATGATTACTCAACAAAGTCATTTAACCCGATTGTTCAACAAATAAATTTGCTATGATTGTTCAACAAATTTATTTTATATGATTATTCAATAAATTCTTTTCATATGATTATTCAACCAATAAATTTCAGATGATTATTCAACAAACCCACTTAATATGAATATTCAACAATTCATTTCATATGATTATTCAACAAATAAATTACATATGATTATTCGACAAATTCATTTCATATGATTATCCAAAAAATTATTTTCGTATGATGTTTCAACGAATTCATTTCATATGATTATTCAACAAATTCATTTTATATGATTATTCAACAAATAAATTTTATATTATTTTATATTATTCGAAAAATTCATTACATATTATTGTTCAACAAATTAATATCCTAATATTATTCAACAAATACATTTCATATGATTATTCAACAAATTTATTTCATATGATTCTTCAACACATTCATTTGATATGGTTGTCCCCAAAATTTATTTCATAGCATTATTCAACAAATTAAGTTCATATCATTATGCAACCAATTTATTTCAAAGGAATCTTCAACAAATAAATTTCATATGATTGTTCAAAAATTTATTTCATATGATTATTCAACAAATTCATTTCGCATGAGTGTTCAACAAATTTATTTCATATAATTATTCAAAAAAATCATTTCATATGATAATTCAACAAATTCATTTAATACGATTATTCAACAAATTCATTTCATATGATTATTCAACAAATTAATTTCATATCATTATTCAACACATAAATTTCATATGATTATTCAACAAATTCATTTCCTATGATTATTAAAAAAAATTAATTTCATATGATTGTTCAAAAAATATATTTCATATGATTATTCAACAAATAAATTTAATATGACTATTCAACAAAAACTTTCATATGATTAATCAACCAATTCGTTTCATATTATTGATCAACAAATAAATTTGATATGACTATTCAACAAATTCATTTCATATGATTATTTGTCCAAATAAACTTTATATGATTATTCAATAAATACATTTCATATTAATATTCAACAAATTCATTTCATATGATTATTTGCCAAATAAACTTTATATGATTATTCAACAAATTCATTTCATATGATTATTCAAGCAATATAGTTTATGTGATTATTCAACAAAAAAGATTCATATGATTATTCAACAAATAAATTTCATATGACTGTTTAACAAATTCATTTCATATGATTGTAAAACAAATCCATTTCATATAATTATTCCAAAAATACATTTCATATAATTAATCAACCAATTCATTTCATATGATTGATCAACAAATAAATATCATATGATTATTCAACAAATTCATTTCATATGATTGATCAACAAATAAATATCATATGATTATTCAACAAATTCATTTCATATGATTGATCAACAAATAAATATCATATGATTATTCAACAAATTCATTTCATATGATTGATCAATAAATAAATATCATATAATTAATCAACCAATTCATTTCATATGATTATTCAACAAATTCATTTCATATGATTATTCAACAAATAAATTCTTATATGATTATTCAATTAATACATTTCATATTACTATGCACCAAAGTCATTTCCTCTGATTATTAAAGAAATATATTTCATATGATTTTTTGTTTATTTATTTATTTTTACACAGTGATCACCACTTATCAAGGCCCGAAAGCCACTCAGGGATAAGGTTATTGCAAGTACATTTCGTCAGTGTGGAGATTTGCTGAAGTGTTTAATCAAGGGGGTGGTTCATTAGGAATTTGTCAACATTGGACTTGAATACATCCAAGTTGTAGTCCGGAGGGAAGCAGGCAGACGGAACAGAGTTCCACAGGCGTGCAGTTCTAAGAAAGAAGCTTTGTTCATGGAATCTGCGTTTTGATTTAGGCACAGATATAGAGTGCGGGAAATTTTTTACAGTGGATTCAGCTAGACGGGTGTTTTTCGTGAAAGATTGGCGAGGGTGGACCAGACATTGGAGTTCAGACGAGCACCTGCGATGGAAATGACGATAAAACAAGGAAAGGCTCGCAACGTCTCTTCTGTGGGAGAGAGGTTGCAGGGTAGAGAAAAGGGCATCCCCCACTAAGCCACGAAGTCTATTTTGTAACTCTGTCAAGGCAGGATAGGCTGTTTTTAGCAGCTCCTGCCCAGATATGGCAACAGTATTCCAACTAATAAATTTCATATGATTATTCAACAAATTCATTTCATATGATTATTCAACAAAACAATTTCATATGATTAATCAACCAATTCATTTCATATGATTGTGCAACAAATAAAATTCATATGATTATTCAACAAAATCATATGACATTTATTTGTTGAGCAATCATATGTAATGAACATATGATTGCTCAACAAATAAATTTCATATGATTAATCAACAAATAAATTTTATATGATTGTTCGAGAAATAAATTTCACATGATTATTCAAAAAATTCATCATATGATTGTTCAATAAATAAATTTCACATGATTATTCAACAAATTCATTTCATATGATCGTTCAACAAATTAATTTCATATGATTGTTCAACAAACTTATTTCATATGATTGTTAAACGAATTCATTTCCTATGATTCTTCAACAAATAAATTTCATATGATTACACTGTGCAACACTAAAAAAAGTACAGGATATCTGCAGCAATTTTTGTATACCTAGTAACGTGGAAATTTTATTTCTGGCTTTCTTTTTGTTGAATTAGGTATAATTTGTGCAAAATTGCCACAGTCGTAAATTTCAGTAAAAACGTCAAAAATGGGTTACTGACGACTTTGCAGTCACATATTATGTGTATTAAATTATAAATCTTAAGAGAAAAACACAGTTTAATATACACATATTATGTACATTATTTGTTAAATCATTTATTTGAATCATTTATTTGCTAAATTCAGCCGAAATTAGCTATTTTTCCAGATTTAAGAGAGCTAGATGACAGAGCTAGCTTGGTTAGCATAATATTTTCTAAGGGCTAATTTTTTCAAAAGTAAAAACATAATACTGTAGCACATGGTTTGGTGTTCACCACCTTCCGAAAAGCCATGGTATTCGTCAAGAAAGGCATTTTTTAATGTAGGCTAAAAAAATCAAGGAAAAGAAGCTAAAACCTGCCTCAGAACCTTATTTGTAGGGCACGGGAAAAAATCTGAGGGTTAAAAATAGATATCTATTTAATAAAGTATTTTTTAACTAAAAACTACAATAAAGACCGGATTATTGTGTATGTTAATGTTTTAAACATAAAGGGGCATTTTATACATTCTTTTCTGAAAATTTACTAAATTAAATGCAAAAAAATAGAAATTAAATTTTATCAACCCCTTACTTTATGTACGAAAGAATCTAAAATAAAAGAAGGTATCTTCATAGGTCCCCAAATTCGAAAAATTGTTCTTGAGGAAACTTTTAACACACATCTCTCGAGAAAAGAAAAATGTGCCTTTGAGTCATTCAAGAAAGTTTGTGATAACTTCCTGGGAAAACATCGTTCAGAAGACTATGTGCAAGTTGTGAATGATCTATTGCATCATTTTCATGATATGGGATGTAACATGTCTCTAAAAGTTCATGTGCTCCACTCTCATTTGGATTTTTTTGCTGAGAATCTTGGCCATGTGAGTGATAAACATGGCGAAAGGTTCCATCAAGATATTTTCATTAATAGAAAAACGTTTTAAAGGAAAATGGAACACTGGTATGTTGGCAGACTACTGCTGGAATTTAAAAAAAGGATGATGACACTCTACACAAGAGAGTTAAGAGGACAAATGTTGTTTAAACTGGTGAATTCGGTGTTTTTTTTTCAAAATAATTAATAATAAAGTACAGGAAAATGGTACCTAATCCAGAGAAATAAATGTCAGATTTGGAATCAGCATACTTTTCTTACACCGAAACAGGTCTTATATGTCTTGTACTTTTTTTTCAATTCAAATTTGTTGCACAGTGTTATTCAACAAATTCCTTTCATATTATTGTTCAAAAAATAAATTTCATACGATTATTACAAAATTTTCATTATCTTGTGATTGTTCAACAAATAAATTTTATATGATTGTTCATCAAAATATTTCATACGATTATTAAACAAATTCATTTCATATGATTGTTCAACAAATACATTTCATATGATTATTCAACAAATACATTTCATATGATTATTCAACAAATTCATTTCCTATTATTATTCAACAAATTCATTTCCTATTATTATTATTCAAAAATACATTTCATATGATTATTAAACAAATCAATTTAATATAATTATTCAACAAATTTATTTCATATGATTATTCAACAAATGCATTTCATATCATTATTTAAATTTATTTCATATGATCATTCAATAAATTCATTTCATATGATTAGATAACAAATAAATTTCATATGATTATTCAACCAATTCATTTCATATGATTGTTCTAACAAATTTATTTAATAAGAATGTTCAGCAAACAAATTTCATATGATTATTCAACAAATTCATTTCATATGATTATTCAACAAAGTAAATTAATATATTTATTCAACAAACAAATTTAATATGATCATACAACAAATTCATTTCATATGATTTTTCAACAAATATGTGTCAATAAATTCATTTCATATGATTGTTCAACAAATAAATTTCGTATGATTGTTCAACAAATCAATTTCATATGATTGTTAAACAAATACATTTCACATGATTGTTCAACAAATAAATTTCAACTGATAATTGAACAAATTCATTTCATATGGTTGTTCAACAAATTCATTTCATATGATTGTTCAACAAATAAATTTCATATGATTATTTAACAAATAAATTTCATATGATTGTTCAACAAATTCATTTTATATGATTATTCAATCAATTCATTTCCTATGATTATTCAAAATATTAATTTCCTATGATTATTCAACAAATTCATTTCATATGATTATTCAACAAATTAATTTCCTATTATTATTCAACAAATCCATTTCATATGATTTTTTACAAATTAATTTCCTCTGCTTATTCATCAAATTCATTTCATATGATTATTCAACAAATTAATTTCCTATGATTATTCAACAAATTCATTTCCTATGATTATTCATCAAATTCATTTCATATGATTATTCAACGAATTCATTTCATATGATTATTCAACAAATTAATTTCCTATGATTATTCAACAAATTCATTTTCTATGATTAATCAACAAATTCATTTCCTATGATTATTGAACAAATTCATTTCATATGATTATTCTATAAATTCATTTCATATGATTATTCAACAAATTCATTTCATATGATTATTCAACAAATTAATTTCCTATGATTATTCAACAAATTCATTTTCTATGATTATTCAACAAATTCATTTTATATGATTATTCAACAAATTCATTTCATATGATTATTCAACAAATTCATTTCATATGATTATTCAACAAATTCATTTCCTATGATTATTCAACGAATTCATTTCCTATGATTATTGAACAAATTCATTTCATATGATTATTCTATAAATTCATTGCCTATGTTTATTCAACAAATAAATTTCATATGATTATTCCACAAATTCATTTCATATGATTATTCAACAAATTCATTTCTCATGATTATTCAACAAATTCATTTCATATGATTATTCAACAAATTAATTTAATATGATTATTCAACAAATTTATTTCATATGATTATTCCACAAATTCATTGCATAGTATTATTCAACAAATTGATTTTATATTATTTTTCAATAAATTCATTTCATATTGTAGGGGAATAAATAAGAGCACCGGATTACCGGTGTAGGGTAAGGAGTGAGGTCCCTTGAAAAAAGAAGTGGAGAGTCCGTACACATGAGGCACGGACGCAAAAAGTTCTTCTCCTAAAAGACAATGTTGGACAGGCAGAGTACAACTCTAGAATACAGTCCTCACTCCTCCCGTAAACCCCACTATTGAAGTGAGTAATCTTTTTACCTTAATGTTCTGAATTGCAGTGTTGTCATGTTTTCATGTTTGTTAATAAATTCTTGTCGTTTATACTTGTTGTACCTTTAGTAATTATTAAAGCTAGTCGGTAGTTTTGGGACTTGGAAGAACCTAAACCCGTACCAACAGTTGTGACCCCAACTAGAAACATAGAATACGCAAAGCAACGTTTTTTTTATGTTTTAATAACAAAAGGAAAATGCGTAAAATTAAAGTTTATTTTTAAATAAAATAATCCATAACATGAATCCCGGCGTCAGAGTAGTTAAAAATAAATAAACAAAACTTTTAAGTACGTAAGTTAAAAATAAAAAAAATAAAAAATAATGACTAGTTACGTTTTTGTGCTGAGATTTATTTTATACAAGTATCGTTACCCTTTCATCGGGATATTCACATTTTTCTCGCACAACAAATATGGCCGACCGCGTCTTCTTCGATTTGCACGCGGCGCCAGTCTCGTGATTGGCTGATGTGAACACTACGTCACACTTCATCTCCTCTTGCTCTGTCCCTACTATTACTACTATACGGTGTCATCTAGCTAACTGTCGCTATAAATAAATAAATAAGATAAAAATAAATAATAATAATAATAATAATAATAAAAATCATAAATAAATGTGAAATGGCGTCGCCCACATTCAGTCTGATTCCAACGGATGTACGGAATGACCCTGCTTTGTTTTTCGCACAGCTAGATTTATATTTTCGGCAGAAAACGATATCAGGACAGACTGAAAAGTTTTGCCATGTGGCGACTATATGACTATACGATGTTATCGTCGAGGTGAGAGACCTAATTATATCTCCTCCCACGGAGAAACCATATGACACCCTGCGAGAAAGAGTGACAACTGCTGTGTCAGTTTCAGCACACAGGCGAATCTCACAATCATTAGAACAGGAAACGATGGGGGATAGCACGCCGTCACAGTTTCTAAAGCGCCTGCAGAAGTTGGCTGAAGGGACAATGGACAATAATATTGTCAAACACATCTTCCTACAGCGCATACCAACCGAGTATAAGGTGGTAATAGCTGCACAAGATGAATCTATACCAATGGAACGAGTGGCTGAGATAGCCGACCATATTGCCGATATAATGTCGACACGGTCGTCAACGGTGGCTGGCGTTCAGACATCGGAGAAAGACGAGCTACTCTCCAAACTAATGGAGGGACAGACCAGATTGGAAGCTCGCATGAACAAAATGGCGGAGGACATCGCAAGACTTACCCTCGAGAATAAGCAAAGGCGGGGGGGGGGGTGCGCGCAGCCACTCCAGAGAACGGAGGCAGGATAGGACCATTTGCTGGAAGCACAAGAGATTTGGGGAGAAGGCAAATTCCTGTATCCCACCGTGTAGTTACAAGAGTTCGGGAAAAGCTTAAACCGACAGAAGAATGCGGCATCAACTGTCGGTGCATCTCGTTCAGGCCGCCTATTGTATGTGGTGGACAAAAACTTAGGTACGTCCTTTTTGGTGGACAGCGGGGCACAGGTGTCTCTCATTCCTGCGACTGCAGCCGACAAGAAATCCCCTCCCTGTAAATTCACACTACGAGCTGTGAATGGCTCGTTAATACACACACATGGGGAGAAGTGTATGGACCTTAATTTAGGCCTGCATAGAACATTTACCCACATTTTTATAGTGGCGGATGTAGACAGTGCTATTTTAGGTACCGATTTTTTACAGGCATTCGGTTTGGTGGTGGATATAACAGACCAGTGTCTGAAAGATCCAGAAACGCATCTCACAGCGTGTGGGGTAGTTAGGACTGGTTATTTATTTGTTTCCCATGAAACAAAATGTGACACAAGGTCGGTTTAATGTGGGAGATAACCAGCTCCCCTCAAAAGGGGCATTCTGCAAAAATACAATTGCCTTAGTATAGAAGGGTCTCCCCCTCCATTGACTAAGGACAATTAATTTGAGTGCAGCATCTAAGCAGACACCACACTTAAGTGATCAGCCCAGTACACGTACCGGATGTCGCCTGACAGTTAGGACTGGTACTCCATTGTGTCCAGCAGTGGCACATGCAAACCAGGATAACGATTTTCTGAGTCTCTTGAAGGAATACCCTTCAATTTCAGTGCCTTCTTTCCATAGGGACGTTTTGCCACACTCCACTACACACTATATCGAAACAAAGGGTCCGCCCGTTCATAGCAAAGCTAGGCGCTTAGCACCAGAAAAGGTAACAGCGGCCAAGGCTGAATTTCAGCAAATGATGAAGTTAGGCATAGTTCGCCCTTCAAAGAGCGAATGGGCTTCACCTCTTCATCTTGTCAACAAAGGTGTTAACACATGGCGGGCATGTGGGAACTACAGAGCACTGAATGCAGTCACTAAACCAGATAGATACCCAGTACCACATGTCCAGGACGTGACAGCAGTGGCTCAAAATAACCGTTTTTTTACAAAATTGGATTTAATTCGAGCATATCACCAAATACCGGTGGAGCCCGAACACATTCCTAAAACGGCTATCGGGATGTTCGAGTTCATGCGAGTTCCTTTTGGGTTGCGGAATGCAGCACAAACATTCCAACGGTTCATAGACCAGGTGTTGTCAGATTTGCCATTCGTCTGTGCATATATTGACGATGTACTTATTGCTAGCCAAACTAGAAAGGAACACATCGGTCATGTGCGACAGGTCTTCGAACGTTTGAAGCAATATGGGATAGTCCTAAACCCATTAAAATGTGCTTTTGGTCAATCCGAAGTAATTTTTTTAGGACACCATATTTCAGAGGGGGGAATATCCCCATCACCAGAGATTGTCAAGTCCATTCACAATTTCCCTATCCCTGCCACAATGAGGCAGCTGCGTCAATTCTTGGGGCTGATAAACTTTTATCGTAGGTTCTTACCTCACTGTGCACAAGTACTTTTACCATTGACAAGTTTGTTGACAAATGTGAGGAAGTGTGACATTGTATTTTCAGAGCATGCGGTAGAAGCATTCAACAAGATCAAGGCTATGTTGTAGGAGACTGCAAAATTGTCTCACATCAAACCCAACCAGGAGCTGTGCCTAGCAGTGGATGCATCCGCAATTGGAATTGGAGCGGTCCTACAACAAAAATGTGATGCGGACTGGAAACCCATTTCCTTTTTCTCAAAAAAATTAACAGAGACTGAGAAACGCTATAGTACATTTTCCAGAGAGCTGTTAGCTGCATTCTTCATGATACGCCATTTCCGGCAGCTCTTGGAAGGTCAGCAGTTCCATATCCTTACGGACCACAAACCCCTGTTAGGCGCTTTACAGTCTTCTTCGGACAAATATTCTCCCAGAGAGATTCGCCAGATGGATTATATCCTTCAATTGACATCGGATATCCGGCACATCAAGGGAGCAGACAACATCCCAGCAGACACCTTATCGCGGAGAATTAATTCCTTCCTGTTGCAGCCAGCAATTGACGTCGACACCTTGTCTAAAGAACAACAGAAGGATGAATATTTACAAAATCTCCTGCAGAATAATCCAACTTCATTGAACCTAGTGACAATTACCAACCCTACCAGCCACACAAAAGTTGTGTGTGACACAAGCACAAGCAAACTGCGACCATACGTTCCAGCATCGCTACGCAAAGACATATTTAAGGCAGTACACGGTCTATCGCATCCAGGGGCCAATGCCTCTGTAAGGTTACTAACAGACCGATATGTCTGGCCGCGAATAAAAGCTGATACAAGAGCGTGGGCGAAAACGTGTGTGGAGTGTCAAAAAGCCAAGGTCGGTCGTCACACGCGGGCTCCTCTAGGCACATTTCCAGTTCCAGATGAGAGATTTCAGCACATTCATATCGACATCACCGGACCATTTCCGACATGTGAAGGTCAGTGCTATCTGCTGACATGTATTGACAGATTCTCACGATGGTTTGAAGCTCTACTGATGCCAGACATGACGGCATACACAACTGCCAGGACATTCCTTGCTGGCTGGGTGGCCAGATTCGGTGTACCACAAAATGTTACATCAGACAGAGGTCGACAGTTTGAGTCAGACCTTTTTCATAAACTTGCAAAACTTTTGGGCACCAAGAGTATACACACCACGGCTTATTACCCCCAGGCAAACGGCATGGTCGAGCGACTACATCGCAGTCTGAAAGCCTCCTTACGGGCACAGCTTACGGACAATACAAGGTGGTTAGAACATCTGCCACTAATATTGTTGGGACTGCGGACAACGGTGAAAAGAGATATGGAGTGCTCAGCAGTGGAGGCTCTATATGGAACCACATTGCAGTTGCCAGCACAATATTTTTTTGAAGCACCAAAAAAAGTTATGGACATGACAGCGTTTGTCGACCGGCTAACAACAAAAATGGCCAAGATGGCATATTCTCCCTCAGGCTCGAATAGGAACATGGTCCCATATGTACCTAAGGGTTTAGAGACTTGCACGCACGTCTTTATCCGTGATACGGAAAGGAGGCATTCCCTGCAACCGCCGTATCGTGGCCCCTTTAAGGTTGTGGAGAGACAAAATAAGTTTTTCAAGGTGCTTATAAAGAATGAGGAACAAAACATTTCGGTAGACAGGTTAAAACCCGCAGCACTGGAAGAGACATATCTGAAAGTATCACCCCCAAATGCCATGCCGGTAGATATGACGCTTCAGAAAGTAGAAAAGAAAAAGAAACGGTCAGGTAGACATGTCAGATGGCCAGCACATTTAAAAAATTTTGTGACGGTTTAAATAAAATTAAAAATGTTGCCCATTTATTTCAGGTACTCCGTATTTTGGGGGGGAGTACTGTAGGGGAATAAATAAGAGCACCGGATTACCGGTGTAGGGTAAGGAGTGAGGTCCCTTGAAAAAAGAAGTGGAGAGTCCGTACACATGAGGCACGGACGCAAAAAGTTCTTCTCCTAAAAGACAATGTTGGACAGGCAGAGTACAACTCTAGAATACAGTCCTCACTCCTCCCGTAAACCCCACTATTGAAGTGAGTAATCTTTTTACCTCAATGTTCTGAATTGCAGTGTTGTCATGTTTTCATGTTTGTTAATAAATTCTTGTCATTTATACTTGTTGTACGTTTAGTAATTATTAAAGCTGGTCGGTAGTTTTGGGACTTGGAAGAACCTAAACCCGTACCAACAATATGATTATGCAACAAATTCATTGCATATGATTATTCAACAAATTTTTTTCTCATGATTATTCAACAAATTCATTTCTATGATTATTCAACAAATGCATTTCATATGATTATTCAACAAATGCATTTCCTATGATTATTCAATAAATTCATTTCTATGATTATTCAACAAATTAATTTTATATGATTATTCAAACAATTAATTTCATATGATTATCCAAAAAATCCATTTCATATGATTAGTCAACAAATTCATTTCATATGATTATTCAACAAATAAATTTCATATGATTATTCAACAAATAAATTTCATATGATGATTCAACAAATAAATATCATATGATATTCAACAAATTCATTTCATATGATTATTCAACAAATAAATTTCATATGATTATTCCACAAATTCATTTCATATGATTATTCAACAAATAAATTTCATATGATTATTCAACAAATAAATTTCATATGATGATTCAACAAATAAATATCATATGATATTCAACAAATTCATTTCATATGATTATTCAACAAATAAATTTCATATGATTATTCCACAAATTCATTTCATATGATTATTCAACAAATAAATTTCATATGATTATTCAACAAATAAATTTCATATGATGATTCAACAAATAAATATCATATGATATTCAACAAATTCATTTCATATGATTATTCAACAAATAAATTTCATATGATGATTCAACAAATAAATTTCATATGATAATTCAACAAATAAATATCATATGATATTCAACAAATTCATTTCATATGATTATTCAACAAATAAATTTCATATGATTATTCCACAAATTCATTTCATATGATTATTCAACAAATAAATTTCATATGATTATTCAACAAATAAATTTCATATGATGATTCAACAAATAAATATCATATGATATTCAACAAATTCATTTCATATGATTATTCAACAAATAAATTTCATATGATTATTCAACAAATAAATTTCATATGATGATTCAACAAATAAATATCATATGATATTCAACAAATTCATTTCATATGATTATTCAACAAATAAATTTCATATGATTATTCCACAAATTCATTTCATATGATTATTCAACAAATAAATTTCATATGATTATTCAACAAATAAATTTCATATGATTATTCAACAAATTCATTTCATATGATTATTCAACAAATAAATTTCATATGATTATTCAACAAATAAATTTCATATGATTATTCAACAAATAAATTTCATATGATGATTCAACAAATAAATATAATATGATATTCAACAAATTCATTTCATATAATTATTCCACAAATTCATTTCATATGATTATTCAACAAATAAATTTCATATGATTATTCAACAAATAAATTTCATATGATGATTCAACAAATAAATATCATATGATATTCAACAAATTCATTTCATATGATTATTCAACAAATAAATTTCATATGATTATTCAACAAATTCATTTCATATGATTATTCAACAAATTCATTTCATACGATTATTCAACAAATTCATTTCATAAGATTATTCAACAAATAAATTTCATAAGATTATTCCACAAATTCATTTCATATGATTATTCAACAAATAAATTTCATATGATATTCAACAAATTCATTTCATATGATTATTAAACAAATAAATATAATATGATATTCAACAAATTCATTTCATATGATTATTCAACAAATTCATTTCATATGATTATTCAACAAATAAATTTCATATGATTATTCAACAAATAAATTTCATATGATGATTCAACAAATAAATATCATATGATATTCAACAAATTCATTTCATATGATTATTCAACAAATAAATTTCATATGATTATTCAACAAATTCATTTCATATGATTATTCAACAAATTCATTTCATACGATTATTCAACAAATTCATTTCATAAGATTATTCAACAAATAAATTTCATAAGATTATTCCACAAATTCATTTCATATGATTATTCAACAAATAAATTTCATATGATATTCAACAAATAAATTTCATATGATTATTCAACAAATAAATTTCATATGATTATTCAACAAATAAATTTCATAAGATTATTCCACAAATTCATTTCATATGATTATTCAACAAATAAATTTCATAAGATTATTCAACAAATAAATTTCATATGATTATTCAACAAATTCATTTCATATGATTATTCAACAAATAAATTTCATAAGATTATTCAACAAATAAATTTCATAAGATTATTCCACAAATTCATTTCATATGATTATTCAACAAATAAATTTCATAAGATTATTCAACAAATAAATTTCATAAGATTATTCCACAAATTCATTTCATATGATTATTCAACAAATAAATTTCATATGATTATTCAACAAATAAATTTCATATGATTATTCCACAAATTCATTTCATATGATTATTCAACAAATAAATTTCATATGATTATTCAACAAATAAATTTCATATGATTATTCAACAAATAAATTTCATATGATGATTCAACAAATAAATATCATATGATATTCAACAAATTCATTTCATATGATTATTCAACAAATAAATTTCATATGATTATTCAACAAATAAATTTCATATGATTATTCAACAAATAAATTTCATATGATTATTCAACAAATAAATTTCATATGATGATTCAACAAATAAATTTCATATGATGATTCAACAAATAAATATCATATGATATTAAACAAATTCATTTCATATGATTATTCAACAAATAAATTTCATATGATTATTCAACAAATAAATTTCATATGATTATTCAACAAATAAATTTCATATGATTATTCAACAAATAAATTTCATATGATATTCAACAAATAAATTTCATATGATATTCAACAAATTCATTTCATATGATTATTCAACAAATAAATTTCATATGATTAT
Organism: Euprymna scolopes; assembly: GCF_053919585.1. Classification (NCBI taxonomy): domain Eukaryota; kingdom Metazoa; phylum Mollusca; class Cephalopoda; order Sepiida; family Sepiolidae; genus Euprymna; species Euprymna scolopes. Next base: position 110,737,742 of record NC_136488.1, read on the forward strand.
TCAACAAATAAATTTCATATGATTATTCAACAAATAAATATCATATGATATTCAACAAATTCATTTCATATGATTATTCAACAAATAAATTTCATATGATTATTCCACAAATAAATTACATATGATTATTCAACAAATAAATTTCATATGATTATTCAACAAATAAATTTCATATGATATTCAACAAATAAATTTCATATGATTATTCAACAAATAAATTTCATATGATATTCAACAAATAAATATCATATGATATTCAACAAATTCATTTCATATGATTATTCAACAAATAAATTTCATATGATTATTCCACAAATTCATTTCATATGATTATTCAACAAATAAATTTCATATGATTATTCAACAAATAAATTTCATATGATATTCAACAAATAAATTTCATATGATTATTCCACAAATCCATTTCATATGATTAGTCAACAAATTCATTTCATATGATTATTCAACAAATAAATTTCATATGATTATTCAACAAATAAATTTCATATGATGATTCAACAAATAAATATCATATGATATTCCACAAATTCATTTCATATGATTATTCAACAAATAAATTTCATATGATTATTCCACAAATTCATTTCATATGAATCATCATATGAAATGAATTTGTGGAATAATCATATAAAATCCATAAAAAAATTTATATAATTATTCAACAAATTAATTTTTTCTTTTTATATGAGGGTCAGCACTTATCAAGGCCCGATGCCACTCAGGGAAAGGGTTATTGCATGTACACTAATCAATGAGATAGTATTGTAGTAATCATTAGTATTGTGGGTTTTGATAGAGTATCTTACTTAAAGGGGCGATTTTTCAGGAGTTTGTTTATGTTGGACTTGAAGACGTCCAAGTTGTTGTCAGGTGGGAAACTGGCAAGCGACAGAGAGTTCCACTGGCATGCAGTTCTAAGAAAGAAGCTTTGCTCATGGAATCTACGTTTGGATTTTGGAACAGACAAGGAGTGGGGAAAATTATTGAGAGTAGTTTCAGCCAGACGGGTGTTTCTAGTGAAAGATTTGCGAGGGGAGACGAGGGATTGGAGATCCGACGAGCACCTACCATGGAAATAACAATACAATAAAAACAGGCTAGCAATGTTTCTTCTGTTGGGAGAGAGGTTGAAGGGAAGAGAAAAGGGCATCTCCCACTGAACCACAAAGTCTGTTTTGTACTCTGTAAAGGCAGAATAGGCTGTTTTTAGCAGCTCCTACCAAGATGTGGAAGCAGTACTCCATCCTTGGACGTACTTGGCTTTAATAAAGATAGAGAATTGTATTAGCAGTGAGATATCATCTGGGCAGTAGAAGGATCCCGCATTTTTCTCAGTGTCCCTGGCAACAGATTTGATGTACATGTTCCATTTAAGATCAGGAGTAAAAGTAAAACCCAGAAGCTTGTCAAAACATTGAGCCTCCAAAAGACGAGACCCACCCATTTCAATAAATGCCAGATGGGGATAAAGGCGTTGCTGATGTAAAGATAGAAGCTTAGTTTACATGATTAATCAACAAAGAAATTCATATTATTAATCAGCTAATCAACTTATATGATTAATCAACTGATACATTTATATTATTTATAAGCTAATCAACTCATATGATTAATCACCTGATGAATTCATATTATTAATCAGATAATCAACTCATATGATCAATCAACTGAAAAATTTATATAATTAATCAGCCAATCAACTGATATGATTAATCAACTGATAAATTTATATGATTAATCAGCTAATCAACTGATATGATTAATCAACTGATAAATTAATATTATTAATCAGCTAATCAACTGATATGATTAATCAACTGATAAATTTATATTATTAATCAGCTAATCAACTCATATGATCAATCAACTGATCAATGTATATTATTAATCAGCTAATCAACTCATATGATTAATCAACTGATAAATTTATATTATTAATCAGCTAATCAACTGATATAATTAATCAACATATAAATTCATATTATTAATCAGCTAATCAACTGATATGATTAATCAACTGATAAATTCATATTATTAATCAGCTAATAAACTGATATGATTAATCAACTGATAAATTCATATTATTTATCAGCTAATAAACTTATATGATTAATCAACTGATAAATTTATATTATTAATCAGCTAATAAACTCATATGATTAATCAACTGATAAATTCATATTATTAATCAGCTAATACACTTATATGATGAATCAACTGATAAATTCATATTATTAATCAGCTAATCAACTGATATGATTAATCAACTGATAAATTCATATTATTAATCAGCTAATCAACTGATATGATTAATCAACTGATACATTTTTATGATTAATAAGCTAATAATCTTATATGATTAATCAACTGATACATTTATATAATTAATAAGCTAATAACCTTGTATGATTAATCAACTGATAAATTTATATGACTAATAAGCTAATCAACTTATATGATTAATCAACTGATAAATTTATATGATCAATCAGCTAATCAACTCATATGATTAATCACCTGATAAATTCCTATTATTAATCAGCTAATCAACTTATATGTTTAATCAACTGATAAATTTATATTATTTATCAGCTAATCAACTGATATGATTAATCAACTGATAAATTTATATACGTAATAAGCTAATAAACTTATATGATTAATCAACTGATAAATTCATATTATTAATCAGCTAATCAACTCATATGATTAATCAACTGCCAAATTCATATTATTAATCAGCTAATAAACTTATATGTTTAATCAACTGATAAATTTATATTACTTATCAGCTAATCAACTCATATGATTAATCACCTGATAAATTTATATTATTAATCAGCTAATCAACTTATACAATTAATCAACTGATAAATTTATATGATTAATCACCTAATCAACTTATATGATTAATCAACTGATAAATTTATATGATTAATCAGATAATCAACTGATATGATAAATCAACTGATAAATTCATATTATTAATCAGCTAATCAACTTATATGATTAATACACTGATACATTTATATAATTACTCAGCTAATCAACTGATATGATTAATCAACTGATAAATTCATATTATTAATCAGCTAATCAACTTATATGTTTAATCAACTGATAAATTTATATGATTAATCAGCTAATCAACTGATATGAATAATCAACTGATAAATTTATATACTTAATAAGCTAATAAACTTATATGATTAATCAACTGATAAATTCATATTATTAATCAGCTAATCAACTCATATGATTAATCAACTGCCAAATTACTATTATTAATCAGCTAATAAACTTATATGTTTAATCAACTGATAAATTTATATTATTTATCAGCTAATCAACTCATATGATCAATCACCTGATAAATTTATATTATTAATCAGCTAATCAACTTATATGATTAATCAACTGATAAATTTATATGATTAATCAGCCAATCAACTGATATGATTAATCAACTGATAAATTTATATGATTTATCAGCTAATCAACTGATATGATTAATCCCCTAATAAATTCATATTATTAATCAGCTAATCAACTCATATGATCAATCAACTGATAAATGTATATTATTAATCAGCTAATCAACTCATATGATTAATCAACTGATAAATTTATATGATTAATCACCTAATCAACTTATATGATTAATCAACTGATAAGTTTATATGATTAATCAGCTAATACACTGATATGATTAATCAACTTATAAATTCATATTATTAATCAGCTAATCAACTGATATAATTAATCAACATATAAATTCATATTATTAATCAGCTAATCAACTCATATGATCAATCAACTGATAAATGTATATTATTAATCAGCTAATCAACTTATATGATTAATCAACTTATAAATTCATATTATTAATCAGCTAATCAACTGATATAATTAATCAACATATAAATTCATATTATTAATCAGCTAATCAACTCATATGATCAATCAACAGATAAATTCATATTATTAATCAGCTAATCAACTGATATGATTAATCAACTGATAAATTCATATTATTAATCAGCTAAAAAACTGATATGAATTAATCAACTGATAAATTCATATTATTTATCAGCTAATCAACTGATATAATTAATCAACATATAAATTCATATTATTAATCAGCTAATCAACTGATATGATAAATCAACTGATAAATTTATATGATTAATCAGCTAATAAACTTATATGATTAATCAACTGATAAATTCATATTATTAATCAGCTAATCAACTGATATGATTAATCAACATATAAATTCATATTATTAATCAGCTAATCAACTCATATGATTAATCAACTGATAAATTCATATTATTAATCAGCTAATAAACTTATATGATTAATCAACTGATAAATTCATATTATTAATCAGCTAATAAACTTATATGATTAATCAACTGATAAATTCATATTATTAATCAGCTAATCAACTGATATGATTAATCAACTGATAAATTCATATTATCATCAGCTAATCAACTGATATGATTAATCAACTGATACATTTATATAATTAATCCGCTAATAACCTTGTATGATTAATCAACTGATGAATTTATATGACTAATAAGCTAATCAACTCATATGTTTAATCAACTGATAAATTTATATGATCAATCAGCTAATCAACTCATATGATTTATCCACTGATGAATTTATATGATTAATCAGCTAATCAACTCATATGATTAATCAACTGATAAATTATTATTATTACTCAGCTAATAAACTGATATGATTAATCAACTGATAAATTCATATTATTAATCAGCTAATCAACTTATATGATGAATCAACTGATAAATTTATATGATTAATCAGCTAATCAACTCATATGATTAATCAACTGATAAATCTATATACTTAATAAGCTAAAAAACTTATATGATTAATAAACTGATAAATTCATATTATTAATCAGCTAATCAACTCATATGATTAATCAACTGATAAATTTATATACTTAATAAGCTAATAAACTTATAAGTTTAATCAACTGATAAATTCATATTATTAATCAGCTAATCAACTCATATGATAAATCCACTGCCAAATTCATATTATTAATCAGCTAATAAACTTATATGTTTAATCAACTGATAAATTTATATTATTTATCAGCTAATAAACTCATATGATTAATCACGTGATAAATTTATATTATTAATCAGCTAATCAACTTATATGATTAATCAACTGATAAATTTATATGATTAATCACCTAATCAACTCATATGATTAATCAACTGATAAATTCATATTATTAATCAGCTAATCAACTTATATGTTTAATCAACTGATAAATTTATATTATTTATCAGCTAATCAACTCATATGATTAATCACGTGATAAATTTATATTATTAATCAGCTAATCAACTTATATGATTAATCAACTGATAAATTTATATTATTACTCAGCTAATCAACTGATATGATAAACCAACTGATAAATTCATATTATTAATCAGCTAATCAACTGATATGATTAATCAACTGATAAATTTATATGATTAATAAGCTAATCAACTCATATGATTAATCAACTGATAAATTCATATTATTAATCAGCTAATCAACTTATATGTTTAATCAACTGATAAATTTATATTATTTATCAGCTAATCAACTGATATGATCAATCAACTGATAAATTTATATACTTAATAAGCTAATAAACTTATATGATTAATCCACTGATAAATTCAGATTATTAATCAGCTAATCAACTCATATGATTAATCAACTGATAAATTTATATTATTACTCAGCTAATCAACTGATATGATAAACCAACTGATAAATTCATATTATTAATCAGCTAATCAACTGATATGATTAATCAACTGATAAATTTATATGATTAATAAGCTAATCAACTCATATGATTAATCAACTGATAAATTCATATTATTAATCAGCTAATCAACTTATATGTTTAATCAACTGATAAATTTATATTATTTATCAGCTAATCAACTGATATGATCAATCAACTGATAAATTTATATACTTAATAAGCTAATAAACTTATATGATTAATCCACTGATAAATTCAGATTATTAATCAGCTAATCAACTCATATGATTAATCAACTGCCAAATGCATATTATTAATCAGCTAATAAACTTATATGTTTAATCAACTGACAAATTTATATTATTTATAAGCTAATCAACTCATATGATTAATCACCTGATAAATTTATATTATTAATCAGTTAATCAACTTATATGATTAATCACCTGATAAATTTATATGATTGATCAGCCAATCAACTGATATGATTAATCAACTGATAAATTTATATGATTAATCAGCTAATCAACTGATATGATTAATCAACTGATAAATTCATATTATTAATCAGCTGATCAACTCATATGATCAATCAACTCATAAATGTATATTATTAATCAGCCAATCAACTGATATGATTAATCAACTGATAAAGTTATATGATTAATCAGGTAATCAACTGATATGATTAATCAACTGATAAATTCATATTATTTATCAGCTAATCAACTCATATGATTAATCAACTGATAAATTCATATTATTAATCAGCTAATCAACTGATATTATTAATCAACTGATAAATTCATATTATTAATCAGCTAATCAACTGATATGATTAATCAACTGATAAATTCATATTATTAATCAGCTAATAAACTCATATAATTAATTAACTGATAACTTCATATTATTAATCAGCTAATCAACTGATATGATTAATCAACTGATAAATGTTTATGAATAATAAGCTAACAATCTTATATGATTAATCAACTGATACATTTATATAATTAATACACTAATCACCTTGTATGATTAATCAACTGATAAATTCATATTATTAATCAGCTAATAAACTCATATGATTAATCAACTGATAAATTCATATTATTAATCAGCTAATAAACTGATATGATACATCAACATATAAATTCATATTATTAATCAGCAGATCAACTGATATGATTAATCAACTGATAAATTTATATTATTAATCAGCAGATCAACTGATATGATTAATCAACTGATAAATTTATATTATTAATCAGCAAATCAACTGATATGATTAATCAACTGATAAATTCATATTATTAATCAGCTAATCAACTGATATGATTAATCAATTGATAAATTTATATTATTAATCAGCAAATCAACTGATATGATTAATCAACTGATAAATTCATATTGTTAATCAGCTAATCAACTGGTATGATTAATCAACTGATAAATTTATATTATTAATCAGCTAATCAACTGATATGATTAATCAACTGATAAATTTATATTATTAATAAGCTAATCAACTGATATGATAAATCAACTGATAAATTCATATTATTAATCAGCTAATCAACTGATATGATTAATCAACTGATAAACTTATATTATTAATCAGCTAATCAACTGATATGATTAATCAACTGATACATTTATATTATTAATCAGCTAATCAACTGATATGATTAATCAACTGATACATTTATATGATTAATCAGCTAATCAACTTATATGATTAATCAACTGATACATTTATATGATTAATCAGCTAATCAACTGATATGATTAATCAACTGATTATTTCATATTATTAATCAGCTAATCAACTCATATGATTAATCAACTGATAAATTCATATTATTAATAAGCTAATAAACTGATATGATTAATCAACTGATAAATGTATATTATGTATCAGCTATCAACTGATATGATTAATCAACATATAAATTCATATTATTTATCAGCTAATCAACTGATATGATTAATCAACTGATAAATTTATATTATTAATCAGCTAATCAACTGATATGATTAATCAACTGATAAATTTATATTATTAATCAGCTAATCAACTGATATAATTAATCAACATATAAATTCATATTATTAATCAGCTAATCAACTCGTATAATTAATCAACTGATAAATTATTATTATTAATCAGCTAATACACTGATATGATAATCAACTGATTAATTCATATTATTAATCAGCTAATAAACTTATATGATTAATCAACTGATAAATTTATATTATTAATCAGCTAATAAACTCATATGATTAATCAACTGATAAATTCATATTATCAATCAGCTAATTAACTTATATGATTAATCAACTGATAAATTCATATTATTAATCAGCTAATCAACTGATATGATAAATCAACTGATAAATGTATATTATTAATCAGCTAATCCACTGATATGATTAATCAACTGATAAAGTGTTATGATTAATAAGCTAATACTCTTATATGATTAATCAACTGATACATTTATAAAATTAATCCGCTTATCACCTTGTATGATTAATCAACTGATAAATTCATATTATTACTCAGCTAATCAACTCATATGATTAATCAACTGATAAATTTCTATTATACTCAGCTAATCAACTGATATGATTAATCAACTGATAAATTCATATTATTAATCAGCTAATCAACTTATATGTTTAATCAACTGATAAATTTATATTATTTATCAGCTAATCAACTCATATGATTAATCAACTGATAAATTTATATACTTAATAAGCTAATAAACGTATATGATTAATCAACTGATAAATTCATATTATTAATCAGCTAAGAAACTCATATGATTAATCAACTGATAAATTTATATACTTAATAAGCAAATAAACTTATATGTGTAATCAACTGATAAATTCATATTATTAATCAGCTAATCAACTCATATGATTAATCAACTGCCAAATTGATATTATTAATCAGCTAATAAACTTATATGTTTAATCAACTGATAAATTTATATTATTTATCAGCTAATCAACTCACATGATTAATCACCTGATAAATTTATATTATTAATCAGTTACTCAACTTATATGATTAATCAACTGATAAATTTATATGATTAATCAGCCAATCAACTGCTATGATTATTCAACTGATAAATTTATATGATTAATCAGCTAATCAACTCATATGATCAATTAACTGATAAATGTATCTTATTAATCAGCTAATCAACTCATATGATTAATCAACTGATAAATTCATATTATTAATCAGATAATCAACTCATATGATTAATCAACTGATAAATTCATATTATTAATGAGCTAATCAACTCATATGAATAATCAACTGATAAATTATTATTATTACTCAGCTAATCAACTGATATGATCAATCAACTGATGAATTCATATTATTAATCAGCTAATCAACTTATATGATTAATCAACTGATAAATTTATATGATTAATCAACTAATCAACTCATATGATTAATCAACTGATAAATTCATATTATTAATCAGCTAATCAATTCATATGATTAATCAACTGATAAATTGCTATACTTAATAAGCTAATAAACTTATATGTTTAATCAACTGATAAATTCCTATTATTAATCAGCTAATCAACTCATATGATTAATCAACTGCCAAATTCATATTATTAATCAGCTAATAAACTTATATGTTTAATCAACTGATAAATTCATATTATTTATCAGCTATCAACTGATATAATTAATCAACATATAAATTCATATTATTAATCAGCTAATCAACTGATATGATTAATCAACTGATGAATTTATATTATTAATCAGCTAATAAACTGATATGATTAATCAACTGATAAATTCATATTATTTATCAGCTAATCAACTGATATAATTAATCAACATATAAATTCATATTATTAATCAGCTAATCAACTCATATAATTAATCAACTGATAAATTCATATTATTAATAAGCTAATACACTGATATGATAATCAACTGATAAATTCATATTATTAATCAGCTAATAAACTTATATGATTAATCAACTGATAAATTTATATTAATTATCAGCTAATAAACTCATATGATTAATCAAATGATAAATTCATATTATCAATCAGCTAATAAACTTATATGATTAATCAACTGATAAATTCATATTATTAATCAGCTAATCAACTGATATGATTAATCAACTGATAAATTCATATTATTAATCAGCTAATCAACTGATATGATAAATCAACTGATAAAGTTTTATGATTAATAAGCTTATACTCTTATATGATTAATCAACTGATACATTTATATAATTAATCCGCTAATCACCTTGTATGATTAATCAACTGATAAATTTATATGACTAATAAGCTAATCAACTCATATGTTTAATCAACTGATAAATTTATATGATCAATCAGCTAATCAACTCATATGATTAATCCACTGATGAATTTATATGATTAATCAGATAATCAACTCATATGATCAATCAACTGATAAATTTATATTATTAATCAGATAATCAACTCATATGATCAATCAACTGATAAATTTATATGATTAATCAGTTAATCAACTCATATGATCAATCAACTGATAAATTTATATTATTAATCAGATAATCAACTCATATGATTAATCAACTGATAAATTCATATTATTACTCAGCTAATCAACTCATATGATTAATCAACTGATAAATGTATATTATTACTCAGCTAATCCACTGATATGATTAATCAACTGATAAATTCATATTATTACTCAGCTAATCAACTTATATGTTTAATCAACTGATAAATTTTTATTATTAATCAGTTAATCAACTCATATGATTAATCAACTGCAAAATTTATATACTTAATAAGCTAATAAACTTATATGATTAATCAACTTATAAATTCATATTATTAATCAGCTAAGAAACTTATATGATTAATCAACTGATAAATTTATATACTTAATAAGCTAATAAACTTATATGTTTAATCAACTGATAAATTCAAATTATTAATCAGCTAATCAACTCATATGATTAATCAACTGCCAAATTCATATTATTAATCAGCTAATAAACTTATATGTTTAATCAACTGATAAATTTATATTATTTATCAGCTAATCAACTCATATGATTAATCACCTTATAAATTTATATTATTAATCAGTTAATCAACTTATATGATTAATCAACTGATAAATTTATATGATTAATCAGCCAATAAACTGCTATGATTATTCAACTGATAAATTTATATGATTAATCAGCTAATAAACTCATATGATCAATCAACTGATAAATGTATATTATTAATCAGCTAATCAACTCATATGATTAATCAACTGATAAATTAAAATTATTAATCAGCTAATATACTTATATTATTAATCAACTGATAAATTCATATTATTAATCAGCTAATCAACTCATATGATTAATCAACTGATAAATTCATATTATTAATCAGCTAATCAACTCATATGATTAATCAACTGATAAATTCATATTATTAATCAGCTAATCAACTGATATGATTAATCAACTGATAAATTCATATTATAAATCAGCTAATCAACTGATACAATAATCAACATATAAATTCATATTATTAATCAGCTAATCAACTTATATGTTTAATCAACTGATAAATTTATATTATTTATCAGCTAATCAACTGATATGATTAATCAACTGATAAATTTATATACTTAATAAGCTAATAAACTTATATGATTAATCAACTGATAAATTTATATTATTAATCAGCTAATCAACTCATATTATTAATCAACTGCCAAATTCATATTATTAATCAGCCAATGAACTTATATGTTTAATCAACTGATAAATTTATATTATTTATCAGCTAATCAACTCATATGATTAATCACCTGATAAATTTATATTATTAATCACCTAATCCACCTTTATGATTAATCAACTGATAAATTTATATGATTAATCAGCCAATCAACTGATATGATTAATCAACTGATAAATTTATATGATTAATCAGCTAATCAACTGATATGATTAATCAACTAATTAATTCATATTATTAATCAGCTAATCTACTCATATGATCAATCAACTGATAAATGTATATTATTAATCAGCTAATCAACTCATATGAATAATCAACTGATAAATTTATATTATTAATCAGCTAATCAACTGATATGATTAATCAACTGATAAATTTATATTATTAATCAGCTAATCAACTCATATTATTAATCAACTTATAAATTCATATTATTAATCAGCTAATCAACTGATATAATTAATCAACATATAAATTCATATTATTAATCAGCTAATCAACTGATATGATTAATCAACTGATAAATTCATATTATTAATCAGCTAATAAACTGATATGATTAATCAACTGATAAATTTATATTATTAATCAGCTAATCAACTTATATTATTAATCAACTGAATAATTCATATTATTAATCAGCTAATAAACTGATATAATTAATCAACATATAAATTCAAATTATTAATCAGCTAATCAACTCATATGATTAATCAACTGATAAATTCATATTATTAATCAGCTAATAAACTGATATGATTAATCAACTGATAAATTCATATTATTAATCAGCCAATAAACTTATATGATTAATCAACTGATAAATTTATATTATTAATCAGCTAATAAACTCATATGATTAATCAACTAATAAATTCATATTATTAATCAGCTAATAAACTTATATGATTAATCAACTGATAAATTCATATTATTAATCAGCTAATCAACTGATATGATTAATAAACTGATAAATTCATATTATTAATCAGCTAATCAACTGATATGATTAATCAAATGATAAATTTTTATGATTAATAAGCTAATAATCTTATATGATTAATCAACTGATACATTTATATAATTAATCCGCTAATCACCTTGTATTATTAATCAACTGATAAATTTATATGACTAATAAGCTAATCAACTCATATGTATAATCAACTGATAAATTTATATGATCAATCAGCTAATAAACTTATATGATTTATCCACTGATGAATTTATATGATTAATCAGATCATCAACTCATATGATCAATCAACTGATAAATTTTTATGATTAATCAGCTAATAAACTCATATGATCAATCAACTGATAAATTTATATTATTAATCAGATAATCAACTCATATGATCAATCAACTGATAAATTTATATTATTAATCAGATAATCAACTCATATGATCAATCAACTGATAAATTTATATGATTAATCAGCTAATCAACTCATATGATTAATCAACTGATACATTTATATGATCAATCAGCTAATAAACTCATATGATTTATCCACTGATGAATTTATATGATTAATCAGATAAACAACTCATATGATTAATCAACTGATAAATTTATATTATTAATCAGATAATCAACTCATATGATTAATCAACTGATAAATTCATATTATTAATCAGCTAATCAACTCATATGATTAATCAACTGATAAATTATTATTACTCAGCTAATCAACTGATATGATTAATCAACTGATAAATTCATATTATTAATCAGCTAAGAAACTCATATGATTAATCAATTGATAAAATTGTATACTTAATAAGCTAATAAACTTATATGTTAAATCAACTGAAAAATTCATATTATTAATCAGCTAATCAACTCATATGATTAATCAACTGCCAAATTCATATTATTAATCAGCTAATAAACTTATATGTTTAATCAACTGATAAATTTATATTATTTATCAGCTAATCAACTCATATGATTAATCACCTGATAAATTTGTATTATTAATCAGTTAATCAACTTATATAATTAATCAACTGATAAATTTATATGATTACTCAGCCAATCAACTGATATGATTAATCAACTGATAAATTTATATGATTAATCAGCTAATCAACTCATATGATCTATCACTGATAAATGTATTTTATTAATCAGCTAATCAACTCATATGATTAATACACTGATAAATTCATATTATTAATCAGCTAATCAACTCATATGATCAATCAACTGATAAATGTATATTATTAATCAGCTAATCAACTTATATGATTAATAAACTGATAAATTCATATTATTAATCAGCTAATCAACTCATATGATTAATCAACTGATAAATTCATATTATTAATCAGCTAATCAACTGATATGATTAATCAACTGATAAATTCATATTATTAATCAGCTAATAAACTGATATGATTAATCAACTGATAAATTTATATTATTAATCAGCTAATCACCTTATATGATTAATCAACTGAATAATTCATATTATTAATCAGCTTATAAACTGATATAATTAATCAACATATAAATTCAAATTATTAATCAGCTAATCAACTCATATGATTAATCAACTGATAAATTCATATTATTAATCAGCTAATAAACTGATATGATTAATCAACTGATAAATTCATATTATTAATCAGCCAATAAACTTATATGATTAATCAACTGATAAATTTATAATATTAATCAGCTAATAAACTCATATGATTAATCAACTGATAAATTCATATTATTAATCAGCTAATAAACTTATATGATTAATCAACTGATAAATTCATATTATTAATCAGCTAATCAACTGATATGATTAATCAACTGATAAATTCATATTATTAATCAGCTAATAAACTGATATGATTAATCAACTGATAAATTGTTATGATTAATAAGCTAATAATCTTATATGATTAATCAACTGATACATTTATATAATTAATCCGCTAATCACCTTGTATGATTAATCAACTGATAAATTTATATGACTAATAAGCTAATCAACTCATATGTATAATCAACTGATTAATTTATATGATCAATCAGCTAATAAACTTATATGATTTATCCACTGATGAATTTATATAATTAATCAGATCATCAACTCATATGATCAATCAACTGATAAATTTTTATGATTAATCAGCTAATCAACTCATATGATCAATCAACTGATAAATTTATATTATTAATCAGATAATCAACTCATATGATCAATCAACTGATAAATTTATATTATTAATCAGATAATCAACTCATATGATCAATCAACTGATAAATTTATATGATCAATCAGCTAATAAACTCATATGATTTATCCACTGATGAATTTATATGATTAATCAGATAAACAACTCATATGATTAATCAACTGATAAATTTATATTATTAATCAGATAATCAACTCATATGATTAATCAACTGATAAATTATTATTACTCAGCTAATCAACTGATATGATTAATCAACTGATAAATTCATATTATTAATCAGCTACGAAACTCATATGATGAATCAATTGATAAAATTGTATACTTAATAAGCTAATAAACTTATATGTTAAATCAACTGAAAAATTCATATTATTAATCAGCTAATCAACTCATATGATTAATCAACTGCTAAATTCATATTATTAATCAGCTAATAAACTTATATGTTTAATCAACTGATAAATTTATATTATTTATCAGCTAATCAACTCATATGATTAATCACCTGATAAATTTGTATTATTAATCAGTTAATCAACTTATATGATTAATCAACTGATAAATTTATATGATTACTCAGCCAATCAACTGATATGATTAATCAACTGATAAATTTATATGATTAATCAGCTAATCAACTCATATGATCTATCACTGATAAATGTATTTTATTAATCAGCTAATCAACTCATATGATTAATACACTGATAAATTCATATTATTAATCAGCTAATCAACTCATATGATCAATCAACTGATAAATGTATATTATTAATCAGCTAATCAACTTATATGATTAATAAACTGATAAATTCATATTATTAATCAGCTAATCAACTCATATGATTAATCAACTGATAAATTCATATTATTAATCAGCTAATCAACTGATATGATTAATCAACTGATAAATTCATATTATTAATCAGCTAATAAACTGATATGATTAATCAACTGATAAATTTATATTATTAATCAGCTAATCACCTTATATGATTAATCAACTGAATAATTCATATTATTAATCAGCTTATAAACTGATATAATTAATCAACATACAAATTCAAATTATTAATCAGCTAATCAACTCATATGATTAATCAACTGATAAATTCATATTATTAATCAGCTAATAAACTGATATGATTAATCAACTGATAAATTCATATTATTAATCAGCCAATAAACTTATATGATTAATCAACTGATAAATTTATAATATTAATCAGCTAATAAACTCATATGATTAATCAACTGATAAATTCATATTATTAATCAGCTAATAAACTTATATGATTAATCAACTGATAAATTCATATTATTAATCAGCTAATCAACTGATATGATTAATCAACTGATAAATTCATATTATTAATCAGCTAATAAACTGATATGATTAATCAACTGATAAATTGTTATGATTAATAAGCTAATTATCTTATATGATTAATCAACTGATACATTTATATAATTAATCCGCTAATCACCTTGTATGATTAATCAACTGATAAATTTATATGACTAATAAGCTAATCAACTCATATGTATAATCAACTGATTAATTTATATGATCAATGAGCTAATAAACTTATATGATTTATCCACTGATGAATTTATATAATTAATCAGATCATCAACTCATATGATCAATCAACTGATAAATTTTTATGATTAATCAGCTAATCAACTCATATGATCAATCAACTGATAAATTTATATTATTAATCAGATAATCAACTTATATGATCAATCAACTGATAAATTTATATTATTAATCAGATAATCAACTCATATGATCAATCAACTGATAAATTTATATGATCAATCAGCTAATAAACTCATATGATTTATCCACTGATGAATTTATATGATTAATCAGATAAACAACTCATATGATTAATCAACTGATAAATTTATATTATTAATCAGATAATCAACTCATATGATTAATCAACTGATAAATTATTATTACTCAGCTAATCAACTGATATGATTAATCAACTGATAAATTCATATTATTAATCAGCTACGAAACTCATATGATGAATCAATTGATAAAATTGTATACTTAATAAGCTAATAAACTTATATGTTAAATCAACTGAAAAATTCATATTATTAATCAGCTAATCAACTCATATGATTAATCAACTGCCAAATTCATATTATTAATCAGCTAATAAACTTATATGTTTAATCAACTGATAAATTTATATTATTTATCAGCTAATCAACTCATATGATTAATCACCTGATAAATTTGTATTATTAATCAGTTAATCAACTTATATGATTAATCAACTGATAAATTTATATGATTACTCAGCCAATCAACTGATATGATTAATCAACTGATAAATTTATATGATTAATCAGCTAATCAACTCATATGATCTATCACTGATAAATGTATTTTATTAATCAGCTAATCAACTCATATGATTAATACACTGATAAATTCATATTATTAATCAGCTAATCAACTCATATGATCAATCAACTGATAAATGTATATTATTAATCAGCTAATCAACTTATATGATTAATAAACTGATAAATTCATATTATTAATCAGCTAATCAACTCATATGATTAATCAACTGATAAATTCATATTATTAATCAGCTAATCAACTGATATGATTAATCAACTGATAAATTCATATTATTAATCAGCTAATAAACTGATATGATTAATCAACTGATAAATTTATATTATTAATCAGCTAATCACCTTATATGATTAATCAACTGAATAATTCATATTATTAATCAGCTTATAAACTGATATAATTAATCAACATACAAATTCAAATTATTAATCAGCTAATCAACTCATATGATTAATCAACTGATAAATTCATATTATTAATCAGCTAATAAACTGATATGATTAATCAACTGATAAATTCATA
Organism: Euprymna scolopes; assembly: GCF_053919585.1. Taxonomy (NCBI): domain Eukaryota; kingdom Metazoa; phylum Mollusca; class Cephalopoda; order Sepiida; family Sepiolidae; genus Euprymna; species Euprymna scolopes. Next base: position 110,755,526 of record NC_136488.1, read on the forward strand.
TTATTAATCAGCCAATAAACTTATATGATTAATCAACTGATAAATTTATAATATTAATCAGCTAATAAACTCATATGATTAATCAACTGATAAATTCATATTATTAATCAGCTAATAAACTTATATGATTAATCAACTGATAAATTCATATTATTAATCAGCTAATCAACTGATATGATTAATCAACTGATAAATTCATATTATTAATCAGCTAATAAACTGATATGATTAATCAACTGATAAATTGTTATGATTAATAAGCTAATTATCTTATATGATTAATCAACTGATACATTTATATAATTAATCCGCTAATCACCTTGTATGATTAATCAACTGATAAATTTATATGACTAATAAGCTAATCAACTCATATGTATAATCAACTGATTAATTTATATGATCAATGAGCTAATAAACTTATATGATTTATCCACTGATGAATTTATATAATTAATCAGATCATCAACTCATATGATCAATCAACTGATAAATTTTTATGATTAATCAGCTAATCAACTCATATGATCAATCAACTGATAAATTTATATTATTAATCAGATAATCAACTCATATGATCAATCAACTGATAAATTTATATTATTAATCAGATAATCAACTCATATGATCAATCAACTGATAAATTTATATGATCAATCAGCTAATAAACTCATATGATTTATCCACTGATGAATTTATATGATTAATCAGATAAACAACTCATATGATTAATCAACTGATAAATTTATATTATTAATCAGATAATCAACTCATATGATTAATCAACTGATAAATTATTATTACTCAGCTAATCAACTGATATGATTAATCAACTGATAAATTCATATTATTAATCAGCTACGAAACTCATATGATGAATCAATTGATAAAATTGTATACTTAATAAGCTAATAAACTTATATGTTAAATCAACTGAAAAATTCATATTATTAATCAGCTAATCAACTCATATGATTAATCAACTGCCAAATTCATATTATTAATCAGCTAATAAACTTATATGTTTAATCAACTGATAAATTTATATTATTTATCAGCTAATCAACTCATATGATTAATCACCTGATAAATTTGTATTATTAATCAGTTAATCAACTTATATGATTAATCAACTGATAAATTTATATGATTACTCAGCCAATCAACTGATATGATTAATCAACTGATAAATTTATATGATTAATCAGCTAATCAACTCATATGATCTATCACTGATAAATGTATTTTATTAATCAGCTAATCAACTCATATGATTAATACACTGATAAATTCATATTATTAATCAGCTAATCAACTCATATGATCAATCAACTGATAAATGTATATTATTAATCAGCTAATCAACTTATATGATTAATAAACTGATAAATTCATATTATTAATCAGCTAATCAACTCATATGATTAATCAACTGATAAATTCATATTATTAATCAGCTAATCAACTGATATGATTAATCAACTGATAAATTCATATTATTAATCAGCTAATCAACTGATATAATAATCAACATATAAATTCATATTATGAATCAGCTAATCAACTGATATGATTAATCAACATATAAATTCATATTATTAATCAGCTAATAAACTGATATGATTAATCAACTGATAAATTCATATTATTTATCAGCTAATAAACTTATATGATTAATCAACTGATAAATTTATATGATTAATCAGCTAATAAACTCATATGATTAATTTACTGATAAATTCATATTATTAATCAGCTAATAAACTTATATGATTAATCAACTGATAAATTCATATTATTAATCAGCTAATCAACTGATATGATTAATCAACTGATAAATTCATATTATTAATAAGCTAATCAACTGATATGATTAATCAACTGATACATTTTTATGATTAATAAGCTAATATTCTTATATGATTAATCAACTGATACATTTATATAATTAATCAGCTAATCACCTTGTATGATTAATCAACTGATGAATTTATATGACTAATAAGCTAATCAACTCATATGTTTAATCAACTGATAAATTTATATGATCAATCAGCTAATCAACTCATATGATTTATCCACTGATGAATTTATATGATTAATCAGCTAATAAACTGATATGATCAATCAACTTATGAATTTATATAATTAATCAGATAATCAACTGATATGATTAATCAACTGATAAATTAATATTATTAATCAGCTAATCAACTCCTATGATCAATCAACTGAAAAATTATTATTATTTCTTAGCTAATCAACTGATATGATTAATCAACTGATAAATTCATATTATTAATCAGCTAATCAACTTATATGATTAATCAACTGATAAATTTATATGATTAATCAGCTAATCCACTCAGATGATTAATCAACTGATAAATTCATATTATCAATCAGCTAATAAACTCATATGATTAATCAACTGCCAAATTCATATTATTAATCAGCTAATAATTTTATATGTTTAATCAACTTATAAATTTATGTTATTTATCAGCTAACAAACTCATATGATTAATCACCTGATAAATTTATATTATTAATCAGCTAATCAACTTATATGATTAATCAACTGAAAAATTTATATGATTAATCAGCCAATCAACTGATATGATTAATCAACTGATAAATTTATATGATTAATCAGTTAATCAACTGATATGATTAATCAACTAAAAAATTCATATTATTAATCAGCTAATCAACTCATATGATCAATCACCTGATAAATGTATATTATTATTCAGCTAATCAACTCATATGATTAATCAACTGATAAATTCATATTATTAATCAGCTAATAAACCTATATGATTAATCAACTTATAAATTCATATCATTAATCAGCTAATACACTCATATGATTAATCAATTTATAAATTCATATTATTAATCAGCTAATAAACTGATATGATCAATCAACTGATAAATTTATATGATTAATCCGCTAATCAACTCATATGATCAATCAACTGATAAATTATTATTATTAATCAGCTAATCCACTTATATGTTTAATCAACTGATAAATTTATATTATTTATCAGCTAATCAACTCATATGATTAATCAACTGATAAATTTATATACTTAATAAGCTAATAAACTTATATGTTTAATCAACTGATAAATTCATATTATTAATCAGCTAATCAACTCATATGATTAATCGACTGCCAAATTCATATTATTAATCAGCTAATAAACTTATATGTTTAATCAACTGATAAATTTATATTATTTATCAGCTAATAACTCATATGATTAATCACCTGATAAATTTATATTATTAATCAGTTAATCAACTTATATGATTAATCAACTGATAGATTTATATGATTAATCAGCCAATCAACTGCTATGATTATTCAACTGATAAATTTATATGATTAATAAGCTAATCAACTCATATGATCAATCAACTGATAAATGTATATTATTAATCAGCTAATCAACTCATATGATTAATCAACTGATAAATTCATATTATTAATCAGCTAATCAACTCATATGATTAATCAACTGATAAATTCATATTATTAATCAGCTAATCAACTGATATGATCAATCAACTGATAAATTCATATTATTAATCAGCTAATCAACTTATATGATCAATCAACTGATAAATGTATATTATTAATCAGCTAATCAACTCATATGATTAATCAACTGATAAATTCATATTATTAATCAGCTAATCAACTCATATGTTTAATCAACTGATAAATTCATATTATTAATCAGCTAATCAACTGATATGATTAATCAACTGATAAATTCATTATTATTAATCAGCTAATCAGCTCATATGATCAATCAACTGATAAATGTATATTATTAATCAGCTAATCAACTCATATGATTAATCAACTGATAAATTCATATTATTAATCAGTGTATCAACTCATATGATTAATCAACTGATAAATTCAAATTAGTAATCAGCTAATATACTTATATTATTAATAAACTGATAAATTCATATTATTAATCAGCTAATCAACTCATATGATTAATCAACTGATAAATTCATATTATTAATCAGCTAATCACCTCATATGATTAATCAACTGATAAATTCATATTATTAATCAGCTAATCAACTGATATGATTAATCAACTGATAACTTCATATTATAAATCAGCTAATCAACTGATACAATAATCTACATATAAATTCATATTATTAATCAGCTAATCAACTTATATGTTTAATCAACTGATAAATTTATATTATTTATCAGCTATTCAACTGTTATGATTAATCAACTGATAAATGTATATACTTAATAAGCTAATAAACTTATATGATTTATCAACTGATAAATTCATATTATTAATCAGCTAATCAACTCATATTATCAATCAACTGATAAATTCATATTATTAATCAGCTAATCAACTCATATGATTAATCAACTGATAAATTCATATTATTAATCAGCTTATCAACTCATATGATTAATCAACTGATAAATTCATATTATTAATCAGCTAATATACTATTATTATTAATCAACTGATAAATTCATATTATTAATCAGCTAATCAACTCATATGATCAATCAACTGATAAATGTATATTATTAATCAGCTAATCAACTCATATGATTAATCAACGAATAAATACATATTATTAATCAGCTAATATACTAATATTATTAATCAACTGATAAATTCATATTATTAATCAGTCAATCAACTCATATGATTAATCAACTGATAAATTCATATTATTAATCAGCTAATCAACTCATATGATTAATCAACTGATAAATTCATATTATTAATCAGCTAATCAACTGATATGATTAATCAACTGATAAATTCATATTATTAATCAGCTAATCAACTGATATAATAATCAACATATAAATTCATATTATTAATCAGCTAATCAACTTATATGTTTAATCAACTGATAAATTTATATTATTTATCAGCTAATCAACTTATATGATTAATCAACTGATAAATTCATATTATTAATCAGCTAATAAACTGATATGATTAATCAACTGATAAATTTATATTATTAATCAGCTAATCAACTGATATAATCAATCAACATATAAATTCATATTATTAATCAGCTAATCAACTGATATGATTAATCACCCGATAAATTTATATTATTAATCAGCTAATCAACTGATATGATTAATCATATGATAAATTCATATTATTAATCAGCTAATAAACTGATATGATTAATCAACTGATAAATTCATATTATTTATCAGCTAATCAACTGATATAATTTATCAACATATAAATTCATATTATTAATCAGCTAATTAACTCATATGATTAATAAACTGATAAATTCATATTATTAATCAGCTAATAAACTGATATGATTAATCAACTGATAAATTCATATTATTAATCAGCTAATGAACTTATATGATTAATCAACTGATAAATTTATATTATTAATCAGCTAATAAACTCATATGATTAATCAACTGATAAATTCATATTATTAATCAGCTAATAAACTTATATGATTAATCAACTGATAAATTCATATTATTAATTAGCTAATCAACTGATATGATGAATCAACTGATAAATTCATATTATTAATCAGCTAATCAACTCATATGATTAATCAACTGATAAATTTTTATGATTAATAAGCTAATAATCTTATATGATTAATCAACTGATACATTTATATAATTATTCCGCTAATAACCTTGTATGATATATCAACTGATAAATTTGTATGACTAATAAGCTAATAAACTCATATGTTTAATCAACTGATAAATTTATATGATTAATCAGCTAACCAACTCATATGATCAATTAACTGATAAATTTATATTATTAATCAGATAATCAACTCATATGATTAATCAACTGATAAATTCATATTATTAATGAGCTAATCAACTCATATGATTAATCAACTGATAAATTATTATTATTACTCAGCTAATCAACTGATATGATTAATCAATTGATGAATTCATATTATTAATCAGCTAATCAACTTATATGATTAATCAACTGATAAATTTATATGATTAATCAACTAATCAACTCATATGATTAATCAACTGATAAATTCATATTATTAATCAGCTAATCAACTCATATGATTAATCAACTGATAAATTTATATACTTAATAAGCTAATAAACTTATATGTTTAATCAACTGATAAATTTATATTATTTATCAGCTAATCAACTCATATGATTAATCACCTGATAAATTTATATTATTAATCAGTTAATCAACTTATATGATTAATCAACTGATAAATTTATATGATTAATCAGCCAATCAACTGATATGATTAATCAACTGATAAATTTATATGATTAATCAGCTAATCAACTGGTATGATTAATCAACTGATAAATTCATATTATTAATCAGCTAATAAACTTATATGATTAATCAACTGATAAATTTATATTATTAATCAGCTAATCACCTGATATGATTAATCAACTGATAAATTCATATTATTAATCAGCTAATCAAATGATATGATTAATCAACTGGTACATTTTTATGATTAATAAGCTAATAATCTTATACGATTAATCTACTGATACATTTATATTATTAATCAGCTAATCACCTTGTATGATTAATCAACTGATAAATTTATATGATTAATCAGCCAATCAACTGATATGATTAATCAACTGATAAATTTATATGATTAATCAGCTAATCAACTGGTATGATTAATCAACTGATAAATTCATATTATTTATCAGCTAATAAACTTATATGATAAATCAACTGATAAATTTATATGATTAATCAGCTAATCAACTCATATGATTAATCAACTGATAATTTCATATTATTAATCAGCTAATAAACTTATATGATTAATCAACTGATAAATTTATATGATTAATCAGCTAATCAACTCATATGATTAATCAACTGATAAATTCATATTATTAATCAGCTAATCAACTTATATGTTTAATCAACTGATAAATTTATATTATTTATCAGCTAATCAACTGATATGATTAATCAACTGATACATTTATATACTTAATAAGCTAATAAACTTATATGATTAATCAACTGATAAATTCATATTATTAATCAGCTAATAATTTTATATGTTTAATCAACTGATAAATTTATATTATTTATCAGCTAATCAACCCATATGATTAATCACCTGATAAATTTATATTATTAATTAGCTAATCAACTTATATGATTAATCAACTGATAGATTTATATGATTAATCAGCCAATCAACTGATATGATTAATCAACTGATAAATTTATATGATTAATCAGCTAATAAACTGATATGATTAATCAACTGATAAATTCATATTATTAATCAGCTAATCAACTCATATGATCAATCAACTGATAAATTTATATTATTAATCAGCTAATCAACTCATATGATTAATCAACTGATACATTCATATTATTAATCAGCTAATCAACTGATATGATCAATCAACTGATACATTTATATTATTAATCAGCTAATCAACTGATATAATTAATCAACATATAAATTCATATTATTAATCAGCTAATCAACTGATATAATTAATCAACATATAAATTCATATTATTAATCAGCTAATCAACTCATATGATTAATCAACTGATACATTCATATTATTTATCAGCTAATCAACTTATATGATTAATCAACTGATACATTTATATGATTAATCAGCTAATACACTGATATGATTAATCAACTGATAAATGTATATTATTAATCAGCTAATCAACTGATATAATTAATCAACATATAAATTCATATTATTAATCAGCTAATCAACTGATATGATTAATCAACTGATAAATTCATATTATTAATCAGCTAATAAACTGATATGATTAATCAACTGATAAATGTATATTATTTATCAGCTATCAACTGATATAATTAATCAACATATAAATTCATATTATTAATCAGCTAATCAACTGATATGATTAATCAACTGATAAATTTATATTATTAATCAGCTAATAAACTTATATGATTAATCAACTGATAAATTCATATTATTAATCAGCTAATCAACTTATATAATTAATCAACATATAAATTCATATTATTAATCAGCTAATCAACTGATATGATTAATCAACCGATAAATTCATATTATTAATCAGCTAATCAACTGATATGATTAATCAACTGATAAATTCATATTATTTATCAGCTAATCAACTGATATAATTAATCAACATATAAATTCATATTATTAATCAGCTAATCAACTCGTATAATTAATCAACTGATAAATTCATATTATTAATCAGCTAATACACTGATATGATAATCAACTGATAAATTCATATTATTAATCAGCTAATAAACTTATATGATTAATAAACTGATACATTTATATGATTAATCAGCTAATCAACTTATATGATTAATCAACTAATACATTTATATGATTAATCAGCTAATCAATTGATATGATTAATCAACTGATAAATGTATATTATTAATCAGCTAATCAACTGATATAATTAATCAACATATAAATTCATATTATTAATCAGCTAATAAACTGATATGATTAATCAACTGATAAATTCATATTATTTATCAGCTAATAAACTGATATGATTAATCAACTGATAAATGTATATTATTTATCAGCTATCAACTGATATAATGAATCAACACATAAATTCATATTATTAGTCAGCTAATCAACTGATATGATTAATCAACTGATAAATTTATATTATTAATAAGCTAATAAACTTATATGATTAATCAACTGATAAATTATATTATTAATCAGCTAATCAACTGATATAATTAATCAACATATAAATTCATATTATTAATCAGCTAATCAACTGATATGATTAATCAACAGATAAATTCATATTATTAATCAGCTAATAAACTGATATGATTAATCACCTGATAAATTCATATTATTTATCAGCTAATCAACTGATATAATTAATCAACATATAAATTCAGATTATTAATCAGCTAATCAACTCGTATAATTAATCAACTGATAAATTCATATTATTAATCAGCTAATACACTGATATGATAATCAACTGATAAATTCATATTATTAATCAGCTAGTAAACTTATACGATTAATCAACTGATAAATTTACATATTAATCAGCTAATAAACTCATATGATTAATCAACTGATAAATTCATATTATCAATCAGCTAATAAACTTATATGATTAATCAACTGATAAATTCATATTATTAATCAGCTAATCAACTCATATGATTAATCAACTGATAAATTCATATTATTAATCAGCTAATATACTTTTATAATTAAGCAGCTGATAAATTCATATTATTAATCAGCTAATCAACTCATATGATTAATCAACTGATAAATTCATATTATTAATCAGCTAATCAACTCATATGATTAATCAACTGATAAATTCATATTATTAATCAGCTAATCAACTCATATGATTAATCAACTGATAAATTTTTATGATTAATCAGCTAATCAACTGATATGATTAATCAACTGATAAATTTATATTTGATTAATCAGCAAATCAACTGATATGATTAATCAACTGATAAATTTATATGATTAATCAGCTAATCAACTGATATGATTAATCAACTAATTATTTCATATTATTAATCAGCTAATCAACTCATATGATCAATCAACTGATAAATGTATATTATTAATCAGCTGATCAACTCATATGATTAATCAACTTATAAATTCATATTATTAACCAGCTAATCAACTCATATGATTAATCAACTGATAAATTTATATTATTAATCAGCTAATCAACTCATATGATTAATCAACTTATAAATTCATATTATTAATCAGCTAATCAACTGATATAATTAATCAACACATAAATTCATATTATTAATCAGCTAATCAACTGATATGATTAATCAACTGATAAATTTATATTATTAATCAGCTAATAAACTTATATGATTAATAAACTGATAAATTCATATTATTAATCAGCTAATAAACTGATATAATTAATCAACATATAAATTCATATTATTCATCAGCTAATCAACTGATATGATTAATCAACCGATAAATTCATATTATTAATCAGCTAATAAACTGATATGATTAATCAACTGATAAATTCATATTATTTATCAGCTAATCAACTGATATAATTAATCAACATATAAATTCATATTATTAATCAGCTAATCAACTCGTATAATTAATCAACTGATAAATTCATATTAGTAATCAGCTAATACACTGATATGATAATCAACTGATAAATTCATATTATTAATCAGCTAATAAACTTATATGATTAATCAACTGATAAATTTATATTATTAATCAGCTAATAAACTCATAGGATTAATCAACTGATGAATTCATATTATCAATCAGCTAATAAACTTATATGATTAATCAACTGATAAATTCATATTATTAATCAGCTAATCAACTGATATGATTAATCAACTGATAAATGTATATTATTAATCAGCTAATCAACTGATATGATTAATCAACTGATAAAGTTTTATGATTAATAAGCTAATACTCTTATATGATTAATCAACTGATACATTTATATAATTAATCCGCTAATCACCTTGTATGATTAATCAACTGATAAATTTATATGACTAATGAGCTAATCAACTCATATGTTTAATCAACTGATAAATTTATATGATCAATCAGCTAATCAACTCATATGATTTATCCACTGATGAATTTATATGATTAATAAGATAATCAACTCATATGATCAATCAGCTGATAAACTTATATTATTAATCAGATCATCAACTCATATGATCAATCAACTGATAAATCTTTATGATTTATCAGCTAATCAACTCATATGATCAATCAACTGATAAATTTATATTATTAATCAGATAATCAACTCATATGATTAATCAACTGATAAATTCATATTATTACTCAGCTAATCAACTCATATGATTAATCAACTGATAAATTACTATTATTACTCAGCTAATCAACTGATATGATTAATAAACTGACAAATTCATATTATTAATCAGCTAATCAACTTATATGTTTTATCAACTGATAAATTTATATTATTTATCAGCTAATCAACTCATATGATTAATCAACTGATAAATTTATATATTTAATAAGCTAATAAACTTATATGATTAATCAACTGATAAATTCATATTATTAATCAGCTAAGAAACTCATATGATTAATCAACTGATAAATTTATATACTTAATAAGCTAATTAACTTATATGTGTAATCAACTGATAAATTCATATTATTAATCAGCTAATCAACTCATATGATTAATCAACTGCCAAATGCATATTATTAATCAGCTAATAAACTTATATGTTTAATCAACTGATAAATTTATATTATTTATCAGCTAATCAACTCATATGATTAATCACCTGATAAATTTATATGATTAATCAGTTAATCAACTCATATGATTAATAAACTGATAAATTTATATGATTAATCAGCCAATCAACTGCTATGATTATTCAACTGATAAATTTATATGATTAATCAGCTAATCAACTCATATGATCAATCAACTGATAAATGTATATTATTAATCAGCTAATCAACTCATACGATTAATAAACTGATTAATTCATATTATTAATCAGCTAATCAACTCATATGTTTAATCAACTGATAAATTCATATTATTAATCAGCTAATCAACTCATATGATCAATCAACTGATAAATGTATATTATTAATCAGCTAATCAACTCATATGATTAATCAACTGATAAATTCATATTATTAATCAGCTTATCAACTCATATAATTAATCAACTGATAAATTCATATTATTAATCAGCTAATATACTAATATTATTAATCAACTGATAAATTCATATTATTAATCAGCTAATCAACTCATATGATCAATCAACTGATAAATGTATATTATTAATCAGCTAATCAACCCATATGATAATTCAACTGATAAATTCATATTATTAATCAGCTTATCAACTCATATGATTAATCAACTGATAAATTCATATTATAAATAAGCTAATATACTAATATTATTAATCAACTGATAAATTAATATTATTAATCAGTCAATCAACTCAACTGATTACTCAACTGATAAATTCATATTATTAATCAGCTAATCAACTCATATGATTAATCAACTGATAAATTCATATTATTAATCAGCTAATCAACTGATATGATTAATCAACTGATAAATTCATATTATTAATCAGCTAATCAACTGATATAATAATCAACATATAAATTCATATTATTAATCAGCTAATCAACTTATATGTTTAATCAACTGATAAATTTATATTATTTATCAGCTAATCAACTGATATTATTAATCAACTGATAAATTTATATACTTAATAAGCTAATAAACTTATATGATTAATCAACTGATAAATTCATATAAGGAATCAACTAGGAAACTCATATGATTAATCAACTGATAAATTTATATACTTAATAAGCTAATAAACTTATATGTTTAATCAACTGATAAATTTATATGATTAATCAGCTAATAAACTCATATGATTAATCAACTGCCAAATTCATATTATTAATCAGCTAATAAACTTATATGTTTAATCAACTGATAAATTTATATTATTTATCAGCTAATCAACTCATATGATTAATCACCTGATAAATTTATATTATTAATCAGTTAATCAACTTATATGATTAATCAACTGATAAATTTATATGATTAATCATCCAATCAACTGCTATGATAAATCAACATATAAATTCATATTATTAATCAGCTAATCAACTCATATGATTAATCAACTGATAAATTCATATTATTAATCAGCTAATCAACTGATATGATTAATCAACTGATAAATTCATATTATTAATCAGCTAATCAACTGATATGATTAATCAACTGATAAATTCATATTATTAATCAGCTAATCAACTCATATGATCAATCAACTGACAAATGTATATTATTAATCAGCTAATACACTCATATGATTAATCAACTGATAAATTCATATTATTAACCAGCTAATCAACTCATATGTTTAATCAACTGATAAATTCATATTATTAATCAGCTAATCAACTGATATGATTAATCAACTGATAAATTCATATTATTTATCAGCTTATCAACTCATATGATCAATCAACTGATAAATGTATATTATTAATCAGCTAATCAACTCATATGATTAATCAACTGATAAATTCATATTATTAATCAGCTTATCAACTCATATGATTAATCAACTGATAAATTCAAATTATTAATCAGCTAATATACTTATATTATTAATCAACTGATAAATTCATATTATTAATCAGCTAATCTACTCATATGATTAATCACCTGATAAATTCATATTATTAATCAGCTAATCAACTGATATGATTAATCAACTGATAAATTCATATTATTAATCAGCTAATCAACTGATATGATTAATCAACTGATAAATTCATATTATAAATCAGCTAATCAACTGATACAATAATCAACATATAAATTCATATTATTAATCAGCTAATCAACTTATATGTTTAATCAACTGATAAATTTATATTATTTATCAGCTAATCAACTGATATGATTAATCAACTGATAAATTTATATACTTAATAAGCTAATAAACTTATATGATTAATCAACTGATAAATTCATATTATTAATCAGCTAATAAACTCATATGATCAATCAACTGATAAATGTATATTGTTAATCAGCTAATCAACTCATATGATTAATCAACGTATAAATTCATATTATTAATCAGCTTATCAACTCATATGATTAATCAACTGATAAATTCATATTATTAATCAGCTAATATACTAATATTATTAATCAACTGATAAATTTATATTATTTATCAGCTAATCAACTCATATGATTAATCACCTGATAAATTTATATTATTAATCAGTTAATCAACTTATATGATTAATCAACTGATAAATTTATATGATTAATCAGCCAATCAACTGCTATGATTATTCAACTGATAAATTTATATGATTAATCAGCTAATCAACTCATATGATCAATCAACTGATAAATGTATATTATTAATCAGCTAATCAACTCATATGATTAATCAACTGATAAATTCATATTATTAATCAGTTAATCAACTGATATGTTTAATCAACTGATAAATTTATATTATTAATCAGCTAATCAACTCATATGATCAATCAACTGATAAATTTATATACTTAATAAGCTAATAAACTTATATGATTAATCAACTGATAAATTTATATGATTAATCAGCCAATCAACTGATATGATTAATCAACTGATAAATTTATATGATTAATCAGCTAATAAACTGATATGATGAATCAACTAATTATTTCATATTATTAATCAGCTAATCAACTCATATGATTAATCAACTGATAAATTCATATTATTAATCAGCTAATCAACTCATATGATTAATCAACTGATAAATTTATATTATTAATCAGCTAATCAACTCATATGATTAATCAACTTATAAAATCATATTATTTATCAGCTAATCAACTGATATAATTAATCAACATATAAATTCATATTATTAATCAGCTAATCAACTGATATGATTAATCAACTGATAAATTCATATTATTAATCAGCTAATAAACTGATATGATTAATCAACTGATAAATTCATATTATTTATCAGCTATCAACTGATATAATTAATCAACATATAAATTAATATTATTAATCAGCTAATCAACTGATATGATTAATCAACTGATAAATTTATATTATTAATCAGCTAATAAACTTATATGATTAATCAACTGATAAATTCATATTATTAATCAGCTAATCAACTGATATAATAAATCAACATATAAATTCATATTATTAATCAGCTAATCAACTCATATGATTAATCAACCGATAAATTCATATTATTCATCAGCTAATAAACTGATATGATTAATCAACTGATAAATTCATATTATTTATCAGCTAATCAACTGATATAATTAATCAACATATAAATTCATATTATTAATAAGCTAATCAACTCATATAATTAATCAACTGATAAATTCATATTATTAATCAGCTAATACACTGATATGATAATCAACTGATAAATTCATATTATTAATCAGCTAATAAACTTATATGATTAATCAACTGATAAATTTATATTATTAATCAGCTAATAAACTCATATGATTAATCAACTGATAAATTCATATTATCAATCAGCTAATAAACTTATATGATTAATCAACTGATAAATTCATATTATTAATCAGATAATCAACTGATATGATTAATCAACTGATAAATTCATATTATTAATCAGCTAATCAACTGATATGATTAATCAACTGATAAAGTTTTATGATTAATAAGCTAATACTCTTATATGATTAATCAACTGATACATTTATATAATTAATCCGCTAATCACCTTGTATGATTAATCAACTGATAAATTTATATGACTAATAAGCTAATCAACTCATATGTTTAATCAACTGATAAATTTATATGATCAATCAGCTAATCAACTCATATGATTTATCCACTGATGAATTTATATGATTAATCAGATAATCAACTCATATGATCAATCAACTGATAAATTTATATGATTAATCAGCTAATCAACTCATATGATCAATCAACTGATAAATTTATATTATTACTCAGCTAATCAACTCATATGATTAATCAACTGCCAAATTCATATTATTAATCAGCTAATAAACTTATATGTTTAATCAACTGATAAATTTATATTATTTATCAGCTAATCAACTCATATGATTAATCACCTGATAAATTGATATTATTTATCAGTTAATCAACTTATATGATTAATCAACTGATAAATTTATATGATCAATCAGCCAATCAACTGCTATGATTATTCAACTGATAAATTTATATGATTAATCAGCTAATCAACTCATATGATCAATCAACTGATAAATGTATATTATTAATCAGCTAATCAACTCATATGATTAATCAACTGATAAATTCATATTATTAATCAGCTAATCAACTCATATGTTTAATCAACTGATAAATTTATATTATTAATCAGCTAATCAACTCATATGATCAATCAACTGATAAATGTATATTATTAATCAGCTAATCAACTCATATGATTAATAAACTGATAAATTCATATTATTAATCAGCTTATCAACTCATATGATTAATCAACTGATAAATTCATATTATTAATCAGCTAATATACTAATATTATTAATCAACTGATAAATTCATATTATTAGTCAGCTAATCAACTCATATGATCAATCAACTGATAAATGTATATTATTAATCAGCTAATCAACTCATATGATTAATCAACTGATAAATGTATATTATTAATCAGCTTATCAACTCATATGATTAATCAACTGATAAATTCATATTATTAATCAGCTAATATACTAATATTATTAATCAACTGATAAATTCATATTATTAATCAGTCAATCAACTGATATGATTAATCAACTGATAAATTCATATTATTAATCAGCTAATCAACTCATATTATTAATCAACTGATAAATTCATATTATTAATCAGCTAATCAACTGATATGATTAATCAACTGATAAATTCATATTATTAATCAGCTAATCAACTGATATAATAATCAACATATAAATTCATATTATTAATCAGCTTATCAACCTCTATGTTTAATCAACTGATAAATTTATATTATTTATCAGCTAATCAACTGATATGATTAATCAACTGATAAATTTATATACTTAATAAGCTAATAAACTTATATGATTAATCAACTGATAAATTTATATGATTAATCAGCCAATCAACTGATATGATTAATCAACTGATGAATTTATATGATTAATAAGCTAATCAACTGATATGATTAATCAACTAATTATTTCATATTATTAATCAGCTAATCAACTCATATGATTAATCACCTGATAAATTGATATTATTTATCAGTTAATCAACTTATATGATTAATCAACTGATAAATTTATATGATTAATCAGCCAATCAACTGCTATGATTATTCAACTGATAAATTTATATGATTAATCAGCTAATCAACTCACATGATCAATCAACTGATAAATGTATATTATTAATCAGCTAATCAACTCATATGATTAATCAACTGATAAATTCATATTATTAATCAGCTAATCAACTCATATAGTTAATCAACTGATAAATTTATATTATTAATCAGCTAATCAACTCATATGATCAATCAACTGATAAATGTATATTATTAATCAGCTAATCAACTCATATGATTAATCAACTGATAAATTCATATTATTAATCAGCTTATCAACTCATATGATTAATCAACTGATAAATTAATATTATTAATCAGCTAATATACTAATATTATTAATCAACTGATAAATTCATATTATTAATCAGCTAATCAACTCATATGATCAATCAACTGATAAATGTATATTATTAATCAGCTAATCAACTCATATGATTAATCAACTGATAAATTCATATTATTAATCAGCTTATCAACTCATATGATTAATCAACTGATAAATTCATATTATTAATCAGCTAATATACTAATATTATTAATCAACTGATAAATTCATATTATTAATCAGTCAATCAACTCATATGATTAATCAACTGATAAATTCATATTATTAATCAGCTAATCAACTCATATGATTAATCAACTGATAAATTCATATTATTTATCAGCTTATCAACTGATATGATTAATCAACTGATAAATTCATATTATTAATCAGCTAATCAACTGATATAATAATCAACATATAAATTCATATTATTAATCAGCTTATCAACCTCTATGTTTAATCAACTGATATATTTATATTATTTATCAGCTAATCAACTGATATGAGTAATCAACTGATAAATTTATATACTTAATAAGCTAATAAACTTATATGATTAATCAACTGATAAATTTATATGATTAATCAGCCAATCAACTGATATGATTAATCAACTGATAAATTTATATGATTAATCGGCTAATCAACTGATATGATTAATCAACTAATTATTTCATATTATTAATCAGCTAATCAACTCATATGATTAATCAACTGATAAATTCATATTATTAATCAGCTAATCAACTCATATGATTAATCAACTGATAAATTTATATTATTAATCAGCTAATCAACTCATATGATTAATAAACTTATACATTCATATTATTTATCAGCTAATCAACTGATATAATTAATCACCATATAAATTCATATTATTAATCAGCTAATCAACTGATATGATTAATCAACTGATAAATTCATATTATTAATCAGCTAATAAACTGATATGATTAATCAACTGATAAATTCATATTATTTATCAGCTATCAACTGATATAATTAATCAACATATAAATTCATATTATTAATCAGCTAATCAACTGATATGATTAATCAACTGATAAATTTATATTATTAATCAGCTAATAAACTTATATGATTAATCAACTGATAAATTCATATTATTAATCAGCTAATCAACTGATATAATAAATCAACATATAAATTCATATTATTAATCAGCTAATCAACTGATATGATTAATCAACCGATAAATTCATATTATTAATCAGCTAATAAACTGATATGATTAATCAACTGATAAATTCATATTATTTATCAGCTAATCAACTGATATAATTAATCAACATATAAATTCATATTATTAATCAGCTAATCAACTCATATAATTAATCAACTGATAAATTCATATTATTAATCAGCTAATACACTGATATGATAATCAACTGATAAATTCATATTATTAATCAGCTAATAAACTTATATGATTAATCAACTGATAAATTTATATTATAAATCAGCTAATAAACTCATATGATTAATCAACTGATAAATTCATATTATCAATCAGCTAATAAACTTATATGATTAATCAACTGATAAATTCATATTATTAATCAGCTAATCAACTGATATGATTAATCAACTGATAAATTGCTATTATTAATCAGCTAATCAACTGATATGATTAATCAACTGATAAAGTTTTATGATTAATAAGCTAATACTCTTATATGATTAATCAACTGATACATTTATATAATTAATCCGCTAATCACCTTGTATGATTAATCAACTGATAAATTTATATGACTAATAAGCTAATCAACTCATATGTTTAATCAACTGATAAATTTATATGATCAATCAGCTAATCAACTCATATGATTTATCCACTGATGAATTTATATGATTAATCAGATAATCAACTCATATGATCAATCAACTGATAAATTTATATTATTAATCAGCTAATAAACTCATATGATTAATCAACTGCCAAATTCATATTATTAATCAGCTAATAAACTTATATGTTTAATCAACTGATAAATTTATATTATTTATCAGCTAATCAACTCATATGATTAATCACCTGATAAATTGATAATATTTATCAGTTAATCAACTTATATGATTAATCAACTGATAAATTTATATGATTAATCAGCCAATCAACTGCTATGATTATTCAACTGATAAATTTATATGATTAATCATATGATCAATCAACTGATAAATGTATATTATTAATCAGCTAATCAACTCATATGATTAATCAACTGATAAATTCATATTATTAATCAGCTAATCAACTCATATGTTTAATCAACTGATAAGTTCATATTATTAATCAGCTAATCAACTCATATGATCAATCAACTGATAAATGTATATTATTAATCAGCTAATCAACTCATATGATTAATCAACTGATAAATTCATATTATTAATCAGCTTATCAACTCATATGATTAATCAACTGATAAATTCATATTATTAATCAGCTAATATACTAACATTATTAATCAACTGATAAATTCATATTATTAATCAGCTAATCAACTAATATGATCAATCAACTGATAAATGTATATTATTAATCAGCTAATTAACTCATATGATTAATCAACTGATAATTCATATTTTTAATCAGCTTATCAACTCATATGATTAATCAACTGATAAATTCATATTATTAATCAGCTAATATACTAATATTATTAATCAACTGATAAATTAATATTATTAATCAGTCAATCAATTCATATGATTAATCAACTGATAAATTCATATTATTAATCAGCTTATCAACTCATATGAGTAATCAACTGATAAATTAATATTATTAATCAGCTAATCAACTGATATGATTAATCAACTGATAAATTCATATTATTTATCAGCTAATCAACAGATATAATTAATCAACATATAAATTCATGTTATTAATCAGCTAATCAACTCATATAATAAATCAACTGATAAATTCATATTATTAATCAGCTAATAAACTTATATGATTAATCAAGTGATAAATTTATATTATTAATCAGCTAATAAACTCATATGATTAATCAACTGATAAATTCATATTATCAATCAGCTAATAAACTTATATGATTAATCAACTGATAAATTCATATTATTAATCAGCTAATATGATTAATCAACTGATACATTCATATTATTAATCAGCTAATCAACTGATATGATAAATCAACTGATAAAGTTTTATGATTAATAAGCTAATACTCTTATATGATTAATCAACTGATACATTTATATAATTAATCCGCTAATCACCATGTATGATTAATCAACTGATAAATTTATATGATTAATCAGCTTATCAACTCATATGATCAATCAACTGATAAATGTATATTATTAATCAGCTAATCAACTCATATGATTAATCAACTGATAAATTCATATTATTAATCAGCTAATCAACTGATATGATCAATCAACTGATAAATTAATATTATTAATCAGCTAATCAACTCATATGATCAATCAACTGATAAATGTATATTATTAATCAGCTAATCAACTCATATGATTAATCAACTGATTAATTCATATTATTAATCAGCTAATCAACTCATATGTTTAATCAACTGATAAATTCATATTATTAATCAGCTAATCAACTGATATGATTAATCAACTGATACATTAATTATTATTAATCAGCTAATCAGCTCATATGATCAATCAACTGATAAATGTATATTATTAATCAGCTAATCAACTCATATGATTAATCAACTGATAAATTCATATTAATAATCAGTTTATCAACTCATATGATTAATCAACTGATAAATCCAATTTAGTAATCAGCTAATATACTTATATTATTAATAAACTTATTAATTCATATTATTAATCAGCTAATCAACTCATATGATTAATCAACTGATAAATTCATATTATTAATCAGCTAATAAACTCATATGATTAATCAACGTATAAATTCATATTATTAATCAGCTAATCAACTTATATGATTAATCAACTGATAACTTCATATTATAAATCAGCTAATCAACTGATACAATAATCAACATATAAATTCATATTATTAATCAGCTAATCAACTTATATGTTTAATCAACTGATAAATTTATATTATTTATCAGCTAGTCAACTGATATGATTAATCAACTGATAAATTTATATACTTAATAAGCTAATAAACTTATATGATTAATCAACTGATAAATTCATATTATTAATCAGCTAATCAACTCATATGATTAATCAACTGCCAAATTCATATTATTAATCGGCTATTAATTTTATATGTTTAATCAACTGATAAATTTATATTATTTATCAGCTAATCAACCCATATGATTAATCACCTGATAAATTTATATTATTAATCAGCTAATCAACTTATATGTTTAATCAACTGATAAATTTATATTATTAATCAGCCAATCAACTGATATGATTAATCAACTGATAAATTTATATGATTAATCAGCTAATCAACTGATATAATTAATCAACTTATTATTTCATATTATTAATCAGCTAATCAACTCATATGATCAATCAACTGATAAATGTATCTTATTAATCAGCTAATCAACTCATATGATTAATCAACTGATAAATTCATATTATTAATCAGCTAATAAACTGATATGATTAATCCACTGATAAATTCATATTAATTATCAGCTATCAACTGATATGATTAATCAACTGATAAATTCATATTATTTATCAGCTAATCAACAGATATAATTAATCAACATATAAATTCATATTATTAATCAGCTAATCAACTCATATAATAATTCAACTGATAAATTCATATCATTAATCAGCTAATAAACTTATATGATTAATCAAGTGATAAATTTATATTATTAATCAGCTAATAAACTCATATGATTAATCAACTGATAAATTCATATTATCAATCAGCTAATAAACTTATATGATTAATCAACTGATAAATTCATATTATTAATCAGCTTATATGATTAATCAACTGATAAATTCATATTATTAATCAGCTAATCAACTGATATGATAAATCAACTGATAAAGTTTTATGATTAATAAGCTAATACTCTTATATGATTAATCAACTGATACATTTATATAATTAATCCGCTAATCACCTTGTATGATTAATCAACTGATAAATTTATATGACTAATAAGCTAATCAACTCATATGTTTAATCAACTGATAAATTTATATGATCAATCAGCTAATCAACTCATATGATTTATCCACTGATGAATTTATATGATTAATCAGATAATCAACTCATATGATCAATCAACTGATAAATTTATATTATTAATCAGATAATCAACTCATATGATCAATCAACTGATAAATTTATATGATTAATCAGCTAATCAACTCATATGATCAATCAACTGATAAATTTATGTTATTAATCAGCTAATCAACTCATATGATTAATCAACTGATAAATGTATATTATTACTCAGCTAATCAACTGATATGATTAATCAACTGATAAATTCATATTATTAATCAGCTAATCAACTTATATGTTTAATCAACTGATAAATTTATATTATTTATCAGCTAATCAACTCATATGATTAATCAACTGATAAATTTATATACTTAATAAGCTAATAAACTTATATGATTAATCAACTGATAAATTCATATTATTAATCAGGTAAGAAACTCATATGATTAATCAACTGATAAATTTATATACTTATTAAGCTAATAAACTTATATGTTTAATCAACTGATAAATTCATATCATTAATCAGCTTATCAACTCATATGATTAATCACCTGATAAATTTATATTATTAATCAGTTAATCAACTTATATGATTAATCAACTGATAAATTTATATGATTAATCAGCCAATCAACTGCTATGATTATTCAACTGATAAATTTATATGATTAATCAGCTAATCAACTCATATGATTAATCAACTGATAAATTCAAATTATTAATCAGCTAATATACTTATATTATTAATCAACTGATAAATTCATATTATTAATCAGCTAATCAACTCATATGATTAATCAACAGATAAATTCATATTATTAATCAGCTAATCAACTCATATGATTAATCAACTGATAAATTCATATTATTAATCAGCTAATCAACTGATATGATTAATCAACTGATAAATTCATATTATAAATCAGCTAATCAACTGATACAATAATCAACATATAAATTCATATTATTAATCAGCTAATCAACTTATATGTTTAATCAACTGATAAATTCATATTATTTATCAGCTAATCAACTGATATGATTAATCAACTGATAAATTTATATACTTAATAAGCTAATAAACTTATATGATTAATCAACTGATAAATTTATATTATTAATCAGCTAATCAACTCATATGATTAATCAACTGCCAAATTCATATTATTAATCAGCTAATAAACTTATATGTTTAATCAACTGATAAATTTATATTATTAATCAGCTAATCAACTTATATGATTAATCAACTGATAAATTTATATGATTAATCAGCTAATCAACTGATATGATTAATCAACTAATTAATTCATATTATTAATCAGCTAATCTACTCATATGATCAATCAACTGATAAATGTATATTATTAATCAGCTAATCAACTCATATGAATAATCAACTGATAAATTTATATTATTAATCAGCTAATCAACTGATATGATTAATCAACTGATAAATTTATATTATTAATCAGCTAATAAACTCATATGATTAATCAACTTATAAATTCATATTATTAATCAGCTAATAAACTGATATAATTAACTAACATATAAAGTCATATTATTAATCAGCTAATAAACTGATATGATTAATCAACTGATAAATTCATATTATAAATCAGCTAATAAACTGATATGATTAATCAACTGATAAATTCATATTATTTATCAGCTAATCAACTGATATAATGATTCAACATATAAATTCATATTATTAATCAGCTAATCAACTGATATGATTAATAAACTGATAAATTTATATTATTAATCAGCTAATCAACTTATATTATTAATCAACTGATAAATTCATATTATTAATCAGCTAATAAACTTATATAATTTATCAACATATAAATTCAGTTCTTAATCAGCTAATCAACTCATATGATTAATCAACTGATAAATTCATATTATTAATAAGCTATTAAACTGATATGATTAATCAACTTATAAATTCATATTATTAATCAGCTAATAAACTTATATGATTAATCAACTGATAAATTTATATTATTAATCAGCTAATCAACTTATATTATTAATCAACTGATAAATTCATATTATTAATCAGCTAATAAACTTATATGATTAATCAACTGATAAATTCATATTATTAATCAGCTAATCAACTGATATGATTAATCAACTGATAAATTCATATTATTAATCAGCTAATCAACTGATATGATTAATCAACTGATAAATTTTTATGATTAATAAGCTAATAATCTTATATGATTAATCAACTGATACATTTATATAATTAATCCGCTAATCACCTTGTATGATTAATCAACTGATAAATTTATATGACTAATAAGCTAATAAACTCATATGTATAATCAACTGATAAATTTATATGATCAATCAGCTAGAAACTCATATGATTTATCCACTGATGAATTTATATGATTAATCAGATAATCAACTCATATGATTAATCAACTGATAAATTTATATTATTAATCAGATAATCAACTCATATGATCAATCAACTGATAAATTTATATGATAAATCAGCTAATCAACTCATATGATTAATCAACTGATAAATTTATATTATTAATCAGATAATAAACTCCTATGATTTATCAACTGATAAATTTATATTATTAATCAGATAATAAACTCATATGATTTATCCACTGATGAATTTATATGATTAATCAGATAATCAACTCATATGATCAATCAACTGATAAATTTATATGATTAATCAGCTAATCAACTCATATGATCAATCAACTGATAAATTTATATTATTAATCAGATAATCAACTCATATGATCAATCAACTGATAAATTTATATTATTAATCAGATAATCAACTCATATGATTAATCAACTGATAAATTTATATGATTAATCAGCTAATCAACTCATATGATTAATCAACTGATAAATTTATATGATCAATCAGCTAATAAACTCATATGATTTATCCACTGATGAATTTATATGATTAATCAGATAATCAACTGATATGATTAATCAACTGATAAATTTATATTATTAATCAGATAATCAACTCATATGATTAATCAACTTATAAATTCATATTATTAATCAGCTAATCAACTCATATGATTAATCAACTGATAAATTATTATTACTCAGCTAATCAACTGATATGATTAATCAACTGATAAATTCATATTATTAATCAGCTAATCAACTTATATGATTAATCAACTGATAAATTTATATGATTAATCAGTTAATCAACTCATATGATCAATCAACTGATAAATTTATATTATTAATCAGATAATCAACTCATATGATCAATCAACTGATAAATTTATATTATTAATCAGATAATCAACTCATATGATCAATCAACTGATAAATTTATATGATTAATAAGCTAATCAACTCATATGATTAATCAACCGATAAATTAGTATTATTAATCAGCAAAGAAACTAATATGATTAATCAATTGATAAAATTGTATACTTAATAAGCTAATAAACTTATATGTTAAATCAACTGAAAAATTCATATTATTAACTAGCTAATCAACTCATATGATCAATCAACTGCCAAATTCATATTATTAATCAGCTAATAAACTTTTATGTTTAATCAACTGATAAATTTATATTATTTATCAGCTAATCAACTCATATGATTAATCACCTGATAAATTTATATTATTAATCAGTTAATCAACTTATATGATTAATCAACTGATAAATTTATATGATTAATCAGCCAATCAACTGATATGATTAATCAACTGATAAATTTATATGATTAATCAGCTAATCAACTCATATTATCTATCACTGATAAATGTATTTTATTAATCAGCTAATCAACTCATATGATCAATCAACTGATTAATTCATATTATTAATCAGCTAATCAACTCATATGATCAATCAACTGATAAATGTATATTATTAATCAGCTAATCAACTTATATGATTAATCAACTGATAAATTCATATTATTAATCAGCTAATCAACTCATATGATTAATCAACTGATAGATTCATATTATTAATCAGCTAATCAACTGATATGATTACTCAACTGATAAATTCATATTATTAATCAGCTAATCACTGATATAATAATCAACATATAAATTCATATTATGAATCAGCTAATCAACTGATATGATTAATCAACTGATAAATTCATATTATTAATCAGCTAATAAACTGATATGATTAATCAACTGATAAATTTATATTATTTATCAGCTAATAAACTTATATGATTAATCAACTGATAAATTTATGTGATTAATCAGCTAATAAACTCATATGATTAATCAACTGATAAATTCATATTATTAATCAGCTAATAAACTTATATGATTAATCAACTGATAAATTCATATTATTAATCAGCTAAACAGCTGATATGATTAATCAACTGATAAATTCATATTATTAATTAGCTAATCAACTGATACGATTAATCAACTGATACATTTTTATGATTAATAAGCTAATAATCTTATATGATTAATCAACTGATACATTTATATAATTAATCAGCTAATCACCTTGTATGATTAATCAACTGATAAATTTATATGACTAATAAGCTAATCAACTCATATGTTTAATCAACTGATAAATTTATATTATCAATCAGCTAATCAACTCATATGATTTATCCACTGATGAATTTATATGATTAATCAGCTAATAAACTGATATAATCAATCAACTTATCAATTTATATTATTAATCAGATAATCAACTGATATGATTAATCAACTGATAAATTCATATTATTAATCAGCTAATCAACTCCTATGATTAATCAACTGATAAATTATTATTATTTCTTAGCTAATCAACTGATATGATTAATCAACTGATAAATTCATATTATTAATCAGCTAATCAACTTATATGATTAATCAACTGATAAATTCATATTATTAATCAGCTAATCAACTCATATGATTAATCAACTGCCAAATTCATATTATTAATCAGCTAATAATTTTATATGTTTAATTAACTGATAAATTTATGTTATTTATCAGCTAACAAACTCATATGATTAATCACCTGATAAATTTATATTATTAATCAGCTAATACACTTATATGATTAATCAACTGATAAATTTATATGATTAATCAGCCAATCAACTGATATGATTAATCAACTGATAAATTTATATGATTAATCAGCTAATAAACTCATATGATTAATCAACTGATAAATTCATAAGATTAATCAGCTAATCAACACATATGATTAATCAACTGATAAATTTATATTATTAATCAGATAATCAACTGATATGATTAATCAACTAATAAATTCATATTATTAATCAGCTAATCAACTCATATGATCAATCACCTGATAAATTTATATTATTAATCAGCTAATCAACTCATATGATTAATCAACTGATAAATTCATATTATTAATTAGCTAATCAACTGATATGATTAATCAACTGATAAATTTATATTATTAATCAGCTAATAAACTCATATGATTAATCAACTGATAAATTCATATTATTAATCAGCTAATAAACCTATATGATTAATCAACTGATAAATTCATATTATTAATCAGCTAATAAACTCATATGATTAATCAATTGATGAATTCATATTATTAATCAGCTAATAAACTGATATGATTAATCAACTGATAAATTCATATTATTTATCAGCTAATCAACTGATATAATTAATCAACATATAAATTCATATTATTAATCAGCTAATCAACTGATATGATTAATCACCCGATAAATTTATATTATTAATCAGCAAATCAACTTATATGATTAATCAACTAATAAATTCATATTATTAATAAGCTAATCAACTCATATGATTAATCAACTGATAAATTCATATTATTAATCAGCTAATAAACTGATATGATTAATCAACTGATAAATTCATATTATTTATCAGCTAATCAACTGATATAATTTATCAACATATAAATTCATATTATTAATCAGCTAATCAACTCATATGATTAATAAACTGATAAATTCATATTATTAATCAGCTAATAAACTGATATGATTAATCAACTGATAAATTCATATTATTAATCAGCTAATAAACTTATATGATTAATCAACTGATACATTAATATTATTAATCAGCTAATAAACTCATATGATTAATCAACTGATAAATTCATATTATTAATCAGCTAATAAACTTATATGATTAATCAACTGATAAATTCATATTATTAATCAGCTAATCAACTGATATAAAAATCAACATATAAATTCATATTATTAATCAGCTAATCAACTGATATGATGAATCAACTGATAAATTCATATTATTAATCAGCTAATCAACTGATATGATGAATCAACTGATAAATTCATATTATTAATCAGCTAATCAACTCATATGATTAATCAAGTGATAAATTTTTATGATTAATAAGCTAATAATCTTATATGATTAATCAACTGATACATTTATATAATTATTCCGCTAATAACCTTGTATGATTAATCAACTGATAAATTTATATGACTAATAAGCTAATCAACTCATATGTTTAATCAACTGATAAATTTATATGATTAATCAGCTAATCAACTCATATGATATATTAACTGATAAATTTATATTATTAATCAGATAATCAACTCATATGATTAATAAACTGATAAATTAATATTATTAATGAGCTAATCAACTCATATGATTAATCAACTGATAAATTATAATTATTACTCAGCTAATCAACTGATATGATTAATCAACTGATAAATTCATATTATTAATCAGCTAATCAACTTATATGATTAATCAACTGATAAATTTATATGATTAATCAACTAATCAACTCATATGATTAATCAACTGATAAATTCATATTATTAATCAGCTAATCAACTCATATGATTAATCAACTGATAAATTTATATACTTAATAAGCTAATAAACTTATATGTTTAATCAACTGATAAATTCCTATTATTAATCAGCTAATCAACTCATATGATTAATCAACTGCCAAATTCATATTATTAATCAGCTAATAAACTTATATGTTTAATCTACTGATAAATTTATATTATTTATCAGCTAATCAACTCATATGATTAATCACTTGATAAATTTATATTATTAATCAGTTAATCAACTTATATGATTAATCAACTGATAAATTTATATGATTGATCAGCCAATCAACTGATATGATTAATCAACTGATAAATTTATATGATTAATCAGCTAATCAACTGGTATGATTAATCAACTGATAAATTCATATTATTTATCAGCTAATAAACTTATATGATTAATCAACTGATAAATTTCTATGATAAATCAGCTATTAAACTCATATGATCAATCCACTGATAAATTTATATGATTAATCAGCTAATAAACTTATATGATTAATCAACTGATAAATTTATATTATTAATCAGCTAATCAACTGATATGATTAATCAACTGATAAATTCATATTATTAATCAGCTAATCAAATGATATGATTAATCAACTGATACATTTTTATGATTAATAAGCTAATAATCTTATATGATTAATCTACTGATACATTTATATAATTAATCAGCTAATCACCTTGTATGATTAATCAACTGATAAATTTATATGATAAATAAGCCAATCAACTGATATGATTAATCAACTGATAAATTTATATTATTAATCAGCTAATCAACTCATGATTAATCAACTGATAGATTCATATTATTAATCAGCTAATCAACTCATATGATTAATCAACTGCCAAATTCATATTATTAATCAGCTAATAATTTTATATGTTTAATCAACTGATAAATTTATATTATTTATCAGCTAATCAACCCATATGATTAATCACCTGATAAATTTATATTATTAATCAGCTAATCAACTTATATGATTAATCAACTGATAAATTTATATGATTAATCAGCCAATCAACTGATATTATTAATCAACTGATAAATTTATATGATTAATCAGCTAATAAACTGATATGATCAATCAACTAATAAATTCATATTATTAATCAGCTAATCAACTCATATGATCAATCAACTGATAAATTTATATTATTAATCAGCTAATCAACTCATATGATTAATCAACTGATAAATTCATATTATTAATCATCTAATAAACTGATATGATTAATCGACTGATAAATTTATATTATTAATCAGCTAATAAACTCATATGATTAATCAACTGACAAATTCATATTATTAATCAACTAATAAACCTATATGATTAATCAACTGATAAATTCATATTTTTAATCAGCTAATAAACTGATATGATTAATCAACTTATAAATTCATATTATTAATCAGCTAATAAACTGATATGATACATCAACATATAAATTCATATTATTAATCAGGTAATCAACTGATATGATTAATCAACTGATAAATTCATATTATTAATCAGCTAATAAACTGATATGATTAATCAACTGATAAATTTTCATGAATTATCAGCTAATCAACTGATATAATTAATCAACATATAAATTCATATTATTAATCAGCTAATCAACTCATATGATTAATCAACTGATAAATTAATATTATTAATCAGCTAATCAACT
Organism: Euprymna scolopes; assembly: GCF_053919585.1. Classification (NCBI taxonomy): domain Eukaryota; kingdom Metazoa; phylum Mollusca; class Cephalopoda; order Sepiida; family Sepiolidae; genus Euprymna; species Euprymna scolopes. The sequence continues at coordinate 110,786,734 of NC_136488.1, forward strand.
CCTATGATTAATCAACTGATTAATTCATATTATTAATCAGCTAATAAACTTATATGATCAATCAACTGATAAATTTATATTATTAATCAGCTAATAAACTGATATGATTAATCAACTGATAAATTCATATTATTAATCAGCTAATAAACTTATAGGATTAATCAACTGATAAATTCATATTATTAATCAGCTAATCAACTGATATGATTAATCAACTGATAAATTCATATTATTAATCAGCTAATCAATTGATATGATTAATCAACTGATAAATTTTTATGATTAATAAGCTAATAATCTTATATGATGTATCAACTGATACATTTATATAATTAATCCGCTAATCACCTTGTATGATTAATCAACTGATAAATTTATATGACGAATAAGCTAATCAACTCATATGTTTAATCAACTGATAAATTTATATGATTAATCAGCTAATCAACTCATATGATTTATCCACTGATGAATTTATATGATTAATCAGCTAATCAACTCATATGATTAATCAACTGATAAATTTATATTATTAATAAGAAAATCAACTCATATGATTAATCAACTGATAAATTCATATTATTAATCAGCTAATCATCTCATATGATTAATCAACTGATAAATTATTATTATTACTCAGCTAATCAACTGATATGATTAATCAACTAATAAATTCATATTATTAATCAGCTAATCAACTCATATGATTAATCAACTGATAAATTTATATACTTAATAAGCTAATAAACTTATATGTTTAATCAACTGATAAATTATTATTATTACTCAGCTAATCAACTCATATAATTAATCAACTGCCAAATTCATATTATTAATCAGCTAATAAACCTATGTGTTTAATCAACTTATAAATTTATATTATTTATCAGCTAATCAACTCATATAATTAATCACCTGATTAATTTATATTATTAATCAGTTATCAACTTATATGATTAATCAACTGATAAATTTATATGATGAATCAGCCAATCAACTGATATGATTAATCAACTGATAGATTTATATGATTAATCAGCTAATCAACTGATATGATTAATCAACTGATAAATTCATATTATTAATCAGCTAATATACATATATGATTAATCAACTGATAAATTCATATTATTAATCAGCTAATCAACTCATATGACTAATCAACGGATAAATTCATATTATTAATCAGCTAATCAACTCATATGATTAATCAACTGATAAATTCATATTATGAATCAGCTAATAAACTGATATGATTAATCAATGATAAATTCATATTATCAATCAGCTAATCAACTTATATGATTAATCAACTGATAAACTTTCATGAATTATCAGCTAATTAACTTATATGATTAATCAACTGATCAATTTATATGATTAATCAGCTATATTAAACTTATATGATTAATCAACCCATAAATTTATATGATTAATCCGCTAATCAACTTATACAATAAATCAACTGATAAATTTATATGATTAATCAGCTAATCAACTTATATGATTAATCAACTGAGAAATTTATATAATTAATCAGCTAATCAACTTATATGATTAATCAACTGATCAATTTATATGATTAATCAGCTAGTCAACTTATATGTTAAATCATCTGGTACATTAATATTATTAATCAGCTAATCAATTTATATGTTTAATTAACTGATGAATTTATATGATTAATCAGCTAATCAACTTATATGTTTAATCAACTGAAAAATTTATATGATTAATCAGCTAATCAACTTATATGTTTGATCAACTGATAAATTTGTATGATTAATCAGCTAATCAACTTATATGTTTAATCAACTGATATATTTATATGGTTAATCAGCTAATCAACTCATATGTTTAATCAACTGATGAATTTCTATGATTAATCAGCTAATCAGCTCATATGTTTAATCAACTGATATATTTATATGGTTAATCAGCTAATCAACTCATATGTTTAATCAACTGATTTAGTGATATGATTAATCAGCTAATGAACTCATATGGTTAATCAAATGATAAATTAATATGATGAATCAGCTAATCCACTTATATGATTAATCAACTGATAAATTTATATGATTAATCAGCTAATACTCTCATATGATTAATCCACGTATAAATTTATATGGTCAATCAGCTAATCAACTTATATGATTAGTCAACTGATAATCTATCATGATTAATAAGCTAATCAACTTATATGATTACTAAACTGATTCATTTATATGATTAATCAGCTAATCAACTCATATGATTAATCAACTGATAAATTCATATTATTCATCAGCTAATAAACTCATATTATTAATCAACTGATCAATTTATATGATTAATCATCTAATCAACTTATATGTTAAATCAACAAATAAATTTTAATGATTAATCAGCTAATCAACTTATATGATTAATCAACTGATAATTCCTATTATTAATCAACTAATCAACTCATATGTTTAATCAACTGCCAAATTCATATTATTAATCAGCTAATAAACTGATATGTTTAATCACCTGATAAATTTATATTATTAATCAGCTCATCAACTTATATGATTAATCAACTGATAAATTTATATGATTAATCAGCCAATCAACTTATATGATTAATCAACTGATAAATTTATATGATTAATCAGCTAATCAACTGATATGATTAATCAACTGATAAATTTATATTATTAATCAGCTAATCAACTCATATGATTAATCATATGATAAATTAATATTATTAATCAGCTAATATACTTATATGATTAATCAACTGATAAATTCATATTATTAATCAGCTAATATACTTATATCATTAATCAACTGATAAATTCATATTATTAATCAGCTAATCAACTCATATGATTAATCAACTGATAAATTCATATTATTAATCAGCTAATCAACTCATATGATTAATTAACTGATAAATTCATATTATTAATCAGCTAATCAACTGATATGATTAATCAACTGATAAATTCATATTATTAATCAGCTAATCAACTCATATGATTAATCAACTGATAAATTCATATTATTAATCAGCTAATCAACTCATATGATTAATTAACTGATAAATTCATATTATTAATCAGCTAATAAACTCATATGATTAATCAACTTATTAATTCATATTATTAATCAGCTAATCAACTCATATGATTAATCAACTGATAAATTCATATTATTAATCAGCTAATCAACTCATACGATTAATCAACTGATAAATTAATATTATTAATCAGCTAATCAACTTATATGTTTAATCAACTGATAAATTTTTATGATTAATCAGCTAATCAACTGATATGATTAATCAACTGATAAATTTATATAATTAATCAACTAATCAACTTATATGATTAATCAACTGATAAATTTATATTATTAATCAGCTAATCTACTCATATGATAAATCAACTGATCAATTTATATGATTAATCAGCTAATCAACTCATATGATTAATCAACTGATAAATTTATATTATTAATCAGCTAATCAACTTATATGATTAATCAACTGAACAAATTATATGATTAATCAGCTAATCAACTCATATGATTAATCAACTGATAAATTTATATTATTAATCAGCTAATCAACTCATATGATTAATCAACTGATAAATTCATATTATTTATCAGCTAATCAACTTATATGATTAATCAACTGATAAATTTATGTGATTAATCAACTAATCAACTTATATGTTTAATGAACTGATAAATTCATATTATTAATCAGTTAATAAACTTTTATGCTTAATCAACTGATAAATTTATATGATTAATCAGCTAATCAACTCAAATGATTAATCAACTGATAAAGTCATATTATTTATCAGCTAATCAACTCATATGATTAATCAATTGAAAAATACATATGATTAATCAGCTAATCAACTTATATGTTTAATCAACTGATACATTTATATGATTAATCAGCTAATCAACTGATATGATTAATCAACTGATACATTTATATGATTAATGAGCTAATCAACTTATATGATTAATCAACTGATAAATTTATATGATTAATCAGCTAATCAACTTATATGATTAATCAACTGATCAATTTATATGATTAATCAGCTATATTAAACTTATATGATTAATCAACCCATAGATTTATATGATTAATCAGCTAATCAACTTATACAATTAATCAACTGATAAATTTATATGATTGATCAGCTAATCAACTTATATTATTAATCAACTGAGAAATTTATATAATTAATCAGCTAATCAACTTATATGATTAATCAACTGATCAATTTATATGATTAATCAGCTAATCAACTTATATGTTACATCAACTGGTACATTAATATTATTAATCAGCTAATCAATTTATATGTTTAATCAACTGATAAATTTATATGATTAATCAGCTTATCAACTTATATGATTAATCAACTATTAAATTCATATTATTAATCAGCTAATAAACTTATATGGTTAATCAACTGAAAAATTTATATGATTAATCAGCTAATCAACTTATATGTTTGATCAACTGATAAATTTATATGATTAATCAGCTAATCAACTTATATGTTTAATCAACTGATAATTTCATATGATTAATCAGCTAATCAACTTATATGTTTAATAAACTGATATATTTATATGGTTAATTAGCTAATCAACTCATATGTTTAATCAACTGATGCATTTATATGATTAATCAGCTAATCAGCTCATATGTTTAATCAACTGATATATTTATATGGTTAATCAGCTAATTAACTCATATGTTTAATCAACTGATTTAGTGATATGATTAATCAGCTAATCAACTCATATGGTTAATCAACTGATAAATGTATATGATAAATCAGCTAATCAACTTATATGATTAATCAACTGATAAATTTATATGATTAATCAGCTTATACTCTCATATGATTAATCCACATATAAATTTATATGGTTAATCAGCTAATCAACTTATATGATTAATCCACTGATAAATTTATATGATTAATCAGCTAATCAACTTATATGATTAATCAACTGATACACTTTCATAATTAATCAGCTAATCAACTTATATGATTAATCAACTGATAAATTTATATAATTAATCAGCTAATAAACTCATATAATTAATCAACTGATCAATTTATATGATTAATCAGCTAATAATCTTATATGATAAATCAACAAATAAATTTTCATGATTAATCAGCTAATCAACTTATATGATTAATCAACTGATGAATTCATATTATTAATCTGCTAAAAAACTTATATGTTTAATCAACTGATAAATTTATATGATTAATCAGCTAATAAATTCATATGTTTAATCAACTTGATAAATTTATATGATTAATCAGCAAAACAACTTATACGTTTAATCAACTGATAAATTTATATGATTTCTCAGCTAATCAACTTATATGATTAATCAACTGATATATTTATATGATTAATCAGCTAATGAACTTATATGATTAATCAACTGATATATTTTTATTATTAATCAGCTAATCACCTTATATGATTAATCAACTGATATATTTATATGATTAATCAGCTAATCAACTTATATTATTAATCAACTGATGAAGTTTTATGATTAATCAGCTAATCAACTCATATGGTTAATCAACTAATAAATTTATATGATTAATCAGCTAAGCAACTCATATGATTAATCCACTGATAAATTCATATGATTAATCAGCTAATCAACTTATATGTTTAATCAACTTATAAATTCATATTATTTATAAGCTAATCAACTTATATGATTAATCAACAGATAAATTGATATGATTAATCAGCTAACAACCACATATAATTAATCGACTGATACATTTATATGATTAATAAGCTAATCAACTTATATGATTAATCAACTGATAAAGTTATATGATTAATAAGCTAATCAACTCATATGATTTATCCACTGATAAATTTATATGATTAACCAGGTAATCAACTGATATGATTAATCAACTGATAAACTCTTATTATTTATAAGCTAATCAACTTGTATGATTAATCAACTGATAAATTTATATGATAAATCAACTGATAAATTCATATTATTTATTAGCTAATAAACTTATCTGATTAATCAACTGATAAAATTATATGATTAATCACCTAATCAACTTATATGATTAATCGACTGATTAATTCATATTATTTATCAACTAATCAACTCATATGATTAATCAACAGATAAATTCATATGATTAATCAGCTAATCAACTGATATGATTAATGACCTGATAAATTTATATGATTAATCAGCAAAACAACTTGTATGTTTAATCAACTGAAACATTTATATGATTAATCAACCGATAAATTCATATTATTTATCAGCTTATAAACTTATATAATAAATCAACTGATAAATTCATATTATTTATCAGCTAATCAACTTATATTATAAATCATCTGATAAATATATATGATTAATCAACTTATAAATTCATATTATTTATCAGCTAAAAAACTTATATGTTTAATCAACTGATTAATTTATAATATTAATCACCTAATCAACTAATATGATTAATCAACTGATAAATGCATATTATTTATCAACTAATCAACTTATATGATTAATCAACTGATGAATTAATTTTATTAATCAACTGAAAAATTTATATTTTTTAATCAGCTAATCAACTTATATGATTAATCCACTGATAAATTCATATTATTAATCAGCTAATCAACTTATATGATCAATTGACTGATAAATTGATATTATTTATCAGCTAAACTCATTTCAGCTAATCAGCTAATCAACTTATATGATTAATCAATGATTTATCAGCTAATCAACTTATATAATTAATCAACTGATGCATTCATATTATTAATCAGCTAATCAACTTATATGTTTAATCAACTGATAAATTCATATTATTTATCATCTAATCAACTTATATGTTTAATCAGCTAATAAACTTATATGATTAATCGACTGATAAATTCATATTATTTATATGATTAATCAGCTAATCAACTTATATGATTAATCGACTGATAAATTCATATTATTTATCAGCTAAACTCATTTCAGCTAATCAGCTAATCAACTTATATGATTAATCAATGATTTATCAGCTAATCAACTTATATGATTAATCAACTGATGCATTCATATTATTAATCATCTAATCAACTTATATGATTAATCAACTGATAAATTTATAGGATTAATCAAGTGATAAATTCATATTATTTATTAGCTAATCAACTTATATGATTAATCAACTGATAAATTTATATGATTAATCGGCATATCAACTTATATGATTAATCGACTCATAAATTTATATTATTTATGAGCTAATCAACTCATATGATTTATCAACTGATAAATCAATATGATTAATCAGCTAATCAACTTATATGTTTAATCAACTGAAAAATTTACATGATTAATCAACTGATAAATTCATATTATCTATCAGCTAATCAACTTATATGATTAATCAACTGATAAATCTATATGATTAATCAACTGATAAATTAATATTTTTGATCAGCTAAAAAACTTATATGTTCAATCAACTGATAAATTTATATGAGTAATCACCTTATCAACTGATATAATTAATCAACTGATAAATTCATATTATTTATCAGTTAATAACCTTATATGATTAACCAACTGAAAAATTTATTTGATTAATCAACTGATAAATTGATATTATTTATCAGCTAATCAACTTATATGATTAATCAACTGATAAATTTATATGATTAATCAGCTAATCGACTTATATGATTTTTTGACTGATAGATTCATATTATTTATCAGCTAATCAACTCATATGATTAATCCACTGATAAATTTTTAAATTAATCAGCTTATCAACTTATATGATTAATCAACTGATAAATTTATATTTTTTATCACCTAATCAACTGATATGATTAATCCACTGATAAATTAATATGATTAATCAGCTAATCAACTTATATGATTAATCAACTTATAAATTCATATTATTTATCACCTAATCTACTGATATGTTTAATCAACTGATAAATTTATATGATAAATCACCTAATCAACTGATATGATTAATCAACTTGTAAATTCTTATTATTTATCAGCTAATCAACTTATATGATTAATCAACTGATAAATTTATATAATTAATCAGCTAATCAACTCATATGATTAATCACCTGATAAACTTATATGATTAATCAGCTAATCAACTTATATGATTAATCAACTGATAAAGTCATATTATTTATTAGCTAATTCACTTATATGATTAATCAACTGATAAATTTTCATGATTAATCAGCAAATAAACTTATATGATGATACAACTGATTAATTTTCATTATTAATCAGCTAATCAATTTATATGATTAATCAACTGATAAATTAATTTTATTTATTAGCTTATCAACTTATATTATTAATCAACTGATAAATTCATATTGTTTTTAACCACATCAACTCATATGATTAATCCACTGATAAATTTATATGATTAATCAGCTAATCAACTTATATGATTAATCAACTGATAAATTTATATTATTTATCACCTAATCAACTGATATGATTAATGAACTGATAAATTCATATTATTTATCAGCTAATCAACTCATATGATTAATCAACTGATAGATTTATATGATTAATCCACTGATAAATTCATATTATTTATCAGCTAATCAACTTATATGATTCATCAACTGATAAATTTATATGATTAATCAGCTCATCATCTTATATGATTTATCCACTGATAAAATCATATTATTTATCAGCTAATCAACTCATATTATTCATCAAGTGATAAATTTATATGATTAATCAGCTAATCAATTTATATGTTTAATCAACTGATAAATTTATATGATTAATCAGCTAATAAACTTATATTATTAATCAACTGATAAATTTTCATAATTAATCAGCTAATCAACTTATATGTTTAATCAACTGATAAATTCATATTATTTATCAGCTAATCAACTTATATGATTAATCAACTGATAAATTTATATGATTAATCAGCTAATAAACTTATATGATTAATCAACTGATAAATTTATATGATTAATCAGCTAATCAACTTATATGATTAATCAACAGATAAATTCATATGATTAATCTGCTAATCAACACATATAATTAATCGACTGATAAATTTATATGATTAAGAACTAATCAACTTATATGATTAATCATATGATAAATTTATATGATTAATCAGGTAATCAACTCATATGATTAATCAACTGATAAATTCATATTATTTATCAGCTAATAAACTTGTATGATTAATCAACTGATAAATTAATATGATTAATCAGCTAATTAACTTATATGATTGATCAACTGATAAATTTATATGATTAATCACCTAATCAACTGATATGCTTAATCAACTGATAAATTCATATTATTCATCACCTAATCAACTTATATGATTAATCAACTGATAAATTTATATGATTAATAAGCTAATAAAATTATATGATTAATCAACTGATCAATTCATATTATTTATCAGCTAATCAACTCATATGATTAATCAACTGATAAATTCATATGATTAATCAGCTAATCAACTTATATGATTAATCAACTGATTAATTTATATGATTAATCAGCTAATCAACTTATATGATTAATCAACTGATAAATTTATATGATTTATCAGCTAATAAACTTATATGTTTAATCAACTGATAAATTTATATGGTATGTTGGTGAAAAGACTAGAGACATCAAATGAGCACATGAAAGACGTCTCTGCATTGGAATCCAGCCCACGTACACAATCAACGAACCGAAAAAAATCTGAGATACAATGCGTGGTGTATAACTCACGCACAGGTTGCAGAATTTCCACAAGCCACTGAGCCAAAGAATGTTGTGCTGAACCAACCATTGATAAAATGGGTCTTAGTGGAACACCTTGCTTGTTAATTTTGGGGAGACCATACATTCTGGGACGTTGTGACCCAGAGGGCCTGATCCTGTCATAGACATCCTTGCAGAAAACCTTCTTTTTAAATAATGCAAGTTGACGTCTCTGCATTTTAGCCTCGTTCTTGCAAGTATTATCCATCAACTCGACAGAGCCGAGTTTACGGAATTTCGAACCATCATTGAGAATCACTGCCATTTTCTCAACGTAGTCCGATTTATCCAAAATCACCACTCCTGCACCTTTGTCTGGTTTACACATATAAATATTGGTATTAGATTTTAACGCTTTCATGGTCTTAAATTGCGTTGTGTTTCAGACAAAGTCGCTATGATCGACAGGAATGTTACCATATCGGTGAGCTAAGGCAACTAAATTAGATTTCATCCCAACAATTTTTTCTGGGGAATTAGGCACATTATATCTAAGTTGAGAGAATAAAACTTCAAAGGCAGAAAATGTTCTCTCTTTATTTAAACTCGTAGGGGGAATACAGAAATCTAAACCCCTAGATAAAACTCTATTTTCAATTTCTGTAAGGACAGTTTTTGAAAAATTGAAAATATATTTGCTTCCATTAGTGGGTTCACACCCATATCTTCTGCGAACCAGAAGAGCAAGTTGTTTACTATTATCTTTGGAAGCATTTTGCCTAGCAAACTGATCACCAATAGATAAATATTTGCAAAAACGGAAAAACGGAAAAAATCCCAAAAGGACAGGAACCCCTTCACTACGGATCAAAGTTGATGACGATTATTAATATACGTCTCAAGATTCTCCGTCAACTTATTCATGTCGTCACGTATAAACGCACGCTCCATAGACAAACTTGGCTTCACTCTAGATGCAGCAATACGTTTACTAATGTAAACTGGGGCTACATCTTGTTCCAGACAAGAACGCAAAAAAGCTAAGGAGAGATTGGTAGATCTAATTCTACTCCTTAATCTTACAATATTATTACATAATTCTATTTGTTGGTGTGTGTACCTCTTCCGAAAATATTTAAATAAATGTTTAGAGGTACAGAATTTGTATATAGTTTTAAATAAAATACTAGGCGGAAGTTTCTCGAGAGCTCTTTCGGCTATCATCTCGTCAGGAGTAAATCGATAGCAATCTAAATAATATTGTAACGAAAATAAAGAGTTCTATTGAGGAACTTATGAAATGTGCCAACGTACGGGGACATTAATTAAATTTATTTACGTTTAAAAACGATTAAAAATATTGGCACAACGAGGGAGAAAAAAAAAAAAGCGGAAGAAAAAATTCAAAGTTCCCCAAAGAGAAACAATGCGTTTGATGTTTCTTTTTGCCGGCACAAAGAAGGTTGACCCACCGCGATAGAGACGGCCTCCAAAATCTTTAAATGGTTTTTGGAGTCCGCTCTATGTAGCACTTCAACCAATCTATTTTATATCTATCGGCACAGCACGGGTTGTCAACCAAATGCTGGCCAATAGCAGAGTCCAAGGCTGCAGAAGGAGGGAGACCACCAAACCCCATCCTCCCTTGTCTGATCTTCGATGGAACATGCTGGTTTATACGAGTCAAAAGGTGCAAGGATGTTCGCCCAACATAACCAGCATCGCACTGGCATCTAAACTGATATACAATATTACTATTTTGGATGTAAGGCAAACCATCCTTGCGGAAAGACGGAAAAGCAGGTCTTGTAGTATATACCAAACGCAAGGTCACCGAATTGAAGCATTCGTAAATACTTCTTCGAATCTGTTTGGAAATTCTATTACTCCCCTCCCCAATCCACGGTAATTTCAAATAAACCGGGCATTTCAAGGGTCCAAACTTTTTAGGGGATTTAAAATCCGTAACCTTTTTGAAAATACAGTCATCAATAAGGTCAACAAGATAACCATTATTGATGAATATTTCCCTGATCTTATCGAGTTCAACATCTAATCTGTTAGGCGAACAAATCATGAGGGCTCTATGTACCAAAGTATTAATTAAGCCGACCTTACTTAGGTGCTACATAGAGCGGACTCCAAAAACCATTTAAAGATTTTGGATGCTGTCTCTATCGCGGTGCGTCAACCTTCTTTGTGCCGGCAAAAAAAAAAAAAAAAACATCAAACGCATTGTTTCTCTTTGGGGAACTTTGAATTTTTTCTTCCGCTTTTTTTTTTTTTCTCCCTCGTTGTGCCAATATTTTTAATCGTTTTTAAACGTAAATAAATTTAATTAATGTCCCCGTACGTTGGCACATTTCATAAGTTCCCCAATAGAACTCTTTATTTTCGTTACAATATTATTTAGATTGCTATCGATTTACTCCTGACGAGATGATAGCTCTCGAGAAACTTCCGCCTAGTATTTTATTTAAAACTATATAGAGATTCTGTACCTCTAAACATTTATTTAAATAAATTTATATAATTAATAAGCCAATAAATTTGTATGATTAATTAAAAAATAAATTTATATAATTAATCAACAAATAAATTTATATGATTAAAAAATGAATAAATTTATATGATTAATCAGCAAATAAATTTATATGATAAATAAACAAATATATTTATATGATTAATCAATAAATAAATTTATATGATTAATCAACAAATATATTTATATGATTAATCAACAAATACATTGATATGATTAATCAACAAATAAATTTATATGATTAATCAACAAATAAATTTATATGAGTAATCAATTAATAAATTTATATAGTTAATCAACAAATAAATTCATATAAGTTATAAAAAAATAAATGTATATAATGCACCAACAAATTAATTAGTATGATTAATAAACAAATGGATCCATATGGTCAATCAACACATAAATTATATAATTAATCAACAAGTAAATTCATATGATTAATAAGCAAATAAATTTATATGATTAATCAACAAAGAAATTTATATGATTAATCAACAAATAAATTCATATGATTCATCAACAAATAAATTCATATGATTAATCCTCTAATAAATTTGTATGATTAATCAACAAATAAATTTATATGATTAATCAACAAATAAATTTCAATGATCTATAACTAATAACTTCATAGGATTAATAAACAAATTATTTCATATAATAAATAAAAAATTAATGTGTATGATTAATCACCAAAACATTTATATGATGAATCAACTAATTAATTAATATGATTAATCAACACATAAATTTATATGATTTATCAATAAATAAATTCATATGATTAATGACCAAATAAATTTGTTGGATTAATCTACAAATAAATTTTTATGATTAATCAATAAATAAATTCCTATGATTAATCAACGAATACATTCATATTATTAATCAACAAATACATTTATATGATTAATCAAGAAATAAATTTATATGATTAATCAACAAATAAATTCATATACGACAGCAACAAATACATTTTAATAAACAAAAAAATTCATATAATACATTAACAAATACATTTATATGATTAATCAACGAATATATTTATATGATTGATCAGCAAATAAATTTGTATGAATAATCAACAAATAAATTTATATGATTAATCAACAAATAAATTTGTATGATTAATCAACGAATAAATTTATATGATTAATCAACAAATAAATGTGTATGATTAATTAACGAATAAATTTATATAATTAATAAACAAATTAATTTGTATGATTAATCAAAAAATAAATTTATATGATTAATCAACAAATAAATTTGTACGATTAATCAACGAATAAATTTATATGATTAATCAACAAATAAATGTGTATGATTAATTAACGAATAAATTTATATAATTAATAAACAAATTAATTTGTATGATTAATCAAAAAATAAATTTATATGATTAATCAACAAATAAATTTGTATGATTAATCAACAAATAAATTTATATGATTAATCAACGAATAAATTTGTATGATTAATTAACGAATAAATTTATATTATTAATAAACAAATTAATTTGTATGATTAATCAAAAAATAAATTTATATGATTAATCAACAAATAAATTTGTATGATTAATCAACAAATAAATTTATATGATTAATCAACAAATAGATTTATGTGATACATCAACAAATAAATTCATATGATTTATCAACAAATAAATTCATATGATTAATCAACAAATAAATCTATATGATTACTCAACGAGTAAATTTATATGATTAATCAACAAATAAATTCATATGATTAATTAACTAATATATTTATATGATAATTTAATAAATAAATTTATATGATTACTCAACAAATAAATTTATATGATTAATAAATAAATAAATTCATATGATTAATCAACAAATAAATTCATATAATACTTCAACAAATAAATGTATATGATTATTCAAGAAAAAAATTAATATGATAAATCAACAAATAAACTTATATGATAAATCAACAAATAAATTTATATGATTAATCAAAAAATAAATTTATATGATTAATCAACAAATGAATTTATATAATACATCAACAAATAAATTTATATTATTTATCAACAAATAAATTCATATAATTAATCAATAAATAATGTTTTATGATTAATCAACAAATATATTTACATAATTAATCAACAGATCAATTCGTATGATATATCAACAAATAAATTTTCATGATATATCAACAAATAAATTTATATACTTCATCAACAAATAAATTTATATTATTAATCAACAAATAAATTTATATGACTAATCAAGAAATACATTTATATGATTAATCAACAAATCAATTTATATAATTCATCAACAAATAAATTTATATTATTAATCAACAAATAAATTCATATGATTAATCAACAAATTAATTTATATGATAAATCAACAAATATATTTACATGATTAATCAACAGATAAATTCGTATGATTAATCAACAAATACATTTTCAGGATTAATCAACAAATAAATTAATATGATTAATCAACAAATAAATTTATATGATTAATCAACAAATACATTTATATGATTAATGGAGAAATAAATTTATATTATTGATCAACAAATAAATTTTTATGTTTTATCAACAAATCTATTTATATGATTAATCAGCAAATAAGTTTATATAATACATCAACAAATAAATTTATATGATAAATCAACAAATATATCCATATGATTAATCAATCCATAAATTTATATGATTAATCAATAAATAAATTTATATGAGTAATTAACGAACAAATTTATATGATTAATCAACAAATAACTTTTTATGTTTTATTAACAAATCTATTTATATGATTAATCAGCACATAAGTTTATATGATTAATCAATAAATCAATAAATACATTTTTATGGTTAATCAACAAATAAAATTTTATGATTAATCAAGAAATAAATGCATATGATTTACCAAAATAAATTCATATGATTAATCAACAAATAAATATATATGATTAATCATCACATAAATTCATATGATTATTCAACAAATAAATTTATATGATTAATAAACAAATAAATTTATATGATTAATCAACAAATAAATTTTTATGATTATGCAACAAATAAATCCATATGAGTAATTAACAAATACATTTATATAATACATCAACCAATAAATGTATATGATTAATCATCAAATAAATTCATATGATTAATCAACAAATAAAGTTATATGATTAATCAACAAATATATTTATATGATTGATCACCAAATAAATTCATATAATACATAAAAAAATAAATTTATATGATAAATCAATAAATAAATGTATATGATTGATCAACAAATAAATTTATATAATTAATCAACAAATCAATTTATATGATTAATCAATAAATAAGTTCATATAATACATCAGCCAATAAATTTATATGATTGATCAATAAATAAATTTGTATGAATAATCAATAAATAAATTTATATGATTATTCAACAAATAAATTCACATGATTAATCAATAAATAAATTTTTATGAATAATCAACAAATAAATTAATATGATTAATCAACAAATAAATTTATATGATTAATCAACAAATAAATTCGTGTGAATTATCAACAAATGAATTTATATAATACAGCAACAAATAAATTTATATTATTAATCAACAAATAAATGTATATGATGCGTAAACAAATAAATTAATATGATTAATCAACAAATAAATTTATATTATTAATCAACAAATAAATGTATATGATGCGTAAACAAATAAATTTATATGATTAATTAACAAATAAATTTATATTATTAATCAACAAATAAATTTATATGATGCATAAACAAATAAATTTATATGATTAATCAACAAAAGGATTTATATGATTAATCAACAAAAGAATTCATATGATGAATCAACATTAAATTTATATGATTAATAAAGAAAAAAATTTATATGTTGAATCAACAAATAATATATGATTAATAAACTTATAAATTTATATTATGAATAAACTAATAAATGTATATAGTTAATCAACAAATAAATTTACATGATTAATCAACTAATGAATTAATATGATTTATCAACTAATAAATTTATCTGATTAATCCACAAATAAATTTATAAGATTAACCAACAAATAAATTTCTATTATTAATAAACAAAGAAATTTATATGATTAATCCAAAAATAAATGTATATGATGCATAAACAAATAAATTTATATGATTAATAAACAAATATATTTCATATTATTATTCAACTAATTCATTTCATATGATTGTTTTACAAATAATTTTCATATGTTTATTCAACAAATTCATTTTATAGTATTATTCAACAAATAAATTTATTTATATGATTACTTTACAAATAAATTTATAAGATTTATCAACAAATAAATTTATATGATTAATCAACAAATAAATTTTCATGATTAATCACGCAAATAAATTTATATTATTAATAAAAAAAATAAATGTATATGGTGAATAAACACACAAATTTATATGATTAATCAACAAATAAATTTACATGATTAATCAACAAATAAATTTATATTATTAATCAACAAATAAATTCATATGATTAATACCCAAATAAATTGGTATTATTAATCAACAAATAAATTTATATGATTTATCAACAAATAAATGTATATTATGCGTAAATAAATAAATTTATATGATACATCAACAAATAAATTTATATGATTAATAAACAACATAATTTATATGTTGAATCAACAAAATAATTTAAATTATTTACAAAGAAATTTACATGATTAATCAACAAATTAATTTATATGATTAATCCACAAATAAATTTATATGATTAATCAACTAATTAGTTTATTAGATAAATAAAATAAATTTCCCTTATTAATCAACAAATAAATTTATATAATACATCAACTAATAAGTTTATATGATTAATCAACAAATAAATTCATATGATTAATCAACAAATAGATTGACATGATTAATCAACAAATAAATTTATATGATTAATCAACTAATGAATTTACATGATTAAGCAACAAATAAATTTATATGATGAATCAACAAATAAATGTATATTATGAATCAGCAAATAAATTTATATGATAAATCAACAAATATATGTATTCAACTAATGAATTAATATGATTAATCAACTAATAAATTTATCTGATTAATCAACAAATAAATTTATATGATGAATCATCAAATAAATTTATATGGTTAATCAAATCATGAATTAATATGATTAATCAACAAATTAATTCATATGATTAATCAACAAATAAATTTATATGATAAATCAACAAATAAATGTATATGATTAATCAACTAATTAATAAATATGATTAATCAACTAATAAATTTATCTGATTAATCAACAAATAAATTAATATGATTAATCAACAAATAAATTAATATAATTAATCAACAAATAAATGTATAATCACTTGAAAATCACTTGCCATCACCAGCTGAGATCCTATACGACAGGAAAATAAAAACAAGGATCCCAACCCTGTTGGATACAAACACAGTAAAAGACAACCAAAATCATGAACGGATAAATATTTCGACAGAAATGCAAAAGACCTTCCTTAATTGATTATAGGTAGCAATAGAAAATGACATGTGACAGCCAGCGGTGGTAGTAGAGAAATACACTGAACTGCATAACTGTATCGTCAAAATGCACAGAGATGGAAAACTATTAAGACATAACAAGACATTTTCAAAAAATATTCAGACCACCACAAAGGGTCATTTCAATCAGGCCAGGAGATTGAACAGGAGATTGAACAGGATAAACTAACATCACTGTTTCAACAGAGCAGTGACTTCACAGAAATAAACAACACCAATACAACAAGGCAGTGCGCCCATACAACTTCAGACACAACCTAGGGAAAATACAAGAACCACCAACATCATCAAACCCACCTGTGAGAACAAGAAAACTCCCAACAAAATATAAGGACTATCTATTATATAAATATCGCTTGTCTGTTTAAATGTATGTATGTATGAATGTAGGTGTGGGGAAAATAAAAACAAAAATACAAATGACCTGTGAAGTGCCCACTTGTCTGTCATGTATGTTGGACAGGAAAAAGAGAAACCAAAATGGGGCCTGCGATATTTAACAGAAACGGTCTCATGTGATCTCACGAGGTTACATGAGATTCACGTGGGTGAATGTAATATAAAAGCAGGTCGCTAAGGGGATGAGTTTCGCCGTACAGACTGTAAACAGGTGACGTTACAAGACGGTTACTCAGTGCATTGGAACGAGTAAGGAAGGTTGCATTTTACAGTATGTATGCATGCAGTTTGTATGTCTGCCTAAAACTTTCAACAGAGGCAACGGATTTTCATGAGATTAGTATCATTTTGAAGCTCAACCCTTCGGACGACAAATACCGAAAAATTGGCAAAAACATTAATTACTTCACCCTCAACTAGGCACTTTTCTACAGGGAGGGGTCGCTTTTTTCGCCGATATTTTCGAAAGTCATCGCCTCTTTTCGATTGTCTAACCTTTATTTAAACCTATGTCACTTCCAATTTGGCGATGGACGCAACAGCAAACACGTCACTTTTTTCCACATTCTTTTCCTTCTTCATGGTATTGCCTTCCTGCCTACTACCACTTTTTTTTTTTTTGCTCAGCACACACCTCCAAACACTGGGCAATGCCAGGCACCCAGGCTAATATAAAAGGCAAAATGGGCACCTGCGTTTGTGTATGTCCTCAAAAGGCTTTTTCGTCGGTCTTCTTGCGTCGGTTAGTATTTTGGAGAAGTTTCCTTATACTCCCTAGATTGTAATATCTCTGATTTGCAGACGGACGTCGTTTCTACCCTTGTTTTGATTGACTTTTAAAAAATTCCTTTTTCTCGAGTGTTTCTTTGTCTTTCTTGTATAAATAAAGCCAAACTAATTGGAGCAAAGGAAGCATCCACCTGGCCTTCTGGCCGGGCACATCTTGAAGGTAATTAGCTTTGATCAATGTGAGGGAAACTCTTCATATCAGACAATTGCTATTCATTTGGATACTGCCAGAGTTCCCCCTTTTTGGGTAGAGCTGGTTTTCCCCAATATTGTGGGGAAACAAATACAGCAGAAAGCTGAAAGCTTAACTGGCCTACAACCAGACTTAAGTGCATGATTTCATTTTGCTATCCACTATGGTTTAATGGTTGACAGCACTAAATTTGAATGCTTTACACTTCCTGTCACGTCATGGTTTAGTGGTAAGATGTCAGGTTTTCTTTCACTTTCTTCTCTGCCTTCATGTCGCAGGTTCGAGTCTACTTGACTACTACCACTTTTTTTTAACACCTCCAAACACCCGGGCACTCTCGCTAGTTATATATAAATAATAATAACAAAAAGATTAATCACGCAGAGATAAAAAAAATTAATTAAATAATTCTACTTAACAAGAGAAATGCCATAAGGTAGAGAACTCTTAGAGTTTTAGAGTTATCTCCCTTGGATCGAGTTTGTTGACTCTTGTTTGGTTGGTTGTTTTTGTTTTATGGCATATCAACCCTTTTCAGGTTATTTAATGCCGAATCCAGTTATTTTTTTAAAAAGTTTTTTTAATAGTATATATATATTTTTTCGAGTTGGTTTCTATTTAACCCATAGTTAGGACCCTAACAGGTCTCTGGGTCAGAGTGAACCTGGGAGCAATGGCAATTAAAGCCTCACCATCGGATATAGTTAAAGGTCATATCCAGGACCTGTTGACTCTTGGGGCAGAATAAATAAACGGGTAGTAAAATATACCCCAATATATCACCCAATATAAAATGTAACAGTCACCATGTGCGTTTTTTGTTTTTGAGTTCTGTAGGATCTGCTGAACAATTGTAAAAAATGGACCGCATGTTTCCGTGACGTCATATTTGTGTTAACTATACGAACTATGGAAAAGCAGAAGCGACTAAATAATTTTTTAAACCTTTGTTTATCTTCTTCAAACTGCAATTAATAATTAATCTTTGTTATAATTTTGTTAGGTTTTAAGATTTACACAGTTTAATGATTAATAATATTATAAACATTTGTATATTAAATGTGAAATACGGTTTTACTGAATGTTCATTTGGTTACCTACGGGGTTCCCTATTTTGTTCGGTAAAAAGAGCCAAACAAAATATGAGGGGGGGGCTACAAAATGCTTAATATTTGTGCAATAATATTTTCAAATTGGTTTTAATCTGGCGATTAAATAGCTGACACGAATCATGTCTATATTATAACTTAATACTTAAAAAAAAAATTTAAACACAATTAATTAAAAATCTATGTTGTAACAACACATTTTGAAATAATGGAATTTTAATCGTTTTAATCTTTTAAAAATAAATTAATGTTTACGAAGTTTCTTTTTCTTGGCAATTCAAATGATTATAGTATATATTAATTCGAAAAAAAACGCGAATAAAAAAAACATAATAATATTAAGTTTATATCAATTTTTTAATTGCAACTTCAAGGTAAATTTTTGTTCAATATTTGTATTTAAATTTAAAAAAAACATTTTTTTTTTACTTATTTGAACTCATATGTTTCATAATAAATAGAAATTTCGATTGATTTAAATATATTTTTTTCGAATTTCGAAAAAATAAATAGTATTGGATTTTTTTTTGTACCAATAATGGTGCATCCCCCCCCCTGTTAACGTTTATTATTTTTTATCTGGTTCTTATATATGATTTTTTGTATTTTGTATCCTTTATGATTTTAGTTTTGTATATTTTGGATTTGTACGAAACTCCCTTTAATTTGAGAAAAGGGAAATGCTAGCTCCGTGATGACGTCATGAGCCTAGCGCGTATTTCACCTTCTTTTGAAATTCTGCTGACGTGGAGAGTGAACGTGTTCATTGCCCGGCGCTGAAAATGGAATTTTGATGAGCCTCCTTCAAAGAAGTAAATCCGGCAAGAAATTAATACCTGGCTGTGACGAGACAGACTTCTGAAAATTAACTACATGGCTACGATTTTGCGCGTATTTTACAAGGAGTGAAATTATTTTAAAGAAAATACCTTTTACGTGACAAGGAATTTTGGAATTTTCTATTCGGACAAGCAACGAGGTCTTGCTCCTGAAATTCATGTGTGTCTCTACGGTTTGCACGCGAACATGGAGGGAAATAAAATTCTAAAAGAACTTTAAACAAAAAAAAGAAAAAGGCTTTCAATTGTGAGTACGCTCCTAAAATTAATTTCATATGCGAGTGTGATTAGGAGATACCATTTTGTATTTTATTATTGTATTCGTTAATGGATACACACGACATCTTATAAGAACCGGTGTTATTTTTTTCATTACATGTTATTTTTTCATAATATGTTACCTTAGCGTTTCATAAGTTAAATGCCCGCTAAGGAAAAATTTGCAACTTATTGTAAATAAAATTTCTTCTTCGTTTCAAAGCAAGACATTTATATTTTATTCTTTACCCCCTCCCCCTCTTTTGTTTCATGCTTTTTTTTTCCAGCTTAGTTACTTTAGCGTCGAATTTATCTGGAAGCAAGATAAATTCCAACAATAGTGGGGGGGGGGCACGCACTAAAAAAATATTTCCCCTCATATATTTTACGGAAACTGCATTTTATATGTAATTTCATTCTAAAATGAATAAGTATCAAAGGTACTCTTGCATAATTTGACCCGGATTCTTGTGAATTCCCGTCAAGCATGGATCGGCTGAGACCGGCAGTTATCGGTGTCAGCCGAGCATCGTAACAGACGCAGACTAATGAAAAAAACCCCAAAACAAACCGGAAAAAATAACAAAAAAACTACCTTGAAAAATTAAAATATGTTTATTTCATTTTAGCATTTTAGGTAAATATTCAGATTATTTACAACATAACACCGACCACTCTAATTTGGTTTTTAGGGGTAGTCGAGGTCGCTGAGAACGAATCTGATAATCAAACCCGGGGAAATAGAAAAAAAGTTTTTTTTTTTAATCCTTAAAAGTTTGTAAATATTTAATATTAAAGAAAATGTTTTGTAAATATATACTTTCTTTTAAATCTTTAAAAGTTTTGTAAATATATTTTTAAAAAATCTTGCTCGCGAACATTCGAATATGTCTGCTATTTGACCTGTTTACATGTTTAGAAACAACTAACAGCAATGTCAAGGTCGAACAACTGGTGTCCCTTGAATTGTTCGCCTATCTTTGTCATCTGCTACGGGGTATCTAATCTTTACTTGATCCTCTCTATCTGCAAACTTAAAGAGATCTATTCCCATTTTCGCCCAGAATCTGTTAGAAACTTTATGGACCCTTAATGGCTCTGCTGGATTGGCTACTTCATATTTTCTACACGTGGGATATTTTGAAACGTAGTCCCTTATGTACCTGTTCATATTTGGCCAATCTCTTGCTCTTCTGCAACATCCCTCTACTCCCAAGTGTGTGGAATGCAGCTTTTCTTTCAACACTCCCCACTGTGTCAGTGGGACCACTACCTAGTTTCCTCTGAAAATTAACCCATCTTACACCGCCATTTCACTTCGCATATTAAAATATGGTCTCACCTCTGGGTCAAGATGTATTTTGTCTTCCGGCCATCCTTCCAGAATTACTTGTTGCAACTGTTGCTTCTGTCTTCCTTCATGGCTGAGCGCAGTTCAAGCAGCCTTCTCTCTGTTACAGGAATATATTCTGCTTCCTTGACATCATCTTCATCGTCCATATATTTACCGCCCAATCCATAGATGTATGCTCTTGATAGCGTGTCTGCAAGGAACATTTTCTTACCTGGATGGTACAGAACTGTAGGATCCTAAGCCTATAGTCGCATTAACATGTTTTGCAGTCGTTTTGGGCATTTCACCAATTCTTTTTTCATGATCGCTTCCAGTGGCCTATGATCAGTTAGTACTGTTATCTGTCGACCAAACATATATTGGTGAAACCGTTCACATGCGTAGACTACTGCTAGTAGTTCCTGCTCAATCAGTGCATACTGAGTTTCTGTGTCAGTCAATGCACGGCTGATATAGGCTAGTGGTTGACCCTCTTGCAGTAGTGCAGCCCCATGCCCTTCTCACTTGCATCACATTGAATGACCAAAGATTGTTGGGGTCATAGTACCTTAATACTGGTGCCTCATGCACTAACTCTTTAATTTTCCCAAAATCCTCTTCATGAATTTGGGACCATGTCCATGGCACATCTGCGTTCACATAATTTCTAATAGGGGCCATCACATCAGATGTGTGGTAGAAATTTTGCCAGGTAATTTACGAATCCAACCAATCGTTGCGCTCCCTTCACATCTGTTTGGCACGGCATCTCTTTTATGGCTCTTACCTTCCTAGGATCAAGGCGTAAACCATCACTGGTAATCATGAAAATAATCAGGAAAGATTTGTTGTAGGTTCAGTTTTTGTCGTAGGTTCAATTTTTCAGCATTCAATCACATCCCACGATCACGACATCTCTGCAACAGTTTCCTGAGTTTTGGATCATGATCAATTGTTGCTTCTTCCATCATTTTACCCTTCCCAATCACTAGAAGATCATCCGCTTTGTTAACCACCCCCTCTAAATCGGACACATTATCAAAAAGGGTCTTTTGAAATATTTCCGTTGCTGGAGCAATCCCAAAAGGTAAAACTTTCCACCGGAACCTACCATATGGTGTAGAAAATGTTAAGCAACTGCTGGCTTCGTCTAATTTTACTTGCCAAAATCCATCTCGTAGATCCAGGGTAGACAATCGTCCAGTGTAGGTAACTGAAAATTTTCTTCTTCAAAGTTTTATTCAGTGGTCTTGGGTCTATGCATATGCGCAGGCTTCCATTTTTCTTAGCTACCAGTGCTAAAGCACTTACCCATGGTGTTGGCTCACTCACTGGTTCAATAACATTCTTCTTAACCAGTTTTTCTAACTCGACTTTAGCTTGTCCTTAAGTGCCACTGGTATTCTCCATGTTGCTGCAACATTTGGTGTTACTCCTGGATCCACCTGCAAATGTACATCTCCTGGTAATTGACAGTTCCTTGAACACATCTCTGAAGTCATTGATAATGCTGTCTGAGTACTGGCTGCTGGATTCATTCATTTGGGAAACTTTGGCGATCATTTTGAATTTGTCATTATTGGCTGTGACAAGTTCCATTTTCTGGATTGCATTTGCTCCAAATAAGGGATGAAAATCCTCTTTCACAATGACAAACTTGACTGCATATATTTGCTCATTTTTGGGGTTTATCATTTTTACTCGACACTCTCCCAATGGCTTCACTTCTGCTCCATTCAACATGACAAGAGTCTTATTTGAATGTTCCAGTGTTTTTTCAATAACGTGTTTCTCATTCAATATGTTCACGGACGCTTCACTATCGAGCTGAAAGGCAATTGGTTTTCCTTTCACCATCATTTCCGCTTTTAACACCTCTTGACTTACAGCATTCACCTTTTCCTTAATTGTTATGCTGTCTACATGTCCATAGTCTGAACAACTACTACTGTCGTTTTTCTGGTCATAATGTTGGGTTTTGACCGTCTGCACCTTCTTTTTCCTTGATACTTTTCATGGCAAAGTATTTTTTTCCCTTACATTTATAACAGGTTTTACCAAATGCAGGACATAACTCTTTGCTTGCTCCATGCCGCAATGCACACGCCCAGCAGTCTCTGTCAGATTGTGCTGATGTCTTTCTCCTGGGTTTAAAATCAACTTTGTTCACTCCTTCAGGCCTTAGGATTCTGGACTGGACTATAGCATTTTCAGACAGCTTACAGATGTCAATACATTTTTGTAAGTCTAACTGTCTTATTTTCAATAACTCAGCTTGTGTCGGGGGGTTGTGTATTCTCAGTACTACCTGATCTCTGAGTACTGCGCGAGCCTTTTCTAGTCTCACACAAAAACACACGTCCACATTTCAAGCTATATTACTTGTCATATACATACACACACACAAATATACGCGCCCACGTCCACACACGTACATATATTCACGTTCGCGTACATACACTCACACGCTAATGTATGCACATAAACGCATGCATGGATGACGTCACTTCCCCTTTCAAAGGAAATCCACACATGCGCAAAAGACCACTGGAAACACCTATAAAAGAAAGAGCAATAAGCGGCTTCTTCCTTTTAGGACCAGCTTTCGAGCTGTACGGTCTACGGACCGACAGCGTGCCTTTTCGGTATGTGCGCATGCGTGTGCCTCACACCACTTGCTACTATGTGGGACAAAAAGCCAACAGACCGTACGTACACTTTATAAGCTTTCTCTCTCCATGAACTGGATTGACTTTCTCACTCTATCTCCCCTTCGGCCTTGGTCCATCAACAGACATGTGCGCGACTCTCTACTGAGCTTAACCTTCTCTTTCTACAGGCCGGCTTGCCACTTCGCGTTTCTCTATTGCATTCCCCTTTCCTTCCATGCGCGTAGTCGTCAATGGGCAAATGAACACGTGTACACCCAAGACTTTCATTTCTCAACAGAAAATAAACGACATGTTTATTTTATTCCAGCATTTGAGTTCTTTGTTTCCTTCATTCAATTCGTTTCATTATTTTTTCTTGTAGCGAGTTTAGGGTATTTATATCCTAGTCTTCTACAGGAAAATGGTGACCCCTTTATTTAAAATGAAATGAAATGGATGAGTTTGAACGAAACACTCATACCCACACAGACTCTCTCTCTCTACAACAATAAACTTTCCATCTCACCAGCTAACAACAAGAGACGCACGCCAAACTATAGATCTTCCTTCTCACCAGTTAACAGCGAGAGACGCACGCCAAACTAAACATGTGTTGTACCTTTTTCTTTCACTTGTTTCTTTACGAAATGAATCCTAGTTCGTTTAATTCAATTTAACACGTACTTCGTCTCTTCCTCAATTCAATTCATTTGTCCTAATTTTCACCACCACAACAAACTGGCGCCCGACTGACGCAAAACGAACAAGCATGGTGACCCTACCTTTTTTTAAATTAATTGTTTTGAGCGAGACGCGCGTTTTATTTGATAAAGAAAAAAACGAACTTTTCAACAAAGAAAAACAAGTGAACCACTACCGACAGGAATAACTACTACAAACAACAATGACGAAACCCCTCGTCAGACTCGACAGAAAACAAACACGGAGCTGTCGATTTCATACCGAATTTTTAAAAAATTCGAGCTCAACAAACATTTTTCACGGTTTCTTGACATTACCCTGCAACAAATGCGAGGAGCAAAATCACATAGGCCTATACACATTCCCTCCCGCACAGCAGACGCAACAACAAAGAAACAATTACAGGACATCCCTATCAACACATAGGAAGAACTTGAATCAACAATACGAGTTGAGATGCACCACGAACGCTGATAAACTCACAACTTGGAAGTTTCGTTGACAGCCGGCAACCACACCTCGTTCAACAAGAACGAATGCGCAACTAGCGCCCGTCCAAACAATGCACACATTACCATAGACTCACATGCGAAGACACCATCAACACAAAACAAAAATTTTCCTTCCAAACGAACAATTCATTTCACTGTCCAAGCAACTCGTTGCACATGTCAGCACACACACAAAAAAAAAAAAACAACCAAACAAATATCACCCTAAAAAAAGAGTAAACGCCTTTTCCACGCGTAAGTAAATATTTTTTTTTGACGTTTTGTTTTAAACAACCACACCAACAGAAAAAAACAGGAGGAAAAGTTTACTGCCGAAAACATTACTTACAAAAAATATATATATATACATATATAAATATATATACACTGCATATATTTTTTTTCCTAGGAAAACAGAAAATAAACGACATGTTTATTTTATTCCAGCATTTGAGTTCTTTGTTTCCTTCTTTCCATTCGTTTCATTGTTTTTTTTTGTAGCGAGTTAGGGTATTTATATCCTGGTCTGCAACAGTACTGATGAAACGCAATTGTCGCAAAAATTACACGTTTTTATCAACGTCCGAAGTACCGTAATGAAAGATTCCACAGTCTCTGATTCTCCTTGTTTTCTAGAATGAAATACGTAACGCTCGTAGGTTTCATTCGTTTCCTCAATAGCATATTTGACAAATAATTTCGGTGGGTGTTCTTTCGTCCTCAGGTGTTGAAAATTGAAACCCGTAGTAAACTTTCAATGCATCATCTCCCAATGTATGAAGCAAAAGTTCCCTCTGATATTGTAATGACTGTTTCGTCAAACACGTAATAATGACGTAGTTATACCATTTCAGTTTAAACAACTTCCAATTCGCCACTAAATTGTATTCCGGAGGCCTTATACCAGTCACTTGTCTATTTGCTTCTTCTATGTCCGTTTCCGACATTTTTTTTTCTCGTCCACGTGACGTGCGTATAAATTACAATTTGAAACAAGAACAATAAAGTTACTTATCTGTTTCTGCAAATAACTTTCCGCTTCTTACTCTTTTCCACATCTTACTTGGACTCTTTCCATCCTACCATTGTCATTAGCTTATTGATGATGTTAATGGATTAGAAAAGATAGAACGATCGATTGGCTTTTACATAATGGCGTCTTTATTTATCATTTGTAAACAAAGCAAAACGTACACCAGTAAGGGACGTAACTCTTGTTAGTCCCTCATGCAACTAAGAATACAATTGCACATTTCTTAAGACTTCTACCTGGTCATGGCTAATGGAACAAGAGCATGTTATTAATTAAATAAAGGCTTCTGTTCCAAATTCCGTACAATTAATTCCTGAGTTCAACAAGATACCCGTGAAGAAGGTCAGAGGTTACATCAGTCAAGTTGAGAATAACACTCGCGATGAAAACAGTAATCTGAATAATAATAATGAACGCCAATCTAAGCCAAACAATTGTGATGACTGCAACTCCTATATGCCTGGTTGTTGGTTTCAGTCATTCCTCACCATCTACCCCTACCGATCAGCAGAAACAAACCAACTGTTAAACATCATCACATCTCTATGATTCAAAGCATTCATCTGGTCTTCTATTGCCGGTCCACATCTTTTTTTCTGATGGCTTTTCTTTTTTGTGAATCATTTCCTCCACATTCTTTGGGCTCATGGCTCTTAGGATGGGATGGGACATACTATCACAGATGTCTTTAAAAACAAATAGGGATGTTTCATCTTTATAGTTAAATATGTTGGTATTATGAACATCCAACGCACATCCAACAGGACTCATGTCTGTCAAAGAAACACCGTCAAATTGACAGATCTTACTGTTATGCTAAGACGCGAGAGGAAGTGAAAAGCGTTCAAATTTATCGATGTTGAAAGTTGACTTGTAGTTAAGTGAATGAGTTCATGCAGGCACAGAAATGAACATCTGGTTGCAGGTCAGTTAAGCTTCCCGCTCTCTGCCGTTTTATTTGTTTTCCCAGGATGTTTTGGGAAAACCAGCTCCCCACTAAAAGGGGGGGGGAGCTCTGGCAGTGTCCAAATGAATAGCAATTGTCTGATATGAAGGGTTTCCTCCACATTGATCAAAGCTAATTGCCTTTCTGGAGGTCCTGCCCAAGAACATACAAAAACGAGTGTGAGCCATTTTGCCTTTTATATATATATATATACTAGCAGAGGTGCTCGGGGTTGGCCAGGTGTTTGGAGTTATAAAAGAAAAGAAACGATTTGGTAGGAAGGTAGGCTTGAACCTGAAGCCTTGACGTAAAGGTGGAAAAGAAAGGGAGAAAAAATCCCGACTACTAACCAGCGTGGCTACAAATTAATTTAACGTTTATAAAGTGAAATTAATAGGTGTTAGAATTTAATAATGTAATTCACATACTTACAGAAATGGCGGCCTAGTTTATAGTGGAAAACTGTTCGTTTACTGTTGGAATAACCGAATCTGGGAATTGTAGAATGCATAATTCTCAGCCAATCAGCTGTGCCGGATTTATGTACGGGAGAAATCATTATTTGTGTATGCTGTAGGGCACGACTCTCTACTGAGCTTAACCCTCTCTTTCTACAGGCCGGCTTGCCACTTCGCGTTTCTCTATTGCATTCCCCTTTCCTTCCACGCACGTAGTCGTCAACGGCTGAATGAACACATGTACACCCAAGACTTTCATTTCTCAACAGAAAATAAATGACATGTCTATTTTATTCCAGTATTTGAGTTCTTTGTTTCCTTCTTTCCATTCGTTTCATTGTTTTTTCTTGTAGCAAGTTAAGGTATTTATATCCTGGTCCGCAACAGTACTGATGAAACTGATGAATATGCGATTGCGTAGATAATCTGTAATCATTTAACGACGGCAAATACCAAGGAAAGCAAGAAAAAGTATAAATGCACTCGGTGTAGAATTGTGTCGTAAGAGGATTCATTATAGAGAGGGTGAAATTTTAGCTACTTCCTCTGTAGTTTAGGACGATGATGATCATGGCACTCCTCGGAATAAAAGTAATGTTTTAATATTACAAGATAATGTGTATGTAATTGCGTTCTATAGGTAGATAACGTAATGGCTAATGGCATAAACATAATAATTTTCTATATGCTATCTGTTGTTATCAACCTACGAGTTTCGTCCAGAGGGGAAAAATTGCGGTCTTTATTATATAAGAAGAAGATTAGGCTGAAGTCTAAAATGGAGAAAAAACATGTGGTGTCCTTTTCATGCTTTTATTAGTTGTGGATGAAGCCCATTTCTACTTGTGGAGTGATGTTAATGAATATATAACTGACCGGAGAAAATATAAAGTCAATTAAAAAATGTTTCCTTTCATCATGTATTTTTGTTTGGGCAATATTTTTGTATAGTTTAATGTTTAAAAATTTCACCACAAAGTTATTTTCTGACAAGTTATTCACAATGTTTATCATCATGGGGGATATTTTGAGCATCTCATTTTGCTTTTTCTGGATATTAATGCAGGTGCTTTTGTATGGAGTGAAAATTCTTGCCAAACTAAAACATTTGTTAAGAACTTGAAGGGAGCATGATAGTCTTTTGTGCATTTGTCATCCAGAGCTGTATGAAGAAATGTTACTTCATTAATGCTTTGGACAATTGTAATAGCAAAACAAAAACATAAAAGAAGTCGACCATAATGTGCACACATTTCTGGTTGCTCTGTGTTTAGTAAATCGCTATTAGTTATTATGCGACTGAAAATAAAAAAATACAAAATATATTTCAAATAAAGTTATCCTTAGTTACTATCTCAGTTTCCCATTCAGTTTCAACTTTCATTCATTTTCTATTTGGACCATTCATATTACAGATGAAAGTAAACAATACATACTGCATTTGATTTTCAAGATCTGCCCAATTCCACTTAATTGAAGCAATTTGCATTTGAAATTAAATAGAAAATGTTTTACCTCGTTCTGCCATCAATGCTGCTTCTAATCCAAAACGAGCTGACTTCCCAGCATGTAATGGTTTTGTTTTAGTTCCGGCGTTTGCCATTGGTGCTCCTGCAAAAGATGCTGCAATGGCCAAGGCATGACTAGTTTGTAGGGCATTGAGACCAAGCAGGCGAGAGGATGCAGCAGCAGAACCCATAACGCCAACAACTGCTGGTGGATGAAATCTTCAAAATAAAATGCATTATTATAATCACAAATTTGTTACATTGTTTGAAATTGTTCATAAATTGTACACAAAGAAAAAGAAAGCAAAGGAATCTTCCAATCGGCAGCAAATAGAGATGCTGAAACAATGGAGAAGTGAAGCTTCTTTCAGCACTCCCAATTTGATTAACAAACATCGAACTTGAGCAGAAAAACCAACTCTATTTATATTTATCCCCTATGTCTAGATCTAACATTATTTAGCTTATATAATGCATACGGTGTTCACCTTAAAATGGTCTGATATGAATAATAAAAAGTAAATAAACAATTAAATAAATAATAAAAAAATAAATAATAGACAAATAAATAACAATAAGTAAATAATAAACAAATAAATAATAAAACGTAAATAATAAACAAGAAAATAAAAAGTAAATAATAAGAAAATAAATAAAAACAAAATGTAAATAATAAACAAATAAATAAATAAATAATAAAAAGGAAATAATAAACTAAAAATAATGATAAAAAGTAAATAATAGACAAAAAAAAATTAATAAAAATTAAATAAAAAACAAATATACCAATAATAAAAAGTAAATAATAAACAAATAAATAAATAATAAAAAGGACAATAATAAACCAATAAATAAATAATAAACAGGATATAATAAACAAACAAATAAATAAGCAAAGGAAATAAACAAATGAATAATAAAAATAAAAATATAACAAATAAATAAATAATAAACAGAAAAATAAACAAATAGACAAATAATAAAAAGTAAATAATAAACAAATAAATAAATAATAAAAAGTAAATAATAAACAAATAAATAAATAATAAAAAGTAAATAATAAACAAATAAATAAATAATAAAAAGTAAATAATAAACAAATAAATAAATAATAAAAAGTAAATATCAAACAAATAAATAATAAACAAAAATATAAACATAAAAAGTAAATAGCATACAAATACATAATTAAAATTAAATAATAAACAAATAAATAAATAACAAAAAGTAAATAATAAACAACAAATGAATAACTAAAAGTAAAAAATAAACAAATAAATAAATCATAAAAAGTAAATATTACACAGAAAGATAAATAATTAAAAGTAAATATTAAACAAATAAATAAATAAATAATTAAAAGTAAATAATAAACAAATAAATGAATGATTAAAAGTAAGTATTAAACGAATAAATAAATAATAAAAAGTAAATAATAAGAAAAATAAATAAGTAAAAGAAAATAATAAGCAAATAAATAATAGAAGTAAATAATAAACAAATAAATAAATAATACAAGTAAATAATAAGAAAAAAAATTAAAAGTAAATAATAAAAAAAATAAATAATTAAAAGTACATATTAAACAAATAAATAAATAATTAAAAGTATATGTTAAACAAATACATAAATAATTAAAAGTAAATATTAAACAAATAAATAACTAATTAAAAGTAAATAATAAACAAATAAATAAATAATTATTTATTTGTTTATTATTTATTTTTAATTAGTTAAAAAGTAAATAATAAACAAATAAATAATAAACAGTAAACAATAAAAAGAATAAAAAATTAAAAGTAGATAATAAACAAACAAATAAATAACTAAAAGTAAATAACAAACAAAAAATAAATAATAAAAAGGTAATATTAAACAAACAAATAAATAAAGTAAATATTAAACAATAATAATAAACAAATAAATAAATAATAAAAAGGAAATAATAAACCAATTAATAAATAATGAACAGGATATAAAATAAATAAATAAGCAAAGGAAATAAACAAATGAATAAGAAAAAGTACAAATATAACAAATAAATAAATAATATAAAGGAAAAATAAAGAAGTCAACAAATAATAAAAAGTAAATAATAAACAAATAAATAATAAAAAGTAAATAATAAACAAATAAATAATAAAAAGTAAATAATAAGCAAATAAATCATAAAAAGTAAATAACGAATAATAAGTAAATAATAAAGAACTAAATAACAAATAAAAAGTAAATATCAAACAAATAAATAAATAATAAAAAGTAAATATTAAACAAATAAATAAATAATAAAAAGTAAATAATAAACAAATAAGTAATAGAAAATAAATAATAGACGAATAAATAATGAAAACCAAATAATAAAGAAATAAATAAGAAAAAGTAAATAAGATGATAATAAATAAGAAAAAGTAAATAACAAACAAAAATGATAAAAAGTGAATAATAAACAAATAAATACAAAATAAAATAAGGAATAATTAATTAAATAATAAAAAGTAAGAAGTAAACAAATAAATAATTAAATATTAAATAGAAAAGAATAATCAATAAATAAATAAATAATAAAAATGGAATAATAAACGCACAAATAAAAAGTAAATATTAAACAAATTAATAAATAATAAAAATAAATATTAAACAAATTAATAAATAATAAAAAGTAAATAATTAACAAATAAATAATAAAAATGAAATAATAAACAAATCAATAATAAATATTAAATAATAACAACAAAGTAAATAATAAAAAAGTAAATAATTAACAAATAAATAAATATTAAAAAATAAAAAATAAATAAATAAATAAATAATAAAAAGTAAATAATAAACAAATGAACAATAAAAAGTAAATAATAAGCAAATAAATAAATAACAAAAAATAAGTAATAAAGAAATAATACACAATAAAACTAAATAATATACAAATAATGCATAAAGAGTGAATAAGAAAAAAACAAATAAATAAATAATAAAAAGTAAATAAGAAACAAATAAATAAATAAATAATAAAAAGTACGTAATAAACTAAGCGATAAATAATAAAAAGGAAATAATAAATAAATGAATAAATAAATAATAAAAAGTAAATAATAGGCAAATAAATAAATAATATAAAGTAAATGATAAACAAATAAATAAATAATATAAAGTAAATATTCAACAAATGAATAATAAAAAGTAAATAATAAACAAATAAATAATAAAAAGTAAATAATAATACAAAATAAATAATAAAAAGTAAGTAATAAACAAATAATAAATAATAAAAATCATAATAAACCAATAAATAATAAAAAGCAAACAATAAACAAACAAATAAATAATAAAAAGTAAGTAATCCATAAATGAATAATAAAAATAAATAATACATAAAAAGGTGAATAATAAACCAATAATACATCATAAAAAGTAAATAAGAAACAAATAAATAAAAATAAGTAATTAACAAATAAATAAATAATAAAAAGTAAAAAAATAAATACATATTAAATTATTATTTACTATTACTAGTTACTATTAAATAATAAATTTAATAGTAACTAGTAATAGTAAATAATAATTTAATATGTATTATTTACTAATAATAAATAAATAAATAATAAAAAGTAAATAATAAACAACTGCATAAAAAGTAAATAACAAACAAATAAATAATAAAAAGTACATAACAAACAAATGAATAAAAAGTAAATAATGAACAAATGAATAAATAATAAAAGTAAATAAATAACTAATAAATAAACTGAAATATTAAAAAAATGACTAAAATAATATATATAGAGATATATTGACAATGAAAAATGTCCAAGAATATTCAAATGGTGTTCAAAACAACTAAAACTGTAAAAGAATAAATGAATGAGATGAATTTCTATTTTACATGGGAGTCACTGTTTGTCAAGGCCCGAAGGCCACTTAAGGATAAAGATTAATAAGTATCAAGTGGTCACTGAGGTAACAGCAGACTGATCATTAGTGGTGGAAATTAGGCGGAAGTTGATTATTTTAGGAAGTGGGAAAACAAGAGCGTGTTTATATTTGACTTGAAGGCAATCCTGTTCTAGTCAGCTGTGAAACAGGCCAGCGATACAGAGTTGCACAGGCGAACATTTCTAGGAAAGAAGCTTCGTTCATGGAATTTGTTCTTAGATTTAGGCGCTAATGGAGAGTAGGGGAAATTGTTGATAGTGGTTGTAGCTAGACGAATACTTTTAGTGAAGGCCTTCGGGTCGGGATCAAAGTGTAGTATCTGTTCTGCAGATGCTGCACATAAGTTAATTGGTCCTTGGTCAATGTAGGGGAAACCCTTCATACTGAGACAATTACTATTTTTTGGGATACTGCCAGAGTTCCCCCTTTTTACCTTTATTTTATGGGAGCTGGTTTAACCCCACATTAAAAACGACTTTGTGTCTAATTTGCTTTCGTGGGGAAGCAAATAAATATAAACAGGGCGGAACCACAAGCGAGCAGTTGCCATGAAAATAACGGTAGAGTAGGGACAGGATCACAATCTCTCTTCTGTGGGAAAGAGGATGGAGGGAGGAGAAAAGTGCATCACCTATTGTCAAGGCAAAATAGGTGCTCCTCACCAGATGTGACAACAGAACTCTATTTTAGGATGTATTTGGTCCTTATACAGATAGAGGACGGCGTCAGGGGTGAAATACCTTCTGGAGTGGAAAAATGATGAAAACATTTTTACAGCAACCTTGAAAACAGATTGGATGTAAGTCTTCTATTAAAAGTTAGATATAAAAGTCCAATGAAGTTTATTGAATCAGGGTGCTTCTTTATGGTTAGTATCTAATTAAAATCTTTTTTATCGTTAGTAACTAGAAAAATTTTTTTGTTGTACATAAAAATTCTATTAATAATTGATATCTAAAAAATATATACATAGCTAGTATCTAAAAAAATCTATTAATAATTAATATCTAAAAATATATTAATAGTTAATATCTAAAAAATATTATTAGTTAAATATCTGTTAATAATTAATATCTAAAAATGGATAAATAATAATTATCTAAAAATCTGTTAATAATTAATATCTAAAAAGTCTATTAAAAATTAATATCTAAAAACTTTATTAATAATTAATATCTAAAAAAATCTATTAAAAATTAATATCTAAAAATCTATTAATATGTAATACCTAAAAATGTATTAATAGTTAATATCTAAATAATCTATT
The DNA here is from genome assembly GCF_053919585.1 of Euprymna scolopes. NCBI lineage: Eukaryota > Metazoa > Mollusca > Cephalopoda > Sepiida > Sepiolidae > Euprymna > Euprymna scolopes. The sequence goes on from NC_136488.1 coordinate 110,822,590, forward strand.
AATAATAAATATGTAAAAAAATCTATTATTGATTAATATCTAGAAAATCTATTAATATTAATTATCTAAAAAATCTATTACTAATTATTATCTAAAAATCTATTAATAGTTAATATATAAAAATGTATTAATAATTCATATTTAAAAAATCTATTAATAATTAATATCTAAAATATCTAGTAATAATTAATACCTAAAAAATCTATTTCAAGTTAGTACCTAAAATCTATTATTAGTAAGTATCTAAAAATGTACTAATAGTTAGTATCTAAAAATCTATGAATAACTAATATCTAAAAATCTATAAATAATTATTATCTAAAACCTATTAAAAATACACATCTAAAAATCTATAAATAATTATTATCTAAAACCTATTAAAAATACATATCTAAAAATCTATGAATAATCAATATTTAAAAAAGTATCTAAAAAATCCATTAATAATGTATATTTAAACAAAGCTATTAATAATTATTATCTAACAAATCTAGTAATAGATCTTTAGATATTTATTATTAATAAATAATAAATATCTAAAGATCTATTACTAATTATTATCCAAAAAATCTTTTACTTATTATTATATCATAAAAAAATCTATTAGTAATTTGAACCGAATAAATATTAACAATTAATTAATATCTAAACGAATCTATTAATAATTGATATCAAATATATAAGAAAATTAAAAAGTGTGTTAATGGTTAGTACCTTAAAAAATTATTAATAACTAAAAATATATTAATAATTAATATCTTAAAAATCTGTAAATTATTAATATCTAACAAAAATCTATAAATAATTAATATCTAAATCTATTTTATAATAAATATCTGAAATTTTTTAAACGTTAGTATCTAAAAAAATCTATCAATCGTTAATCTCTAAAAAATCTAATTATAATTAATATAAAAAAAATTCTATTAATAACTAATATCTAAAAAATCTATTCAATATATTTATCTAAAAAAATCTATTAATAATTGATACATAAAAAATGAATAAATATCTAAAAATCTATTGTTAATTGATATCTAAGATCTATTTATAATTAATATCTAATATATACATTAATAATTGATAGCTAAAATGTATTAATAGTCATTATCTAAAAATATATTAATATCCAATAAAATCTTTTAATGGTTCGTATCTTTAAAATCGATTAATAATTAACATCTAAGAAATCTATGAATAATAAATAACTTAAAAATCTATTAATAATTAATATCTAAAAAAACTATTAACAATTCATATCTAAAAAATCTATTAATGATTAATATCTAAAACAATCTATTAATAGTTAGTATCTAAATAAATATATTAATAATTAATATCTAAAACATCTATTAATTTCTAAAGCTGCCCCATTTCAACGACAAGATTACAACAGCCATCCGCAAAGCTATACACAGAGAGGATCTAGACATACAACTTATACACACTGGGCCATCACTACGACAACATTTGTCAAGACGCAAAACCCACCTAAGCAACATACCCTGCACCCTAACTAACTGCCCGATGAACACCACCAACATGTGCCACCGTACATACACAGTATATCACATACAGTGCACCAAATGTGACCAATCATACGTCGGTAGCTCAGTGAGACACCTGCACATTAGAGTAAAAGAACACATACAAACACAAGCCTCTTCTGTTCGCAAACACCTTCACACATGCGGCAACACTAACAAATCCATCAGAGTAGATATTGTAGCCACCGAACGCAATGTTGGCAACCTTCGTATCAAAGAATCAATCCTGATTGCCAAATTACATCCCAAGATTAATCGCCGACATGAATTAGGCTCATCATTCTTAACTTAATGCACACCATCCCACCATTGTATAATACAATTAAAAAAAAATAAAAATAAAAAAACAAAATAAAATAAAATAAATCCAAAACTAAATTAAAAGAAACCAAAATAAATAAACAAACAAAATAATAAATAAGCAATCCCTATTCAAGATTACTACACATTAATAATAATAACAATGTTTAACAATTAAATAGCAATCCTAAGATATATGAATTTAGATGGTGCGAGCATGTGGGCTACACGGCTACATGTATAAGGCTCATGCAAATTTATAAGTTTATATGGCCCAATATAGCCCAATTTATTTCTCCAAGTAAACCTAACAATATTAATTGCAAATAACAATAGACATAATACACCAAAAACAGAAATCCAAGTTAACTCAAATAAATAAATATATTATAAAAAAAAATTACAAAAACTCTCGAAATAACTTCTACCCACTTCGTCATAACACATTGCATATATAAATAAATAATTATAGTTTCTATATAATTAAACTAAAGATACAAGAATCCATAAATGAGTATATATACACTACATAACGAATTAGATAAAATATTCCCAGAATAAAAAAAATAATATTACTAAAATAAAATAAATAAGCAAATAAATAAATACATAAAAAAGTAATGCAACGTTATACATGTAACTGAGAAGAAATATCGGTAACGATTATCCCCCTTAGAAAAACTCATCAAGTAGTCTCCCTTTACCAACCGATTTATTCTAAGTCTACGCTCCCATCACCTCTCAACAAGAATGCAGAAACAAAAACAACAAATAAATTAGTTAATTAAATCTCCTCAATATAAACATAAACTACTATAAAAAAAAAAAAAAAAAAAAAAATAAATAAATTAGAAATAAAAATAAGTGAAAGAAAAACAAACTCAATCATATTAAATTAAAAACCTTCAACAAGGTCCAGACAATTATTTAGCCTGATACTGTTACTGTTTACAACAACACGTTTGAACCAAAGATAAACTATTATAAAAAAAACAACAAATAAATAAAATAAAATATAATAAAAAATAAATAATCTAGAAATATAAAATAAAGAATTGGAAAAAAACCCCCCAAAAAACCTAACCATATACTGCCTACAAGTTTCGAGCGATGATTTGCTGTGGTACAGTTACTGCTTACAACAACACGTTTAATCAAAGTCAATTAAATATCTGACAAAGAGATTTTTCTCGAAATATTATAATATAATCTCTTTGTCAGATATTTACTTAACATGGACACACCACCAGACCGACTTTCCCAGGTGACCACTGTGCAAATATAAATATATTGCGTATATGAAATATATGAATATGTACACATGTATTTATAAGTTGTTTTAATAAACTTTCTCACCTGCTTCAGCTGTGTCTTTCCGTTACTTCTGCATTGTACCGCCTTCTACAATTCTATTTATCTATTAATAATTAAAACCTAAAAACATGAATTGATAATTAATATCTAAACAATTTATTAATTGTTAGTACCTTAAAAACCTCATAATAATTAATATCTAAATAAAAAATATTAATAATAAATATAAAAAAATCTTTTAATGGTAAGTATCTTAAAAATCGATAAATAACTAACATCTAAAAAATCTATTAATAGTTAATATCTTAAAAATCTATTAATAATTAATATCTATAAAAATCTATTAATAATTAATATCTCCAAATTAATATCTAATAATAATAATAATAATAAATATATAAATATATCTGTTAACAATAAATTTCTAAAACAAATCTATTAATAATAAATATCTAAATAAATCTATTAATAATAAATTATTAAAAAATCTGTTAATAATTAATATATATAAAATCTATTAAAAGTTAATATCTAAAAAAGTCTTAATTTCTATCTAAAAAATCTATTAATAATTAATATCTTAGAAAATCTATTAAAATTAACATCTAAAAAATCCATTAATAACTAATATAGAAAATCTATTACTTATATCTATCTAAAAGATTAATTAATATCTAAAAAAATATTAATAATTAATATCTAAAAATCTATTTATAATTAATATCTATTAAACACTTTTTCATAGTAAATATCTAAAAAAGTCTATTAATAATTTATATCTAAAAACATCTATTAATAATTTATATCTAAAAATCTAATTATGATTAATATCTAAAAATCTAATAATAATTAATATCTATAAAATTTTATTCATAATAATTATCTAAATATTCTATTAATAGTTAATATTTGAAAAAAATGTATTAATAATTTATATCTAAAAAATCTATTAATTATATTTATCTAAAAAAGTCTATCAATAATGTATATCTAAAAATCTATTATTATTTAGTATCTAAAAATCTATTAATAATTAATATCGAATTAAAATAAAATTATATTTAGTACCTTAAAAGAATCTATTAATAATTAATATCTAAAAATACTGGTAACAATTAATATCTAAAAATCTATTAATAATTAGCATAAAAAAAATCCATAATTCATATTTATTATAATTATTGTGAGTTGATATCTAAAAAATCTATTACAAATAATTATCTAAAATTTTATTAATAATTAATATCTAAAAAATCTATTATTATTTATTTTCTAAAAAATATATTATTATTATTATCTTAAGAAATCAAAATTTAAATAATAAATATATAAAAAATCTATTGATAATAATTATCTAAAAATATATAATAATTAATATCTATAAAGTCTATGAATAATTCATATCTAAAAAATCTATTAATAATTAATATCTAATATATATATTAATAATTGACATCTTTAAAATTTATCAATAGTTAGTATCTAAAAAATATATTAATAATTAATTTCTAATAAAATCTTTTAATGGTAAGTATCTTAAAAATCGATTAATAATTAACATATAAAAAATTTATTAATAGTTAATATCTTAAAAATCTATTAATAATTAATATCTAAATAAATCTATTAATAATTCATATCTAAAAAATTTATTAATAATTTATATCTAAAAAATCTATTAATAGATAATATATAAAAATATATTAATAATTAATATAAAAAAACATTTATTTCTTTTTATCTATTATTTAAGATTTAACAATCAGGAGAATATTTAGTCGACCCATTGCATACACACCAAACTACTATGTCCCCCGCTTATAGGGTGCAAGCCTCAACTGCTTTTACAATACAATCATATTTCAATTCTCTCTTTCAATGAAGAAAGAGAGAGAAAGGGAGTGAATGAGAGAAATAGAGAAATAGAGAGAGAGAGAGAGAGAGAGAGTGAGAGAGAGAGAGAGAGAGAGAGAGAGAGAGAGAGAGAGAGAGAGGGTTGCATTTCATGCAATGTTTTACTTTTGCCAACTTCAGATATCTGCGTGTGAATCTGACCTTTCTTAAATTATCTTGACACCAGTGAAGTTTCACAACACCCGTCACTCAAACCCAACCGACATGTTCTAACCCTTTCCAAACTCACAAAACACCTGCATGATACGTTTTTAACTTCATTCAGAAAGTCAGGCACAAGGTTAGAAGCTAGATATAGGGGCTATTAATGTAGAAGCCCACAGCTCTATGAAAAGGGGCTACGTTATTGTGACACATTTCGTCCCCACCTTTTTTGTGACCTTTGCTGTCACTAGCAAATGTCATAATATCGTTGGGTCGTTGGCACAATGGTTATTTATTTTTTCTTTTTCTCCTCTCTCAATTATTCTTATTATTCACTCTTTTTTTTTTAAAGATGAATTTATTTTCTCATTTTTTAGATTTTTTTCAAATTTCTGGGCCGTTTCCAAAAGTTTTCTGTTTTGTAGTTGGCTTCTGCTTATAATGTTGGACACGGGCTCTCTAGGTTGTGGGTTATCCAGATATTTTGTAAGCATTTGAGAGTTTTTGAGGTTTTGTCTGAAGGGATTTATCACTGAAAGACCCTTCTTTTTCCAAAAGGAAAAGTCCTATGAAAAGCCAGCAGTTTTTCTGAAGCTTTTACGGTTCTCAGGTACCTGTGATGTCGTGGTGGGGGCATACTTTAATTGCTTCTGTTACAGGTTTCCTTTCTTGGACTGAAGTCTGATACTGACGGGGTGAATTCTTTTTATGTTTGTTAGAAACTACACTAACAGTATGCGTTGATGCAGTGCATGGCGGTAACTTGACTCTACCACTGGTATTATTACCAAGTGGGATGTTCATCCCTTTAACCATTAGTTGGTTAGGGTGAAAGGTTATTTGGGCATGGTTCCTTTGCAACCAGTCTGCACCTAATATCAACTCCTGATCCTGGTCTGGGGTAATATAAAACTTATTTTCGAGTAACGTTTATTTCTCTAAAGCTTGACATCCCAGGCATAACCTCCTCCTTAGTTTCTAGTTACGTTTGTTTCTCTAAAGCTTGACATCCCAGGCATAACCTCCCCCTTACTTTCGAGTAACGTTTGTTTCTCTAAAGGTTGACATCCCAGACATTTCCTCCTTATTTTCGAGTAACGTTTGTTTCTCTAAAACTTGACATCCCAGGTATAACCTCCTCCTTATTTTCGAGTAACGTTTGTTTCTCTAAAGCCTGACGTCCCAGGCATAACCTCCACCTTATTACCGAGTAACATTTGTTTTGTCGGAATTTATCTTGCTTCCAGATAAATTTGACACTAAAGTAACTAAGCTGAAAAAAAAAGACTGAAACAAAGGTGGGGGGGGGGGAAGAATAAAATATAAATGTCTTGATTTGAAATGAAGAAGAAACTTTATTTACAATAAGTTGCAAATTTTTCCCTTTGCGGGCATTAAACTTAAACGCCAAGGTAGCATATGAAAAAAGTAACATGTAATGAAAAAATAACAACACTGCTGGTTCTTATAAAGAAGTTGTGTGTATCCATTAACGAATACAACAAGAATATACAAAATAGTAGTATCTCCTAATCACACTCGCATATGAAATTAATTTTAGGAGCGTACTCACAATTGAAAGCCTGTTAGGCACGTGCCTTTTTCTTTTTTTTGTTTAAAGTTCTTTTAGAATTTTCCTTGCATGAAAACCGTAGACACACATGTATTACAGGAGCAAGACCTCGTCGCTTGTCCGGATAGGAAATTGCATAATACCTTGTCACGTAAAAGGTATTTTATTTAAATTCCACTCCTTGTAAAATAAATATGTGCAGGACCGTAGTCACGTAAATAGTTTTCAGAAGTCTGTCTCGTCACAGCCGGATATTAATTTCTTGCCGGGCTTACTTCTTTGAAAGAGGGCTTGTCAAAATTCCATTTTCAGCGCCAGGTAATGAACACGTTCACTCTTCACGACAGCAGAATTTCAAAAGAGGGCAAAATATGCGCTGAGCTCGTGACGTCATTACAGAGCTAGCATTTCCCTTTTCTCCAAATTAAAGGGAGTTTCGTACAAACCGAAAATATACGAAACTAAAAATCATAAAGGATACAAAATACAAAAAATCATATATAAGAACCAGATAAACAATAATAAATGTAAACAGGGGGGATGCACCATTATTGGTACAAAAAAAATTCCAACATTCTCCCCCAACAGGAAATGGCAGTCAACCTACAGTTGGATGACACCTGTAAAATTTACAATACAAAAAAAATTTTCTTTATATATACATGTACTACACAATGTATGGTCAGGAGCTCCCCAGGAAACACATATTAGAACAAAAAAGCAGAAAAATTCAAAGGCTTATTCTACAAAAATTCACATGAAAACATTCATGTTTTAGGTTAGAACAGAGGAGTACATAACCAAATTCAAAAATTTAAAACTTATGCTATGATGCCAGGTCACAACAGAAGTTTGAACAGAGAATATTCTGCCAGGTAATTAACTAGATGAGTAGACACACCTTCCTATGAGCAGACAGGGGAAAGGAACTAGTAGGTGAGTGAAGGTGCAGGCCTCTACTGAGCAGTAGGTCTAATAGTCTTGAGAGGAGGGACTCGACGATCTTCAGGTTACCAATTCCTTTCGGCTCCTAAGAATGCGCTGCTTTCTTTTCCACAACATGAGTAGCGGCGACCAAATTTCTGATGTTAACTGATGACTAGATTCCACTTAAGCTTTAACAAAATGGTATGTCCCATTCCAATATATGTATTATTATGTAGAATATTTACAAGATGACCACAGCTTCATTTGGTCCAACAGATATCCCGCTCCCCCCCAAGTTCATATGAAATTTGGGAAAATGACGTGGAAAAGAATGCGCTGCTGGTTACACTCTGGAACAATAGAAAGGGGTGTGAGTAATTAATATGAGGGGTACAAGTACAATACTATCTATCTCCCTCACTCACGGCGAGTTTTTTGCAAGCATGACAAAAAATTGTGAAGAAAATCTGTTTCAACTATTTACACTGTACAAGTATCAGTGAATTTTACTAGTGCTGGGAGCGCCAGCTGCGCGACCTGTTGCCTGGTTGAGTCTCAGCGATACCGTGGGCATTGTGCGATGCCAGTCGGCGTAAAGCCATGGGAGGCTTCTTGGGGGTTGTGTGAATGGCAGGTATATGAAGCTGTGGAGAGGCCGTATGCATGGCGTCTACATTCTGCATGGGAAGACCAATATGTGTTGACTCTGCTGTATGTGCAGGGTCTCCAGCTGTCGGTGTGGCTGTGTCTACGGCTCTCTCAGGCGATAGGCCAGGGCTTGCGGGCGCGCCAAGGCACTTATCTTCCTCACCTGATGCTGATTCAGGATTCCTTGCTGGAACGTTAATGGTAGGTTTTCCTAATCCGTTTGAGTGGATGACAGCATCCCTGATGATGGGGCTGAGGGACTCAATGATATCTTCATGTGAGGCTGCTTTAAAGGGGGTGAACTTACGAAGATGCTGGCGGTTTCGCATAGTTAGTCTCCCAGAGCCATCTATCTTCACAACATATTGGTGGAACTGCCTGACCTCTACGATGGTGCCTGTCCTTTCCCAGCGCTTTGGATGATTGCCTATCAGGTTCTGTAAGTAGACATGATCCCCGATACAAAGAGGAAGCAAGGATCGAGTGTGTTCCCTCCATTTCTCATGCTCTTGGGAGTGTCGCTTTGCAAGAGCCTTTTCTCTGTTGATAAGGGTCTCTGTCCATGTCGGATGAGGGCAGTACCGACCCATGGAGATGGGGATAGGGTCACGGATAGGTCTTCCGAAGACTATTAGAGCCGGAGATGCCTTAGTCTCCGGGTCGATTGAGTTCCGATAGATGAGCATGGCGCGCTGGAACTTGTCTACATCAATAGACCCACTTGCAGATGTATTGTCCATCAGCATGCGCTTGACAGTCTTTACACCTATCTTAGCTCTGCAGTTGGCGAGAGGGTTGGCGACTGAGGTAAGATGGTGGTGTACACCCCATGAGCAAAGGAATTCCTGCGTCATTCCAGCTGTGAACTGGGGCCCTCCATCTGAGGTTAACTCTTCAGGTACTCCAAAAGTCACAAACACTTCCCTGAGGCGCCTGACAAGACCATCTGCACCATTTTCTGCTGTAAACGCCATTGGCCAATTGGAGTACCTGTCAACGACTACTACGTAATCGTGATTGTTGTGTGTAAAATAGTCGCAGGCGATCTTCTGGAAAGGATACTCGGGGGGCACCAAATCAGATGGTGGCTGCATGGCATTCGACTTTGCAATCCTATGGCAGCTAGCGCACTGGTCCCTGATGCGCTGGATGTCAGTGCTGATGTTTGGCCAATAGACGAAGTTTGTTGCCCGGGCGCACATGACACTGACTCCTTGGTGGGCTGCATGCAAAGCCTCCAGAATCTGTGAGCGCAGTGCTGTAGGAACGATGACACGGTTGCCTGTCAATACCACACCGTCTATGTTGTACAAGCTACTAGAGATGCGATGGTAAGGGCGCAATGTGGCTTTCATCTGTCTGCAGTCTGATGGAAAGCCTTCACAGATGAACTGCTGTAGCTCCTGGAGGTCCGGGTCAGAGGATGTAGCTTCCTGCAGCATGGTCCATGTGACAACATTAGTTACGGCGTACAGTGTGCTGGACATTAATGCTAAAGTGGAGGCATCTTCTCCGATATCCACTGGCTCTTCTGGTTTGTAGTTAGTGATTGGGGTGCTACGGGGTGGGTAGCGTGATGCCGCTTCAGCATCAAGGTTACGTTTTCCAGAAATGTGGATGATCTTGAACCTATAGGCAAGAGTCTTCTCTTTTAGGTTGAGCAGGCGGCGATTGTTAATCTCAGTGAGGAAACGGTCACTGAGGAGCCCAACCAGTGGCTTGTGGTCGGTAGCCACCGTCAGATCCTGACATCCCTGCGTGTAATAACGAGTTTGATGCAGGGCATGGACAACTGCAAGGGCCTCTCCCTCGATGGGTGCATAACATGACTCTGCAGCATGTGTGAATTTGCTTCCTACCAAGCAGAGCTTCCACCCTTCCTTACAGCATAGTGGAGTTCTACCGGTGCAGCCGCAGTACTTTTGCATCATCAAGTACCCGATGCCAGTGACAGACCAATCAGTGATAAGACAGGTAGGACGGGATGGTTGAAAGAGGCGGACTCCTTCCTTGATCTCTTCAACAATCTTGGTTTTGGATTCTTCGAAGATATCATCGAGTTCTGTTGTCCACTGGAACTTATTTGATGGCTTCAGCAGATGACAGAAGGGTTGCATCCGCTTGGCCATGGAGAATGCATACGCTGCTTGGTTGACCAATCTAAACCAGGCCCTGGCACCGGTGATGTCCATAGGTTTGGGAAAGTGCCGGATGGAATCTAGGAACTTTTCTGACGGTGTGACATTGGTGGGAGTAATGTCGAGGCCAGCAAAAGTAACCGTATCTTGCGCAAACTGGAACTTTTTTGGGTTTAGTGTGATTCCATTTCTGGCGCACAGGTCTAGCCACTCACAGGCCTGGAGGAATGCTTCCTCAATTGAGTCGGAACACATGCAGGTGTCATCCACACACTTAACCTTGTTCTTCACGTTTGCGATGATGGAGTCAAAGCGGTGATCGCAGGCGTCCCCGCTGGCCAGGAATCCCTGCGGTGCCACTCTGTAGCGATATCGACCCCATGGTGTTATGAAGGTGGTGATGTGGCGGTCTCCCTCTCTGATCGGGGCAGAGTGGTACCCGTTCCAGGCATCTGTGACAGTTTTCTTCTTGTACTGTGGGACCCGGTCGGCGAGGTGAAAAGGGCTTTCCACATGATGGGTTTGTCTGACGGAGTGGCGGTTCTGTGGCTGCAAGTCTACTGTCCTCCTGGGGGAGCCATCAGCTTTGGCTGTTACCACCATGCGGGAGCACCAGGTAACTGGCGTATTAGGGCTGACTCTCTCCAAAACACCAATGCTGACGTCGCGCTCCAGATCCTGGAACACCTTCTCCTGCCAGTGTAGAGGCACCAAAGCTGGCTTGTGGATGGTGACTGGCTTGGCGTTAGGGTTAACGTGAAGCTCTAGCGGAACACATTTCATCATTGGCAGTGGCTGGTGCTCACATGTATTAAAGGCTGTAGAGGCGTAATAGTCTAACAGCCACTGCTTCAGGGCAGGCACATTCTCCTCTGTGCCTGATATCCCATCCGGAAGTGCCGTAGGGATTGGAGGCGGTGAATCTACACGCTCAGGGCATGAACACTGCTTTACTTCCTCGCCTTCCATGGCAGCAAGCATATCTCCCGCCCATCTGGCAGGCACAATGGGGAAGTCAGGGGGTAGGGCTCCCAGAGCTATAAGAGCTTTCCTGCATAAGAAGGCTTTACCGATCTTCCTCGATATAAACACTTGCTGTTTAGTGGTCCTCAGTGCACCAGTTGTATCGGTGGTTGAAACTTCAACAAAGATCCCACCTTCAACCCCAAGGTCTTCTTTGATAGCACCATGCATGTTCAACTGAACAGGTGTCATGTCATCCTTGCTGATGCCCATGGCCAAGGCAGACCGAAGCGGGATGATAGAGCTCTGGCAGCCTGAATCTGCCACCATGGGGATGTCAATTGAGGTAGGATTCGATGATTTAAGGGGATAGCCCAGTTCGTCATGATCTGTCGGTAGCGGTGTGAGTCTGACGGTTATCATAGGGTGTGGTTTAGAGGGTCTTGTGACCCATTTACCGTCATAGACATAGTGCTCGGCTGCTGTTTTATTTTGAATGGCACATAGCTGGTCATACAGGAATCCGGCTTCGTCCTGGATCTGAAACGTGCCTCTGCTGGCTCTTGGCTTCACTTTGGTGTTGGGATTTTGGGGGCACCACCGTGAGTTCTTATCTCTGTGACCCCACGTACCACAACTGGTGCATTTGCTGCAGTTAGCGGGAAAGTGGCCTTTTACTAAGCACCTGTTGCATGTGTTAGACCAGGCAATGCAGAGTTTAGCTCTGGAGTTCCGGTCATTATTCTTCCCATGCCATAACCCCCCACAAGCCCAGCACCTGCCTGCCTCGCTGCCGGGAGAAGACCGAGCATGGCGGGGTTTGCTAGTGGCATGGCTTACAGCGCTTATGGTGCTGGTAGAATCCCCAATGGCTGCCCTGGTCGCTTTGCCTTGCTCTTTCTGGGCGATATAGGTGACAGTTTCGTCCAGTGTTCGGTCTGTTTTTGGGTCACCTAAGAGGTCAGACATTATTTCAGGGTCGGCAATACCTCGGATTAGGTTGTCCCTAACTATTTCATCGCTGTAATCATATATGTGGCCACAGTTAGGCTCTTTACACTTTGCCGTGTACTGACACAACGCGGCTTGACCTCGGAGGGTTGCAAGAAAGGTCCTGATTGGTGTGCTGGGGGCCTGTGTCAATTTGCTCAGCTTGATACGATGGACAAGAGTGCTCTCCTCCCTGACTGCCAGGCGCTTGATGGCAGCAAGGAGGTCTACCTCAGCCATTTTTGACACATCTTCGCGTAGGTCTCTCAGGAGGTCATTCATTAAGTCCTGATCACAACAGTGGAACAGTGCTGTGGCAGACATTGAATTAGGTATGGCCATGCCGGTTTTATACATGGCCCACTGTCTTGTGAATGCAGACCATTGGTCGGGATTGCTACCAGCGCCGATGGATGGTGATTTGAGTTTTAGGGTCGGGATTGGGGGTTGTGTAGACTGCATTGCTGGAGGTGGGTGGGCAGTTTGCGCATGCAGCGTCATGGCAGCAGCCAAAACACTGGAGAGGGATTCAGGGAGTGATTGGGAGGTCCAGGTACATCCTGTGACTGGGCATGTGAGCTGAATATTAGACATGATTGTATTGACAAAAGTGTGTATTCAGCGGCGCATAGATGAGTAGACACACCTTCCTATGAGCAGACAGGGGAAAGGAACTAGTAGGCGAGTGAAGGTGCAAACCTCTACTGAGCAGTAGGTCTAATAGTCTTGAGAGGAGGGACTCGATGATCTTCAGGTTACCAATTCCTTCCGGCTCCTAAGAATGCTGGAACAATAGAAAGAGGTGTGAGTAATTAATATGAGGGGTACAAGTACAATACTATCTGCACATAAGAGTATAAAGGCTTGAGAAGTTCACTTACCATCTAACCTCCTCATCCTTATATTATCTCTGGCGAACACCAAAATATCTCAGCTCCCTCGTAACCACAAGAGCCCAGTGAGATCAACACGGGTGCTACAAGAGGGACGAATCCAATCAACCCTATGCCCTGATAAGTTCTTCAACTTGGTGGGATGAAGTAAAACTGAAACCCAAATTCTGCACAAATTATGCAAGGCAATTGCAGTTTTAAACGCCTGCATAGCTATATATATAGCCAAACAAACAAAGTTGAGAATAGGTGTCAGAAACACCTAGGTAGCTGGAGATGTAATACGTATGGAAGACTCCTATCAAGGAGAGATCTAATCTTGTGTTCAGCACTGAAACAAACATCTCAGCATGAGAAAACTCACTTCTAATTAAGCATAAGATGGTTCTGAGCACCTCAGAAACACCCCTGGACAAATCAAGCTTGACTTCGATAGCTCTTGCAATACTGCAGTAGGCTACGTCAAGGCAGATCTCCACAAAATATTCAAAAACAAAAACACCTGCATGTGACTCCCAAGCAGGTGGAACGACCTAAAGGAGCCACTTCATAGAATGAGGGTTCTGCAAGTGTTCCCTGCTCAACATATCCTACACTCTCGTAGGAACTCGGAGAAGCTGAACTACACACCATGTAGTCAGCAAATTCAACAGGATCCCTCATGGGATTCTTTATTGAGTTACATTCAACCTGAATCTGGACGCCCCAGTCCAACTTGAGTTCACACAACTCTTCAAAAACCATTCTCCTCTTGGTTTTTACACCTTCACAGGTGGATATAGTGCTTTCTGCCCTATACTCTTGATGGAGAATTTCTCTCCCAGTGCTAACATTAGCACTTAAAGTGCACAAAACTTGCACTTTCACACAGGATAGACTCCTGTCCTTTAACCACTGACCATTGTCAGAACCACATGACCGGATTAATATCGCACCGTCATGATTAAGTTCCTCTGTATTCTGACAAGGCTGTGGAAGATAACCACACATGCGAGTTTTCAAACTCACATGGTTAGAGGGAAAAACAATTCTAACATCCCATGGAAATCCCTCCATAAATTTCATAATATTCATGCCCACACTTACCAAGTTGTGGACACGAGTGGTATCATTCATGATACCTGGGAATCTCACTCCCAATACCTTCTTTAAAATACTACAGGCAAACTGCCCGCCAGAAAAATCAAACTTCAGTGCCTGACTACGCAGATCCTCTGAAGTGGCACTTGCAACACTGCTTTCAGACCGTGATGCAACATTTTCTAAGCCAAACTTGCCAGCATTCAGCAAACAGTTTTCAGAGTTTGGACATTCGGGCTTAGTCGGAAACTCGCCAAGCATCTCCCTAGGGGTTTCAAATATCTCAGGGTTGCACAAGGAATCACACTCTACACCATCTGCCAACCTCGAAAGAATGAATCGAACCTGGGACGAGAACACTACAACATTAACCACATCCGCTTCTACAAGCGAATAGTCCACGTCCTCATGTAAGGAATGATCACCCAACAACTCTGTAATATTATCTACCGATGACAACCATTCATCGACATCGGCCTTCATCGTCATAAAATAAGGCTGAGGTAATTCCCTCTGCAACCGCAACAAATCCAAGACAGCGATAATTCTCCCCAAATAAAACTTTCGCTTCTTTACAAGGAATCTGGAAGAATGAGTGACCAACATCGTGCAGCGTTTTTTTTTTTCTCAAAAATATGGAATAAATCCAAAAAAATACAAAAAATAGGCGTTCAAGAATTATACACAAAAAAATGCACACACAAAGGTTACAAGGGTATTTGCATAAAATTCCTTCCTCATAGCACAAACAAAACAAGACCAATACAGCATATGGAGCTGTGAAAATATCAAGGGATACAATCCCGAGTTACAAATTAAAAGAGTCACTATGATTAAAAATTAAAATTAAGTGAATTGAAAATTCAAACTTCTATATGGAAGTTAATTCACTGGAAAATGAATAATAGCGTTTAACACTCTTATAGCAATATCCCCACTGAAATATAACCTAGAAAAAGAGTGGGAACTGTTATGTCCCTTGGATCGGTGGGAGTTGTCCCCCTTTGTTCAATGTTTATAATGTAAACTCTCGGACGTAAATGTGAATAAATGAGACTTGGTCAGTCGGCCATGTTGGTCTGAACGGTCACATATCCTTGTCCTGTTATTATTGATAGAAAGCTGACATAACATGGTGTCAGAACAAGGGATTTACTAACAAATGTGAGCAAAATACGGGGAAAGAGTTATACTAAATATCGAGCCTAAGAGCCGTTAAAAAAAAAAAAAAAAGAAATACGTGAAGTTCCATAATAACCCCCCAGTATGAATAGCCATGTGAGTCCACCAGAACCCTTTCCATTCGACCAACCCGAGTCATGGGAAAAATGGATACAATGGTTCAACCGTTACCGGACAGTGTCCAGCCTTGACGAAAAACCAAATGCTTGTCAAGTGGACACTCTAATATATTGTATGGGTGATAAAGCCGAAGACATTTTCGCCACATTCAAACTTGCACCCGAGGAAGTCCAGAACTTCAATATAGTGGTAGCAAAGTTCAACGACCATTTCAAGAGTGATATGAACGGGCCAAATTCAACCGAAGGTGTCAAGAGGAAGGTGAGTCCATTGATTCATTCATCACTAACCTCCACACACTAGCTAAAAACGGCAATTTTCGAGACCTGCACGAGGAATTAATTCGTGATAGAATTGTAGTTGGGTGCACAGATCCTAAGCTATCACTAAGTCTGCAAATGATTCCGGACCTCACCTTGGATGGGGTCATCAGACGCGCACGACAGAGTGAAACAATAAAATCACAACAGCATCTCCTACGGTCCCAAGAACATATCGTTGGTGAAGATCCAGCTGACAATAATATTGCAGTCCACTACGTTAGTGACAACTGAATTCGCAGACAAGGTCAGGGTAAACACATGACAAGACCCGGGCGAGAACTGCACTACGAAAATCGACAAAAAAAATGAGCGCACACACCAGAGGCTGAGTGCCAGCGCATTGGTAACAAAACCCAACACCAGAGACGCACGTCTCCTGCCATCTCAGCCACCTGCCACAATTGTGGTAGGGTTGGCCACTATGCTCAGTACTGCCGCACACGAAGGCTGCATGAAATTAAACCTAGCTCAGATGACTGTGAAAGCGATCAGAATGCGTACCTTGGTGTTCTGACGATATCAGAGATCAGCATAAGTAAGCCTTGGCGAACCAATATCGCCATCAATGGAGTGCCACTGAAATTCAAGCTGGACTCTGGGGCGGATGTGACCGTAATTCTAGAGCACATATATAAGTTACGGAGAGACCTACCAGACCTCTCAGATACCCACAAAATTCTTTATGGTCTAAGACGTATTCCACTCAAAGTGACTGGAGTGGTCACTGCAACTGTCTCGCATGAAGATCTTTCAGCAGAACAGAGGATATTTATTATCCCCAATCTCGAGGAGCCACTGTTAGGAAGGCCAGCCATCGAAGCACTTAAGCTCGTAACTGTCCACCCAAACTTACATACCGTAAGCAGGCAGAAACGCCCATTCGACCCAAAAATAGAAATGCCAGACTTATTCACAAGCCTAGGCACATTTGGAGAAGAATGTAACATACTCTTACATCCGGATGCGAGTCCATACCCAGTACCCACACCACGACGCGTACCACTACCCTTGATGGAGAAAATGATCCAGAGAATGGAGAAACTGGGGGTCATAAGCAAGGTTGACACACCCACCGAATGGTGTTCCCCCATGGTTGTAGTACCAAAAGCAAATGGAACGATTAGGATATGCGTAGATCTCACAAATCTCAATAAGTGCGTAAAACGTGAACTCCACATGCTCTCCACGGTCGACCACCTTTTGGCTCAGTTAGGGGAAGTAAAAATCATGAGCAAGTTGGATGCCAACAGCGGGTATTGGCAGATTCCACTTTCATCAGAATCTCGTTCGCTGACGACCTTCATAACTCTATTCGGACGATACCAATTCAACCACCTCCCGTTTGGTATTTCATCAGCGAGTGAGATCTACCAGAGACGCATGTCACAAGTACTAGAGACCGAAATTGGAGCCATATGCATGCAAGATGATGTTTTAGTATATGGAAAAAACCAACAAGAACATGATGCCCGGCTGAAAAGCACACTGAAAAAAATTCAGGCTGCTGGTATTACGCTCAATTCGGGAAAATGCGAAATATCCAAGTCGTCAGTAAAATTTCTTGGACATATACTCAGTGCTGACGGCCTGCGACCTGATCCGGAAAGGCTCACTGGTATCTCGAAATTCTAAACACCAACGAACATGACAGAAACCCGCCGGTTCTTAGGGATGGTAAATCAATTAGGAAAATTCATTCCAAACCTAGCAGACATGACTAAACCATTAAGGGATTTATTGAGTCATAAATATGCGTTTGTTTGGGACAATGCACAGCAGGATGCATTCTCCTCCATCAAGAAAGCATTGTGTTTAGCACCTGTGCTATGCCTGTACAATCCATCAAGTGAGACTGTGGTTTCTAGCGACACTTCATCTAATGGGCTGGGAGCAGTATTATTACAACGACAGGATGATACAAAATTACATCCTATCGCCTACGCTTCACGAGCCATGTCAGAAAATGAAACTCGTTATGCACAGATAGAAAAGGAGGCCCTAGCCATAACATGGGCTTGTGAACGCTTTTCAGACTATCTTGTTGGACTACACTTCACAGTGGAGACAGATCACAAACCACTGATGCCACTACTAGGTACTAAGGACCTCAGTGAACTTCCAGCAAGGATACAGAGGTTTCGAATACGTTTAATGAGGTATGCATACACAATTCGCTATGTCCCTGGTAAGGAACTATACACAGCTGATGCTCTGTCAAGAGCGGTATCTGACAGCGGACCCACCAAACAAGACAAGGACCTCGAAGAGTTAGCAACAGCATTCATCCACACCATGATGGAATCTTTACCTGCCACAGAAAAACGTCTGAATGAGCTGGAGGAAGCCACTAAAACTGATGAAATCAGCAACTGCATGTTACAATATGTAAGAAATGGCTGGCCATCAAAGGATCATGTCCCAGCATCAATTAAACCCTATTGGGCCTACCGTGGCAGCATCACGTGTGAGAATGGATTACTGATGTATGGCACACGGATCATAATCCCATCGCTACTGAGACCGACTATTATTGCCAAAATCCACTCTGGTCATCAGGGAATTACCAGGTGCAGACAAAGAGCTCGCCAGTCCGTATGGTGGCCAGGACTATCTGAACAAATCAAAAGAACTGTAGAAAACTGTCCAAGATGGGCCGAGCTAAGACACCAACCACCTGAACCCCTCATGACAACTAAGCTTCCAACAAGACCATGGCACACTGTAGCCTCTGATCTGTTTGAGTTGAAAGGCAGCAGCTATGTCATACTTGTCGACTACTTCTCTCGATATGCAGAAATCGCTATGCTTACATCAATGACTTCCAGCGCAATGATACAGAGTTTTAAAGCTATTTTTGCCAGACATGGGGTACCTGTCATCCTAAGAACAGACCCAGGAAGCCAGTACACTTCGAAGGACTTTGCCAAGTTCGCAAATGACTGGGGTTTCCAGCACGTTACAAACAGTCCCCGCTATTCCCAAAGCAACGGAGCTGTAGAAGCCTGTATGAAAAGAATGAAGAGAATGTTAAAGACCCATATCTTTCTTTGCTTGCACACAGAACGACACCAATGGACTGTGGGTTTAGCCCCAGCGAACTGTTAATGGGCCAACGTCTGAGGACAAACGTCCCGACTCATCCGGATCTACTAAACCCCAGTTGGCCCGATCTTGAGAATTTTAGACAGAGGGAAAGGAATCAGAAGGCTCAACAGCAACTCACACACCGCCTATCAAAAAAAGCTAAAGAGCTACAACCACTCAAAAATGGCACACCGGTATGGGTCAGAAGCTCCAACCCCCCAAACCAGGAAGGCATCGTTGTTGGAATGGCAAATACACCACGTTCCTACATTCTACGGACCAAAGAAGAAGGGACAATAATCCGACGCAATCGACGACACATTGTACCCAAACCACCAGAAATGGTCGAGGCTCACACATCGGAGACCCATGAAGACAGTCATCTACCTAGGGAAGAAACAGTCAAAACAGCATGCCCCACTCTCACCTCTCAAGAGTATACAACAACCAGATCTGGGCGTCAGTCAAGATCACCTATTAAACTATGTTTATACAAATATATATATATAAAAGTAAATAAATGAACTCTTTTCTTTTAATAGATAGATCAAGTGTGTGTGTGTGTGTGTGTGTGTGTGTGTGTGTGTGTGTGTGTGAGAGAGAGAGAGAGAGCATATAGTAAAAGAACATTAAACATTATTAAATAAAATAAAAAAGGGAGATGTTGGGAGTTGTCCCCCTTTGTTCAATGTTTATAATGTAAACTCTCGGACGTAAACGTGAATAAACGAGACTTGGTCAGTCGGCCATGTTGGTCTGAACGGTCACATATCCTTGTCCGGTTATTATTAATAGAAATCTGACATAACAGAACAGAGTTTAAATATACAACTACATCGGGGGAGGGTACATACCACTAATGTCACATGTGTATCTTCGAAAGAATCCAAATAACCAAATGCAAATACAGGCTAAGAAAGAAAAAGGGAGCTTGTCTTTTCACAAGCTCTTAGAATAACACAATCTGCATAGCAAATGGGTATAAATTCGCCATAGAAAATTATAATAAATATCTTCAACGAATAATATGATATTTCTAATAATGTTGTCCGGTTAATTCACAACCCGGAAATATTTAACACATGTGAGAGAACGCACGTGTTCATTAAATCAAAGTGAGGTATATACTTATTCCTTTTTTTCTAATATATTGAGGAAAAATACCAACATATAACTAACACCGGTTTTGGACACAACGTCTCTGTTTACTAGGCTCCCCATGAGGGTATAATCAGATAAAAGTCGTTTCTTAAAGTGGGGAAAATCCAGCTTCCGAAAAATATTGAACACGCTGAATTAGGACGAAAAATAAAATTACCTCAGTTTAGTAGGATTTCTTAATCGCTGACTAGGGACAGAAAATACTATAGTTTCTCCCAACGTAACTCGCAATACCCGTGGAAATTCAACTAAAAGTAAAATATAAATTATTCTGAAATAGGGCTACGAAAGTTACAACTCCAATTCTAAAGAGTAGAAAATGGAAAGTGTATACATATCGCTTAATCTTTTTATTTAGAAAAATATTTATGAAAAGTTGTGCGTAAAATATTACTCAGATACAAATAAAGACACTAGCCGTACATAAATTCTAAATTCGGGAATTTTTATTAAGCGAAAGTCGAACGTTGGAAACACTAAATTACATTACACGTTTTCTAAATTCATGACATAGCAGTCGTCGAATGTTTTAAGGAGAGCGTTAACAGACGCGCTAAATTACAAGTGGGAAGGGAAGGTATCAATAAGGCGTGTTGTGGACGAGGAAGTGACAGAAACGCGTCTCGAAATAGAAGGGGCTTACGCGTCGTATCATACAATGCGTATAGTAACTTACACCAATTTACAGTGGTCGAACGAATCTAAGTGACATTGATAGCGTCAGGTAGCGAAGTTAACAGAAATTTTAAGAGGTTAAATTCAATCCTAACTTCAAAGAAAATGAATTAAAGCGTAACTATTAGAAAAGGGTACACAATAACGGACAAAAAATGGCTAAATGTATTTAATATAGACAAAGTTTGCAAAATGCATTTACCGAAAGAGAATTAGCGTATCTCGATGAAAAAGGGAATAATAAATTTGCCTAATGCATTTAATATGGGACAAAGTTTGCTTAATGCTTTAAAACAAAAGCAGAAACTTTCCAACTACCTCTACATAAAGGGGAGAAATTTGCAAAATGTCGGAAAACAATTTGCAAAATGCCCTCAAATAAAGGCAGAACTTTTCTAACTACTCTTAAATAAATAAAGAAAAATTTGCAAAATGTCGGAAAACAATTTACAAAATGCCCACAAATAAAAGCAGAAATTTTCTAAACTACTTTAAATAAACGAATAAATTTGTAAAATGTCGGAAAACAATTTGCAAAATGCCCACAAATAAAGGCAGAAATTTTCCAACTACTCTTAAACAAAGAAAAATTTGCAAAATGTCGGAATTTATCTTGCTTCCAGATAAATTCGACGCTAAAGTAACTAAACTGAAAAAAAAAAAGCATGAAACAAAGGAGGGGGGGGGGGTAAAGAATAAAATATAAATGTCTTGATTTGAAACGAAGAAGAAACTTTATTTACAATAAGTTGCAAATTTTTCCCTTTGCGGGCATTAAACTTAAACGCCAAGGTAGCATATGAAAAAAGTATCATGTAATGAAAAAATAACAACACTGCTGGTTCTTATAAAGAAGTTGTGTGTATCCATTAACGGATACAACAAGAATATACAAAATAGTAGTATCTCCTAATCACACTCGCATATGAAATTAATTTTAGGAGCGTACTCACAATTGAAAGCATGTGCCTTTTTCTTTTTTTTGTTTAAAGTTCTTTTAGAATTTTCCTTGCATGAAAACCGTAGACACACAGGAGCAAGACCTCGTCGCTTGTCCGGATAGGAAATTCCATACTACCTTGTCACATAAAAGGTATTTTCTTTAAATTCCACTCCTTGTAAAATAAATACGTGCAGGACCGTAGTCACGTAAATAGTTTTCAGAAGTCTGTCTCGTCACAGCCGGATATTAATTTCTTGCCGGGTTTACTTCTAGCAAACAGAATTCTGAACAGAAGCGTGTGCTCCATCCCAACTATCATCAATGGACCTGAGGTAATCTCGTCAGCATCAGACAAAGCCAAACTCTTTGTCAAGAACTTTTCAGCTAATTCTACCTTTTGCGATCAAGGCCGCCAACCCCCAATATTTCCTCCTTTATCTGAAAACACACTATGTGATATACGTATATCTGTATGTGATGTTGCCAAGCTAATCAAAAACCTTGATTCCAGTAAAGCAACTGGCCCGGACGGTATTCCAATTATAGTACTCAAAAAACTTCAACCTGAACTAGCGCCCATACTTACAAAACTATTTAAACGTTGTCTTAAGGAGAATAGTTTCCCATCTCCCTGGAAAATTTCATCAGTATGCCCTGTATTTAAGAATTCAGGTGATCGCTCATCCCCCTCTCAGTACATGCCAATAAGTCTCCTGTGCATCATGAGTAAGTTGCTGGAATCTGTGTTAAATACAGAAGTAATCAACCATCTCAACAAAAATAACCTTCTTAGTGACACTCAATATGGTTTCCGTTCTGCTAGATTTACAGCAGATGTGCTTACAGTTATATCGCATAGGATTAGCAAATCTCTCGACGGAGGCAACCTTTCTAGGGCAATTGCTCTTGACATATCTAAGGCCTTTGATAGGGTATGGCATAAAGGTTTACTTCATAAGATCTCTAGCTATGGTATAGCTGGAAATGTCTTCTCAATTATTAAATCATTTCTTTCTGATAGGTTCATAAGAGTAGTAGTTGAGGGGCAAAAATCAGAAGCCCACAGTATTAATGCCGGTGTCCCTCAGGGGTCCATCCTGGGCCCAACTCTTTTCCTGATCTACATTAATGATCTTCCAAATCACATCCTTACATCATTTGTAGACATTTATGCTGATGACACTACCATTTATGGTAGCACATCTAAGTCAGTAAACGACCAAGTTCTCTCCAATTCTCTCTCCTCTGATCTTGAGCATGTAGTACAATGGGGAAAGGAGTGGCTGGTTGCTTTTAATGCCAAGCTTCTCTCTTTACATCATCAACATTCTGATCCCCATCTGGCATCAATTGAAATGAATGGCTCTCGTCTTCAGGATGCCTCAAGTTTTGACAAGCTTCTGGGCTTGACCATTACTCCTGATCTGAAATGGAACACGTACATCAAATCTGTTGCCAAGGCCGCTGGAAAAATGGTGGGATCTTTCCATCGATCCAGTAGATATCTCACTACTGATGCAATTCTCTATCTATATAAGAACCAGGTACGTCCAAGGATGGAATACTGTTGCCACATCTGGGCAGGAGCTGCTAGAAAGGACTTGTCCTGCCTTGATAGAGTTCAAAATAGACTTCGTAGCCTCGTAGGAGATATCCTTTTCTCTTCCTTGCAACCTCTATCTCACAGAAGAGATGTTGTAAGTTTGTCTCTGATGTATCGTTATTTTCATGGAAAGTGTTCGACTGAGCTTCAATCTATGGTCCCACCTCGCAAAACTTTCACAAGAAACACTCGTCTAGCTGTAAACACTATCAATAATTCCCCCCACTCTTTATCTGTGCCTAAACCTAAACGTAGATTCCATGAACAAAGCTTTTTTATTAGAACTGCACGCCTGTGGAATTGTCTTCCGTTTTCCTGCTTTCCGGCTGACTACAATATGGTTGTCTTCAAGTCTAACGTAAATAAGTTCTTGATGAGCCGTTCCATATAAGTTATCAAATTTAACAAATTTTCATTACTAATGATTATTATATTGTCCAATTTCTACTGTACACTCTTTAACCCTTATCCTTGAGTGGCCTCTTGGCCTTGATAATGTGTTGATACCTATGAAAAAAAAAAAAAGAAAAAGTCCATTGTGAACAAGTTCTAATTGAATCGTCCCCCTAAGTAATCCAAGTTACAAAATTCCCACTGTTTACTATGCTAAAATCACAATGACTAATATATACCTATTAACCCTTATCCTCGAGTGGCCTCTGGGCCTTGATAAGTGGTGATACCCATGTAAAAAAAAAAAAAAAGTACACGCTGAGCTCGTGACGTCATTACAGAGCTAGCATTTCCCTTTTCTCCAAATTAAAGGGAGTTTCGTACAAACCAAAAATATACGAAACTAAAAATCATAAAGGATACAGAATACAAAAAATCATATATAAGAACCAGATAAACAATAATAAATGTAAACAGGGGGGATGCACCATTATTGGTACAAAAAAAATTCCAACAGTTTCTCTAAAGCTTTACACTCCAGGCATAAACTCCTCCTTATTTTCGAGTATCATTTGTTTCTCTAAAGCTTCACATTCCATGCATCTTCTCCTCCTTATTTTCGAATAACGTTTGTTTATCTAAAGCTTGACATCCCTGGCATAACCTCTCCCTTATTTCGAGTAACAAAAGACAACGTCCATTTTCTTTTTAGTATTAGTAACAATATGATATTCTAATTCTGTTTAGGGCAGGGGGGGGGGTGAAAGATGAGACCGATTAAATTCTAAGAAAAGATACTACACTTTGATCATAGCCAAAAGACCAAATAACCGTGGCGTAATTTCCTATCGAATATTATCTTCTATTAAAAAAAGATGCAAATTATATATTCATTGTGTACTAAATTGAGACATGATCTCATATTCCAAAAATCACATACATCGCTAAACTGCTTATTCTAAATTCTGAAATAAAAACATTATTATTTAGAAAGCCATTATTGGGAGGGGCTGTTTTTTTTTTCTCTTTATTTTCACCTGACAATTTCTTAATTTTTAATATAAGGCAATGTAATAATTCTTAATATGAAAAGGAGGATGGTATTTTACTATTATGGAATACGGACCGTGTTGAAATAAAAACATTATTATTTAGAAAGCAATATTGGGAGAGGATGTTTTTTTTTATGTAATCTTGAGTTAAGGAGGAGGGGGATTACAGCTAATTGAATGCTGAGGCATACTACACTAAGGGATTCATGTTAAAGTAATATGTACTAGCAGATTACCCGGCATCACCTGGGATTGGATGACATAGGGGGATATATGTACTAGCAGAATACCCCGCGTGGCCTGGGATCGAATGAAAAAGGTGGAATGTTTCGTAGGAGAATACCTGGCGTCGCCTGGGATTGGATAAGATAGGTGGATATATGTACTAGCAAAATACCCGGCGTTGCCGGGATTGGATGACATAGTTTGATATATGTACTAGCAGAAGTTATCCGACGCCCGGAATTTGATGACATAGGTGGATATATGTACTATAGCAGAATACACGCATTTGCCCAAGATTATAATAAATAGGTGGAATGTTTCCTAGCAGAATACCTAGCGTCGCCTTGTATTGGATAACAGACAGATATTTTTACTAGCAGAATGCCCGGTGTCGCCAGGGATTAGATTACATAGGTCGATATATGTACTAGCAGAATACCCAGCTACACCCGAGATTGGATCAGATAGGTGGATATATGTACTAGCAGAATTTCTGGGATCGCTCGAAATTGGATGAAATGGGTGGAATGTTTACTTGCAGAATAACTGGCATTGTCTGGGATCGGAAAATATGTAATACCAAAATACCCGACGTCACCCGGGATTGGATGACATAGGTGAATATATGTACTAGTAAAATACCCAGCGTTACCCGGGGTTGGATGACATAGGTGGATACAAGCAGAATACCCGGCATTGCCTGGTATTGGATGAAAAAGGGGGAATGTTTCCCTGCAGAATACCTGGCATCGCCTGGGATTGGATAAAATAGGAGGATATTGTTACTAGCAGAATGCCCCGTGTTGCACGGGATTGTATGAGATAGGTGGATATATGTATTAGCAAAATACCCGGCGTTAACCGGGATTGGATGACCTAGGTGGATATATGTACTAGCAAAATACCTCGTGTTGCCCGAGATTAGATGACATAGGTGGATATATGTACTAGCAGAATATCCAGCATTGCTCGGGATTGGATAAGATAGGTGGAATATTTCCTAGCAGAATACGCCGCGTTGTCAGGGATTAGATAAGATAGGTGAAATGGTTCCTAGCAGAATACCCCGCATCGCCTGGGATCAGATAAGATGGGTGGATATATGCACTAGCAGAATACCTGGCGTTGCCTGGGATTGTATGAGATAGGTGGATATATGTACTAGTAAAATTCCCGGTGTCGCCCAGGATTGGATGAAGTAGATGGAATGTTTCCTAGCAGAATACCCAGCGTCGCCTGGGATTGGATGACATGTACAAGCAGAGTATACAGCATTGCCCGGTATTGGATAAGATAGGTGGAATGTTTCCTAGCAGAATACCCTGCGTTGCCTGGGATCGGATATATACTAGCGGAATACCTGGCGTCGCCTGGGATTGGATAACATTGGTGGATATTTGTACTGGCAGCATATCCGGCATCACCAGGGAGTGTATGTGATAGGTGGATATATGTACTAGCAGAATACTCGGCATCGGCCGGGATTGGATGACATAGGTCGATATTTGTACTAGCAGAATACATGGCATCACCCTGGATGGGATGCGATAGGTGGAAATATGTACTAGCAGAATATCCAGCGTTGCCAAGGATTGGATAAGATTAGTGAATATATGTACTAGCAGAATACCCAGCATCACCTGGGATTGGATTAAATAAGTGGAATGTTTCCTAGCACAATACCCGGCGTTGCCCGGGATTGGATAAGATAGGTGGAATGTTTCCTAGCAGAATACCCGGCGTCACCCAGGATTGGAGACATAGGTGATTATGTGTACTAGCAGAATACCCAGTGTCACCTGGGATTGTATGAGATAGGTGGATATATGTACTAGCCAAATACCCGGCGTCACCTAGGATTGGTTGAGATAGGTAGATATATGTACTTGCAGAATACTCGGCATCGCTCTGATTGGATGAGATAGGTGGATATTTGTACAAGCAGAATATCCACCATTGCCTGGGATTGGATGAGATAGGTTGATATATATATACTAGCATAAATCTGCCGTTGCCCAGTATTAGATGACATAGGTTGATATATGTACTAGCAGAATACCCGGTCTTTTTTTTTTTTTTTTTTTTTTTTACACAGTGATCACCACTTATCAAGGCCCGGAAGCCATTCAGGGATAAGGGTTATTGCAAGTACATTACTTGCTTGAGATTGGATGATAGGTGGATATATGTACTAGCAGAATACCTGGCGTTGCTCGGGATTGGATGAGAAAGGTGGAAATATCTATTGGCACAATACCCAGAATTGCCTGGGATTGGGTGAGATAGATGGATATATGTACTGGCAGAATACCCTGCTTTGCCCAAGATTGTTTGAGTTTGTGGATATATGTACAAACCGAATACCCGGCATTGCCAGAGATTGTATGAGATATCTCGATATATGTACTAGCATAATACTTGGCTCAGAATTGGATGAGATAGGTGGATATATGTACTAGCAAAATACCCGGCATTGCCTGGATTGGATGAGAGGTGGAAATATGTACTAGCAGAATACTCAGCGTCACCCGAGATTGGATGAGAAAGTTGTATACATGTGCTAACAGAATACCCAGCGTTCCTCAGGATTGGATGAGGTAGGTCAATATATATACTAGCAGAATACCCGGCGTTGCCCAGGATTGGATGAGATAAGGTGAATATATATACTAGCAGAATATCCGGCGTTTCCTGGGATTGGATGGTGGAAATATGTATAAGCAGAATACCTGCCATCACCCAGGATTGGATGAGATAGGTGGAAATATGTATAAGCAGAATACCTGCCTGCATTTGGATTAGACAGGTCTAAATATATATTAACAAAATACCCGGCATCGCCCGTGATTGAATTACATAGGCCTGGGATTGAATGGGATAGGTTGAATTATATACTAGCAGAATACCTGGTGCCGTTCATGATTGAATGAGACAGGTTTGAATACCCAGAATCGCCCTTGAATCGATTAAATAGGTAGAAATATATAATAGAAGAGTATGCGGCATTGCCTGGGATGGAATAACCTTGCTGGAAATATATACTAGCTTTGTACTCACCATCGTCTGGTATTGAAAACGTTGCTTGAAATATATACTAGCAGAATATATCAAAGTTATTATTTTAATAAGAGTGGGTCGATAATGTCTAAATGATTGTTGAATTTTGAAAAATGATGAAATGTGAGTTATTTTATTGGTGTGTTTGTAATGAAATAACCAGCCTAGACAATGTATCAAAATTATTATTTTAGTAAGAGGGGGACGACAATGTGGGTTGAATCGTGAAAAATAATTATCAAAATCAGTAACATATTCAAGAATTATGAAAAATGATGAAATGCTAGTTATTTGATTGGTGAGTTTTTAATGAAAAAAAAAACAGCCAAGACAATATTTCAAATTATTGTTTTAGTAATAGGGTGGGGCGATCATGTGAGTTAAATCATGAAAAATGATTGTCTAAATTAGTAACATATCCAAGAATTATAAAAAATTATTAAATGTGAGTTATTTGATTAATGTGTTTGTAATGAATTAAACTGCCAAGACAATGTATCAAAGTTATTATTTTAATAAGAGAGGGTGATAATTATGAAAAATGATTTGAAAATTAGTAACATATCCAAGAATTTACTAGCAATATCCTTGGCATCACCCGGAATTGAAGGAAATTGATCGAAATATATACAGAGTGACCCCAAAAAGACGGGCTCCAACTCTAATTAGGCCCCGTTTCTTAGTGTTTTGTCCGAATGAAATGAAACTTTGGTCATAACTAGTTTATTATATTCAAAACATCACATCAAAACACAGGGGTCTTTGACCTTTTTTTCTCCGTTCTACAGCATATGTTCTAGATGGCCTCCATTTAGCTATTGTTTTTTTTGGTCACCCTGTATTAACAAAGTTCCTGGTGTGACTCGGGATTGAATTAGATGGAGCAAATATATACTAGCAGAATAATCAGCATCGATCTGGATTAATTGAAGGTGGCAGAATATAAAGTTTGTACCGCAAATGGCTTAAACAATTTTCTATCTCAAAATTACTTCATTTGTGAAGTCGATTCCGGATATGGCTTAAACAGTTTATGATCTCAAAATTAGATTAATACATATATATTGTTGGTTTTCTATGAAAGTTTACTAGGCCAGTTTCTTTAGGGAGTAATCTACATTTTTTTAAATATTTAATGCTATTATCTGAGAATGATGTGATGGTTGTAGTAGTAGGTAGAAAGAAGCATGATTATGTTAATTCTAAACGTGCTCTTGAGTTTTATTTTGGGGGTTGGGTTGGAGAGAGTAATGTCCGTTTTGAGGTAAAAAAAGTATGTGAAATTGTTTCATATATGTATTTAAATTACCCGTCTTAGTGTAGGTAAAATTATTTTAAGTATGTGTTGTATATTCATCGTCCTTGCAAAGGTAAAATTATTTTATATACATGCTGTAAATTACCTACCCTAGGTAAGATACAATTATATTATACGTGTAATATCTTAGGTAGGTAAAATATTCTTTTGCTTGAAATAGCAAATGATACATGGACATTAAAAATTCCTCTCTCCTAAGAATAACAAATATATTCAAAATCAAATTCAATTTTCTCATTGTTTATACGGTCCTGAGCAACGCCGGGTAGGCCTGCTAGTTAATATATAAAATAATCTAATAATAATCATTATCTATAAAAATCTATTATCTATAAAAATCTATTATCTTTTTTTTTTACATCGGTATCACCACTTATCAAGGCTAAGAGGCCACTCGAGGATAAGAGTTAAAGAGTGTACAGTAGAAATTGGATAATATACTAATCATTAGTAATGGAAATTCGGTAAATTTGTTAACTTATATGGAATGGCTCATCAAGAACTTGTTTACGTTAGACTTGAAGACAACCATATTGTAGTAATTGGAAAGTAGGAAAACGAAAGACAATTCCATAGGCGTGCAGTTCTAAGAATGGAATCTACATTTTGATTTAGGCACAGATAAAGAGTGGGGAAAATTATTGACAATGGTTTCAGCTAGACGGGTGCTTTTTCGTGAAATATTGGCGTGGGAGGACCAGAGATTGGAGCTCAGACAAGCACTTGCCATGGAAGTAACGATAAAACAAAGACAGGCTCGCACTGTCTCTTCTGTGGGAGAAACGTTGCAGGAAAGAGAAAAGGGCATCCCTACTAAGCCACAAAGTCTATTTTGTACTCTGTCAAGGCCGGATAAATGCTTTCTAGCAGCTCCTGCTCAAATGTGGCAAAAGTACTTCATCCTTGGACGTACCTAGCTCTTATATAGATAGAGAATTGCATCAACAGTGAGATATCTACTGGATCGATAGAAGGATCCCACCATTTTTCCAGCAGCCTTGGCAACAGATTTAATGTATGTGTTCCATTTCAGATCAGGAGTAAAGGTCAAGCTCAGAACATGAGGCTTCCCCAAGACGAGAGCCATTCATTTCAATTTATGCCAGGTGGGGATCAGCGCGTTGATGATGTAAAAATAGGAGCTTGGTTTTAGATGCATTAAAAGTAACCAGCCACCTCTTCCCTCACTGTAGAGTGCTCAAGATAAGAGGAGAGAGAATCAGAGAGAACTTTGTCATTTACGGCCTTAGATGTGTTGCCATAAATGGTCGTGTCATCAGCATAGATGTCTTCAAATGATGTAAGGATATGATTTGGAAGATCATTAATGTAGATCAGGAAGAGAGTTGAGCCCAGTGTGATGTAATCAACCTGAGGGAGCAATAACACAGTCTGGCCTTAGCGAACTTGAAAGCCAGATGTCAGACTGACAGAGATGACCTTAGGGGTCATGAGAATTTAATATATCTGTAAATCTCAGATCACAAAATTGGTAAATTGCACACTCGAAAAATCTGGGATTTCCCGATTTCGTGGCGTGATCTGATTGGCTAAGGAGACTTCCAACCCCGACCACATACACCACTATTAATATGAATGTCACGCAAAAATTAGCCAGTTTTGAGTTGAGTTTCCAAAGGAGTTTGTGCGCGGAACTCGAAGTAACCCGTCATTCCCTGAAGACGTGACCCTCCCTCGAAAAACTGTCTGACGCTGTCTATGAAAAAGATTTCAGACTTTGAAAAACGTACTAAGAACTGAACGATATTTGTAAAAACATTGTACATAAGTTTGTGAATTAATTCTGTAGAATAGAATTCACGTGTCTGTTTTTCTTTCTGCCTCCGGCTTCAATATTCGCTTTCAGCATACAGGATTCAATGTAACAACCCTCAAAGAGGGACCAGAAGATCCGAGCCGAGTTTCCAGACAAAAACAGTCCTAGCCGAGATTCATCAGTGTGGGGTTAGACCATGATGGACCCCTGAGAGACTCCAGCATTAATACTGAGAGCTTCTGATTTCTGCTCATAAACCACTACTCTTATCAGAGAGAAATGATTTAATAATTGAGAAGACATTTCCAGCTATAGCATAGCTGGAGATCTTGTGAAGTAAACCTTTATGCCATACTCTATCAAAGGCCTTTGATATTTTAAGAGCAATTGCCCTAGAAAGGTAGCGACCGTCGAGAGATTCGCTAATCCTATAATATAAGCACATCTGCTGTAGATCTGGCAGAACGGAAATCATATTGTGTGTCATTAAGAAGGTTATTTTTGCTGAGATGGTTGATTATTTCTCTATTTACACAGATTCCAGCAACTTACTCATGACGCACAGGAGACTTATTGGACTGTTCTGAGAGGGAGATGAGCGATCACCTGAATTCTTAAATACAGGGTATACTGATGAGATTTTCCAGGGTGATGGAAAGCAATTCTCCTTAAAACAACGTTTAAACAGTTTTGTAAGGATGGGCGCTTTTTGAGTACTATAATTGGAATACCGTCAAGGCCGGTTGCTTTACTGGAATCAAGATTTTTGATTAGCTTGGCAACATCACGTACAGATATTTGTATATCACATAGCGTGTTTTCTGATACAGAAGGAAATATTGGAGGTTGGCAGCCTTGGTTGCAAAGGGTAGAATTAGCTGCAAAGTTCTTGGCAAAGAATTTGGCTTTGTCTGATACTGACGAGATGACCTCAAGTCCATTGATGATAGTTGGGATAGAACGTACGCTTCTGTTCAGTATCCTGTTTGCTATTTGCCAAAACTGGTGGGAACCAAGCTGCTGCTCAGCTACTTTGCATTTAACAGATTGAGCATATAGCTCCCTTGCATTTTTTTTTACTCTTTCATAGTGGTTGCTGGCAGTCCTGAAAGCAGCTTTAATCTCAGTACATCTATTATGTTTGTAGCTATGGAAAAAATGATTTCTGTGCGCGATGGCAGCAGCACATTTTGGGGAGAACCATGGCTGGCGGTTAGGTTTTTATTGGAACTTTTTGGATGGTATGAATCGGCCTATGCCTACTATTAACCATTCCGTCAGGTCTGACACTATAGATGACACATCCTTTTTATACATGAAATGCAGAGGTAAATGTACGGAAGCTATCCCAGTCAGCCACAGAGTATTGGTATACTGTACGGTGGTATGTCTAAAGACTTATTACATTTCATTTTTATCTTAACTGATACAACCGAGTGGTCGGCAAATCCCAGAAGAGATAGAACGGAACATGAACATAGCTCAGGGGAAGTTGTGAGAAAAGGTCTAGAAGGCTTGTGTACTGACCGGAAGTATCAGGCACATGGGTGGGTTCGTGAACAATCTGGGTGGGGTTATAGGCAGTGATGAAATCATGACCTCATCATCTGTCTTGTTCAAGTGTGTCAGCCATTCCACATTGTGAATATTGAAGTCACCACAAATGTGGATATTAGCTGAGGGATGAGCAGACAGGATGTGGTCAATTTTCTCAGATATATTCTTAAAGTTAGTAACTCCGCTGTTGTGGGGGTGATAGAGGGCAAATATAAATGCGGTGGTGTAAGCAAGTGCAACCCGGAAGCACATATAAGGCAATTTAGGGTCTTCTCTGGAGATATCACTACCACACGGAAAGCCATCCTTAATGTAGGCACATATTCCATGACCATGGCGATCTTGGGGGTCAGATTTAGATGTTAAGTTAGAGTATCCTTTAATTATGAACTCTTCTGGGGAAGTGGTCGGCCCTATGTCAGTTTTGCTTAGGAAGAACATGTCCGGTTTTGTCTCCTGTAATTGGGTTTCAACCTCGGGAAGGTTGGAATGTAGTTCCCTGATGTTAGAGAAGGAGACATGGTAGTAGGGGTCTACGTTTGAGGATAGAGTTCTAGGTTTATTCGCATTTTTTTTCTGGAGATATTCCATGTTGAGGTTTTGGGGATTTGTGGAACAGATCGACAGACTTGGTTAGAGCAGGACAGAGAGGGAAGGTAAGAGAGAAAAAGACAGGAATTTTTTTGTTTTTTATGTAGCACATGATAAAATAAAGTCGTAACAATTACCCACTAGTATGGCATCGAGAGGCCCCACCATAAACTGCATGGTCCAGAATCCATTCACCAAATGGCAATGCAGCAGCCCCAGTACTTTGCACCTGCTGATAGGACAGCCTCTTTAGTGGTTAATCCAAGGTTCGGGTCCCTGACTATCAGGCGGATAATGTCAGCCCAGATGAAACATTTACCCCCAGCACCCTTACTAGTGACATGGCCACAGGGATAGACATAGAAACAGAGAATTTCTGACGTCTCAGGCTACTGTTCACGAAGTACTTCCCACCTGGAAAGCAACTTTTTTTTCACCCTTTGTCAGAAAAATCAGTAGTCACTTGATATTTCACCAGGTGCATGAATACATGGCGGACATTTTAAATGACAAATATTTTTAATAAAATAAAAAGTTTCACCTCATTTAATAGTAAAAATACTGCAGGTCAGTAAGTTTTCACAAGCGGTTTACAAAAGCAAATTTTATGTTTTTCGTTCTTTTTTTTTTGGGGGGGGTATTTAATTATAGAACTTGTGTAGTTTTACAGGTACTTCTGCAGTTTAATTAACCGGTTTTCCATATGTAACGAGCCGACATTTACTGAGTAGAATACTGTTTAACATTTCACAGAAATTCTGTGTTTACACGCCACAATACAGAATTTCTGTGAAATGTTAAACAGTATTCTACTCGGTAAATGTCGGCGCGTTACTCATGGAAAAATGGTTAATTTAGCTCCAGAAGCACCTGTTAAACTAAACATGTTCTATAATTGAATACTCCCCGCCACAAAAAAAAAAAAAGAAACGAAAGCTATAAAATATACTTTTATAAACTGCTCATAGAAACTTAATTTTTTTAGATCAATTAAAAGGGGTTAACACCATGCTAACCGTAAATTTGTGACGAATTTGATCATCATATTTGGGGCCAGCAACATCGAATATCCCTAAAAAAACAAATTAGAAAGGTAATATTTACCTTTTAATTTATTTTAATAAATATTAATCTAAATACTGCTTTTAATTTTTAGTCTTGTCTTTACATTTTTTCCTTTCGCTCAAGATTTCTTGGAATTTACTCCTTCCCCGCCTTCAATAAATCTTTTCTTTTTGCACCAACGCCGGTGGTGGGGAAAAGGGGATTCCAGTTACATGTGGCATATTTAGCCTTTTTTGGCGCTTTTTCGTTATTGGAAAACAAGATGGCCGCCATTAAAATTGATGGAGATTTCGTTAGATAGTAAATGTCTTCAAATATGTTTGTGCAAAAAATAATTGCGATATTCGTTCTCAGCATACACGAAAATTTAGAAGAGTCAAAAAATTAAAGGTGAATGCCGAGGGGTCGGTAAACTAAAAATGTACCAAATCTATTAATAATTAATATCTAAAAAAATCTATTTATAACATATGTCTAAAAAAAAATCTATTACTTATTTTTATCTAAAAAAAATCTATGAATAATCAGTATCTAAAAAATCTATTAATAATTAATATAAAAAAATATTAATAATTAATATCCAAAAAATCTATGAATAATAAATATCTTTAAAAATCAATTAATAGAAAGTATCTAAATAAATATATAAATGATTAATATCTGAAAAAATTTAATAATAATTAATTTCTAAAAAGTCTTTTAATATTTAATATCTAAAAAATTTATTAATAGTCAGTACCTTAAAAATAGCTCATAATAATTAATATCTAAATAATCTAATTATAATTAATATTACAAAAATAATTAATACATAAAAAATCTATTAAGAATTAACATCTAAAAAATCTATTAATAATTAATATTAAAAAAATCTAATTATAATTGATATAAAAAATTCTATTAACAATTAATATGTAAAAAATCTATTAATAAATCACATATAAAACTCTATTAACAATTAATATCTAAAAAAATAAAAAAATGTATTAATAATAATTACCAAACAAAATCTATTAATAATAACATTAATTAAAAAGCTCTTTAATAGTTAATATCTAAAAATATCTAATAATAATTTATATCTAAATAACAATAATTAATATCTAAAAATGTATTAATAATAAATATCTAAAAAATCTATTAATTATAATTATCTAAAAAATCTATTAATAATTGATATTTAAAAATCTATTAATATTTATTAATATTAATAGTATCTAAAAAATCTATTAATAATTAATATCTAAAAAAATAGATTAATTATTAATATCTAAAAATCCGATTAATGGTCAGTATCTCAAAAATCTATTATAATGTAATATCCTAAAAGATATATTAATAGTTAGAACCTTAAAAATCTATTAATAATTAACATTTAAAAATCTTTTAATAATTAGTATCTATAGAAATCCATTAAAAATCTAAAAATAATTTATATCTAAAAAAACTATTAATCATTTATATCTAAAAACTGTATTAAAAATTAATATCTAAAAAAGTAAAGTAATTATTATCTAAAGAAATCTATTAATTGTTAGTATCTCAACATCTATAAATTATAATTATCTAAAAATCTAATAATAATTTATATCTAAAAAGTCTATTAACAATTAATATCTAATAAATCTAATTATAATTAATATTTAAAAAATATATTAATAAGTTATATCTAAAACAATCTACAAATAGTTAGTATCGAAAAAATCTGTTGATGGTAAATATCTTAATAATCTATTAATAATTAATATCTTAAAAACTATTAAATCTATCTTCAAAATCTATTCATAATAAATACCTAAGAATATATTAATATTTCATATCTAAAAAAAATTATTAATAATGAATATCTAAAAATATATTAATAGTGAGTATCTAAAATATCTATTAATTATTAATATTTAAAATATCTATTATTATTAATAGTTAATATGTAAAAAATCTACGAAAAGTTAATATCTATAAAAAATCTATTAATAATTAATATATAAAATAATCTAATAATAATTATTATCTATAAAAATCTATTAATAGTTTATATTTAAAAAAACTTAATAACAATTTATATTTAAAAAATCTATTAATAGTTAATATCTTAAAACATTTATTAATAATTTATATCTTAAAAATTCTATTAATAATTAATAAATAAAAATCTATTAATACTTAGTATCTAAAATATATTTATAATTAATATCTTAAAACATCTTAAAATAATTAATATCTAAAAAAATCTATTAATAACTAATATCCAAAATAATCTATTAACAGATAGTATCTAAGAAAATACGTTAAAATTAATATCTAAAATATTTATAAATGGTTAGTATTTTAAAATCTTTTTCTATTTATAATTGAAAGATATCTACTTATAATTAATAACTAAAAATCTAGTATTTTAAAAATGTATTAATAATAAATATAGAAAAATTTAGTATCTTGAAAATTTATTAATAATAAGTATCGAAAATATCTATAATTAATTAATTAATATAAGAAATTTATTAAATTCAATATATTAATAATTAATATCTAAACAAATCTATTAATGGTATCCAAAAAAGTCCATTAATAATAAATATCTAAAAATGTAAAAATAGTTTATATCTAAAAAAATTATAAATAATTTGTATCTTAAGTATCTATTAATAAAGATATCAAAAAAATTTATTAATAACTAATATCTAACAAAATCAAATAGTTATAATCACAAAAACCTATTAATTATTAATATCTAAAAAACATATTAATAATTAATATCTAAAAAATCTATTAATAATTAATATCTAAGAAATCTATTAATAATTAATATCTAAAAAATCTATTAATAATTTATATATAGAAAATTGATTAATATTTAATACCTAAAAAATATTAATAATTAATAACTAAAAAAATCTATTACTATTTATTATCTAAAAATGTATTAATATTTAATATCTAAAACAATCTGATAAAAATTTATATTACAAAATCTATTAATAATAAATATCTATAAAAATCTATTAAAAATTAATATCTTAATAAATCTAATAATAATGAAAACTTTTTAAAAATCTAATGATAGTTTGCATCTAAAAAATTTATTAGGATTAATATCTAAAAATTCTATTAATAATTAATATATAAAATCATTTAATAAGAATTATTATCCAAAAAAATCTATTAATAGTTAGTACCTTTAAAAAATCTATTAATAGTTAGTACCTTTAAAAAATCTATTAATACTTAGTACCTTTACAAAATCTATTAATAGTTAGTACCTTTAAAAAATCTATTAATAGTTAGTACCTTTAAAAAATCTATTGATAATTCATATCTAAAAAATCTAATAATGGTTGGCATTTAAAATCTATTAATAATTAATATCTAACAAAATCTATTAATAATTAATATCTAAAAAGTCTATTAGAAATAATATCTAAAAATCTGTTAATATTTTGTATCTAAAAAATCTATTAATAATTAGTATCATAAAAATCTATTAATAGCTAGTATCTTTAAAATATAATAAAAATTAATATAAAAAAATCTATTAATTATAATTATCTAAAAATCTATTAATTGTTAGTATCTTAAAAATCCAATAATAGTTTATTTCTAATGATAAAAAAGTAATTTATTAATTACTATCTAAAAATGTATTTATAGTTAGTAACTTACAAAATCTATTAAGAATAGTTATCTAAAAAGTCTATTAATATTCAATATATAAAGAAAATCTATTAATAATTTATATCTAAAAATCTATTAATGATTAATATCTAAAATAATCTATAAATAAGTAATATCTAAAAAATCTATTAATAGTTAGTACCAAAAATCTTTTCATAGTTAATAACTTAAAAATATATTAATGATTAATATCTAAAAGTCTCTTAATAAATAATATTTAAAAATCAATTAATAAGTAATATCTAAAAAATCTATTAATGTTTAGTACTTTACAATCTATTAATAATTAATATATAAAAATTCTATTAATAAATCATATCTTTAAATTCTATTAATTATTAATATTTAAAAGATCTAATTATAATTAATATAAAAATCTAATATTAATTAATATTTAAAAATCCATCGATAATAAATATATAAAAAAATTATTAATAATTAATATATATAAAATCCATTAATATTAAGCATTTAAAAAATTATTATTATTTAGTGTCTTAAAAATATATAAATATTTAATACCCCAAAATTCAATTAATAGTTAATATAAAAAAATCTCTTAATAATGAATATCTAAAAAATATATTCATAATTCATATCTAAAAATGTATTAATAATTCATATCTAAAAAATGTATTAATAATTAATATCTAAAAATGTATTAATAATTCATATCTAAAAAATATTTTCTTTGTTAGCATCTAAAAATCCATTTATAATTAATATCTAAAAAAATCTATCAAGAATTAATATCTAAAAAATATAATAATTATATATATAAACAATTCTATTAATAATAAATATAACAAATATCTATTTATAATTAATTCCTAAACATCAATTAACAATTAAAATCTAAAAAAATGATTAAGAATTAATATCTAAAAAAATCTATTTATAATTACTATCGAAAAAGTTCTCTTAAATGTTGATATCTAAAAATGTATAAATATTTAGTATCTAAGAAATATAATAATAGTTAATATCTAAACTATCCTATTATGGTTAGTATCTTAAAAGACTATTAAAAATTAATATAAAAAATTATTAATAATTAATATCTTAAAAATCTATTAATAGTTAGCACCTTAAAACTCTACTAATAATGATTATATAAAAGATTCAATAAAATATATATAAAAACATTCTATTAATAATAAACATCAAACAAATCTATTAATAATTAATATTTAGAAAATCTATTAATAATTAAAATCTAAAAATTCTATAGAAAAAATATCTTAAAAATCTATTAGTAATTAATATCTGAAAAGATCTACTAATAGTTATCATCTTAAAATGTGTCAATAGTTAATATCTAATAAATGTATAATTGTTTAGTATCTTAAAAATCTATCAACAAATAATAGAAAAAAATAAATTAATAATTTATATCTAATACATTTATTAATAGTAAGCATCTAAAAAATCTGTTTATAATTAATATCTAAAAAATCTAATAATAATAAATATAAAAAATTATATTAATAATTAATATAAAAAATCTAGTCATAATTTATATAAAAAATCCATTAATAATTAAAATCTAAACACATCAATTAATTATTAATATCTGAAAAATCTATTAATATTTAGCATTTAAAAATCTATTAATAGTATATATCAAAAAATCGAATAATAATAAATATAAAAAATTCTATTAAAATCTAAAAAAATCTATTTATAAATTATATCTAAAAAATCTATTATTAAGTAAAATCTTGAAAAATCTCTTAATAAGTAATATCTTAAAAAATCAATAATTAACATCTAAAAACTCTCTTAATAATTAATATCTATAAAAATCTATGAATAGTTAGAATCTTAAAATTCTAATAATAGTTATAATCTAAAAAATCTATTAATTGTTAGTATCTTAAAAATATATTAATAATTATTATAATAAATCTATTAATAATTAATATTAAAAAATTTATTAACAGTAAGCATCTAAAAACCTATTAATAATCATATCTAAAAAATCTAATAATAATAAATATAAAAATGCTATCAATAATACATATAATTTTTCATATATTTATAATTAATATCTAAAATATCTATAAATAAGTTATATCTAAAAAATTCTATTAATAATTAATATCAAAAACATCTACTTTTAATTAATATCTAAACAATGTTTAAATAATTAAAATCTAAAAAATCTATTAATAATTAATATCTAAAAAAATCTTTTAAAAATAATTATCTAAAAAAATTATTAATAGTTAGCATCTAAAAAATCTATAAATAATTTATATCTAAAAAATCTATTAATAATTAATATAAAAAACTATTAATAATATCTTAAAAATATATTAATAGTTAGCATATAAAAATCTATTAATAATTAATATAAAAAAATCTATTTAAAATTAATATCTAAAAATCTATTTACAATTAAAATCTACAAAATCTATTAGTAATTAATATCTAAAAAATCTATTAATAATTAACATATAAAAAATCTTTTTATAATTTATATCTAAGAAATCTATTAATAGTTAACATCTAAAATATCTATTTATAGTTGATATCTAAAAAATCTATGAACGGTTACTATTTTAAAAATCTATTAATAATTAATGTATAAAAAATCTATTTATAATTAATATCTAAAAAATCTGATAATAATAAATATAAATAAATTGTATTAATAATTAATATAAAAAAAATCAATTCCTAATTAATATCTAACAAATCTATTAATAATAAAAATCTAAAAAAATCTATTAATAATTAATATGTACAAAATCAAATATGAATAAATCTAAAAAAATCTATAATATGGATGTAAAAAATCTATTCATAATTAATACCTAAAAAATGTATTAATAATTGAAATCTCCAAAAATCAATTAATAATTAATATCTAAAATATTTATTAATAATTAGTATCTTAAAAAATCTATTAATGGGTAGTATCTAAAACAGTCTATTAATAATCACTATCTTAAAAATATAATAATAGTTTATATCTAAAAAATCTATTAATGGTTTATATCTTTAAAATCTATTAATAAAAATATCAAAAGAAATCTATTAATAATTTATATCTAAAAAAAATCTAAAAGTTAGTATCATAAAAAATCTATTAATAATTAATATCTAAAAGTCTATTAATAATTAATATCTAAAAAAATCTATTAAATGTTAATATCTATTAAAGGCTAATAATAAATATCTAAAAAAGCTATATATAGTTAGTATCTAAAAGCCGCTTTCAGGACTGCCAGCAACCACTGTAAGAAAGTAGCAAAGAACGCAAGAGAGTTGTATTCTCAGTTTGTCAAGTCCAAAGTAGCTGAGCAGCGATTTGGTTCCCACCAGTTTTGGCAAATAGCAAACAGAATCCTGAACAGAAGCGTGTGCTCTATCCCAACTATCATCAATGGACCTGAAGTAATATCGTCAGCATCAAACAAAGCCAAACTCTTTGCTAAAGAACTTTGCAGCTAAGTCTACCCTTTGCGACCAAGGCCGCCAACCTCCAATATTTCCTCCTGTATCAGAAAATATGCTATGTGATATACAAATATCTGTATGTTGCCAAGCTAATCAAGAACCT
The DNA here is from genome assembly GCF_053919585.1 of Euprymna scolopes. Lineage (NCBI taxonomy): Eukaryota > Metazoa > Mollusca > Cephalopoda > Sepiida > Sepiolidae > Euprymna > Euprymna scolopes. The sequence continues at coordinate 110,864,387 of NC_136488.1, forward strand.
TGATTCCAGTAAAGCAACCGGCCCTGGCGGTATTCCAATTATAGTACTCAAAAAACTTCAACAGATGTAGTGCTCATCCTTACAAAACTGTTTAAACGTTGTCTTAAGGAGAATTGCTTCCAATCACCCTGGAAAATCTCATCAGTATGCCCTGTATTTAAGAATTCAGGTGATCGCTCATCTCCCTCTCAGTACAGGCCAATAAGTCTCCTGTGCATCATGAGTAAGTTGCTGGAATCTCTGTTAAATAGAGAAGTAATCAACCATCCCAGCAAAAATAACCTTCTTAGTGGTATGCAGTATGGTTTCCGTTCTGCTAGATCTACAGCAGATGTGCTTACAGTTATATCACATAGGATTAGCGAATCTCTCGACAGAGGCTACCTTTCTAGGGCAATTGTTCTTAACATATCAAAGGCCTTTGATAGAGTATGGCATAAGGGTTTACTTCACAAGATCTCCAGCTATGGTATAGCTGGAAATGTCTTCTCAATTATTAAATCATTTCTCTCTGATAGGTTCATAAGAGTAGTGGTTTATGGGCAGAAATCAGAAGCTCTCAGTATTAATGCTGGAGTCTCTCAGGGGTCCATCCTGGGCCCAACTCCCTTCCTGATCTACATTAATGATCTTCCAAATCACATCCTTACATCATTCGTAAACATCTATACTGATGACACTACTATCTATAGTACCACATCTAAGCCTGTAAACGACCAAGTTCTCTCTGATTATCTCTCCTCTGATCTTGAGCAAGTGGTACAATGGGGAAAGAGGTGGCTGGTTACTTTTAATGCATCTAAAACCAAGCTTTTATCTTTACATCATCAACGCTCTGATCCCCATCTGGCATCAATTGAAATGAATAGCTCTCGTCTTCTGGGATTGAACTTTACTCCTGATCTGAAATCTGAAATGGAACACGTACATCAAGTCTGTTGCCAAGGTTGCTGGAAAAATGGTAGGATCCTTCTACCGCTCCAGAAGATATCTCATTGCTGATGCTATTCTCTATCTATATAAAAGCCAAGTATGTCCAAGGATGGAGTACTGCTGCCACATCTGGCCAGGAGCTGCTAAAAACAGCCTATCCTGCCTTGACAGAGTATAAAATAGGCTTTGTGGCTTAGTGGGGGATGCCCTTTTCTCTTCCTTGCAACCTCTCTCCCACAAAAGAGATGTTGCGAGCCTGTCTTTGTTTTATCTTTATTTCCATGGCAAGTGCTCGTCTGAGCTCCAATTTCTGGTCCTCCCTCAGCAATCTTTCACGAAAAACACCCGTCTAGCTGAAACCAGTGTCAAAAATTTTCCCCACTCTTTATCTGTGCCTAAATCAAAACGTAGATTCCATGAACAAAGCTTCTTTCTTAGAAGTGTCCGCCTATGGAACTCTCTTCCGTTTGCCTGTTTCCCACCTGACTACAACTTTGACGTCTTCAAGTTCAACATAAACAAATTCCTGATGAACCTCTCCCTTAAGTAAAACACTTTATCAGATCTCCATTACTAATGATTGCTACAATATTATCGCATAGATTACTGTACATGCAATAACCCTTCTCCTCAAGTGTCTTCCGGGTCTTGATTAGGGGTTAGGGTTTCGATTGCTAAAATACAACTTGAACAACTTGTGGTGATTTGAAAACTAAGTTGATAGGTGCAATCTATTTCAATTTGAGAAAAGTTTCAAGAACAAATAGAGCCACAAACGAACTTTCGAATTGAACGTTTCTACTTGCAAAAGTATGCATAGAAGTGCAGGTACAACAATGCAAGTTCAGAGACGATAATTGAATGAAATGGTTCCATGTGTAAAAGTTGTTAGATGTTAGTGTGAGATGGAAGACCGATGAGATTATTAGTGGAACAAAATACTTGGAATTAGAAAAACAAAAAAACTTAGCAAAGCTAAGACAATGTCTATGCTAGAAGTTCTCAATTTATGTAGGAGTTTCAAAGCCTCAGTGAATTATATGAGACAGATGGGCGAACTGTAAAGGAAGCGTGACAGCCAAAAAAATGTAATAAAGCACTGATCAATAAAAACAGACACATGTAATAAATGTGGACGTATCTATCAAAATGAAAATTGCCTGCCTTGTTCATCCTGTAGTCAGAAATACCAATGGGCTAAGGTGTGTCACAGTAAAAAAAAGTAAAAAGGAACCCTGACAAGCAGGTCTACCAAGAACAAAGACTTCACATGCTTATAAAAAATCGATAGAATTCTATTAATATTCAGGACCAGATAAATGACGACTTTGAGAAAATGTCCTTTTATTCAGTTAAAAACATGTTAAAAAGAGCATCAGTCAGAGGCATTTGCCACATTGGATGTAATACTAGAAACCAGGAAAGCGGAGCATGAATTGAAAATTAAGGGGTGGACACAGGTGCAGAAGGGAATACACTTCCCTTACGAACTTTCCAGAAAATATTTCCAGAACTGGTTTTCTTTACTGAATTAAATTGTGACGATCCAGAACTAATTACCCTGATAAAAACTTTGGAGAGAACTAGCTATTAGATGGCTTGATTGGTTTTTCGTTCCTAAAATTAGTTCTGACAATCGATCTGTATGACAGAGGTGTTTCAGATTTTCATCTGACAGTCCCAACTAGGCGTGGATTGCAGTCATTTGGGTTCCTAGTTGCTTGCTATACAGTGCAACAAGAAAATAGGACTAGTCTAAGCTGCAGGATCACTGATGGATGGAAGAAGGATAGAAGCTGATGCTTTGCAATTCCCTGGTTGGTCCTTTCTTAAGGAAGAAACAATCACATACCAACGACAGGCCTTACCTTCCTAATAAAAGGAAATGTGTAGGACTACCACAACAACAGTGGAAGATGAGATAACATGCAAGCAAGATCGGTCACAGTGGGTGAAGTGAAGAAGAAATGATGTTTAAAACTTTGTCATGATCTCTATCTAACACTCCGAATGGGGTGTTACTCAAATGGTCCCTACAACTTGCAAATTGTCAAAACTCCTCAGTCTGTGTTTCCAGATGGATTGGATGTGTGTCAATAACTCAAGATAGTGGGAAACTGTAAAATTCTGAAGTTTGTCACCGATCCCCTAATATAAAATATTTTTCCTTCCTTATGCAAATTTGTACAGATAGTTATGCAAAATGGGCTGATTAAGAAATAAAACTTAACCCATGCAAAAACGTCCATATCTCATAAAAAGATGTTAAACTGTTCATTAAATTTCCATTCATTATGTTATCATAGTTTACCAGCATTGTTAGAAGGATACACATTAAACCATTCTATTTCTATTCATGCTCTTACCCAATTTATAACAACTTTTAGAAGGATAAACATTAAACTATTTCATTAAATTTCCATTCATATTGTTACATAATTTATAACTTTTAGAAGGATAAATATTAAACTATTTCATTCAATTTCTATTCATATTGTTACATAATTTATGAAAACTTTTAGAAGAATACACATTAAACGATTTCATTCAATTTCCATTCAGATTGTTACATGACTTATAACAAACTTTAGAAGGATAAACATTAAACCATTCCATTCAATTTCCATTCATATTATTACACAATTTATAACAACACTTAGAACGATAAACATTACACCATTTCATTCAATTTCCATTAATATTGTTACATAATTTATAACAACATTCAGAAAGGTAAATATTAAACTATTTCATTCAATTTCCATTACATATTGAAACATGATTTATTATAACTTTTAGAAGGATAAACATGAAATTATTTCATTTAATTTCCGTTAATATTGTTACATAATTTTTAGTAAATTTTAGAAGGATACACATTAAACCATTTCATTCAATTTCCATTGATATTTTTACATAATTTATAACAATTTTAGAAGGATAAACATTAAACCATTTCATTCAATTTCCATTTATATTGTAACATAATTAATAAGTATTTTAGAAAGATACACATTAAACCATTTCATCCAATTTCCATTCATATTGTTACATAATTTATAACAAATTTTAGAAGGATAAATATTAAACCATGTCACCAAATTTCCATTCATATTGTTATATAATTTAAAACCATTTAAGAAGTATAATCATTACAGGATTTCATTCAATTTCCATTCATAATTTATGACAACTTTTAGAAGGATAAACATTAAACCGTTTCTTTTAATTTCCATTCATATTGTTACATAATTTATAATACATTTTAGAAGGACAAACATTAAACCATTTTATTTCATTTCCATTCACATTGTTACATAATTTAAAACAACATTTCGAAGGATAAACAGTAAAACATTTCATTCAATTTCCATTCATATTGTTACATAATTTAAAACACTTTAGAAGGATACACATAAAACCATTTCATTCAATTTCCATTCATATTTTTACATGATTTATAACAACTTTTAGAATAATACACATTAAACCATTTCATTCAATTTCCATTCATATTGTTACATAATTTATAGCAAGTTTTAGAAGAATACACATAAACCATTTAATTCAATTTCCATTCATATTGTTACATCATTTATAACAATTTTTAGGAGGATACACATTAAACAATTTCATTCAATTTCCATTCATATTGTTACATAATTTATAACAAGTTTAAGGAGGATACACATTAAACAATTTCATTAAGTTTCCATTCATATTGTGACATAATTTATAACAACTTTTAGGAGGATACACATTAAACCATTTCATTCATTTCCATTCATATTGTTACATCATTTATAACAAAATTTAGAAGGATACACATTACACCATTTCATTCAATTTCTATTTATTCCGGTACACAATTTATGATAACTTTTAGAAGAATGCACATTGACCCATTAAATTCAATTTCCATTCATATTGTTACATAATTTATAACAACTTTAACAAGGATAAACATTAAATAATTTCATTAAATTTTCATTAATATTTTGCATAATTTTTAATAACTTTTACCAGGACACACATTAAACCATTTCATCCAATTTTTATTCATATTGTTACATAATTTATAACAACTTTTGGAAAGATACCCATTAAACCATTTCATTCAATTTCCTTTCATATTGTAACATAATTTATAACAACTTTTAGGAGGATACACATTAAACCATTTCATTCAATTTCAATTCATATTGTTACATAATATGTAATAATTTTTAGAAGGATAAACATTAAACCATTTCATTCAATTTTCTTTTCATATTGTAACATAATTTGTGACAACTTTTAGGAGGATATACATTACACCATTTCATTCAATTTCCATTCATATTGTTACATAAAATGTAATAATTTTAGGAGGATACACATTAAACGATTTCATTCAATTTCCATTCATATTGTTACATAATATGTAATAATTTTTAGAAAGATACACATTAAGCCATTTCATTCAATTTCCTTTCATATTGTAACATAATTTATAACAACTTTTACATTAAAAACTTTCATTCAATTTCCATTCATATTGTTACATAATTTATAACAACTTTCAGAAAGATAAATATTACACGATTTCGTTCAATTTCCATTCATATTGTTACATAATTTATAACCATTTTAGAAGTATAATCATTAACCGATTTCATTACATTACCATTCATATTTTTACATAATTTACAAAAACTTTTAGAAGGATACACATTAAACTATTTCATTCAATTTCTATTTATATTGTTACATAATTTATAACTATTTAAGAAGTATAATAATTAACCGATTTCATTCAATTTCCATTTATATTGTTACATAATTAATAACAATTTAAGGCATATAATCATTAAACGAGTTCATTCAATTTCCATTTATATTTTTACGTAATTAATAACAATTTAAGAAGTATAATCATTAAACGATTTAATTCAATTTCCATTTATATTGTTACATAATTTATAACTATTTAAGAAGTATAATCATTAAACAATTGCATTCAATTTCCATTTATATTGTTACATAATTTATAACTATTTAAGAAATATAATCATTACACGATTTCATTCAATTTCAATTTATATTGTTACATAATTTATAACCATTTAAGAAGTATAATCATTACACGATTTCATTCAATTTCCATTTATATTGTTACATAATTTATAACCATTTAAGAAGTATAATCATTACACGATTTCATTCAATTTCCATTTATATTGTTACATAATTTATAACCATTTAAGAAGTATAATCATTAAACGATTGCATTCAATTTCCATTTATATTGCTACATAATTTATAACCATTTAAGAAGTATAATCAATAAACGATTTCATTCCATTTCCATTAATATTGTTACATAATTTATTACCACTTTAAGAAGTATAATCATTAAACGATTTCATTCAACTTGAATTTATATTGTTACATAATTTATAACAACTTTTAGAAGGATAAATATTACACGATTTAATTCAATTTCCATTCATATTGTTACATAATTATAACAAAATTTAGAAGGATACACATTAAACCATTGCAGTCAATTTCAATTCATATTGTTACATAATTTATAACAACTTTAAGAAGGGTAAATATTACACCATTCATTCAATTTCGACTATATTTTGTTACATAATTCATAATAAATTTGAGAAGGATACACATTAAACCATTTAATTAAATTTCCATTCATATTGTTACATAATTTCTAACAACTTTTAGAGGGATACACATTAAAAAATTTCATTCAATTTTCATTCATATTGTTACATAATTTATAACAACTTTTAGAAGGGTAAATATTATACCATTTCATTCAATTTCCATTACATATTGTAACATAATTTATCATAATTTTAGAAGGATAAGCATGAAATGATTTCATTTAATTTCCACTAAATATTGTTACATGATTTATAATAACTTTTAGAAGGATACACAGTAAACCATTAATTTCAATTTCCATTCATACTGTTACAGAATTTAGAAAAGCTTTAGAAGGATAAACATCAAATCATTTAATTCAATTTCCATTACATATTGTTACATAATTTATAATGAATTCAAGAAGGATAAACATTAAACAATTTCATTCAATTTTCGTTCACATTATTACATAATTATAAAATTTTTTGGAAGGGTAAATATTAAACGATTTCATTTAATTTCCAATATATATAGTTATATAAGTTATGATAACTTTTAGAAGGATGACCATGAAATTATTTCATTCAATTTCTATTACATATTGTTACATAATTTATAACAAATCTTAGAAGGATAAACATTAAACCATTTCATTCAATTTCCATTCATACTGTTACATTAAGTATAATAGATTTTAGAAGGATAAACATTAAACCAATTCATTCAATTTCCATTCATATTGTTACATAATTTATAATAGATATTAGAAGGATACACATTAAACCATTTCAATCAAATTCCCTTCATATTGTTACATTATTTATAATCACTTTAAGAAGGACACACACTAAACCATTTCATTCAATTTCCATTCATATTGTAACATATTTTATAAAAACATTTCCAAGGATACACATAAAACCATTTCTTCCAATTTCCATTCATATAGTTACATAATTTATAACAAATATAGAAGGATAAACATTAAACGATTTCATTCAATTTCCATTCATATTGTTACATAATTTATAACAATATTTAGAAGAATACACATTAAACCATTCCATTCAATTTCCATTCATATTGTAACATAATTAATAACCATTTTTAGACAGATACACATTAAACAATTTCATTCAATTTCCCTTCATAGTGTTACGTAATTTGTAACAAGTTTTAGAAAAATACACATTAAACCATTTCATTCAATTTCCATCCATATTGTAGCATAATTTATAACAAGTGTTAGGAGGATACAATTTATAGCATTTCATTCAATTTTCGTTCATATTGTAACTTTATTTATAACAACTTTTAGGAGGATACACATTAAAAACTTTCATTCAATTTCCATTCATTTTGTTACATAATTTATAACAACTTTTAGAAGGATAAATATTACATGATTTCGTTCAATTTCCATTCATATTGTTACATAATTTATAACCATTTTAGAAGTATAATAATTAACCGATTTCATTACTGTTGTGATAGCAACCACTTATTTGCATATGCGACTAACATAACACTATAAATGGCAAGCCTAGGTTGGCCTTGGGGTGTCTTACTCAAATGCCACCGGAAGTGACGCCCAAGAGCGTACATGTCCTCCCACCAAGACTCTCTGACTCGACACCGTCATTTGTACATATTGTAAATATACCTTTTCTTTAATACACTTATTATTGCGTTATCTTGTTGTTTGTGTCTTCATTGTATTTCCTTACTAATTATTGTTCAACCTTGCAACCACAACAGTTGGCCACGAGATATGAAGCGTCAAATATAACAGTTTGACGAAGAACTATTTAAAAAAAAAAAAAAAGTACAACGCAAAGGTTGACCATTTTTTTTAAGGAATGCAAAGTGTTGACGAGCAAACGGATTTTACGCTAAAGAGAAGTTTAAAAAAAAAAAGCTCTAACGTGGCAAAAGCGACAATTTACGCGGTTTTCTGGGAATTCGACTTGCAAACGAATGTAAAAGTGAATTTTTGTTTGTCGCTACACAACAAATCTTACTAAAGGACCAACTTGCAAACGAAAAGCGAACTTTGTTCTGTCGCAAAAACGACAGGTCAGACCCGTATTACGAAAAGCAAGGAAGTAACCTACGAAAAAAGTTCACCAGTGGATTCTAATTACTGTTCTCCGTAAACAAAACAACAACTAAAGGACTTTTTAATTAATGTTTTGGTTGACGTCGGTACTAAAAGGAAATACCACAGCTAAAACTAAAATTCAAGGAAAGGATTTTTTTTCTTGAAGTTGTCACTGAATAATGGATAATACAGTAAAACGTCACGGAAAAAAAAGGTAATCTCAATTTAAGAGGTATTTTAATTACTAAAATACTAGAGAAAAAAAAACTCAAAGAACTAAATGTACTGCATACATTTATTCAATTGTGACTCGATTAAAAAAAAAAAAAAAAAAAAACCAAACTTTTATTTTGTGGAAAGAGTTACTTATTAGTAAGTGCCTAAAAACGGAAAGTCAATTCCATTTTGTGATTCCAGATAAACCTGTTTTATTTTTTTTTGCAGCGTGACTCGCAAAAAGAATATATTATTGCAAGCAGCGATATTATTATTGAAAACAGGAGCTTACAGCAATTTGCTTTTTTGTTGTAACCCAAACCGGTGTATATGGTACATGGTACAATATTTTTTTAACTACACACTAAAAAAACAAAAAAAAACAAAAAAAAACATGGAAGACTTATCAAAAATGTTCATGCAATTTTTACAAGCACAGGCTGAGCGGGATGAACGCAGACAAGCTACACAAAACGAGCTTTTGCAAACACAAATACAGGCACAGGCTGACCGCGAGGAAAAGAGAGAGGACAGATTATTGAAATGGCAGCAGGAACAAGAAGAAAAGCAGAAAATGGCGCAATTAAAGCAGAAAAAACTGCAATTGGAACAGGAAGAAAGGCATAAGAAACTACAATTGGAATATGAAGAAAGACAAGAGGAACGTTTTGCTAAAACACTGGAACTACTAAAAGTAATCGAGAAAATGTCGATAGTGTTAATTTCTCCCATACAACTATTTTTAATAGCATGGACACATTTCATTATGTGCCTGAGGAAGAGAAGAATTTTGAAGCATACTACACAAGATACGAGGATGTTTTTCAACTGGACTGTAAAAATTGGCCAAATAGTCAGAAAGTGAGCCTCTTACTCAGAAAATTGGGTACATCAGAACACAGCAAATTCGTAGATTACATATTACCTAAAAAAACTGCGGAATTAGAGTTCATGGAAGCTGTAAAATTACTAAAAGAATTATTTAATCCAAATATATCTCTTTTTCATAAAAGATGGCTGTGCATGAATCTAAGAAAGATGGACAACCAAGATTATTTGACATACGCATCAGTTGTCAATAAAAACTGCGATAATTTTAAGCTTGCAGAACTACCGGTAGAAGATTCTAAATGTCTAATCTTCGCTCAAGGGTTAGTTTCCACGAAAAATGCAGAAATACGCAGACGAGTGTTGTCTAAGCTAGAATCTGAGCAAGATTTAACCCTCCAGAAACTAGCAGATGACTGTGAAAGGGCCATTACACTAAAAAAGGATTCAAAAAATATAGAAGAATCCGGAGTGGCATATGTAAGAAAAGTTAGAAAACCATACGCATCAACCAAGAACTTTACAAAGAAAAGCAATGGAACGGGATATTCCAAAGATAATAACCATAAATATAGTACAGAATATAACAAGCCTCTTCCTAGATATAACTGTAAGAGATGTGCAGAAAAGCATTGGGAATCAGATTGTCCTTATAAGAAGAAAAAAATGCTACATTTGTAAGAAGGTGGGACACAAAAGCGATTGCTGCAGATATAAAGATTACACCAGAAAGAGAGTACAGCAAACAAAATCAAATACAAAATTAGACAAAGATCGGCAAAAATACGTAAAAGTGGAAATATTTAAAACATCAATAAAGTTACAACTCGACTCCGGCTCCGATGTTTCTATAATAAACCTGAATACGTGGAAAAAGTTGGGAAAACCGGCCATGATGAAAACTAGTAAAGCAGCCCGGATGGTAACTGGTGGTGGTATAAAATTTGAAGGAGAAGTTGTCCTCCCGATAAAATTGAAAGGGATTTCGAAGAAATTAAAAATATTCGTACTAAAAAATAGTGAAAATCTGTTTGGAATAGATTTAATTGAGAAATTCGGACTATGGGATAAGCCAATCAATACATTCTGTAAGAATGTTCTTCTCCAACAACAGTAAATATAAAAGACGATTTAAAAGAATTATTTCCTGAGGCATTCACGACTAACTTAGGTCGCTGCAATAAATTCAAGGCCTCGTTTGAACGTAAAGAAAACGCCAGCCCAATTTTTAGAAAAAAGCGAAATGTTCCGTTCGTTGGGTTGGAAAAGATTGATAAAGAATTAAATAGATTGGAACAGACGGGAATTCTATCAAAAATAGAACACAGCGAGTGGGCAGCCCCCACCGTATATGTAAAGAAAAAGAATGACGAAGTTAGAGTGTGCGCAGACTTTTCGACCGGCGTCAACTCCCTATTAAAAGATCATCATTACCCCCTACCAAGCCCAGAGGAAATATTCACGAAGTTGAATGGGGGTAATATCTTCTCCAAGATAGACTTGAGCGACACGTATTTGCAAATACCGGTCGAGGAGAATTGCTCAAAAATACTATGCATCAATACGCATAAGGGATTATACAAATACAACCGATTGCCTTTTGGCATCAAAGTAGCGCCTGCCATCTTTCAGCAAGCGATGGACACCATGCTAAATGGTATTGAGTGCGCATGTGCATACCTGGACGACATTGTTGTCAGGAGCAAATCCCTAGAAGAACATAAGGAACATTTGAAACAAGTATTTACTCAAATACAAGAATTCGGCTTTAAAGTAAAAGAAAGTAAATGTGATTTTTGTATGAGCGAGATTAAGTATCTTGGACACATAATAAACAAACATGGACGACGTCCAGACCCAGACAGATCTGCGGCAATAAAAAATATGCCAGCACCCGATAATGTAACAACCTTGCAGAGTTTCTTGGGACTCGCAAATTATTACCAATCTTTTATTGAAGGAATGCATAACTTGCGAGCCCCCTTAAATAATCTGCTTAAAAAGGATACACCGTGGAACTGGACGCAAGAATGTCAAACCGCTTTTGACAAAATAAAGAGCGCACTAACATCCGAATTATTCTTAACGCACTTTGACACAAACTTAAAAATAGTCGTCGCTAGTGATGCTAGCTCCTACGGCTTAGGAACATGCATTCAACATATTATGCCGGATGGGTCTAGAAAACCAATAGCGCACGCTTCGAGAACGCTGATACCAGCCGAAAGGACATATTCACAAATCGAAAAAGAAGCGTTGAGCATAATCTTTGCCGTGACTAAATTTCACCGATATTTATATGGTAGACAATTCATACTTGAAACCGACCATAAACCGTTAGTCACGATCTATGGATCAAAAAAAGGATTGCCGGTATACACCGCAAATAGATTGCTGCGCTGGGATACAATACTACTTAATTACGATTTCCAGCTACAACATCTAGCATCAAAAAGATTTGCCATGCGGATGGACTGTCAAGACTGATACCACAGAAACACAATCTGGAAGAATCAGTCATTGCAGCAATTCGGACAAATGTTGAAGTAAAAAATATGGTAGCAAACATCATTAAGGAACTACCCGTAACTTTGTCGGACATTAAAAGGGAAGCCGAGAAAGACGAATATATAAAGGACATAAAAGAGAAAATTATAACGGACACAAAGGTGCAGGAAGTTTTCTCCATATGTGACGATGTGTTACTGTACAGCGAGAGAGTGGTAATACCCAAAACATTGCAGAATAGGATGTTAAGAGATTTCCACACAGGACATCCGGGGATAAATCGAATGAAGTCGTTAATGAGAAGCTACGTGTACTGGCGTAACATGGACACTGACATAGCGACAACAATTGATAAATGTAAAGGATGCCAGTTAGCGACAAAATCTCCACCTATAGTACACAAACCTTGGCCGAAAACCGACCAACCATGGTCGAGAATCCACATGGACTTCGCTGGTCCAGTAGGTGAAAACTATTATTTAATTGTAGTGGATAGTTTCACAAAATGGCCGGAGGTAATGCGTTGCAGGAATCCAACAACGAACAACTCAATAGGGTTCCTACACGAGTTGTTTGCAAGATTCGGTGTACCAGACACACTGGTCACTGACAACGGAACGCAGTTCACATCCGCAGAGTTTAAGGAATTTTGCGACACGTTCCGAGTGAAGCACATCACGACTCCGCCGTATCATCCAAGGTCGAACGGCCTCGCGGAAAGGTTCGTGGACACGCTAAAACGAGCGTTAAAGAAATCCATTGGAACACCAACAGAAAAAGCTTTGCAACAATTCTTGCAAGTATATAGGATTACACCACATCCTAGTACACCATCAAACATATCACCAGCTGATCTAATGTTTGCCAGAAAGGTAAAATCAGCGTTTGACAAACTATTGCCAAGGCAGGCAATTATCCAAAACACTACACACACGAGAAGAAAGAAATATAACTCGGGAGATCGAGTATATTTTAAGTGCTACAGAAATAACACATCTTACTGGGAATGTGGAGTAGTGGATAAACGCATTGGTGATTGTACATACATGATTAAAGGTCCACAGAATATACATAAAAGAGACCTAAATCAGATAAAAAAACGTCATATCCAAGATGATGATGATACGACAACAGTCGAAGAGGAGGACACCATAGATATCATATACGAATCTTTTAATTTGGAACCGCCTCAAAATGCACCTGAACCCCGAAGATCAGGTAGGAAAAGAAAAGTGAATGAACCATTAATGGTAAACCCAAAAAGAAAAAGATATTGAAATCTGTGTGACTTCAAATCTTGGGAGGGGGGTGTTGTGGTGGCAACCACTTATTTGCATATGCGAATAACATAACACTATAAATGGCAAGCCTAGGTTGGCCTTGGGGTGTCTTACTCAAATGCCACCGGAAGTGACGCCCAAGAGCGTACATGTCCTCCCACCAAGACTCTCTGACTCGACACCGTCATTTGTACATATTGCAAATATACCTTTTCTTTAATACACTTATTATTGCGTTATCTTGTTGTTTGCGTCTCCATTGTATTTCCTTACTAATTATTGTTCAACCTTGCAACCACAACAATTACATTACCATTCATATTTTTACATAATTTACAAAAACTTTAAAAGGATACACATTAAACAATGTCATTCAATTTCCATTCATATTGTTACATAATTTATAACTATTTAAGAAATATCACCATTAAACGATGTAATTCAATTTCCATTTATATTGTTACATAATTTATAACCATTTAAGAAGTATAATAATTAACCGATTTCATTCAATTTCATTCATTACATAATTAATAACAATTTAAGACATATAACCATTAAACGAGTTCATTCAATTTCCATTTATATTGTTACATAATTAATAACAATTAAAGAAGTATAATAATTAAATGATTTCATTCAATTTCCATTTACATTGTTACATAATTTATAATCACTTTAAGAAGTATAATCATTAAACGATTTAATTCAATTTCCATTTATATTGTTACATAATTTATAACCATTTAAGAAGTATAATCATTACACGATTTCATTCAATTTCCATTGATATTGTTACAAATAATTTATAACCATTTAAGAAGTATAATCATTAAACGATTTTATTCCATTTCCATTAATATTGTTACATAATTTATAACCACTTTAAGAAGTATAATCATTAAACGATTTCATTCAATTTGAATTTATATTGTTACATAATTTATAACAACTTTTAGAAGGATAAATATTACACGATTTAATTCAATTTCCATTCATATTGTTACATAATTATAACAAAATTTAGAAGGATACATTAAACCATTGCAGTCAATTTCAATTCATATTGTTACATAATTTATAACAACTTTAAGAAGGGTAAATATTACACCATTCATTCAATTTCGACTATATTTTGTTACATAATTCATAATAAAGTTGAGAAGGATACACATTAAACCATTAAATTAAATTTCCATTCATATTGTTACATAATTTCTAACAAATTTTAGAGGGATACACATTAAAAAATTTCATTCAATTTTCATTCATATTGTTACATAATTTATAACAACTTTTAGAAGGGTAAATATTATACCATTTCATTCAGTTTCCATTATATATTGTTACATAATTTATCATAATTCTAGAAGGATAAAAATGAAATTATTTCATTTAATTTCCACTAAATATTGTTACATGATTTATAATAACTTTTAGAAGGATACACAGTACACCATTAATTTCAATTTCCATTCATACTGTTACATAATTTATAAAAACTTTAGAAGGATAAACATCAAATCATTTAATTCAATTTCCATTACATATTGTTACATAATTTATAATGAATTCAAGAAGGATAAACATTAAACAAGTTCATTCAATTTTCATTCACATTATTACATAATTATAAAAATTTTTAGAAGGGTAAATATTAAACGATTTCATTTAATTTCCAATATATATAGTTGGATAAATTATGAAAACTTTTAGAAGGATGACCATGAAATTATTTCATTCAATTTCTATTACATATTGTTACATAATTTATAACAAATTTTAGAAGGATAAACATTAAACCATTTCATTCAATTTCCATTCATACTGTTACATTAATTATAATAGATTTTAGAAGGATAAACATTAAACCAATTCATTCAATTTCCCTTCATATTGTTACATTATTTATAATCACTTTAAGAAGGACACACACTAAACCATTTCATTCAATTTCCATTCATATTGTAACATATTTTATAAAAACATTTCCAAGGATACACATAAAACCATTTCTTCCAATTTCCATTCATATAGTTACATAATTTATAACAAATATAGAAGGATAAACATTAAACGATTTCATTTAATTTCCATTCATATTGTTACATAATTTATAACAATATTTAGAAGAATACACATTAAACCATTCCATTCAATTTCCATTCATATTGTAACATAATTAATAACCATTTTTAGACAGATACACATTAAACAATTTCATTCAATTTCCATTCATAGTGTTACATAATTTATAACAAGTTTTAGAAAAATACACATTAAACCATTTCATTCAATTTCCATACATATTGTAGCATAATTTATAACAAGTGTTAGGAGGATACAATTTATAGCATTTCATTCAATTTTCGTTCATATTGTAACTTTATTTATAACAACTTTTAGGAGGATACACATTAAAAACTTTCATTCAATTTCCATTCATTTTGTTACATAATTTATAACAACTTTTAGAAGGATAAATATTACACGATTTCGTTCAATTTCCATTCATATTGTTACATAATTTATAACCATTTTAGAAGTATAATAATTAACCGATTTCATTTCTGTTACTTATTTGCATATGCGAA
Organism: Euprymna scolopes; assembly: GCF_053919585.1. NCBI lineage: Eukaryota > Metazoa > Mollusca > Cephalopoda > Sepiida > Sepiolidae > Euprymna > Euprymna scolopes. The sequence goes on from NC_136488.1 coordinate 110,880,499, forward strand.
TAACATTACACTATAAATGGCAAGCCTAGGTTGGCCTTGGGGTGTCTTACTCAAATGCCACCGGAAGTGACGCCCAAGAGCGTACATGTCCTCCCACCAAGACTCTCTGACTCGACACCGTCATTTGTACATATTGTAAATATACCTTTTCTTTAATACACTTATTATTGCGTTATCTTGTTGTTTGTGTCTTCATTGTATTTCCTTACTAATTATTGTTCAACCTTGCAACCACAACAGTTGGCGACGAGATATGAAGCGTCAAATATAACAGTTTGACGAAGAACTATTTAAAAAAAAAAAAAAAGTACAACGCAAAGGTTGACCATTTTTTTTAAGGAATGCAAAGTGTTGACGAGCAAACGGATTTTACGCTAAAGAGAAGTTTAAAAAAAAAAAGCTCTAACGTGGCAAAAGCGACAATTTACGCGGTTTTCTGGGAATTCGACTTGCAAACGAATGTAAAAGTGAATTTTTGTTTGTCGCTACACAACAAATCTTACTAAAGGACCAACTTGCAAACGAAAAGCGAACTTTGTTCTGTCGCAAAAACGACAGGTCAGACCCGTATTACGAAAAGCAAGGAAGTAACCTACGAAAAAAGTTCACCAGTGGATTCTAATTACTGTTCTCCGTAAACAAAACAACAACTAAAGGACTTTTTAATTAATGTTTTGGTTGACGTCGGTACTAAAAGGAAATACCACAGCTAAAACTAAAATTCAAGGAAAGGATTTTTTTTCTTGAAGTTGTCACTGAATAATGGATAATACAGTAAAACGTCACGGAAAAAAAAGGTAATCTCAATTTAAGAGGTATTTTAATTACTAAAATACTAGAGAAAAAAAAACTCAAAGAACTAAATGTACTGCATACATTTATTCAATTGTGACTCGATTAAAAAAAAAAAAAAAAAAAAAACAAACTTTTATTTTGTGGAAAGAGTTACTTATTAGTAAGTGCCTAAAAACGGAAAGTCAATTCCATTTTGTGATTCCAGATAAACCTGTTTTATTTTTTTTTGCAGCGTGACTCGCAAAAAGAATATATTATTGCAAGCAGCGATATTATTATTGAAAACAGGAGCTTACAGCAATTTGCTTTTTTGTTGTAACCCAAACCGGTGTATATGGTACATGGTACAATATTTTTTTAACTACACACTAAAAAAACAAAAAAAAACAAAAAAAAACATGGAAGACTTATCAAAAATGTTCATGCAATTTTTACAAGCACAGGCTGAGCGGGATGAACGCAGACAAGCTACACAAAACGAGCTTTTGCAAACACAAATACAGGCACAGGCTGACCGCGAGGAAAAGAGAGAGGACAGATTATTGAAATGGCAGCAGGAACAAGAAGAAAAGCAGAAAATGGCGCAATTAAAGCAGAAAAAACTGCAATTGGAACAGGAAGAAAGGCATAAGAAACTACAATTGGAATATGAAGAAAGACAAGAGGAACGTTTTGCTAAAACACTGGAACTACTAAAAAGTAATCGAGAAAATGTCGATAGTGTTAATTTCTCCCATACAACTATTTTTAATAGCATGGACACATTTCATTATGTGCCTGAGGAAGAGAAGAATTTTGAAGCATACTACACAAGATACGAGGATGTTTTTCAACTGGACTGTAAAAATTGGCCAAATAGTCAGACAGTGAGCCTCTTACTCAGAAAATTGGGTACATCAGAACACAGCAAATTCGTAGATTACATATTACCTAAAAAAACTGCGGAATTAGAGTTCATGGAAGCTGTAAAATTACTAAAAGAATTATTTAATCCAAATATATCTCTTTTTCATAAAAGATGGCTGTGCATGAATCTAAGAAAGATGAACAACCAAGATTATTTGACATACGCATCAGTTGTCAATAAAAACTGCGATAATTTTAAGCTTGCAGAACTAACGGTAGAAGATTTTAAATGTCTAATCTTCGCTCAAGGGTTAGTTTCCACGAAAAATGCAGAAATACGCAGACGAGTGTTGTCTAAGCTGGAATCTGTGAAGATTTAACCCTCCAGAAACTAGCAGATGACTGTGAAAGGGCCATTACACTAAAAAAGGATTCAAAAAATATAGAAGAATCCGGAGTGGCATATGTAAGAAAAGTTAGAAAACCATACGCATCAACCAAGAACTTTACAAAGAAAAGCAATGGAACGGGATATTCCAAAGATAATAACCATAAATATAGTACAGAATATAACAAGCCTCTTCCTAGATATAACTGTAAGAGATGTGCAGAAAAGCATTGGGAATCAGATTGTCCTTATAAGAAGAAAAAAATGCTACATTTGTAAGAAGGTGGGACACAAAAGCGATTGCTGCAGATATAAAGATTACACCAGAAAGAGAGTACAGCAAACAAAATCAAATACAAAATTAGACAAAGATCGGCAAAAATACGTAAAAGTGGAAATATTTAAAACATCAATAAAGTTACAACTCGACTCCGGCTCCGATGTTTCTATAATAAACCTGAATACGTGGAAAAAGTTGGGAAAACCGGCCATGATGAAAACTAGTAAAGCAGCCCGGATGGTAACTGGTGGTGGTATAAAATTTGAAGGAGAAGTTGTCCTCCCGATAAAATTGAAAGGGATTTCGAAGAAATTAAAAATATTCGTACTAAAAAATAGTGAAAATCTGTTTGGAATAGATTTAATTGAGAAATTCGGACTATGGGATAAGCCAATCAATACATTCTGTAAGAATGTTCTTCTCCAACAACAGTAAATATAAAAGACGATTTAAAAGAATTATTTCCTGAGGCATTCACGACTAACTTAGGTCGCTGCAATAAATTCAAGGCCTCGTTTGAACTTAAAGAAAACGTCAGCCCAATTTTTAGAAAAAAGCGAAATGTTCCGTTCGCTGGGTTGGAAAAGATTGATAAAGAATTAAATAGATTGGAACAGACGGGAATTCTATCAAAAATAGAACACAGCGAGTGGGCAGCCCCCACCGTATACGTAAAGAAAAAGAATGACGAAGTTAGAGTGTGCGCAGACTTTTCGACCGGCGTCAACTCCCTATTAAAAGATCACCATTACCCCCTACCAAGCCCAGAGGAAATATTCACGAAGTTGAATGGGGGTAATATCTTCTCCAAGATAGACTTGAGCGACACGTATTTGCAAATACCGGTCGAGGAGAATTGCTCAAAAATACTATGCATCAATACGCATAAGGGATTATACAAATACAACCGATTGCCTTTTGGCATCAAAGTAGCGCCTGCCATCTTTCAGCAAGCGATGGACACCATGCTAAATGGTATTGAGTGCGCATGTGCATACCTGGACGACATTGTTGTCAGGAGCAAATCCCTAGAAGAACATAAGGAACATTTGAAACAAGTATTTACTCGAATACAAGAATTCGGCTTTAAAGTAAAAGAAAGTAAATGTGACTTTTGTATGAGCGAGATTAAGTATCTTGGACACATAATAAACAAACATGGACGACGTCCAGACCCAGACAGATCTGCGGCAATAAAAAATATGCCAGCACCCGATAATGTAACAACCTTGCAGAGTTTCTTGGGACTCGCAAATTATTACCAATCTTTTATTGAAGGAATGCATAACTTGCGAGCCCCCTTAAATAATCTGCTTAAAAAGGATACACCGTGGAACTGGACGCAAGAATGTCAAACCGCTTTTGACAAAATAAAGAGCGCACTAACATCCGAATTATTCTTAACGCACTTTGACACAAACTTAAAAATGGTCGTCGCTAGTGACGCTAGCTCCTACGGCTTAGGAGCATGCATTCAACATATTATGCCGGATGGGTCTAGAAAACCAATAGCGCACGCTTCGAGAACGCTGATACCAGCTGAAAGGGCATATTCACAAATCGAAAAAGAAGCGTTGAGCATAATCTTTGCCGTGACTAAATTTCACCGATATTTATATGGTAGACAATTCATACTTGAAACCGACCATAAACCGTTAGTCACGATCTATGGATCAAAAAAAGGATTGCCGGTATACACCGCAAATAGATTGCTGCGCTGGGGTTCAATACTACTTAATTACGATTTCCAGCTACAACATCTAGCATCAAAAAAGATTTGCCATGTGGATGGACTGTCAAGACTGATACCACAGAAACACAATCTGGAAGAATCAGTCATTGCAGCAATTCGGACAAATGTTGAAGTAAAAAATACGGTAGCAAACATCATTAAGGAACTACCCGTAACTTTGTCGGATATTAAAAGGGAAGCCGAGAAAGACGAATATATAAAGGACATAAAAGAGAAAATTATAACGGACACAAAGGTGCAGGAAGTTTTCTCCATATGTGACGATGTGTTACTGTACAGCGAGAGAGTGGTAATACCCAAAACATTGCAGAATAGGATGTTAAGAGATTTCCACACAGGACATCCGGGGATAAATCGAATGAAGTCGTTAATGAGAAGCTACGTGTACTGGCGTAACATGGACACTGACATAGCGACAACAATTGATAAATGTAAAGGATGCCAGTTAGCGACAAAATCTCCACCTATAGTACACAAACCTTGGCCGAAAACCGACCAACCATGGTCGAGAATCCACATGGACTTCGCTGGTCCAGTAGGTGAAAACTATTATTTAATTGTAGTGGATAGTTTCACAAAATGGCCGGAGGTAATGCGTTGCAGGAATCCAACAACGAATAACTAGGTTGGCCTTGGGGTGTCTTACTCAAATGGCACCGGAAGTGACGCCGGAGAGCGTACATGTCCTCCCACCAAGACTCTGACTCGACACCGTCATTTGTACATATTGTAAATATACCTTTTCTTTAATACACTTATTATTGCGTTATCTTGTTGTTTGCGTCTTCATTGTATTTCCTTACTAATTATTGTTCAACCTTGCAACCACAACAATTACATTACCATTCATATTTTTACATAATTTACAAAAACTTTTAGATGGATACACATTAAACAATTTCATTCAATTTCCATTCATATAGTTACATAATTTATAACTATTTAAGAAGTATCACCATTAAACGATGTAATTCAATTTCCATTTATATTGTTACATAATTTATAACCATTTAAGAAGTATAATAATTAACCGATTTCATTCAATTTCATTCATTACATAATTAATAACAATTTAAGACATATAACCATTAAACGAGTTCATTCAATTTCCATTTATATTGTTACATAATTAATAACAATTAAAGAAGTATAATCATTAAATGATTTCATTCAATTTCCATTGATATTGTTACATAATTTATAACCATTTAAGAAGTATAATCATTACACGATTTCATTCAATTTCCATTGATATTGTTACATAATTTATAACCATTTAAGAAGTATAATCATTAAACGATTTCATTCAATTTCCATTAATATTGTTACATAATTTATAACCACTTTAAGAAGTATAATCATTAAACGATTTCATTCAATTTGAATTTATATTGTTACATAATTTATAACAACTTTTAGAAGGATAAATATTACACGATTTAATTCAATTTCCATTAATATTGTTACATAATTATAACAAAATTTAGAAGGATACACATTAAACCATTGCAGTCAATTTCAATTCATATTGTTACATAATTTATAACAACTTTAAGAAGGGTTAATATTACACCATTCATTCAATTTCGACTATATGTTGTTACATAATTCATAATAAATTTGAGAAGGATACACATTAAACCATTAAATTAAATTTCCATTCATATTGTTACATAATTTCTAACAAATTTTAGAGGGATGCACATTAAAAAATCTCATTCAATTTTCATTCATATTGTTACATAATTTATAACAACTTTTAGAAGGGTAAATATTATACCATTTTATTCAGTTTCCATTACATATTGTTATATTATTTATCATAATTCTAGGAGGATAAACATGAAATTATTTCATTTAATTTCCACTAAATATTGTTACATGATTTATAATAACTTTTAGAATGATACACAGTACACCATTAATTTCAATTGTCATTCATACTGTTACATAATTTATAAAAACTTTAGAAGGATAAACATCAAATCATTTAATTCAATTTCCATTACATATTGTTACATAATTTATAATGAATTCAAGAAGGATAAACATTAAACAATTTCATTCAATTTTCATTCAAATTATTACATAATTATAAAATTTTGTAGAAGGGTAAATATTAAACGATTTCATTTAATTTCCAATATATATAGTTATATAAATTATGATAACTTTTAGAAGGATGACCATGAAATTATTTCATTCAATTTCTATTACATATTGTTACATAATTTATAACAAATTTTAGAAGGATAAACATTAAACCATTTCATTCAATTTCCATTCATATTGTTACATAATTTATAATAGATATTAGAAGGATACACATTAAACCATTTCAATCAATTTCCATTCATATTGTTACATTATTTATAATCACTTTGAGAAGGACACACACTAAACCATTTCATTCAATCTCCATTCATATTGTAACATATTTTATAAAAAACATTTCCACTGATACACATAAAAACATTTCCACTGATACACATAAAACCATTTCATCCAATTTCCATTCATATAGTTACATAATTTATAACAAATATAGAAGGATAAACATTAAACGATTTCATTCAATTTCCATTCATATTGTTACATAATTTATAACAAGTTTTAGAAGAATACACATTAAACCATTCCATTCAATTTCCTTTAATATTGTAACAATAATTAATAACCATTTTTAGACAGATACACATTAAACAATTTCATTCAATTTCCATTCATAGTGTTACATAATTTATAACAAGTTTTAGAAGAATACACATTAAACCATTTCATTCAATTTCCATCCATATTGTAGCATAATTTAGAAGGATACAATTTATAGCATTTCATTCAATTTTCGTTCGTATTGTAACTTTATTTATAACCACTTTTAGAAAGATACACATTAAACCATTTCATTTAATTTCCATTCATATTGTTACATAATTTATATATTTTTAGAAGGATACACATTAAACCATTTCATTCAATTCCTATTTATATTGTTACATAATTTATAACCATTTAAGAAGTGTAATCATTAAACGATTTCATTCAATTTCCATTTATATTGTTAGATAATTTATAACCATTTAAGAAGTATAATCATTAAACGATTTCATTCAATTTCCATTTATATTGTTACATAATTTATAACCATTTAAGAAGTATAATCATTAAAAGATTTCTTTCAATTTCCATTTATATTGCTACATATTTTACAGCAACTTTTAGAAGGATAAACATTACACGATTTTATTCAATTTCTATTCATTTTGTTACATAATTATAACAAACTTTAGAAGGATACACATTAAACCAATTCATATTGTTAGGTAATTTATAACAACTTTAAGAAGGGTAAATATTACACCATTCATTTAATTTCCAGTATACATTGTTACATAATTTATAATAAATTTGAGAAAGATACACATTAAACAATTTCAATAAACACACACCATTTAATTAATTTTACATTCATACTGTTTCATAATTTATAAAAACTTTAGAAGGATATACATTAAATCATTTCATTCAATTTCCATTCATATTGTTACATAATTTATAACAACTTTTAGAAGTATACACATAAAACCATTTAATTCAATTTTCATTCATATTGTTACATTATTTATTCAAGAAGGATTAACATTAAACCATTTCATTCAATTTCAATTCATGTTGTTACATAATTTTTAACAACTTTTAGAAGGATACATATTAAACCATTTCATTCAATTTCCTTTTATATTGTTATGTGATTTATGACAACTTTCAGAAGGATACACATTATACCATTTCATTCAGTTTCTATTCATATTGTTTTATTATTTATAATAAATTTTAGAAGGATAAACATTAAACCATTTCATTTTATTTCCATTCACATTGTTACATAATTTAAAACAACATTTCGAAGATAAACAGTAAACCATTTCATTCAATTTCCATCCATATTTTTACATGATTTATAACAACTTTTAGAATAATACACATTAAACAATTTCATTCAATTTCCATTCATATTGTTACATAATTTATAAAAATCTTTACACATTAAACCATTTCATTCAATTTCTATTTATTCCGGTACACAATTTATGATAACTTTTAGAAGGATGCACATTGACACATTAAATCCAATTTCCATTCATATTGTTACATAATTTATAACAACTTTAACAAGAATAAACATTAAACAATTTCATTAAATTTTCATTCATATTTTGCATAATTTTTAATAACTTTTACCAGGACACACATGAAACCATTTCAACCAATTTTCATTCATATTGTTACATAATTTATAACAGCCTTTGGAAAGATACTCATTAAACGATTTCATACAATTTCCATTAATATTGTTACATAATATGTAATAATTTTTAGAAGGATACACATTAAGCCATTTCATTCAATTTCCTTTCATATTGTAACATAATTTATAACAACTTGTCGGAGGATACACATTAAACAATTTCATTAAATTTCCATTCATATTGCTACATAATATGTAAGAAGTTTAAGAAGGATACACATTAAGCCATTTCATTCAATTTCCTTTCATATTGTAACATAATTTATAACAACTTTTAGGAGGATACACATTAAACCATTTCATTCAATTTCAATTCATATTGTTACATAATATGTAATAATTTTAAGGAGGATACACATTAAACCATTTCATTTAATTTTCTTTTCATATTGTAACATAATTTATGACAACTTTTAGAAGGATACACATTAAACAATTTCATTCAATTTCCATTAATATTGTTACATAATATGTAATAATTTTAGAAGGATACACATTAAACCATTCACTTCAATTTCTGATCATATTGTAAGATAATTTATAACAACTTTTAGGAGGATACACATTAAACGATTTCATTCAATTTCCATTCATATTGTTACATAATATGTAATAATTTTTAGAAAGACACACATTAAGCCATTTCATTCAATTTCCTTTCATATTGTAACATAATTTATAACAACTTTTAGGAGGATACACATTAAAAACTTTAATTCAATTTCCATTCATATTCTTACATAATTTATAACAACTTTCAGAAGGATAAATATTACACGATTTCGTTCAATTTCCATTCATATTGTTACATAATTTATAACCATTTTAGAAGTATAATCATTAACCGATTTCATTACATTACCATTCATATTTTTACATAATTTACAAAAACGTTTAGAAGGATACACATTAAACTATTTCATTCAATTTCCATTTATATTGTTACATAATTCATAACTATTAAAGAAGTCAACCATTAAACGATGTCATTCAATTTCCATTTATATTATTACATAATTAATAACAATTTAAGAAGTATAATCATTAAACGAGTTCATTCAATTTCCATTTATATTATTACATAATTTATAACAACTTTAACAAGAATAAACATTAAACAATTTCATTAAATTTTCATTCATATTTTGCATAATTTTTAATAACTTTTACCAGGACACACATGAAACCATTTCAACCAATTTTCATTCATATTGTTACATAATTTATAACAACTTTTGGAAAGATACTCATTAAACGATTTCATACAATTTCCATTAATATTGTTACATAATGTGTAATAATTTTTAGAAGGATACACATTAAGCCATTTCATTCAATTTCCTTTCATATTGTAACATAATTTATAACAACTTGTCGGAGGATACACATTAAACGATTTCATTAAATTTCCATTCATATTGCTACATAATATGTAAGAAGTTTAAGAAGGATACACATTAAGCCATTTCATTCAATTTCCTTTCATATTGTAACATAATTTATAACAACTTTTAGGAGGATACACATTAAACCATTTCATTCAATTTCAATTCATATTGTTACATAATATGTAATAATTTTTTGGAGGATAAACATTAAACCATTTCATTTAATTTTCTTTTCATATTGTAACATAATTTATGACAACTTTTAGAAGGATACACATTACACCATTTCATTCAATTTCCATTAATATTGTTACATAATATGTAATAATTTTAGATGGATACACATTAAACCATTCACTTCAATTTCTGATCATATTGTAAGATAATTTATAACAACTTTTAGGAGGATACACATTAAACTATTTCATTCAATTTCCATTCATATTGTTACATAATATGTAATAATTTTTAGAAAGACACACATTAAGCCATTTCATTCAATTTCCTTTCATATTGTAACATAATTTATAACAACTTTTAGGAGGATACACATTAAAAACTTTCATTCAATTTCCATTCATATTCTTACATAATTTATAACAACTTTCAGAAGAATAAATATTACACGATTTCGTTCAATTTCCATTCATATTGTTACATAATTTATAACCATTTTAGAAGTATAATCATTAACCGATTTCATTACATTACCATTCATATTTTTACATAATTTACAAAAACGTTTAGAAGGATACACATTAAACTATTTCATTCAATTTCCATTTATATTGTTACATAATTCATAACTATTAAAGAAGTCAACCATTAAACGATGTCATTCAATTTCCATTTATATTATTACATAATTAATAACAATTTAAGAAGTATAATCATTAAACGAGTTCATTCAATTTCCATTTATATTGTTACATAATTTATAATCACTTTAAGTAGTATAATCATTAAACGATTTAATTCAATTTCCATTGATATTGTTACATAATTTATAACCATTTAAGAAGTATAATCATTACACGATTTCATTCAATTTCCATTGATATTGTTACATAATTTATAACCATTTAAGAAGTATAATCATTAAACGATTGCAATCAATTTCCATTTATATTGGTACATAATTTATCACCATTTAAGAAGTATAATCATTACACGATTTCATTCAATTTCCATTTATATTGTTACATAATTTATAACCATTTAAGAAGTATAATCATTACACGATTTCATTCAATTTCCATTCATATTGTTACATAACTTATAAACACTTTAAGAAGTATAATCATTAAACGATTTCATTCAATTTGAATTTATATTGTTACATAAATATAACAACTTTTAGAAGGATAAATATTACACGATTTAATTCAATTTCCATTCATATTGTTACATAATTATAACAAAATTTAGAAGGATACACATTAAACCATTGCAGTCAATTTCAATTTATATTGTTACATAATTTATAACAATTTTAAGAAGGGTAAATATTACACCATTCATTCAATTTCGACTATATTTTGTTACATAATTCATAATAAATTTGAGAAGGATACACATTAAACCATTTAATTAAATTTCCATTCATATTGTTACATAATTTCTAACAACTTTTAGAGGGATACACATTAAAAAGTTTCATTCAATTTTCATTCATATTGTTACATAATTTATAAAAACTTTTAGAAGGGTAAATATTATACCATTTCCTCAAATTTCCATTACATATTGTAACATAATTTATCATAATTTTAGAAAGATAAACATGAAATTATTTCATTTAATTTCCACTAAATATTGTTACATGATTTATAATAACTTTTAGAAGGATACACAGTACACCATTAATTTCAATTTCCATTCATACTGTTACATAATTTATAAAAACTTTAGAAGGATAAACATCAAATCATTTAATTCAATTTCCATTACATATTGTTCCATAATTTATAATGAATTCAAAAAGGATAAACATTAAACAATTTCATTCAATTTTCATTCACATTATTACATAATTATAAAATTTTTTAGAAGGGTAAATATTAAACGATTTCATTTAATTTCCAATATATATACTTAGATAAATTATGAAAACTTTTAGAAGGATGACCATGAAATTATTTTATTCAATTTCTATTCATATTGTTACATAATTTATAACAAATCTTAGAAGGATAAACATTAAACCATTTCATTCAATTTCCATTCATACTGTTACATTAAGTATAATAGATTTTAGAAGGATAAACATTAAAACAATTCATTCAATTTCCTTTCATATTGTTACATTATTTATAATAGATATTAGAAGGATACACATTAAACCATTTCATTCAATTTCCATTCATATGGTTACATTATTTATAATCACTTTAAGAAGGACACACACTAAACCATTTCATTCATTTTCCATTCATATTGTAACATATTTTATAAAAACTTATCCAATAATACACATAAAACCATTTCATCCAATTTCCATTCATATAGTTACATAATTTATAACAAATATAGAAGGATAAACATTAAACGATTTCATTCAATTTCCATTCATATTGTTACATAATTTATAACAAGTTTTAGAAGAATACACATTAAACCATTCCATTCAATTTCCATTCATATTGTAACATAATTAATAACCATTTTTAGACAGATACACATTAAACAATTTCATTCAATTTCCATTCATAGTGTTACATAATTTATAACAAGTTTTAGAAGAATACACATTAAACCATTTCATTCACTGTCCATTCATATTGTAGCATAATTTAGAAGGATGCAATTTATAGCATTTCATTCAATTTTCGTTCATATTGTAATTTTATTTATAACCACTTTTAGAAGGATACACATTAAACCATTTCATTCAATTTCCATTCATACTGTTACATAATTTATATCGCCCGGCAGTGATAAAACGTCTTGAAGACCAAGAAGCTCCCATGAATACACTCATGGCCCATATCACATTTGATCAAATGAGGGGCACCATTATGACTACAGAAGGTGATCTGTTAACTGAAATAAATGCATCAGTAATCCCATTCTCACCAAAACCAGATCCCAGACAAGCTGTCAATATCCCTAGGAGTTGTAGTACAACGCTAAAGGTTTTTCCCGACAATAGTGCCGCCATTTCTCTTGGGGGACCAAAGCATTTAATCAAAATGGGCCTCACAGATATTAGTCTTGTCCAATCAAGAAAGATCATACGAACAGTTGGAGGTTTCACACTCATGTGTCAGGGTTGACTACCAGTTGAGTTTGTGGTCAGAGGGAAAACAACTAAACAAGCCCTCTACATATGCAAGGGCATACAACGGCTTTATCTCAGCAGAGCAGCCTGCATCGATGTGGGAATATTGCGCAAACATTTTCCAAACCCTTTAGCAGACGTACAGGAAGAGGTAGACATCGAGTCTAAAAAGTGTGTAGATCAATTGCCAAATCGCCCCAAAAACCTCCCTTTTCCCGCAACAGAAGATAACATAGGCAAACTTAAGAGCTGGCTCCTAGAAAAGTTTTCCAAAACGACATTCAACAAAGATGGGATATTTCCAGCCATGTCCGGCCCAGCTGCCCACATTCACCTCAAAGAGGGAGCAATCCCTAAAGCCAGGCATAACCCAATTCCTGTACCCTTCCACTTCAAGGAACCAGTAAGACAAGCCCTTTGGAAGGATGTAGAAAAAGGTATCATAGCTCCAGTACCCGTGGGTATGCCTACTGATTGGTGCAGTACTATGGTAATAACTGCCAAAAAGAATGGTAATCCACGGAGAATAATAGATTACCAACACCTTAACTCTCAATGCAAGCGAGAAACCCACCATACTGGGTCGCCATTCCAGTTGGCACTGCAAGTGCCACCTAGAAGAAAGAAAACAGTCCTAGACGCTGTTGATGGATACCACTCGATTCTCTTAGACAAAGAATCTCAACCATTAACCACCTTCATAACTGAGTGGGGAAGATACATGTATCTTAGGATGCCTCAAGGATATGTCGCATCTGGGGATGCTTACACTCGCAGATACGATGAGATAATAAAAGATATCCCACGCAAGGTGAAGATAGTAGATGATACCCTGCTATATGACTCTAGCATTGAGGGAGCTTTTTATCATACCTTCGATTTTCTGCTCCAATGTGCTAAGAATGGAATTGTGCTCAACACCGACAAATTCCAATTCTGTCAGGATGTCGTACAATTTGGAGGCCTCCAGATAACTTCTTCAGGAGTGACCCCTTCTGAGTCCATGATACAAGCGATACAGGATTTTCCAGTCCCAAGGACAATTACTGATGCCAGATCATGGTTTGGGCTTGTCAACCAAGTAGCCTGGGCATATTCACTGGGTCCAGTTATGGTGCCTTTTCGGGACCTCGTCAAACAAAACTCCAAATTTGCTTGGAATCAAAACCTTGAAGACGCATTCAAAGATTCCAAGCGAGTTATAATTCACCTAGTCCAGAAGGGGGTAGCAACATTCGACAAAGACAGAGCAACTTGCCTTGCTCCAGATTGGAGCAAAGAAGGAATGGGCTTCCTACTCCTACAAAAACATTGCCAATGTACCATGGAAAAAGCCCCAATCTGCTGTTCCGAAGGTTGGCATCTGATATATGCTGGCAGCAGATTTTGCACGGATGCTGAGCGCAGATACGCACCAATAGAGGGTGAGGCAGCAGCAATAGCATGGGCATTGGAGAAATGCTGTATGTTCGTCATGGGTTCTCCAAACATCATAGTGGTCACAGACCATGAACCTCTGAAGGGGATATTTGGCGATCGTGATCTGAGCAAGATCCAAAACCCCCGGCTCTTTAGACTAAAGGAAAAGACCCTGAGATACAGATTTACCATACAGCATTGCCCCGGGAAGTGGCACAGAGGCCCTGATGCAGTTTCCCGCCACCCAGTGGCGATGGTGCAAGCCCTCCTCGATGTATTTCCAACAAAACCCTCTCAAATGGATATACTGGAGTCGAACAACATAAGCAACATAACAGAGTCAACAGCCTTAATAGCAACATTTGCAGACAGCAGTAATATAGCCATGATATCACCAGACCTAATTCGGTCAGCAGGTCGTGGCGATCAACAATATAACAAATTAATAGACACAATACAGCAAAGCTTCCCAAAAACACGTAATCTCACTGCGCCCGAAATCCGTGAGTATTGGGAGGTGAGGCACTGCCTTAGCACTGACAATGGTCTAGTATTGTTGGATCGAAGGATCGTCATCCCCAAAACACAACGAAAAAAGGTCCTACACTGCCTGCATTCTGCACACCAAGGAGTAGTCGGCATGAAAGCACGTGCCAACGAATCAGTGTACTGGCCAGGGATGGATGCATCAATCCGCAGTATTAGGACGAATTGCATGGTATGCTCAACCATCGCACCTAGTAAACTAAGGGAGCCTATCATTCTAACACGATCCCCAGAGTGGCCATTCCAACAAATCGTCATGGATATTTTTTATATTGGAGATCACACATACCTTGCCTGCGCAGATAGGCTAACTGGTTGGCTAATTTTATACCGCCTAGAATCAGGTCACACTACTACAACCAAATTGATGTCCATATGCCGACAACTGTTCCAAACATATGGTGCCCCAGAAGAACTCAGCACCGATGGCGGCCCACCTTTCACTTCCAGCATGTTCCAAGAATTTCTGAAAACATGGTGTGTGAGGCACAGATTATCTTCTGTTGCGTATCCCCAATCCAATGGCAGGGCAGAGCTCGCAGTAAAAACTGCAAAGAGGACTGTGAAAGGAAACACAGGCCCCCACGGTTCCTTGGACAATGACAGTGTTGCCCGGGCCATCTTGCAGTATCGGAATACCCCAATCCCAAGCATTGGCCTATCACCGGCTCAATTATTACTTCACCGTCGACTACGTGACTCCATCCCTTCACAGCCAATCCTCTACAAGCCTCATCCTGAATGGGTGTCAGCGGCACAACATCGCGAGGAAATGCTCCACCACCGCAATGCAAAAATAGTAGAAAGATACAATAAATATACCCACAACCTTCCACCGTTACAAGCTGGTGACACTGTAGCCATCCAAAATCCAGTCAATCGCAGATGGAACACAACGGGCAAAATCATCAGTTCCCTACCAGATCGACAATACCGAATCAGGGTTAACAGATCCGGAAGGATCACACTTAGGAACCGCCATTTCCTCAGAAAATGCGAACTTAAGCCTGCACCAACCCCAATACCAAGTGCAGCACTAGGACCAACAATTCCCTCAAGCGATACTACATTCTTGCATCTCCCACTATCTCCCTGTAATAGCACATACACAGCAACCAAACCCCAACAACAAACCACACATATATGCCCACGCTTTCGATCAAGGATTCCCCGAGCTCTTTGTAGGTTACTACCACACAACAAACTAGGCCTAAAAGAGAGATACACCTCTCACACAACCCAGCCTACTCGTAGGGGGGGAAGAGGGGAGATGTAGAATAATCAAAAGAACTGTGTTAGTCAATAACACACAACAACAACAAAAATAATAATAGCAGCAACACTTACCAAGGGTCCAGCTTATGCACAAGACAGACACCAGATTGAGCTGGACTGAGGGCTTGTATTTATGTACAAGCATATCCAATCAGGTGATTCAGCCAATCACAATCCAAAAAATAGACTGGCCCATGTGTGCACAATGGAATCTCCCATTGTGCCATAAATAGTTCTCCTCTTTCATGAGAAGTAACTTTAGTCTTTGTCAAGTTATCCACAACTTGAACGCTGACCGAAACTCCACTACACAATCCAACAATTACACGATTTCATTCAATTTCCATTGATATTGTTACATAATTTATAACCATTTAAGAAACATAATCATTACACGATTTCATTCAATTTCCATTGATATTGTTACATAATTTATAACCATTTAAGAAGTATAATCATTAAACAATTTCATTCAATTTCCATTTATATTGTTACATAATTTACAACAACTTTTAGAAGGACAAACATTAAACGATTTAATTCAATTTTCATTCATATTGTTAGATAATTATAACAAACTTTAGAAGGATACACATTAAACCATTTCATTCAATTTCAATTCATATTGTTACATAATTTATAACAACTTTTAGGAAGGTAAATATTAAACCATTTCATTCAATTTCCATTACATATTGTTACATAATTTAACATAATTTAGAAGGATAAACATGAAAGTATTTCATTAAATTTCCATTAAATATTGTTACATTATTATAATAACCTTTAGAAGGATAAAAATTAAACCATTTCATTCAATTTCTATTCATATTGTTACATAATTTATAACAACTTTTAGAGGGACACATTAAACAATACCATTCAATTTCCATTCATATTGTTACATAATTTATAACAACTTTTAGAAGTATACACATAAAACCATTTAATTCAATTTCCATTCATATTGTTACATAATTTATAAAAACTTTAGAAGGATAAACATTAAATCATTTCATTCAATTTCCATTCATATTGTTACATAATTTATAACAACTTTTAGAAGTATACACATAAAACCATTTAATTCAATTTCCATTCATATTGTTACATAATTTATAAAAACTTTAGAAAGATAAACATTAAACCATTTCATTCAATTTCCATTCATGTTGGTTACATAATTTATAAAAACTTTAGAAGTATTAACATTAAACCATTTCATTCAATTTCCATTCATATTCTTACATTATTTATTACCATTTAAGGAGTATAATCATTACACAACTTCATTAAATTTCCATTCATATTGTTACATAATATATAATAACTTTTAGAAGGGTAATTATTAAACCATTTCATTCACTGTCCATTCATATTGTTACATAATTTATAACAACATTTAGAAGGACACATTACACCATATCAATCAATTTCCATTCATATTGTTACATATTTTATAACAACTTATAGAAGGATACACATTTAACCATTTCATTCAATTTCCATTCATATTGTAACATATTTTATAAAAACATTTTCAAGAATACGCATTAAACCATTTCATTCAATTCACATTCATATTGTTACATAATTTATAACAACTTTTAGAATGATACACATTAAACCATTTCATTTAATTTCCATTCATATCGTTACATAATTTATAACAATTTTAGAAGGATACACATTAAACCATTTCATTCAATTTCCATTCATATGGTTACATAATTTATAACAATTTTAGAAGAATAACCATTAAACCATTTCTTTCAATTTCCAGTCATAGTTCATAAAAACTTTTAGAAGGATGAACATTAAACCATTTCATTTAAGTTCCATTCATATTGTTACATAATTTCAGAATGGTGAATAATAAACTATTTCATTACATTTCCATTACATATTGTTACTGTTGTAGTGGCAACCACTTATTTGCATATGCGAATAACATAACACTATGAATGGCAAGCCTAGGTTGGCCTTGGTGTGTCTTACTCAAATGCCACCGGAAGTGACGCCGAAGAGCGTACATGTCCTCCCACCAAGACTCTCTGACTCGACACCGTCATTTGTACATATTGTAAATATACCTTTTCTTTAATACACTTATTATTGCGTTATCTTGTTGTTTGCGTCTTCATTGTATTTCCTTACTAATTATTGTTCAACCTTGCAACCACAACAGTTGGCGACGAGATATGAAGCGTCAAATATAACAGTTTGACGAAGAACTATTAAAAAAAAAAAAAAAAAAAGAAAAAAGTACAACGCAAAGGTTGACCATTTTTTTTTAAGGAATGCAATGTGTTGACGAGCAAACGGATTTTACGCTAAAGAGAAGTTTCAACTCAAGTGAAAAAAAAAAAAAAAAACTCTAACGTGGCAAAAGCGACAATTTACGCCGTTTTCTGGAAATCCGACTTGCAAACGAATGTAAAAGTGAATTACACGACAAATCTTACTAAAGGACCAACTTTCAAACGAAAAGCGAACTTTGTTCTGTCGCAAAAACGACAGGTCAGACCCGTATTACGAAAAGCAAGGAAGTAACCTACGAAAAAAGTTCACCAGTGGATTCTAATTACTGTTCTCCGTAAATCAAAAAAACAACTAAAGGACTTTTTAATTAATGTTTTGGTTGACGTCGGTACTAAAACGAAATACCACAGCTAAAACTATGTAAGGACACATTAAACCATATCATTCAATTTCTATTCATATTGTTATATAATTGATAACAATTTTAGAAGGATACACATTAAATCATTTCATTGAACTTACATTCATATGGTTACATAATTGATAATAATTTTAGAAGGCTACACATTATACCATTCCATTCAATTTCCATTCATATTGTTACATAATTTATAACAATTTTAGAAGGATACACATTAAACCATTTCATTCAATTTCCATTTATATGGTTAAATAATTGATAATAATTTTAGAAGGATACACATTAAACCATTTCATTCAATTTCCATTCATATTTGTACATAATTTATAACACATTTAGAAGGATACACATTAAACCATATCATTCAATTTCCATTCATATTGTTACATAATGTATAACAATTTTAGAAGGATACACATTAAACCATATCATTCAATTTCTATTCATATTGTTACATAATGTATAACAATTTTTTTTTTTTTTTTTTTTTATTCAATTTTCACCCCAAACAAGGCACAGTGCCACTTTGAAGCAGGGGGCTACTATTAGGGAATTAATTAGCGGGGTCATTATGAAGGGAGAAGAGTAGAAAGATGTTTGTTAACATTACACTTGAACTTCTGCATATCATTGCAGTTGGGAAAGCAGAATCCCGGAAGGGAGTTCCAAAGACCCGCAGTTCTGGGGAAGAAACTATTGGAGTAAAAGGCTTTCTTGCACCTAGGGATCTCCACTGTAAAGGGATGAGACTTAGTAGCTTGTCGGGTTTGTCGGGGGTAGTTACGTCGGGGAGGTACAAGTGTTTGTAGTTCGTCAGAGCATTCACCATTAAAGTATTTGTAGAACAGGCAGAGGGATGCAACATCTCGTCGATGGGACAGAGGCTGAAGCCCAGATGACAGTTCAGGACCTATCAGGTTTGCGACTCTTTTTTGAACCCTGTCCAGGAGCGAGAGACAAGCAGCAGATGCACCAGCCCAGATGTGACAACAGTACTCCATACATGGGCGAATGGTTGCCTTATAGAGGTATAGGATACTGGCAGGCGTAAGTAGTTTTCTAGCACGGTAGAGGGAGCCAACCTTCCTTGCAGCAGCCTTGGCAATGCTCTCAATGTATCTATTCCAGTTCATATTCCCTGTAAACGTTAGGCCGAGGAGTTTAAAAGAAGTACTTTCAGGCAATGTGTTCTTGGCCATTGCTATTGGTGGTAGAGAAGGTTTCTTGTAGTTATTGAAGGAAACAAGCTTAGTCTTAGCAGCATTGAATGAGACCAACCATTTTTGTCCCCATTCCACTACGGATTGGAGGTCATCCTCTAGTGTTTCTGCCATTTTCTTGGATATGTGTTCATTTGTTTTCCCCTCATATCTGTTATAGAGAGTGGTGTCATCGGCAAATATACCCATCTCCGAAACAATATTATCAGGCAGGTCGTTTATGAATATCAGGAACAATAGAGGTCCAAGGATAGACCCCTGAGGCACTCCCGCATTTATGTCATATTGTTTGGATGTACGTCCGTCGAGGACAACTTTGATTTTTCTATTACTTAAGAAGGATTTAATTACGTTATGAAGTCTTCCAGTGATTCCATATGATCTAATTTTCCTTAGAAGACCATCGTGCCATACCCTGTCAAAAGCCTTAGATATATCAAGGGCCACCGCTCTACCCTCCCCTGTTTTATCCAATGAACGGTATATACGTTCAGAAACTACAGTTAAGATATCTGCTGTTGAACGGGCTTGCCTGAATCCATATTGTTTGTCAGTCAAGAGTTTAGCAGCTGTTAGGTGCTGGACTAGGGCTTTATTAACTAAGGACTCAAATATTTTGGCGAAAAGCGGGAGGAGGCTAATGGGGCGATAATTTAGTGGGTCAGTTCTTTCACCAGAATTCTTGAAGACTGGTACCACAGAGGCGGTTTTCCAGCAGTCGGGAAAACAAGATTCGTTAAGGCATTTATTGTAAAGTTTGGACAGAACTGGAGCAACCTCGGCAGAGCATTTTTTTAATAGCACAGCCGGGATGAGATCTGGTCCACATGCTTTAGAGGTGTCTAGGTTTTTTATAATAGCATGTACCTGAGAAGGGGTGATTTTCAAGTCGTCAAGTGTGGCGTCTGTTCGCAGAGGAAAATCAGGGAGTGAGTGGTGTACCGAGTTCAGTGTGGAGTTTGAGGCAAACCGACTGGCAAGCAGATTAGCCTTGTCAGTTGCCGTGCAAGCAACCTCATGATTGTTTGTTAGTGGGGGAATAATTGACTGTCCATTATTAACTACGCTGTTGTAGATTTTCCAAAAATCCCGGGTTCCTAATTTCTGTGCTTCGATGCGCTTTCTGGTGGTTTCAGAGTAATCTGACTTAGCTGTGTCTATCACTCTCTTACAATTATTTCTAGCTTCTATAAACTTCTGTTTATTTGAGCTGGACTTATGTCGGTTGAATCTGCGGAACGCATGCTGCCTTTGACAAATGGCAGCTGCACAAGCAGAAGTAAACCATTGGGGGGAGTGGGGCTTGCTATAGTATTTCCGTGCGGGAACATGTGCTTCAATAGCAGTTTTGAACCATTCAGTTGTCTCATTTGCACACTGTTCCGCTGGAAGAGTAAAGATATTTTGCCATGGGGCATCTCTGATGAGCTCCCTGATGGCTTCCCAATCAGCCTTTTTGTAATACCTCGTTGTTTTGAGTAGTGGGTCTTCAGTTTTAGGGCGAGAATTTAGGCTGATTTCTACCATTATCACAGCGTGATCAGCATTCCCGAGTGGGCTATGGGCATTTGTTGTACAGTCATTGGGAACTGTTGTCAGAAAGAGATCTAGAAGTGAGGCATGTTGATCGTGCTGGTCTGGGAAACGTGTCGGAAATGTAACCATCTGAGATAGGGAATGAGATATAGAGAAGCTATATGTGGCGCTACCAGCTACGTCTGTGTGATTTGAGAATCCTAGCCAGTTACTGTGGTGGACATTGAAGTCACCAAATACATGTATTTGTGCGCTAGTATCGAGGGAGAGTGCTATATCTATGCTGTCTGAGACTTTGTTTATTAGGGTACAGTCTTGGTTTGAGGGAGAGCGGTAGAGAAAATATAAGTAGCTAATATTGTGTTGCATATTTAGTCTGAAGCACATAAAGGCCTGGCCCTCTGATTCTAGTTTTATTTCTCTAGTTAGGGGGAGGGTGTTTCGAATATAGACTCCAAGTCCATGCATATGTCTGTCCGAGTCCTTACGGTAGAGTGGGAGATAACCAGGCATGTTAAAGTGGTTAGAGGGTATGGAGGAGTGAAGGTTAGTTTCACTTAATGCTAAGATATCCGGGGTGTTTACAAGGAGAAATGACTCAACATCATCTAAGTTAGTTCTAAGCCCGCGGATATTAGTAAATGCAAGCCTCAAGGGAGGAGGCAGGTTGGTTTTCTTTGAGTTTGGTCCTGGTTTAAACGTAACTTTTGCTTGAGCTGTCATTTCATTTTATTTTATTTAAAAGTTTCAGTTAGGGTGGATGAGTGAGGGGGTGCTGGACAAGTAGTTGTGCAGAATACCAGACATGCAATACAAGTAGACCATCAGCTGTCCTCACCCACAGGATTGTGGCCTCAGGAAAGCCCACCGGGGATGAGTGCAGGGTCCCTTTCCATGCGCGACATGGCACTACAAACATCCCGATATTTTGCAACTGTTGATGGAGCAGCCGCTCTAAGCGCTACCAAAGAGTTAGGGCTCCTGTACTATCAGTCGGAAACAGCAGCCAGGAACTGTCAATCCGGTACCCTCAATCCATTAGGCAAAGCCAGCCCAGTCCAACTGCACTGACATATATGGCACTGAAGCACCCCACTGTGTCCAGTTAAGGGGGATGGGATGTGGCAGGAGTGGGGAAAAGCGGCGTTCATTACCCTAGTCAGGAAACAAGGTCAACCACTGGGTGATTCAAGCGAGTCCCTGTGATAGTACCTCTACGCCTGGCCAATAGGCAAAGAAGGAGTATGAAAGCCGAGCGATAGACAGAGTCTATCTCCTCCTTAAGCAGTTTAGGTTTGCCAACCGGTGATTTGTTTGAGTCACCAGCTCTAGGAAGGTTGTCGTCCAGGACTGAAGAGACCTCCCTCTCCTAGGTTTAGTTTCAGAGTTTTCCTTCTCCTAGACGGATGGCCTGGGAAGACCTACGGGTCCATCAGCTCCGAGGGGGTTCGCCCCGCGCCTGGGTCCTAATCCAGGTATTTCTGCGACCCCGCATGGGTAGTTAATATTTATTGGTTATTTGGAAAAATCGGGCATTTAGGTTAGCTTCTACAGAAGATTTTCACTCCTCAAGTGTGGTTTAAAAAGGGCATTATTATGCTGTCCATTTTCATTTATACTGAGAGAGGGTATACGTAAAATTCATGCAGTGGAAGCAGTTAAATTTGCTACAGTATTGGATCGAGAGAGTCGAGTTGATGTATGGTTAGATATAGTTTTGTAAGTTTAGCAATGTATGGTTAGATATGGTTTAGTAGGTTTAGGATTAGGATAAAGTGTTAGAGTATGATCTACTTTCTATTAGAAATTCTGATTTGGTGCCCAAACCGGACATTTAGTAAGACTGAAAGATTAGATATGCTCAGTATAGAGACAAGAGAACATTTGATATGGAGTACAGTTATACCTGATAGATATAGGTTATTGCATATTCTGTAAGTATAGTTAAAGTATAGATGGATGGATAAGTAGTATTGTATACGAATGCATGGAATTTTAGACAATTTGAGCAAGTTGCCTTTAGACTACAACTAACGAGAATGACTTCGCCTTTCTCTTAATATCCGGAAGTTTTTATTTCACTGAGTACCGGTTTAGTTTGTGTAATAATTATTGCAATACTATCTCTTAATAAAGAGATATTAACTTATTATTATTTTAGAAGGATACACATTTAACCATTTCATTCAATTTCCATTCATATTGTTACATAATTTATAACAATTTTAGAAGGATACACATTAAACCATATCATTCAATTTCTATTCATATTGTTACGTAATTGATAATAATTTTAGAAGGATACACATTAAACCATTCCATTCAATTTCAATTCATATTGTTAAATAATTTATAAAACTTTTGTAAGGACACATTAAACCATATCATTACATTTCTATTCATATTGTTACATAATTTATAACAATTTTAGAAGGATACACATTAAACCATATCATTCAATTTCTATTCATATTGTTACATAATTTATAACAATTTTAGAAGGATATACATTTTACCATTTCATTCAATTTCCATTCATATTGTTACATAATTTATAAAAACTTTTAGAAGGACACATTAAACCATATCATTCAATTTCTATTCATATTGTTACATAATTGATAATAATTTTAGAAGGATACACATTAAACCATTTCATTCAATTTCCATTCATATTGTTACATAACTTATAAAACTTTTGTAAGGACACATTAAACCATATCATTCAATTTCTATTCATATTGTTACATAATTGATAACAATTTTAGAAGGATACACATTAAACCATATCATTCAATTTCTATTCATATTGTTACATAATTGATAACAATTTTAGAAGGATACACATTAAACCATTATATTCAATTTGCATTCATATTGTTACATAATTTATAACAATTTTAGAAGGATACACATTAAACCATATCATCCAATTTCCATTCATATTGTTACATAATTGATAATAATTTTAGAAGGATACACATTAAACCATATCATTACATTTCTATTCATATTGTTACATAATTGATAAAAATTTTAGAAGGATACACATTAAACCATATCATTCAATTTCTATTCATATTGTTACATAATTGATAATAATTTTAGAAGGATACACATTAAACCATTTCATTCAATTTCCATTCAAATTGTTACATTAAACCATATCATTCAATTTGTATTCATAGTGTTACATAATTGATAATAATTTTAGAAGGATACACATTAAACAATTTCATTCAATTTCCATTCATATTGTTACATAATTTCTAAAACCTTTGTAAGGACACATTAAACCATATCATTCAATTTCTATTCATATTGTTATATAATTGATAACAATTTTAGAAGGATACACATTAAATCATTTCATTGAACTTACATTCATATGGTTACATAATTGATAATAATTTTAGAAGGCTACACATTATACCATTCCATTCAATTTCAATTCATATTGTTACATAATTTATAACAATTTTAGAAGGATACACATTAAACTATTTCATTCAATTTCCATTCATATTGTTACATAATTTATAACAATTTTAGAAGTATACACATTAAACCATTTCATTCAATTTTCATTCATATTGTTACATAATTTATAACATTTTTAGAAGGATACACATTAAACCATATCATTCAATTTCTATTCATATTGTTACATAATTGATAATAATTTTAAAAGGATACACATTTAACCATTTCATTCAATTTCTATTCATATTGTTTCATAATTTATAACAATTTTAGAAGGATACACATTAAACCATATCATTCAATTTCTAGTCATAGTGTTACATAATTGATAATAATTTTAGAAGGATGCGCATTAAACCATTTCATTCAATTTGCATTCATATTGTTACGTAATTTATAAAACTTTTGTAAACCATATCATTCAATTTCTATTCATATTCTTACATAATTGATAACAATTTTAGAAGGATAAACATTAAATCATTTCATTGAATTTCCATTCATATTGTTACATAATTTTAACAACTTTTAGAAGGATACACATTAAGTCATTGCATTCAACTTCCATTCATATTGTTACATAATCTGTAACAACTTTTAGAAGTATACACATTCAATTTCATTGAATTTCCATTCATATTGTTAAATAATTTATAATCACTTTTAAAAGGCTAAACATGAAATTATATCATTCAATTTCCGTTAGATATTGTTACACAAATTATAACAACATTAAGAAGGATACACATTAAACCATTTCATTCAATTTCTGTTCATGCTATTACACAATTTATTATAACTTTTACCTAGTTTATAACCATTGTTAGAAGGACACACATTAACCCATTTCATTCAATTTCCATTCATTTTGTTACATAGTGTATAACCATTGTTTGAAGGACTCACATTGAACCATTTGATTCAATTTCCATTCATTTTGTTGCATAGTTTTAACCATTGTTAGAAGGACACACATTAAACCATTTCATTCAATTTTCATTCATTTTGTTACATAGTTTATAACCATTGTTAGAAGTACTCACATGAAACCATTTCATTCAATTTCCATTCATTTTGTTACATACTTTATAACCATTGTTAGAAGGATACACATAAAACCATTTAAATCAATTTACATTTTCCACTTTTACAAATAAATTGGAGTTGCGTCCGTCAGGTCTTTGTTTCATGTTGCATAAATGCTAACTATCGTTTCAGCATACTTACTTTTTTTTGTATTTATTGAAATTTTATTTTGAATTTTGGATCTGGAATCTATGTTTAAGATAGTTTTGTTTTATGGAAATTGCTGCAGACAAGCTTCAATCTATTAGGTTTAACGAGCTTAACAAAAAAGTATTACTACAAGGTAAAAAAAAACACTAGCTACTGATAAGTCTTAGAAGATTCCGACCCATAAAACAGCATTATTCTCTCTTTCTCAGAAACATCGTTCAAGGAATGTGAACACTAAAAGTCAAAATAAGAGAAATGAGAGTAAATTTTATCTGCTTTCTTGTTTTCTTGCATTCCAATGTGAATTGGAATCCAACCTATCATATATTTGGTTTTACAAATCGATTTCCTAAGAATAAGAGTTGTTGAATTTCCTTGTTATTAGGATTGATAGATAAATCTTTTTTTTTTTTTTCAGTTTACCTGAGAGACAATATTGGAAGTCAGACATACTGCATCAGCTTCTGCAGTGAAAATAGTTTTTTTTATTTTGTAAAGACTGCAATTTACCACTGTTGCACAATTTTTCCTTATTCTACATAAATATGTGAATGCCATTTGGAAGTTTGATAATATTTCATATGAACAAATTTGGGACATTTTGAAAACATCAAATGGAAATGTAACAGTACAAATTCAAACAACATTATCTAAATTAAGTTGCCATAGTTTACAAATAAGTCTAGCCAAATAAAGTATGCAATTCCAAGTTAATCCATAAAACAGTAAAGATTGTATGTATTTTTTTGTAAATAACCCCCCTCTAATGTGCAGTGAACGACATATGGATTGAGTTCTACTTTTTTTTGTAGAGAAATACTGTGGTGACTAATCTATATATTAATATGATAGCGTGTCTGTTATTTTCTGTGTCACGCTTCCATCCGGGTTGTTTAATTGTTATGTATTTCCATTTCTTGTAATAAATAATTTTACAAAGAATTCTTTATAAGTTTTGGTTTCGGTTTCGATTATAGCTGATTGCACTCAAGTCATTTAATTTTTTTATAAATAATTTTACTAAGAATTGTTCATAATTTTGGTTTCGGTTTCGATTAAAGCTGATAGCACTTAAATCATATAATTTTTTATAAATAATTGTATCAAGAATTCCTCATAAGTTTCGGTTTCGGTTTGATATAGCACTCCAATATTCTATTTTTTAAAATACTTTTATCAAGAATTCTTCATAAGGCTTATCTTGGTTTCGATTTTAGCTGATGGCACCTTAGTAATGTATAATTTTCAATAAATAATTTTACCAAGAATTCTTCATAAGTTTTGGTTTCGGTTTCGATTATAGCTGAAGCAACCATATATATATATATATATATATATATATATATATATATATATATATATATATATATATATATATATATATATATAAGTTTGGGATTCGGTTTCGATTCAAGCTGATGCACCTAATCCATATGGATATAAATATTTTTTTATTTTTGAAATCACAACTTTATAATATATAAAAACAGATAGAATATTAACTCTATAATAATATATACGTAATTGGCATAAATTAAAATATCATATTCAAGCCTATATTACGACTGGGCTATGTCGGACGTTTCTGCTAGATTAGATAAATACTTTTGCAGTTTTAACAAAAGAGCTACGAAATAATATCAGTGCATTTCCATTTACACTGAACATCCACAGAATGCCAACATCAATGTATTACATATGAAAGACTTCGCTGTTGAATGAATTTTCACAAGCCCCACGAGTTTTTAAATCACTATTCTTTTTTTTATTGATTTAAATTATGACAGTAAGTGAAAGTGATTAGCTATGTTAAAAAACTACTAGCCAAATCCTGCTAAGTACTTTATAGAAACAAATGTATTTTTTTAATCCATGTAATTAAGATGTAAACACTGAATAAGTCGTCTTTCAGAGTGCTACCAAGTTAAGAATAGACTCAATTAGTGGCGGCTTGTGCATGGGGCTGTGGAACAGCAGCAGCAGCAGCACCTCCATGTTATTTCTTCACAATCTTAACGATATGTTTATTTTATTATTATTTTATTTTTTCTTTCTATGCGTACATTATAAAATCAGTAAGTTTAATGTCGGTAATTACCGCCATTTAAGGTCAAAGAAACTTTTTGTTTGTGATTCCTTTCGAAAAAAAAAAACCCAAAACATTTTGTCAAAGAAAATTACGATAAAACATTTCGTTAAAAGGACTGAATTAAAAAAAAAAGATTGTTTTCTATTTTTTATATGTTTTCTTTCAGCCTTTCTTATAAGTAAGAATTGTCGTCTTTTTTGTTTTATTTTTTTTATTTTTAATGTTTCTGAAGGGTTCTTTAACCCCAGCATTGGCAAATAAAGGCAATTGATAACTTTTTGTTTTAATAAACTTGGATGACTTTAAACACATTCGGGTCTGTATTTCTTTTGCTCATTTCTATTAGTTTCCTATTTCCTAGAAATTTGCTTTGGGTTTTTTCCTTTTTTTTCTTTCATTTTTGTTACCATGAAAAACTGATTTCGGTGACGAACTCAAAATTCCGTAAGTTAGCATCTTAAAATTACGGTAAAAGATTTTTGCAGTGGAAAACGTTCCAAGTGAAAAATTATTCTTTGTAGCTTCCATTGGTTAAGTAACGTTAAATAAATATTGCTAAAACCTAAAAGTAGAAAATGATAGCATTTTAAGAGTGGACCAGCAGATGTTCTATTTTTAGAACAAAATCAAACTAGTAACTAAGTGTGAGATGTCAAGTCACAGAGAATTGGAGCCGGGAGAGGGAGAAAGGAAATCTTGATTGTCTAGTCTAATAGATGAAAATGTGTGAGCAGAAAAGAACTAGATGCTGAATTTAGGAAAACTCGTCCCGGGAAAACTCGTCTCGGGAAAACTCGTCCCAGGAAAACTCGTCTCCGGAAAACTCGTCCCCTTTCGCTAGGTAGGAAAACTGGTCCCTAATTGAATAAATATCGATTGAAAACACATTTTATGATCGTTCTTGAGAGATATTGTTTTTTTTTTAAATAAACTATAGCCCCCCCCATAATATTTTTTAAAAAATATTTTTACTTGTTTTTTTTTTTTTTTTTTTTTTTTTTTAAATAAAATCGATTTTCTAAGTGTCCGTTTTCTACCTAACTGGCTAAGTTCTTTGTGGTTTAACTTATTTTAAAGCGTTTATTATGTTCATACAAAGTTAATTACAAATTATTTTTTGTTCTTATTTTAACGAATGTTTTTTGGAGTCATAAAAACAATAAAAAAAACAAAACCCAAAAATTAAAAAACAGGGAGCGATTCGACGCTTTTGGTTTTGTTTTTTAATTATGATAGTTTTTTGTTGTTATGTTTTTGTTTTCTGTCATACCAAATGCACTCATGCGTTATTTAAAATTATGATTTTATCAATTATCAACATTTATTGTCGTCCTGTCAAATTTTGCATAAATTAACTAATAAATCAAAAGCGAAATATTTTTTTGGCGCGAGAGATGCCATATGTGCTAACAATCTCTCGTTAACTCATTTTTAATTTTTTAAATTTTTACTTCAAAATTCTAAAATCAATCATTAAGAGAGAAAGTAATCACTAAATAAATTTATTAATCAATTTTATTGAAAACTCCGCTATCGTTTATCAAGAATCTTTTTAATTTCATTTTTTGTTGGTTGCTTTTCAAAGGGAGATATAGATTTTATCCCCCCCTCTCTCTCCAAATTATATTTTAAAAAATATTAAAATTTATTATTTTCTTTTTAAAACCAAATCTCCCTCAGTAATTTCTTTAATTTTCTATTTTTTAGCGATTATCAAGACCCCCTAAGCATTATTTCTCGTTCTCCCGTAACACTCGACCGACATGTTTTTTGTTTGTTTTCTGTTTTTTTTTTCTTTACCAAATAAACGATTCCAAATAAATAAACAACATAGTCGGCGAGGTAGAAAAATCGATTTTACCCTTTTATAAACAACAGTATATAAGTAAATTCTTTTTATATTAATATAAAAACAAATATGCGGTCTCGTTTATGAACATAATAAACGCTTTTATTAAAAACACAAAAAAAAAACATTAAACAAGTAAAAATATTTTTTTAAAAGTATTATGGGGGGGGGGCTATAGTTTATTTTAAAAAACTATATCTCCTTCAAGAACGATCATAAAATGTGTTTTCAATCGATATTTATTCAATAAGGGACCAGTTTTCCTACCTAGCGAAAGGGGACGAGTTTTCCCGAGACGAGTTTTCCGGAGACGAGTTTTCCGGAGACGAGTTTTCCCGGGACGAGTTTTCCCGGCACCCTAGATGCTATATGATGCGAAATTTTTATGTTCACGAAGGCACTGTATAAATACACAGGCATATATAGGCACATACATATTTATATTAAGCTGACATACATCTCTATCCTATTCCTACATTCAGTTTGGATTCCTACTACGAGTAATAGGGTGCCCGGAAAACTCGTCCCGGGAAAACTCGTCTCCGGAAAACTCGTCTCCGGAAAACTCGTCTCCGGAAAACTCGTCTCCGGAAAACTCGTCTCCGGAAAACTGGTCCCCTTTCGCTAGGTAGGAAAACTGGTCCCTTATTGAATAAATACCGATTAAAAACACATTTTATGATCATTCTTGAAGGAGATATTATTTTTTAAAATAGACTATAGCCCCCCCCTAATATTTTTTAAAAATATTTTTACTTGTTTAATGTTTTCTTTTTTTTTTTTTTTTTTTAATAAAATCGATTTTCTAAGTGTCCGTTTTCTACCTAACTGGCTAAGTTCTTAGTGGTTTCACTTATATTAAAGCGTTTATTATGTTCATACAAAGTTGATTACAAATTTTTTTTTGTTCTTATTTTAACGATGTTTTTTTCGAGTCATAAAAACAATAATTAAAAACAAAACCAAAAAATTAAAAAACAGGGAGCGATTCGATTTTTCGTTACTTTTTTGTTTTGGTTTTTAATTATGATAGTTTTTTGTTGTTATGTTTTTGTTTTCTCTCATACCAAATGCACTCATGCGTTATTTAAAATTATCTTTTTATCCATTATCAACATTTATTGTCGTCCTGTCAAATTTTGCAAAAATTAACTAATAAATTAAAAGCGAAATATTTTTTTGGCGATCAATTTTATTGAAAACTCCGCTATCGTTTATCAAGAATCTTTTTAATTTCATTTTTGTTGGTTGTTTTTCGGAGGGAGATATAGTTTTACCCCCCCCCCCACTCTCTCTCCCTCTCTCTAAATTATATTTTAAAAAATATTAAAATTTATTATTTTCTATTTAAAACTAAATCTCCCTCAGTAATTTCTTTAATTTTCTATTTTTTAGCGATTATCAAGACCCCTAAGATGTGATTTACCGGACATTATTTCTCGTTCGGGTTTGTATTACTGTACACATAGATTCGAAAAAGTTGTCAAAAAAACAAATATATAACAAATAAATGTTATCAAAGGCAAGATAAATTACTTTTCTACCAAACTGTATATAATTTTCGTGTTTTTATTTAATTTAACATGTTTATTCAGCTCAAAAAGCATACAGTGTTTACCGATGTATTGGAAAATTCAAAATGGCGGCCGACTCTCTCTATTTAACACGGTAAGTTCGGGAAAAGGTGTTATAAATAATAAACCAGACAGAATACTATTAAAAAACCACCGAATATATGTCAAGTTATGTCACGGTAACATATATTGAGCAAATTTCTAACAGTATTTTGTCTAGTTTATTATTTATAACACCTTTTCCCGAACTTACCGTGTTTAAGAGAGAGTCGGCCGCCATTTTGAATTTTCCAATCGGTAAACACTGCATGTTTTTCGAGCTGAATAAACATGTTAAATTGAATAAAAACACGAGAATTATATCCAGTTTGGTAGAAAAGTAACTTATCGGGTAACCCAACTTATCTTGCCTTTGATAACATTTATTTGTTATATATTTGTTTTTTTAACTACTTTTTCGAATCTATGTGTACAGTAATACAAACCCAAATTTTAATATTTTTTAAAATATAATTTAGAGAGGGGGGGGGTTTAAAACTATATCTCCCTCCGAAAAACAACCAACAAAAAATGAAATTAAAAAGATTCTTGATAAACGATAGCGGAGTTTTCAATAAAATTGATTAATAAATTTATCTAGTGATTACTTTTTCTCTGAATGATTGATTTTAGAATTTTGAAGTAAAAATTTAAAAAATTAAAAATTAGTTAACGAGAGATTGTTATGGCATCTATCGCGCCAAAAAAATATTTCGCTTTTAATTTATTAGTTAATTTTTGCAAAATTTGACAGGACGACAATAAATGTTGATAATGGATAAAATTATAATTTTAAATAACGCATGAGTGCATTTGGTATGAGAGAAAACAAAAACATAACAACAAAAAACAATCATAATTAAAAAACCAAAACAAAAAAGTAACGCTCCCAGTTTTTAATTTTTTGGTTTTGTTTTTTATTATTGTTTTTATGACTCCAAAAAACATCGTTAAAATAAGAAACAAAAAAATTGTAATTAACTTTGTAGGAACATATTAAACGCTTTAAAATAAGTGAAACCACTAAGAACTTAGCCAGTTAGGTAGAAAACGGGCAATCGATTTTATTTAAAAAAAAAAAAAAAAAAAAACATTAAACAAATAAAAATATTTTTACAAAAATATTATGGGGGGGGGCTATAGTCTATTTTAAAAAGCAATATCTCCTTCAAGAACGATCATAAAATGTGTTTTCAATCGATATTTATTCAATAAGGGACCAGTTTTCCTACCTAGCGAAAGGGGACCAGTTTTCCGGAGACGAGTTTTCCGGAGACGAGTTTTCCGGAGACGAGTTTTCCCGAGACGAGTTTTCCCAGGACGAGTTTTCCTAAATTCAGTAATAGACATGATCCTTTAAGGCGCTGTCTTTGTATCATTAGCAAAGATAGGATTGTTATTGTCAGAAAGTAGGCACCGCCAAAAATGGCCGCAAAATCAAGTTGTTGTTGTTTTTTAAAACTAAATTACATTTATTAAAATCCATTATTTCTGAGTAATTTTTTTTTTTTCCAGAAAGATAAAACCCTGGATTTTATCATATAGAAAACAGAATAATGTAAAACTTTTTCTACTATTTTTAATTAAATTTTAAATGTTAAATTTTCCCAAAAAGTTAACAATTGACATTTTTTGTCTTGCACAAAAAACGTACTTAAATATTTAAAAAAAAAAAGGTTTTTGAAATAATTAATTTATTTATTTATTGTCTAACTAAGATTTAGGATGATTTTCTAAGAGAATATGCAAAAATATTATATATAAGTACCTGAATTTCAAATAATTCCACTTATTTATATAGGTAACCAGATATTTCGCGTCGATGCAGAGTCGAGATCGACTCTGTTTACGTTTGCGTTTTATAAAGAAGAAAACTATGGAAGACCAAACAGGCCAAAAAAACTTATTTTTCAGTGACGAAAATTTCAATGTATTATTAAGCTGAGGCTGGCCAGTACCAGATGTGACCATTTGTATGAGTTTGGTTTTTAATGTGTATGTGTGTGGGGGCCAGGCTCCCCAAAATGGGGTGGGGGGGCAATTTAAAGCAGAATAAAAAAAATTATTTCAGCGCGTTTGGTCCACCGTAGTAGAAAGGCGGCAAACGTTTTCAAACGGGATCGAAAAAAATGATGCTATTTTTAACACAAAGGGCACAACATTTATCGAATTTTTTTTTTGTATCGATTATTCAAAGCATGCCCTGTTTAATAATGGTCATGCATTATTCGGCTCGCTAAAAAAAAAATTGTTAATTTATTTATCAAAAATTTTTAAATGGCTTTTTTCGTATAAATATTAAAAAAAATTTTTTTTTGTTTTGCTTAACTTAAATTAATTATTTTACTCAACATATTCACCGAATTTCACACTTCAAAACTCAAAAGCGGGATAATTAAACACAATCGAAGTTCTGATATTCAGACGTCAAAATAAGGTATGCAAACAATTTTTTTTTTTTTAATCTATAATTCTGTCCCTTACAACAACACAATATGTTTTGTTCAGTTTCAGATGATTATTTTAAGCATATTTGTTCCCACTTTTGTAAGCAAAAAAAAATATATATATATAAATATCGTTTATGAAAAATAAGTACACTGTTATAAAGTTCATTCTTCTCCTAATAATCGCTGAAAATTTCGTATTAATCGGATAATTACCTGATTTTTGGTAGATTTTTAAAAAGACGGTCCGTCCGTCAAAAAGTACTGACCTGCCCCCCCCCCCAGTTTTGGCGGTGCCTATCAGAAAGATTAAGTGAATATGTGTCTTTCTTTCTTTTTTAGATTACTTTTTAGAAAGCAGATGTTTGAAGAAATTATATTTTTCGATTAGTCTTCTTTTAACAGATGATTAAATTTTATTTTTATTTGCAATTCTGTGTTTATTTGAACCACTATGTGATAAAATATAAACTTTTCCAACTCCATATTTTTTATTTACTACTTTTACTTAATTGTGAAAAGTGAAGAAATGAAATCTGGTTGTTAATTCGGAAACATTTAGTGTTTCATTTGAAAATACAGTATCTATGACTTATGCGTGTTATTCACCAGATGTTTGACTAATGATACTTTTATGTGAACACAAATCTGTAAAACTTGCAGAGAACGCTCTGTATTAAGGTTGTTTTAAAAATGGAACGGAAATTTAAATTTCGTTCCATTGTAATGTTTTAATTTTAATTTTAAAATTATGCATGTGCCGTATAAAACCGAAAGCAATTAAAAGAATAACATTCAACAAGCGATAAAAAAACGAAAGATTTTTTAAATAAAATTTTAATAATAAAAACGAAATAATTTGATTTTTAAATGAATAATTTTGTATACTTTTTTTTTTTTTTTTTTTTCATAAGTCCAACTCATAGGCCAGATTGGAAATGGGTAAATATCCAGATACGCTACAACAGAACACCGACCACTCTAATTTGTTTTTCATAGGTAATTGAGGTCGCTGACAACGAATCTGATAGTCAAACTTGGGTCAAATTTACCGTTTGCATGGTATTAACCCCTGGACCCACGAACTTGTAGCAGAAACAAATGGAACTTTTTCTTTTAACAAATCAATGCCTCCCACCTGTGCTATTTGGCCACATACTGACCAATCAGGGGTATGGTGCATTGATCCTTCCTATCCCCTAAGGAATACGGTTTGAAGAATAAGAACTCGTCCTTACTGAGAGAGACACCAAACGGAACGGACCCTTTTCTTCGCTCTCTCTCTCTCTCTCTCTCTCTCTCTCTCTCTCTCTCTCGCCAACCTAGGTTATTTCTAACGGTATCGACGATTCCACTGGATAGCACCAGGTGGCCGGAGTCCAGCAAGGAACATATCACATCCTCCTTAATAAACCTTTTCTGTGTTACCTTTTATGAAGTTGCTGCGTTCGTCATTTCAGAAGCTTGAATTATTTATTTTATTAGGTTTTGCCCTAAAAGCATTAAAACCCTAAAATGTGATATACAAGCAATTCTGAATGGCGAGCCTTTTTCTTCATTTTTTGTAAAAAAGCAAAGAAAAGCATAGAAAAGCCGGCATTTTACACTGACGAGCGAAAACAACCTTTAAATGTCGCTTATGATTTGCGAATTTTCTAGAACACTGTTCTAACTCTGGACATTCTTTTCGCAGAAAAGAAAGACAAAACATTCTCGTCGAAAAAGATAAACTAAAAAGCCGAAATATGGTCAAAGACACGTGTCACATAAAAAAAAAAGCTGAAAACATGTTAACGGAAACGCATTTCTCACAGTTTCACGGAGAAAAATAAAACGTTCCAACCGGATACGTTTCCTTGAAACAAACAAACAAAAAAAAAGAAATGACTAAGCATTTTTTTTGTTTTGGCTAGGAAGGACGCAAGCACACACGTGCGTACACACACACACACACACACACACACACACACACACACACACACACACACACACACACACACACACACACACACACACACACAAGCAAGAGACAACCGATATAGAAAAGAGAACTTTTACAAAAAATAAAAAAATAAATATATATATAATATTTCACTTCGTCTCTCGGCCAAAGAAAACTTTTTAAAAAGATTTAACTTCAGGCTTTACGTATATACATTAAAAAATCTCTCTCTATCTCTCTCTCTCTTTATATATATATATATATATATATATATATATATATATATATATATATATATATATAGACACACACAAATAAAAAAAAAGAAAAACACACACGCATATATTAACTCTTTTACCACTGCCTTTTCCTTCCAAAAGTATATTTTTCTATTTTATTTTATTGTGGAATCTTTTCTTTTTTTTTCGTCTTTTAAGTATTTTAAATATTTCCCCTTTTTTCCTCACGTGGTCCTTCGACAATGTCCTACCTATATTTAGGATAGTTAAAAATTATTTTTTGGTCTGTTGTCGCTTTCTTTATATATATATAAAATAGTGGCCACGAGCCTTCGCAATGATGTCACAACCTAATGACATCATGGATATGGCTATTTTAAAAGCCATTGAGAGACTCACTCACGAGGTAAGAAAACTTGGCAAGCCGGAGCCGCAGTCGCGCATGCACCGACTTCAGACTAACTCCTTACATACAGGCCACTACCGTAGCCACCGCCACTACTCAAACAAGCCGAAACTGTGCTTTTATCACAGTCGTTTTGGTATAGAGGCGCGGAAATGCAAAAACCCTTGTTCGTACATGAACCAGGGAAACTAAGGTCTGGGGAGCTGAGCACGGCAGGCTCTCCATGGGATATTTTCAACAACCGTGCCTATTTCATCACAGACTCCCTATCCTAAGCATGTTGCTTGGTTGATACCGGAGCGGCCTGCAGTATCTGGCCACTGAAACTACTCACAGAGAAGGCTCCAGTGTCGTCCATCACACTGCATGCGGTAAACTACTCCCCCATCCCCACATATGGTCAAATTTCTCGTTCTCTGGACTTGGAATTACGGAGACTTTACGTTGGTCGTCACTATAGCAGATTTATCCTACCCCATACTAGGCGCGGACTTCCTGCACCACTTCAACCTAATAGTGGATATGCGCAGACGCTGGCTGGTAGACGCAAATACAGAACTTTCTGTCTCTGGTGTAAAAACAAACACCCCCTCTATCAGCCCAGTATTCTTGATTGCCACTTCAGATAACCCGTATCAGACCGCTTTACACTCCTACCCGGAGTTAACAAATTTAAATTTTGTGGTAAGCGAACACCATAAAACACCACATCGAGACCACAGGTGCTCCTGTTTTCTCACACCTTCGCCACCTCCCTGCTGATAAACTTAAGGCAGCGAAGGCAGAATTTAACCATATGCTGCCTCATCCAGTCCATGGGCTTCCCCTTTGCATATGGTCCCGAAACGAGACGGAGATTAGCGTCCGACTGGGGACTACCGACGACTCAATGCCATGACAGTACCTGATTGTTACCCAGTCCCACATATACAAGACTTTGCTTCCTCTCTACATGGTTGTAAGACCTTTTTCAAACTAGACCTAGTTAAGGCTTACCATCAGATTCCAGTGAATCTGGCCGACATACCCAAGTCGCGCACAGAAATCACTTTTTCCATAGCTACCAACGTAATAGATGCACTGAAACTAAAGCTGCTTTCAGGTCTGCCAGCAACCACTGTAAAAGAGTAATAAAAAATGCAAGAGAGCTATATGCCCAGGCTGTTAAATCCAAGGTAGCTGATCAGCGGCTTGGATCCCACCAGTTTTGGCAAATAACAAATAAGATCCTGAACAGAAATGTGAGTTCTATCCCAACCATTATCAATGGACCAGAGGTCATCTCGTCAGCGTCAGACAAGGCCAAACTATTTGCAAAGAACTTTGCAGCTAATTCTACCCTATGCGACGAAGGCCATCAACTCCCCATATTTCCTCCTATAACACAGAACAAGCTAGGTAACATACAAATATCCGTGCATGAGGTCGCCAAGCTAATAAAGAACCTAGATTCCAGTAAAGCAACTGGCCCTGATGGCATCCCAATTATAGTGCTAAAAAAGCTTCAACCAGAACTTGCTCCCATACTTACGAAACTATTTTAGCGCTGCCTTAAGGAGAAGTGCTTTCCGACTCTTCAGTTTGCCCTATATTTAAGAATTCAGGTGATAAGTCATCTCCCTCTCAATACAGACCTATAAGTCTCCTGTGTGTTATGAGTAAGTTGCTGGAATCCATATTAAATAGAGAAATAGTCAACCACCTCAGCAGGAATAACCTTCTTAGTGACACACAATATGGTTTCCGCTCTGCAAGATCTACCGCAGATGTGCTGACGGTTATATCCCACAGGATAAGTGAATCTCTTGACAAAGGCTTCCTTTCTAGGGCAATTGCTCTTGACATATCAAAGGCCTTTGACAAGGTATGGCATAAGGGTCTACTTCACAAGATTTCCAGCTACGGTATAACAGGAAATGTTTTCTCAATCATTAAATCATTTCTCTCCGATAGGCTCATAAGAGTAGTGGTCGATGGACAAAAATCGGAGGCCTGCAATATAAATGCTGGAGTCCCCCAGGGGTCAATCCTGGGCCCAACTCTCTTCCTGATCTACATCAATGACCTCCCTAAACACATACTTAAATCATTCGTTGACATCTATGCTGATGACACAACCATCTACGGCAACACATCAAAGGCTGTAAATGACAAAGTTCTCTCTGATTCTCTCTCCTCTGATCTCGAGCGCGTGGTTCAGTGGGGGAAGATGTGGCTGGTTACCTTTAATGCATCCAAAACCAAACTCCTATCCTTACATCATCAACGCTCTGATCCCCAGCTGGCATCAATTGTGATGGATGGCTCTCGTCTGGGTGAGGCTCCGTGTTTTGACAAGCTTCTGGGTTTGACCTTTACTCCTGATCTGAAATGGAACACGTACATCAAGTCTGTTGTCAAGGTTGCTCGAAAGATGATGGGATCCTTCTACCGCTCCAGAAGATATCTCACTACGGATGCAATTCTCTATCTATATAAAAGCCAAGTACGTCCAAGGATGGAATACTGTTGCCATATCTGGGCAGGAGCTGCTAAAAACAGCCTATCCTGCCTTGACAGAGTACAAAATAGACTTCGTGGCTTAGTGGGGGATGCCCTTTTCTCTACCCTGCAACCTCTCTCCCACAGAAGAGACGTTGCGAGCCTGTCCTTGTTTTATCGCTATTTCCATGGCAGATGCTCGTCTGCACTCCAATCTCTGGTCCCCCCTCGCCATTCTTTCACGAAAAACACCCGTCTAGCTGAATCCACTGTGAAAAATTTCCCCCACTCTATATCTGTGCCTAAATCAAAACGCAGATTCCATGAACAAAGCTTCTTTCTTAGAACTGCACGCCTGTGGAACTCTGTTCTGTCTGCCTGCTTCCCTCCGGACTACAACTTGGATGTCTTCAAGTCCAATGTTAACAAATTCCTAATGAACCGCCCCCTTAAGTAAACACTTCAGCAAATCTCCTCACTAACTTAATGTACTTGCAATAACCCTTATCCCTGAGTGGCTTCCGGGCCTTGATAAGTGGTGATCACTGTGTAAAAAAAAAAAAAAAAAAAAAAAAAAGTCTGCGGTAACGACTCTATTAGGAGCGTTTGAATTCCTAACTATGCCCTTTGGTTTACGAAACGTGGCTAGCACATTTCAGCACTTCATGGATGAAGTAGTGCATGACTTGGACTTCGTCTATAACTATATAGACGACATTCTCGTGGCAAGTGCCTCACCTGAAGAACATGTCACTCACCTCCGCCTACTATTCGAACGGTTTCAGCAATACCAGGTTAGGATTAACCCTGGTAAATGTGCTTTTGGTGCATCGTCACTAGTTTTCCTGGGCCACATATATCTCTGTTACCGAAAAAGGTGAAGGCTCTACAAGACTTCACTTCGCCAACTAAGGCACTTCCTTGGTCTGTTAAACTATTACAAACACTTTATCCCACACTGTGCGGATCTCCTAGCTCCTCTTTCCGCAAATCTCACTTAATGAGATCAAACTTAAGGCTTTTAATGAAGTGAAAACAAAACTGGCGACAACATCTCTACTTGCACATCCTGTACCCGATACCCGAGCATCAGGCACAGCTGTAGGTGCAGTGTTGCAACAGCAGCACCAACAACAGTTACAACCTGTTGCATACTTTTCAAGACAGCTGAAACCGGCAGAACAACATTACAGCATGTTTGGCCATGAACTCCTGGCAATGTACCTCACAGTGAAACATTTCCAACATTCATCCGAGGGCCGTCAATTTGTGATCTACACTGATCACCGTCCGCTTACATACGCACTGCATTCTAAGCTGGACAAATATTCTCCCCGCGAAACACACCATTTGGATTTTGTTTCACAATTCACCAGCAATATCCGACATATCTCAGGTGAGCAGAATGCTGCGGCAGACGCTTTGTCCCGCCTTCTCAT
Organism: Euprymna scolopes; assembly: GCF_053919585.1. Taxonomy (NCBI): domain Eukaryota; kingdom Metazoa; phylum Mollusca; class Cephalopoda; order Sepiida; family Sepiolidae; genus Euprymna; species Euprymna scolopes. Next base: position 110,921,441 of record NC_136488.1, read on the forward strand.
TAATTCTCTGTCCTCACCATCGGATATCGACTTACAGCAGATGGCCTAAGACCAGCTAAGTCTGGACACGTTGGATTCGTCATCACCTGAATTTGCAACTTGCAAATTCGCATACCTGCCTGTGCCTACCTCGAACACGCAGATCATTTGTGACACTTCAACAGATTCACATCGACCATTCGTTCCAATGACTCATCGTAGAGTTGTTTTTGGTACCCTACACAATTTGGCACACCCCAGATGCAGAGACACAGTGAAACTGATTACAGCTAGATTTTTCTGGCCAAATATGAGGCGTGATATCATTGCATGGACACGTTCCTGTGTATTCTGCCAAATGTCAAAGGTGCACAAGCATATCCGTGCACCCCTTGGAACATTCACCACCCCAGACGCTCAGTTTAGCCATGTGCACATCGACCTGGTTGGACCTTGGCCGGTCAGTCAGGGATTTACTTATCTCCTGACCTGTATAGACCGTTTCACACGGTGGCCTGAAACCATTCCCCTCACAGACATTTCGGCTGAGTCTGTAGCGCAAGCCCTTATATTGAGGCTGGATATCGCGTTACGGAGTTTCCACCACCATCACCACTGATCGTGGCGTACAGTTTGAATCCCATTTCTTCCAGGAACTCTCCAGGATTCTAGGGATCCAACGTATTCGCACTACAAACTATCACCCTGCTTCTAACGGGATGATTGAATGCTTCCATCGCCAATTGAAAGCAGCATTACGTGCTTACCCTGACCAACAGCGATGGAGCGAATATGTACTGGTTGTCCTTCTTGGCTGTCGTGCTGCTATCAAAGAGGACCTGAGATACTCTTCAGTCAAACTTGTATATGGAGTACCTCTATCGTTGCCAGGCCAAATGTTGAGCCTGATAGAGTTAATAACAAACGATTTAGCTCTGTATGTCAACAGACTGCGAACTTATTTTAATAAGCTCCCACCGATGCACATTAGAAAGGATGCCGTGAAAGCCCCCCTAACTTCACCTTGTACTGGCCCCTATAACGTGCTTTCACGTACTGATAAACTTTTTACTTTAGATATCAGTGATAAAAGAGAAACTGTCTCTATTGATAGAGTAAAAAAATCCCTTTCTTGACACAAAAACACACGAGCCACACATTCCCCCTACTTTCACACAGCATCAAAATATGAAGTTAATGCTCCAAATGAAGACAATCATGTCATCACAACACGTAATGTTCGACGGATACATTGGCCGAAGAGACTGTGTAAAACTTTGTATTTCTATTAAGAAAATATTTTTGCCTTGTTTTCCCTTCTATCAAAAAAAAAAAAAAAATGCTATTACAAAAAAAAGTTGCAAATATTCCTCAACTTTTCACACAAAATAAGAACATTTTTTTCTTTCTCGTAAAAATAAATACAATAAAAAGACATTTTTATTTTTCGCCATTTGTTATGCTACCTGTTTCTCTGTCAGCTTTCTGCCTAAGCAGGGGGTTATGTAGCAGAAACAAATGGAACTTTTTTTTTAACGAATCAATGCCTCTCCCCTGTGCTATTTGGCCACATACTGACTAATTAGGGGTATGGTGCATTGATCCTTCCTATCCCCTAAGGAATTCGGCCAGCATCCGGTTTGAGGAATAAGAACTCGTCCTTACTGAGGGAGACATCAAACGGAACGGACCCTTTTCTTCTCTCTCTCTCTTTCTCTCTCTCTCTCTCTCTCCCTCAGTGATTTCTAACGGTATCGACGATTCCACTGGAATAACTATCGCAATAGCACCAGGTGGCCGGAGTCCAGCTTTTGACAAGGAACATATCACATCCTCCTTAATAAACCTTTTCTGTTACATTTTATGAAGTTGTTGCGTCCGTCATTTCAGAAGCTTGTATTGAATTATTTATTTTATTAGATTGTGCCCTAAAAGCATTAAAACCCTAAAAACTACTTTCCACCATTTTGCAGCTTCTGTTTACACCAGCGCGCACGATGCAGCATAAACGACAGCTTGCTTCACCTAGCAAACTGCCTTCTCACATGGCATATCAATCAAAAAATTACGGACTGACATTTTTTAATGACTTACAATTAAAGAAAAGTACAACAAATTGGGGGACCTTTTTTTAATTCATAAATGTCGGTGCGTTACTTATGGAAAAACGGTTAACTAAACTACAGAAGCACCTGAAGCGAGGTGCTCGCTGGGCAAAACAACAAACAGCTCACTTAAAATTAATTTTTCAAAAACATTAATAAAAAAACAAATATTAAACCGAGGAACTCTCGAAGTTTACGAAGTGAAGTGGGAGCTTGGTAATCGACTATAGATTGGACTTTCTCTGGAAGGGGACGGATACCTTCTTTGTTGATTAAATGGCCGAGAAACGAAAGTGAAAAAACTCCAAACTCGCATTTTTGGGGGTTAATAATAACGCCATAATCTGTCAATCTGTGAAATAACTGCTGCAGTTGCTGTAAGTGTTCACGTTCTGATGCACTTGCCACGAGGAGATCGTCGATATATGCATAGACGAACGGTAGTCCTCGCAAAACTGCGTCGATAAAGCGTTGAAAAGATTGCCCTGCATTACGTAATCCAAAGGGCATGCGTAAGAATTCGAAAAGGCCGAAAGGAGTTGTGATCGCAGTCTTAGAAACATCCTCTGGGTGTACGGGAATCTGGTTGTATGCGAGAACAAGGTCGATTTTGGAGAACACTGTTTTTCCGTGAAGCGAGTTAGAAAAGTCTTGCAGATGCGGAATAGGGTAATTGTCCGGAGTAGTGCGACTGTTAAGTGCGCGGTAATCCCCACAAGGGCGCCATTCGCCGGCTGATTTTTTTGGCACCATGTGGAGTGGCGATGACCAGTTGCTATTAGAGGATTGAATAATGCCTAAATCCAACATGTGCTGAAATTCTTGTTTAGCCGCCCTTAAACGATCGGGTTTAAGTCTGCGCGGGCGCACGCTCACAGGCGGTCCCCTTGTTTGGATATGATGAGTGACATCGTGTTTAACTTTGTCACCGTTAAATGTAGGATGAGTTAATTCCGGGAAACCTCGCAGCAAATCTGTATACGGATCCGTGGTGTCTTTACGTATAACTGGGCTGATCTCGGTCGACCCACTGATTATGCCTTGCACGGAACGTCCAGTGTTATTATCAATGAGTTTGCCGTGTTTGACATCTACAAGGATGCCGAAATGGTGCAGAAAATCCGCCTCTAAAATCGGAACGGGTAGCTTTGCGACGATGAAGACCCAACATAGTGTGCGCTGTAATCCAAGATTTAATGTTATCGATGTCTCTCCGTAAGTAGGAATGGAGGAGTGATTCACTGCGTGTAGAAATAAGTTTGATTGAAGACGATTCTCTTTCACAAACTTCTTAGGGATGATACTGACTTCCGCACCGGTATCAACGAGAAATCGTATACCAGTGGTTCTATCAGTCACGTACAGGGTGCGACGAATGTTGTTCTTGCCAGGAGTGTCTGCCGCTCCTACTGCCTGGCCTGGGCGTTTCCCGAGAGACGTTTCTTCGTATATGAACATGGCTGGTGGCATCGGTAAGCTCTTTCACCGAAACGCGCATGGTACTTGCAGAGCCCACCGCTGTTCTGAGTGCTGCTAAATCGCCGGGGACGAACTCGCTCAGTGGGTGCTTATGCATTTTTGGTTTGAGCTCAAGGCCACGTAACTGTTCACTCAGTTCGTGAATCATTTGAGCCTGTCGCTCTAGTTCCTCGCGTATATTCGTGGAGGGGTTTGTGACGTTAGGCAGGGCATCATTAGAGCTGTGCGTGTGAACTGGGGCTATGGAAACGGTCACGTCCATAATTTTGTCGGCTAGGTCCGCTAGCTCCTCAATGGTTGTGGAGTCATTCGAAGAGGCGAGTATCATTTGAATACTCGGTGGCAGTCTATTGACGAAAAGTTGTTTAAGTATGTCCGGCGGTAGTGAGTTCTCACCCATCAACAGCTTCATACGTCTGAGTAACTGAGACAGTTTCCGATCTCCGAGTTCTTCTTCTACGACAAGTTGACGAAGGCGTTTCTGCTGTGAATCGGTTGTCCTAAGAATCAATTCCGATTTGAAATAATCGTAGCTGATCGATCCAGGGGGTGACATGATCAGGTCGCGAACCTCCGCCATTACTTCATGCATTAATGCGGCCACCACGTGGTTGAATTTCGTCACATCGCTCAGAATCCTTTGTGTGTAGAACTGGGCCTCTACATGTGCAAACCATAATGTTGGATCGTGCGTCCAAAAAGGAGGAATCCTCAAAATAGCCTGAGTAGCCGTCGTTGAAGGAAGCGCCTCACTGTCAATCGTGGGGAACGCGTTGAAGAGAACGATGACCACAGAAAATCTCCATGAGATCTTTTACGCCTAGAAAAACCGATGTGCTGCTAAGGTCGACATGTATGTCATTCAGCGTGCGCGTGGTCGCTGGGAAATTTCCCTTGTGTGTTTACAGGTAATTCTTCCTTATTGATAATATCCACAATTCCTTGCGTGTTCTGCCCAAGTCTGACGAAAAAAAAAAGGGGTCACCAGTGAAGCGAAGTGCTTGCTGGGCAAAACAACAAACAGCTCACTTAAAATTAATTTTCAAAAACATTAATAAGAAAACAAATATTTGGAAAAATTAATTAAAAACAAATAATCAGACTTAGCTTGTTATAATAGGTGTGAATTTATTTGCCCTGGTGTATCACACTCGTGTTTATTTTGAGTCCAAAAAAAGGAAGAAGAAATCCTTCCCGACTGGTCAAATGTTTTTGTCGTTAAGTTGGAAAGAAACGATAAATTATTTTCTTTAGAAAAGCCGTTCAGGTAAGGATGTTTTTCTTTTTTTGTGTGGTTTCACCATTGGAAACGGCACAGGGCGTGTCACGCATGAGCGACAGAGCGTGGCAGTAACGTGTCTTACTCCTCTAGTGTTCGCGAGCAAAAAGAGAGCGAGACTCCTCGAATTTAGCGCCACGGCTTTTTTTGTCTTTTTTTGGAGCTCTCCGGAAACGGTGAATGTTCAATGTCACTGTCAAAATTAGTTCCGGGGTAGACGCTACACACCTATTAAGCCATATAAGTTCTATAATTGAATCCACTTCCCGCAAAAAAAGAATGAAAAACATAAAAATGTTTAGTGCTTATGTTTTTGTAAACCGCATTAAAAACTACGTGAGACAAAAAAAAAAAAAAAGGCCCCCAATTTGTTGTCCTTTCCTTTATTGTAAGTCATTAAAAATGTCTGTCCGTAATTTTTTGATTGATGCGCCATGTGAGAAGGCAGTTTGCTAGGTGAAGCAAGCCGTCGTTTATGCTGCAGCGCACGCGCGTAGCGTAAACGAAAGCTGCAAAATGGTGGAAAGTAGTTCATGGGTTCAGAGGTTAATACCATGCAAACGGTAAATTTGACCCAAGTTTGACTATCAGATTCGTTGTCAGCGACCTCAATTACATATAAAAAACAAATTAGAGTGGTCAGTGTTCTGTTGTAGCGTATCTGGATATTTACCTGAATATGTCGACTTTTATAGGTTTTCGGGTATACTTACAACGAATAAACACCCCCCAACCTCCCCATGTTAAGAACAGCTTTCGGAATAGACATCCCCAATCTTTCCATGTAAAGAACGGCTTTTGGAATAGATATCCCTAACCTCCCCATGTTAAGATGGATGTTTGGAATTTGGCACTTCAGACATATGACCGTTTTAGGCAATACTCCATGTTCAATGAGAAACCTCCTACTTAAATCTTCTTGTTCCCAAAATTTTACTATTGCAGAACTTCTTATATTTGCAACTTGTCCACATATCGATGGTTGTTCTGTTCGTTGTTTTTTGTTTGTTTGTTTTTTTAACTTAATTTTTATTATTGTGTTAATTACTTTCGATTTTTGGGGCGCATGAGCAATTAATAAAAAAGATTAAAACGAAACGAAATTTAAATTTCCGTCCAATTTTTTAAAACAACTGTAAAATAGACATGTTATATGAAAATAAACATAAAACTTGCTTGGGGCTGCGAAATTCACAGTTACACTTTCTCAATAGAATTATCTTGTGCTCATGCGCTCTTTAGACAGCTTATAAAGGCCGTAGAAGAACCGTCGATTCTCACACGTTCTTGAAATTCGCTGTCTGCTTAGACTGTGTGTCTCCGTTTATATATATATATATATATATATATATATATATATATGATAGCATTTTATTATTTAAAAAAGGAGGCTTATCTACAAATGTTTTTATTTAAATGCGCCTATAATGTGCTTTTGTAAATAAAATATTGTGCTTTTTTAAAAAATACGCACACTTTTTTTTAATAAAAATATTTTTTTCATATTATCCTTTTTCGATTGATTATTTGTATTTGTTATATATTTAAATATTTATTTGAATACTTGCTTATTATTTGTTTAAATTTTTATTTATATATTCGAATTTCTTTTGCACACTGTTAAAACAATACGTAAAACTTTTTGAAGCAGCACCCCTAGGTGTGTCAGAAATTTCGTGAAAATAGTGAATAATTCCACCTCATCTTTCCAAGTTTATAACTCCTCGAAAAGTGTAATTCAAGCCTTAATTTTTTTTTCAATTAAAGGAGCGAGGACCAAGGTTTCATTAAAAAACAAAAAACAAAAACAAAAAAAAACAACGTGTTTTTTTTTTAAAAAAGGTTTTAAACTTCGGACTTTACAGGTAAATTTCTAACAAACAGTTCTATTTTTTTGTTTTAAATTTGAATATATTATTTATTGACCTTTTCTCTTCAATTTGTGATATATAAGACTTTGGTACATAAATTGATTATTTACTTTTTAATAGACATTTCAAAATGGGAGGCGTGAATTATTCGACCCCTGTCTTTCCAAGCTTATAACTCCTCGAAAAATGTAATTCAAGCCCTATTTTTTTTTCAATTAAAGGAGCAAGGACCAAGGTTCCATCAAAAAAAAAAAAGAAAAAAAGAAAAAACAAATAACGTGGTTAAAAACAAAAAGGTTTTAAACTTCAAACTTTACAGGTAAAATTCTAAAAAACACTAGGTTTTTTTTGTTTTAAATTTGAATATATTATTTATTGACCTTTTCTCTTCAATTTGTGAGTAAATTAATTATTTACTTTTCGGTGAGTAAATGAATTATTTACTTTTTAATAGAAACTTGAAAATGGGGGGAGGGTGAATTAAAAAAAAAGTTTGTCTAAAATATTATATTCGGTTTATTGGAAAGAACATAAAATTTCACATTTACCCTGAAAATATCGTAAAAATAGAATCAATAGAAAAAATTTGATAGATTTTTAAAGCTTAAAAATTGAAAAATATTGAGTTCGGAAAATTCATTACTGTTTAAAAAAAAAATATTTCTATTACTTTTAAAACAATTAAAGAAAATAAATAACCCACTTTTAACAGAGAAATTACGAGATTTTTATATTTTATTCGCAGTTTCGTGTTAGGGGTGTCAAAAATTCCTACAAAAATTCTGATACACCTACAGCACCCCCACTAATTTTAGGCGCGAGCCGCCACTGGACTCAATAGTTTGAGGAAGGGGCAAAAGTGGCTTAAATAGTGTCAAGGATAAACTAATGGCACCAACTTAAATGTCATCTAAGAAGTTTGCAGCAAAATTAGGTGAACATGGATTTCACTAGTTTTTGCTGAATGGTATGAATGTGTTTACCTTGCAGGAATTTCCTTTGATTTCTGGGAACATTGCAAGAGAAGTCCTTGTGTCTGGATTCCAACGTTGTAAGCGACAAGCACATCCCCTATCGTGGGTCGGTAAGATCCTGTCATATATTCTGCAAGAGAAAGGATAGCAGGCAATACAGGAGCACTCGGGTGCGTGGCTGGGTGCCACGTATCATCAAAGTCCATCGAATGAACACTTGTGCCATTCAAAAAAGCTGCCATAGCTGGGTTGGTGGTCAGACCTGGACTTCCCCACACGACACAACAATTTCTCCTTGAGGAAGGTAGTGGGAAAGGTTGGCATACATTATCAGCCCAGTTAATCATAGTTTTCATAATGTTGCTGTTGAATCCTAAAATGCCAACCCCTAGAGTATCAAGCATCATACGTCGGCTTCTATTCTGTACGACAGAAGACAGGCCATCTTTTGTAGCATCGGAGATGAACACTGACAGTGCTGAAGTTGCAGTAGAGGCTACCAGATGGTAATAACGAACTGTGATATGAAAAAAAAAAGGAAAAAATGTTATTCAGCCATGAATCAAAGCATTTGATTTATTGTCTGTTTCGATAATGAAGTCATGTCACTGGCGTAGCTAGGGGGGGGGGGCGCCCCGGGCGGCACACCTGAGGGGGCAGCATTTTGAGAGGGTAAAAATAGAAAGTAGAAAAAATAAATAAAAATAAACAAAAGTTAACAAAAAATATGAAATTTTATACCAAAAAGGTTGTAAAAAATCGGAATTTTGGGGGGTATCGGAATCAGAAAAAATGTGTCCCTATTTTCTGAGCGTCAGTGGGGGGGGGGGGCGGCATGGGGGCGGCATTTTGAGAAAATCGAAAAAAATGCTAACAAAAAATCTGAAATTTTATATCGAAAAGGTTGTAAAAAATGGGAACTTTTGTAGTTATTGGAATCGCAAAAAGGTGTCCCTATTTTGCGAGCGGCATATGTCATGGGGCGGCATTTTGAGAGAGTAAAAATAGAAAGTAGAAAAAAATAAATAAAAATAAACAAAATCTAACAAAAAATCTGACATTTTATACTGAAAACGTTGTAAAAAATCGGAAATTTTTTAGGTATCAGAATCAGAAAAATGTGTCTTATTTATGAGCAGCACATATCAGGGGCGGCATTTTGAGAGGATAAAAATAGAAAATAGAAAAAATATATAAAAGCTAACAAAAAATCTTAAATTTTATACCGAAAGTTTGTAAAAATCTGAAGTATTGGAGGTATCGGAATCGGAAAAATGTGTCCGTATTTTACGATTCCAAAACCGATTCTTTTAAATTTTTAATTTAATTTTTCATTATTGGTACTAATTATAAATATTTATTATTTTTAAATTATCACTAAAACTAAAATGAGAATAACCTCAAAATACGATGTAAATTTATTTTATTTGTAAAACAATTTTTTTAAATTGCATAAACTCTCTATGTAACCTTTCAAAGAAAGCAGTTGCTTTACATGTTCTGAAAAATGTTGAAAAATTAAACAGCAACAGTCTTTGCAGCCCACGGCGATCGTAAGATTTGCCCCCTCCCCGCATTTGATAATCTGTTAACCTTCAAAATTCCAAAAGCCCTCAAAATATTTATTTTCATGGAACTAATGTTAGACTGCAGCTATTAGTCCTAGATTTTCATCGTATTACAGTACTCGTCAAAGAAGACCAAAGATTTTTCAAAACAATTATATAATTTTCTTCGGATTAATGTTCACACAATTCCCTTCAGATTGATGTTTACATACTTATTATTATTGTAAAGAAATTGTTAAATTATATTGTATACGTAATTGTATACGTAGCCAGTTAATTTAACAATTTCTTTTCAATAATAATTGAATATTATTATAATAATAATTGAAATTTCTTTTCAGTAATAATATATGACTTGGGTGCCATGAGCTAGAATCGAAATCGAAACACAACTCTCCACCCTCATTCCCTAGCCTCTGAACCACTAATAAAATAAAGACTGGGTACGCAAATAAAAGAAACCAAATATTTTTTCAAAAAAAAAAAAAAAAAAAAAAAATTCAAATTATAAGAAAAATGTTAAATTAAATGAATTAGCTACACAAGCAAATATAATAATAAATTTAAATGAGAACATTTGAAAACCTGAAAATGTTATGAAATGATAAAATTATTTTTATTTACTTTTTTGTCGTTGTTGTTAAAGTCCGAATTTTTGCCAAATAACATGGATGTATCAAGGAGAGAATAGTCCGATGTAGTTTTCTTTTCTTTGTCTTCATAATGTTATTATTAAGAGGTCGAGCCCTCCGAAGAGAAAAAACGTCTTGTATCGGTGCTTTTTTAAATCCGTGTGTGTAATCGCTCGGTTTTCAGAAAGTTGTTGTTGTTAATAACGTTTCAACTCTTTTAAAAATAGTTTTAATATATTTTAAATAAATGTATTTATGAATGGCAAATAAGGCTATAAATTTATTTTTTGTGAGAGAACTGTCGCAAGGCATCAAGTCGGTTGAAAATTTACAAACAGATTTTTCGCGCCTTTTTTTCGGCAAACTTATCAATGACTCTATCAAAATTCACTTCCTCGACAAGTTCCCTCTCTATTGAGAGGATTGCCAAGTCTGTAAGTCTTGTCTGGCTCATTGCTGATCTAAGGTAGTTTTTTATGAGCTTCAGTTTTGAGAAAGAGCGCTCACAGCTAGCAACGCTAATAGCTCTGGAGAGGAACATTCTCAGCAAGATCACAATATTAGGGACGGAATCCCCAAATTGGTTTTTGTATAAAGTTCAAAAGTTCAAGAGGTCCATCGATTTTGTCTTTTTCTGAAGCTTTTACAACATACTGTAACCTCTTCCTTTCAGCAAAGAATTTCTCTTTTTCTATATCTTCGTCAAATCCACCAAGCTGACAATCATAATCATCATCAAGCAGATTTGACGGTATAAGAAAAGCGTATTTATTTGCAAGATTGTGAACTTGTTGAAATCTGCAAGATATTTCTTCAGTCAATCTGTCTATGACAGACAGCATTTCCCGTCTCAACTCAGTATCAAAACTCAGCGCTGCATCAGTCAATCCTTCACCATCCATTCGTTTCTTTTTGCGAATACGACGCTCCATGCTTATCCCCATTTCAGAGCAGAGTGTTTTTGACTCGTCTATTGCAGTGTCCACTATCTTTTCTCTATTCTGAAGAAGGAAATCTTTCAACGCCGGCAGCCTGATAGAACTTTATTGCAGATCCAGCCCTTTTTTTTGAAGATATTTCTGGGCATCATTGATTTCTGGGAGAATAGTTTTCCAAAGGTGCAGAAATAAAAGAAACGGAAACGATAGTACCGAGTTGAGAATTAAAGATGCATCTGATCTTGTGGTTGCATTTTCTCCTTCTTCTGTGAGCTGTTCCAGGGCAATGACGACTTCCAATATTTTTTTTATCACAACATCTACAGCATCTGCTCGACTACTCCATCTAGTATCCACAGTCCGTTTGATACTTAGACCGGTCAACTGAATCAAGACGTCCCAGCGATGTGTAGATGCAGAAAAGAACGAGAATAACCGGTTCAGTGTGCCAAAAAATGTAACAGAGTGAACCGCTACTGAAGCTGCATGTACACAAGCCAGATTTAGTGAATGGTTAGTGCATGGCACAAATAGAGCTTTTGGGTTGATTTCAGAGATTCGTTTCTGCACACCCGATCGGTGACCTGCCATAACAGCGGCATTGTCAAATGCCTGGCCAATGCAGTCACCAATCTGTATCTCATCATTCTCCAATTCTCTCAAAATGAGTTCAGAAATGTCCTCCGCACTTTTACCCTTTGTTTCGATGAAGCGGAGAAACGACTCCTCCACCGTCACTTCATTTCTGCCAACTTTCACGTAGCGCAACACCTCACTCATCTGGTCCTTGTGAGATACATCGGGAGTACTATCAAAAATTATACAAAAATACTTGCTTTTCTTTATCTGATCGATAATTTTCTTTCTGACCTGCTTTGCTAAAATGCTCACAAACTCATTTTGAATTTCTGGTGACAGATAAGAAATAGTGAATTTCTTCCCTAGGTTAACTTTAACCAAATATTCACGGAGTACAGGGTCATATTTAGCCAATAGATTTACCAATTCCAAGAAATTTCCTTTGTTTTCTTGACCCCTTTCATCATTATGGATGTCTTCCCGGTGACCTCGTAGTGCCAGATTCTGCTTGGCGAGAAATCTGATAATGTCCAGCAATCTAGCTAGGATTTCTCGCCACTTCTTTGTTTCTTTCTCAATGATATTTTGCTCAACTTTATCAACTACCTTTCCTTCAGCAAGTCGGATCTCTAGCTCCTTCCAGTCAAGAAACGCCTGAGCATGAGATGTGCTTGCTTCATGTTCATGTACTTTTGGATTTATTTCCACCAATTCTTGAAACCCACATCAGCAGAAAAACTCGAGAGTCCAATTGAAAATAGTCTGCGGCAGAAGCAAAATAAGGCTTCTCTGGCAGGAGAATACACCATCCAAGTTCTCAAACTTTTTTCACCGTTCCGCAATACCTGATAGAACCAGTTTTTTGTTAGCTTTCTAACGTCGCCTTTTGTTTTTGTCCCTGGTCGTACTATTTCCTTGAATTCATGATCAAGGTGCTGCAGCTGCACTGCTGCACAGCGGCAGATCCCTGCCGAACAAGCATAGCGCGAATTTCATGACTAATCTCAATAGGCCATAGACCAACATCTGTAAAATCGGTCGCGACAACCAGTGATTGCCTTTCCAATTCTTCAACTTCACGCGCATCATCATTGGCAGTTGTTGATGTATCAACGCGGGCAATGTCGACTTCTGAAGTAACAGTATCAACGTTAACTTCATCTTCGGTTTCAGCAAGATTTTCGACTTTCGTTTCCGCCATTTCGGCCATAGAAGTCTTTTTGATGAATTTCAACAGCGTGCCTTTATTCTTGTTTTCTTCCTCTTCTTTTGTTTTTCGCTTTTTACGGAATGCCGCACCACTCTCCTTAATTCTCTTCATTTTAAAATTCACGTAAATATTCTGAAAAAAAATTTAAATACTATTTTAAAAAATAGCACGCTATTTCTCTGCATGTGCTTACCTTTTGTGTTGTTCCGTAATAGTACCACAAAAGGTGAGATACCCGCCCATAAAATCTTAGATGCCTATCCCTAAAAATACATATATACTTAGAGAGCGAGACCCGTCACTACCCCCCCCCCTCCTCGTAAAATAGAAACTTACGGGGAAAGAGTCTTTCAAACTACTTTAAAACACCAATAAATGATTCAATTAACTTTTATAGCCAATAGGAACATTTATTTGTTGTATATTTTATTTTTTGCACCTTTTCAAATCTCTTTGTATTGTAAAACAAACCCCAAAACTAATTAAACTAATAAGTAAATATTTTTCAAAGTATTTCCTTATTTAAGGAATGTTATAGAAAAATACAAGGAATGGTCATCTTCACTAAAGTCGTACGCAAGATGACGGCCGCAAACGGATGCAAAAAATTGAAGGAAACGCAAATTTTAGCGAAACGAAATTTAGCGAGTTGACTGTACAATCTAGCAAGCAAAAAACAACAGCTGATAATAACAACTAATAATTTTAATTTGTAATATTCTGTACTTGTTATGAATATCTTAATAATAAAATAAAATAATTAAGAAATTTTTTTTGTTTCACATAACATTTTAATAAATACAAGATACCATAAAAATTGAGTTTCATGGTCTTTTCTCTGCATAATTACCAAAACAAAACAATCAAATGAAAAATAAAACAAACAGAATCAAATGAAACAACTAAAAAATAATATAATCTTCCAGAATATCAAACAAAGCAATTTTAATGTCTGTTTTTAGTTAAGAATAAAAGTAGTATTAAAAAAATGTAAATAAATAAATTAAAAACTGAAAAAAATTATCTAGTAAGGTAAAAACGTAACTTAGCTTGCCTTTGGTAACATTTGTTTCATTCATTTTTTAAAATAAAACGAAAAACTGTTTCTTGTTTTTTTTTGTCATTATGCAGAAAAAGGACGATGAAATTCAATTTTTACCGTATCTTTTGTATAATCTCATGTAAAACTACAGTATAGTTGAAAAAAAAAAATTTCTTATTCATTTCATTTCATTATTAACATATTCATAACAAGTACAGAGTAGTTAAAAATTAAAACACGTTTATTATTTTACATTAAGTACAAACACTATAACTTATCCAGCTATGTAGAAGAGTAACTTATATTACCCTTGCTAATATTTATTTGTTATATATTTGTTGTTTGAGACATTTTCGAATCTGTGTTGCTTGTAAAACAAGCCCCAAAATCACGTAAATTTCCTATTAAAACCTCCAAAATGGTTTTAAAAATGTGTGAAATGTCAGATATTTTCTCGTGTTCTCACGTAACTAAATAAAAGCTTTAAAATAAGTTAAAATACTAAAAAGTTATCCAGCTCGGTAGAAAACGAACACTTAGAAAAATCAATTATCGGTTTTAAAACAAAAGTAAATAAGTAAAAATATTTTGTTAAATATATTTTTAAGAAAAAAAGGCCAAATTCTAAAATGAAGCCTCTCTTTTGCTGTAAAGAAAGGCCCCTCAAAAATGTCAAATTGAAAATTAAAGAAAAATTTCATATGTTGAAGATGCTAACATCTATATATTTGCATTTTTTTTTCTCTATTAATTTTGTAGTATTTTCTTAGCGATGATGAAGCAAAAACGTTAATAATGAAAACAAATCGAAAAATATACTTTGGCTCTCACATATTTTTCTGTTTAAATTAGTTCTATGTTTAATATTAAAAAGAATAAACTCATTACATTCAAAAGTTTAAACAGTTTTAAAATCGTATCAGAGATTTAAAGAATAATTTTAATACTAATTTAATATAAAATAATTTGATGAACAATTGGTAAATTTGTAAATAAGAATATCTTGAAAAACTGTTATAATTATTTTAGGAATTAAAGTGGGGAATCAATTTCTCATATATATTTGATTTAAGATTATCACCCATTTCCAACAGAATAGAGCCATTGACTAACAGAATAGCGTTTATTCTTTCTATGTAAATTTTAGATAATTATTAACGTTTCTTAGCACGCATTTATTTATCTAAATATATTTTTAAGTCTCCCTACCACCAAAATAAAATATAATTTCAATTTCAATTTCAATTTCATAAAGAAAGACTTGACATTGCCATCGTTAAGAAAACAGTATAAACCCAATATAGGAAACGTGCACATTTTCCCAGGCTTAAATATATTTTCGCCTACTTTAATAACTATTTTTCCACTTGGGCATTTTAAAGAAACGAAAATGTTAATGTGTATGGCACTAACCTTTGTTGCTGGTAGTAGGAATTAGTTTCTCTTGGGCTGATGTTCTGGTGTTCCTTAGTAATTTTTCTTATGAAGATTCAGTAGTAACAAGTTGAGTGTGTCAGTCTGAACTGTCATATTTTGTCAGCTAGTTTTGGCTTATATTAGAATTGGTTGGTTTAAAAGGATCATGAACAAGCCATTCTCATGGGTTTTGGTGATTTCACACCTACATGTGAATACTTGAAGAGGGCATATCAGGTTCCGATTTGATTGAAAACATTTTCTACTTAAAAAAAAAAAAGAATGAATGGAAATAAAAAG
The DNA here is from genome assembly GCF_053919585.1 of Euprymna scolopes. Taxonomy (NCBI): domain Eukaryota; kingdom Metazoa; phylum Mollusca; class Cephalopoda; order Sepiida; family Sepiolidae; genus Euprymna; species Euprymna scolopes. The sequence goes on from NC_136488.1 coordinate 110,936,813, forward strand.
AAGGAAGACCATAAAACTTTATTCAGGGCACATTTGAATAAATTTGACTTTTTTAAAAGTATGGACACAATTATTTTACGTTTATAATACATTTGAGTTTTGTTTTTAAAACTTTTACATTTATTATTTATAAATATAATAGACATTTTGGGGTTGTTTTACTATGCACATAGATTCGAAAAAAACTGTCAAAAATATATAACAAATAAATGTTATCAAAGGCAAGATAAGTTACTCTTCTACCTATCTCGACAAGTTTTTAGTGTTTTTTACTCACTTAAAACGTGTAATCAGTTAGAAAAACATAGTGTCTATCGGTATATGCGAAAAATACAAATGAAATCCATTCAATATATGTTAGCGTGACATAAGGTGACATATATTCGGTGGGTTTCTAAGAGTATTTTCAATATGTATTTAGTTTTAAGTCAATTTCCCGAACTTGCCGCATTCTAAACGAAGTCTGGCGCCATTTTTTTTTTTTTGACAGTTTTTCTTCGAATCTATGTGTATAATAAAACAAACCCGAAATTGTTAATTCGATTTACTTCTCTTACTTTTCATTTTAATAAATATTCGATTAATATTACATGATATATATACATCCACTAATATATATATATATATATATATATATATATATATATATATATATATATATATAAATTCCACAGCCAAACAACGTCGCAGCTCACAAGAGCCATGACAGTCAAAGAACCGGAAGTCCAAGACTCGAGTTTCGCCCTCATTTGGGCTCATCAGTTAGGCACATCCGCACTCAGGATTCGAAACCGAGCCTCTTGCATGCAAGACAAGCATTCTACCAACTGAGCAAACGCCCTGCACACAAGAAATTCTATTAACCAACACAGATCAAGCAAACCGCGCCGAAATCCGACTGTGAAATGAACCTACCTCGTATCGACAAGGGACGCGGTCATCCAACCAGCTAATAACCCCAAGCCGACGTCTCACAAGTAGGAGTTTCAACTCGAAAGGACGATGCCATCCAGCAATACTAACCAAGCGAGCAACTTATGATAGGAGTTTTAGAATGTGAAAGATTGTAGGTATATATAATGCTTGATCTGTGTTGGTTAATAGAATTTCTTGTGTGCAGGGCGTTTGCTCAGTTGGTAGAGTGCTTGTCTTGCATGCAAGAGGCTCGGTTTCGAATCCTGAGTGCGGATGTGTCTAACTGATGAGCCCAAATGAGGGCGAAACTCGAGTCTTGGACTTCCGGTTCTTTGACTGTCATGGCTCTTGTGAGCTGCGACGTTGTTTGGCTGTGGAATTTATTTTATACAATCTCTCACATTCTAAAACTCCTATCATAAGTTGCTCGCTTGGTTAGTATTGCTGGATGGCATCGTCCTTTCGAGTTGAAACTCCTACTTGTGAGACGTCGGCTTGGGGTTATTAGCTGGTTGGATGACCGCGTCCCTTGTCGATACGAGGTAGGTTCATTTCACAGTCGGATTTCGGTGCGGTTTGCTTGATCTGTGTTGGTTAATAGAATTTCTTGTGTGCAGGGCGTTTGCTCAGTTGGTAGAGTGCTTGTCTTGCATGCAAGAGGCTCGGTTTCGAATCCTGAGTGCGGATGTGTCTAACTGATGAGCCCAAATGAGGGCGAAACTCGAGTCTTGGACTTCCGGTTCTTTGACTGTCATGGCTCTTGTGAGCTGCGACGTTGTTTGGCTGTGGAATTTATCATATACAATCTCTCACATTCTAAAACTCATATATATATATATATATAAGGTTAAGATTTTTTTGTTATTGGCGTTTGTTCCGCGATAAGCGTTTGTTTACATTTTTTAAAATATATTTTTATACATTCGCTACCTTAGCTATAAGCTCTTTATTATTCATATTATTATATGAATGAATCGTCCTAACTTTTTGGACGCATTTAATTTAATTTAATTATTTTTTTACGTGCATAAAATAAACTAAACTAAAATAAATTTTATGCACGTAAAAACATAATTAAATTAAATTACATATATATATGTGTGTGTGTGTGTGTGTGTGTGTGTGTGTGTGTGTGTGTGTATAATAGTCATTCACACACAGGACTGTTTCGCTGTTTACAGCTCATCGGTGCGGCTAGACTTTAGCAACTACTTCCAGCTAGGAACGAAATCCGACCATTTGAGAGAGCGAGGGAGAAATATTTTAACAACAATTAGCAGCCTTTGGGCTGATATCACAGTGTAGTATCTGTTCTAATGATACACTTCTCCTTTTCTGTCGTCGGTCAGTATGGGGAAATCGTTCATGACTGAAAATTTTTATTTTTGTTCCTATCCAGAGTGCCCCTTTTCGTGGGGCTGGATTTCCCCACATTAAAAACCGGCCTTGTGTCTAACTCTGCCATCGTGGAGAGTAAATGGGAACAATCGGCAGTCGTTGCCAAACCGACTTCAGCTCTAATTGTACACAAGAACTAATTTAAACAAGACCATTGCTATATTCGCTTACGGCTGTTTGCCATTTTCGGCTCTCATTATGCTCAACATTATGGGAGCATTATAATAAATACGTATTTATTTTATAACTATATATGTGCATATATACATATATATGTGCATATACACATATATTTATACATACATATATACATACATACGTGCATATATACATATATACACACATACACATATATAAATACGCATATATACATATATATGTATATATATACATACATATATGTATATATACATATATGTATATATATATATACATATATAATATAAATATATACATACATATATACATACATACATGTAGATACATACATATACATATATATATAAACAAATATACATATAATATATCTTTCAAGATTGAGGCAAATTTTTTTGTTTTAATCTAGGTTGAACTTTCTCTACATTAAAAACCGATCTTGAAATGAATTAAAGCAATTTATTCTCAATTAATGGAAATTTTGAAAACTCCAAACGCAATTGTAAATTATTACTTGATAAATAGTTTGGAGTTTTCAAAATTTCCATTAATTGAGAATAAATTGCTTTAATTCATTTCAATCACTAAGTTTAAAAAATGCAAGCATTAATTATTTCTGGAGATATACTCAGTGACCGGCTGACCTAACAGGATAGGGCCAAGCCCAGGCTTCGGCCAAGCACCAAAAAAAAAACAAAATGACCTCAGAAAGATTTCATACTTAAAGGGGAACTTTCATATAAATTTTTATCGAATAGGTGCGAAAAGAAAGTTGGATATTTGGTTGTATATACACCGACATCAAAGAGGAAATAACATTAGATGCGAAAGTTTGAATTCATTAATTTTATTACTGTCCAATTCATGAGGCTAAGACTTTGAAAGTATCAAACGTTTGTTTTTGTAGCATACTTTTTATAACTCCTTGTAAACTTTACAATTGCTAGCTGGGGGATCGGACAAAATCACCCCGGGCAACCCCCACCATCTACTTAAAACAAAAGGAAAACAGATAAAATCTCAAATGAATAAAAAATATTAAAAATCAGTTTTCATATTTTAATTTTAATTTAATTGAATTTAGGAAAATTAGATACCGTAGAACTAATTTTCGCAAGGTATGAAAGTTAAGCAACTACAGAATAAATGTTAACTTAATAATAATGGACCAGTTTTCCTACCTAAAATTTTGGGAACAAGAAGATTTAAGTAGGAGGTTTCTCATTGAACATGGAGTATTGCCTAAAACGGTCATATGTCTGAAGTGCCAAATTCCAAACATCCATCTTAACATGGGGAGGTTAGGGATGTCTATTCTAAAAGCCGTTCTTTACATGGGGAGACTGGGGACCTATTCCGAAAGCTGTTCTTAACATGGGGAGGTTGGGGGGTGTTTATTCATTGTAAGTATACCCGAAAACCTATAAAAGTCGACATTTCCAATGTGAACGATAAGTATATATATATATATATATATATATATATATATATATATATATATATATATATATATATAAAAGTATACAAAATTTTTCATTTAAAAATCAAATTATTTCGTTTTTATTATTAAAATTTTATTTAAAAAATATTTCGTTTTTTTATCGCTTGTTGAATGTTATTCTTTTAATTGCTTTCGAATTTATAGGGCAACTACATAATTTTAAAATTAAAATTAAAACATTACAATGGAACGAAATTTAAATTTCCGTTCCATTTTTAAAACAACTTTAATACAGAGCGTTCTCTGCAAGTTTTACAGATTTGTGTTCACATAAAAGTATCATTAGTCAAACATCTGGTGAATAACACGCATAAGTCATAGATACTGTATTTTCAAATGAAACACTAAATGTTTCCGAATTAACAACCAGATTTCATTTCTTCACTTTTCACAATTAAGTAAAAGTAGTAAATAAAAAATATGGAGTTGGAAAAGTTTATATTTTATCACATAGTGGTTCAAATAAACACAGAATTGCAAATAAAAATAAAATTTAATCATCTGTTAAAAGAAGACTAATTGAAAAATATAATTTCTTCAAACATCTGCTTTCTAAAAAGTAATCTAAAAAAGAAAGAAAGAAAGACACATATTCACTTAATCTTTCTGACAATAGCAATCCTATCTTTGCTAATGATACAAAGACAATTATTTACACAGCGCCTTAAAGGATCATGTCTATTACTCGTAGTAGGAATCCAAACTGAATGTAGGAATAGGATAGAGATGTATGTCAGCTTAATATAAATATGTATGTGCCTATATATGCCTGTGTATTTATACAGTGCCTTCGTGAACATAAAAATTTCGCATCATATAGCATCTAGTTCTTTTCTGCTCACACATTTTCATCTATTAGACTAGACAATCAAGATTTCCTTTCTCCCTCTCCCGGCTCCAATTCTCTGTGACGTGACATCTCACACTTAGTTACTAGTTTGATTTTGTTCTAAAAATAGAACATCTGCTGGTCCACTCTTAAAATGCTATCATTTTCTACTTTTAGGTTTTAGCAATATTTATTTAACGTTACTTAACCAATGGAAGCTACAAAGAATAATTTTTCACTTGGAACGTTTTCCACTGCAAAAATCTTTTACCGTAATTTTAAGATGCTAACTTACGGAATTTTGAGTTCGTCACCGAAATCCGTTTTTCATGGTAACAAAAATGAAAGAAAAAAAAAGGAAAAAACCCAAAGCAAATTTCTAGGAAATAGGAAACTAATAGAAATGAGCAAAAGAAATACAGACCCGAATGTGTTTAAAATTATCCAAGTTTATTAAAACAAAAAGTTATCAATTGCCTTTATTTGCCAATGCTGGAGTTAAAAAACCCTTCAGAAACATTAAAAATAAAAAAAATAAAACAAAAAAGACGACAATTCTTACTTATAAGAAAGGCTGAAAGAAAACATAAAAAACAGAAAACAATCCTTTTTTTTAATTCAGTCTTTTTAACGAAATGTTCAGTCCTTCTTTGACAAAATGTTTTTTTTTTCTTTTCCGAAAGGAATCACAAACAAAAAATTTCTTTGACCTTAAATTGGAGAAAGAATTAAAATAATTTTTCCTTTGAGAAGGCTCAGATACCTTTAAATTCAAAGGAAAGAAACAGAAAACCTTAAAGCCGCTTTTGTAGGCTTTACATGTACAAATACCGGGTAAATTCTTGTATTATGGAAGATTTTCTTTTTGAAGGAAACTTCGGTTGAATAATCTTTCAAGTTCCAAGAACAAAGAGGAGATTTTCTTTCTAGAGCCGATATCCTGCTCGTCTCGTCGGCGAAATTAATTTTTGTTCTTTACAGAAAAGAACTCCGCAAAACATGGCGGTTTCCTTCGTTAATCGTTTGAGACTAATAATTTACCAGTTATAAGACTTTTGTTTGCCTTTTAATAACTGGTACTCATTTTCCAATCGAAGACCTAGTTGTCTTTTAATGACTGGGATAAAATTACGTTAAAAGTTTAGTACCTCCCAATGGAGGTACTAAACAAGCAAACGTCTTTCTTCAAAGAAGGAGAGAAAAAAAACGTAAGAATTTAACGTCAAAAATCCTGTTGACGGAGCCAAAATTATCTACCTATTCTTAGGCTGGCTAGGCTCGAACTGATGAAACTGGGGAAAAGTTCTTTCTTCCCCCTTCCTCACCCCACTCCAGAGGGTGGCAGAGTAGCATACTGCTAGAAGGGAATTATAACGATGATGATGGAAATGACCTGCAAAGGCCCGGTCAAAAGAGTGCGTTCCTATCACTAAATGTCGAGATGAGGAATAGGTGTACATAAACAATAAATAAAAATTATTTCTGTTTTTAAAAATTTCAACATAACTTTTGCAGTTGGAATTTGCTCCTTTCTATTGATCAACCATTTGGATTATTACAATTACTATTGGACTATTTCATTTGTATCTCTTTTTCAATTTTTTCTTCATTCGAGCTCGGACTTCATTTGGAATGTCCTTTGAACTTACACATTTTTGCATTATTATTATTTACTTTTATATACAAATATGACTTCTTATAATTTATATTTTTGAATTTATGTGCTAAATAACAAAAATATACCATGCCTATAGAATATTATTTTGCTAACTACTTTCCTCTGAGTTTAAGACCATTCTTTGACACTCCATGGAATAAGGAACATTTAAAATTTTTCAACTTGTATTCTTTTTGTTATCCTCACTTCCTTCACTTACAAAATATTGTAATTTTAGCAAGGTGGTGTGGCTAAACCATCACCAAAGGTACAGTGAGAATCAAATCAGAGAAATAATGTTGATAAAAAGAATTTTATTGCTCCCGCACAAAATTTACTTGAACACATGTTTGTGTTGCTAGTTCTCACTCACTTACCAAATATACTGTTATGTTAATAAGAAATTTTTGCAGCATGACTAAAGTTAAAATCAAATTATAGAGAAAAATTATGTTTATAATGACAATTTTATTGTTCCAGACAAAACTGAGTTGCACAAATGTTTCTTACCAAATATACTATTGTAATATTAGTAAGGAGGCCTTTATAGCATCACCAGAAGAGGTTCAGCAAAAAATAAAATTATGAAGAGAAATGATGTTGATAATGACAATTTTATTGCTCAAAGACAAAACTGAATTGAGTAAATGTTTCGATTGCCCTCCCTCATCTATAGCTGATTCTAGTTAAGAGTAGGATAGTCACTTGTTAGTATTCATGACCATGTATGACTAACGACACACACTCCCTCTACACTTTTGATGGCCTTGTGCCTGATTTTTTGTTAATGTAAATTTTTTTATATTTCTGAAATTAACATTTGAAAGTTTAGTGTATGTTTCTTTAACTCTACAAAAGACCTGCTATAATCTCTTTTTTCTCGACTTATTTTCTTGTAGGTCGGCAATACATTGTCACCTTATCCCCTTTTCTTATTGCTAGCAGTGCTCTAAGTTGTTTATCCTACTATTCTTGCTTCTCTCCCCTTAACCAGAACACTTAAAACAGGTTCGCAATGTTGGATGCGTTTCCATGTTGGTTGAAACAGTGAACTTTTTGCCTTTTTTCTTTTCAACCAACTTTGGAGATGTCCACCATCATCAATAGCAGAGAGAAAGTGCCAGTATCTCTCAGCCTGGGCAGGGGGTGAACACTAGAGGGGCTGCTCTCCTAAAAGTCACCTCCCCAATGGGGAAACAGAACCTAAAATTAAAAAGGCATGCTACACGAACAAGTTTAAAAATGGGTATTGTGCATAAGGATATAACGAGGATCTATTTGGAAGGAATAAAAACATTTTCATTTATTCATTTCAACTTATTATTTAATACAATATTTTCTGTTTGTAAAATAACTTGAGATAAAAGAATCAAATGAGTAATTTCCTAATGCGTATAACTGCATAACACAGATTGGTTGGAGGTGATGGAGGTCTAGTGGTTAATGATGACCTGAGTTCGTTCCATAAAATCACTTGCACTTAGGATGTTGACAATTATAAGTAGCCGATGCCTTTCTAGAAAGAATTCTGATTAGAAAACTATCAGGAAAACCAATGCCAACAACAGAATTTAAAGAATTTATCTGTTATTGCTTTAATTAACTGGTGGGTTTTGTCCATGTCCTTTTGTCCAATCCTCTAGGTGTATATATGTATATACGCTGATATATATATATATATATATATATATATATATATATATATATATATATATATATATATATATAATTTATTTATACAAATATTGATGGCTACATATGTGCATACATGTTTCTGTAATCACCCGTTATTGTGGAGATTACGTCTTCAGGCCAAGGATTTCCCTCGAAAACTGAAACTCAAGATACAAAAACATTTTCTTATATCACTTACAAAATTAGAATCTTGTCATAGAATAGGGGTGGGGGTTGGTCTGGGGGAGGATAAGCAAGGCCTCCGAACAATCCATTAATCTCAGGCTTTTATTTCTTCTCATCTTAACTTCGGTAGGGACAATTTTTATTTTTATTTTTTTAAAACCTAAAAATTAAGTATCTACTCTTTGGTTTAGCGTTGTAAATTACTTGATAAGCCAGACAATATGCCGTTATAACCAATGGTCTGTAATTTCCAACGGTCACCCAGTATCGGAAAACGATATTTCCGATTTTCGTACAGGCATATTTCGGAAGTAAACACGCGCACAAATACACAGGAGTCGATGCATACCTTTTGTATATTTCCTTACACATACACACAGAAATATAAAATATAAAAATATAAAAATGTAAGAGAACCAAAAAATATAAAATGCAACAATACAGTATATACATGCATAAACATATAGACCTGCATACACCTGCGTACATATATACATAGATATACACACATACATATACATCTACAGATACACATCCATACATTTACACTAAACGTAAATACACATCCATATAATATACATATATACTTATACACGTACTTACCTCCACACACATATATTTACATATATAACCATATACATACACCCATAACATATACGTATACATAAAAATATATTTTTCTTGATTGCAACGTCTTGTCAGACGAGTGCCACTCCCTCAGTCACTGAAAGTCCATGAGCCCGAAAATAACCTTTTTTTTTATATAAAAAAATTATTATATAAATTATTATTAATAGCGAATTCACACGCTCAAGCAGACATGACATTGAAGACGGTCCTTGTCATACATACATACATATATATATATATACATATACACACATACATACACATACATACCCATAAACATACACACATACACACATCCATACATACAGAATACATATAACACATACATACAAACATATACATACGCACATGCACACACATACACATATATATGCATACACATATATACTATCATATACAAATACATACACACATATACATACATATTCACATACATATACGTACACATGTATGCACATATACATGCATACACATAAAGTTACCTACATATACGTACACATACATATATATATGCACCTATACGCATACATATATATGCATATATGCATATACATATACACACAAATATATATACGTATATATATACAAACACACATAAACATGTATACACAATAAATAAATAAAAATATATACACACATACATATATACATACATATACAAATAGATATACATACACATACATACACTAGTACATATATTAACATACATACGTACATACATACATACATACATACATACACACATATGCATAAATAGAATGATGGCAGATCAATTATTACATGCTTCCAGCATTTCAGGGCTACAAACATGACACTTTTTCCATCGCCACGGACAATTTTTATAGACAAATGCCTGAGGAAGTATCTATACAAAGATGATGTCACAGAGTTTAAGCTTTGTACGACAGTTAAGTCTCTCTCTCTCGGTTCAAAATGTCGAGATCCAGCAACAATCATGAGCAAGATAGCCAGCAACAAATCAAACTGCAGACCAGCTTAATGCGGGTACTAGTCTCCCGCTTTATGTATTTTTTTTTTTTAATCAGAGATTTGCTTCACCCAGAGGGGTTGCCTTAACAGGGCTTTTGGGAGTCCTCTCCACCCCACACACATATAGAAATAAAGATATACACGTACATATACAAGCATGCATACAAACAGATGCACGCAAACATACATACGCAAGAACAAATACACATGACAAGATGCACATACACTCATACATTCATAAATACACGCATGTACATACATATACACACACGTACACATACACGTACATGTAGAATATATATGAAGGAGAATTCATGATGACGACGATGATGGTTGTTACAAATAGGTGAATTCAACATGAATAAAAGAGTAAAACAATCCCAAATACACAGAAGATAGAATAGAGAGACGTTCGCTTCGCTGGTTGTAGAGTTTTTAAAATGAAAACGCGTCCATAACGGCACAAATCCTCAACGTTCATGACGTCGACGATGATGGTTGTTACGAATAGGTGAATTCAACATGAATAAAAGAGTAAAAAAAATATATACATACACATATACATACATAGTAGATTTATTTACACACGCACATACGGAGGGAACTATTTTGACACAAAACATAAATAAAGCTATGATTTATTTTAGATAATCAAGTCATTTAGCAGGAAATTTCCACTAAGTTATTTACATATATAGTAAAAAAACACATGCCCTCTCACATAAAGTTTCATGCACGCGTTGAGCACTACATCCACTCCGAATGTATGGAAGTTACATATAAATCTACATATACACACATGCATACATATAGACATACATATAATACAGATACATACTAATACACACATAGGCATACATACATGTATATATATATATATATATATATATATATATACACACACACACATTTACATATATATATGCGTATACATACACACATGTATATATATATATACATATATACACATACACACATACATATACATACATATACATATCTACATATACCCACCCACATGCACACATATATATACAAATATAAAAATAATTATCGTCGACGTACATTTTTTTTTACATAGGCATCACCACTTATCAAGGCCAAGAGGCCACTCGAGGATAAGAGTTAAAGAGTGTACAGTAGAAATTGGACAATATAGTAATCGTTAGTAATGGAAATTCAGTAAATTTGTTAACAAGTGGAACAGCTCATCAAGAACTTGTTTGCATTAAACTTGAAGACAACCATATTGTAGTCAGCTGGAAAGCAGAAAAACGGAAGACAATTCCACAGGCGTGTAGTTCTAAGAAAAAAGCTTTGTTCATGGAATATACATTTAGGTTTAGGCACAGATAAAGAGTGGGGGGAATTATTGATAGTGTTTTCAGCTAGACGAGTGTTTCTTGTGAAAGTTTGGCGAGGGGGGGGGACCATAGACTGAAGCTCAGTTGAACACTTTTCATGAAAATAACGATACAGCAGAGACAAACTCGCAACATCTCTTCTGTGAGATACAGGTTGCAGGGAAGAGAAAAGGATATCTCCTATGAGGCTACGAAGTCTATTTTGAACTCTATCAAGGCAGGACAAGTCCTTTCTAGCAGCTCCTGCCCAGATGTGGCAACAGTATTCCATCCTTGGACATGCCTGGCTCTTATATAGATAGAGAATTGCATCAGCAGTGAGATATCTACTGGATCGATAGAAGGATCCCACCATTTTTCCAGCGGCTTTGGCAACAGATTTGATGGACGTGGTCCATTTAAGATCAGGAGTAAAGGTCAAGTCCAGAAGCTTGTCAAAACTTGAGGTCTCCTCAAGACGAGAGCCATTCATTTCAATTGATGCCAGATGAGGATCAGAACGTTGATGATGTAAAGAGGGAAGCTTGGTTTTAGATGCATTAAAAGTAACCAGCCACTCCTTTCCCCATTGTATCATGTAATCAAGATCAAAGGAGAGAGAATCGGAGAGAACTTGGTCATTTACTGACTTAGATGTGCTACCATAGATGGTAGTGTCATCAGCATAAATGTCTACAAATGATGTAAGGATGTGATTTGGAAGATCATTAATGTAGATCAGGAAAAGAGTTGGGCCCAGATAGACCCCTGAGGAACTCCAGCATTAATACTGTGAGCTTCTGATTTTTGCCCATCAACTACTACTTTTGTGACCCTGTCAGAAAGAAATGATTTAATAATTGAGAAGACATTTCCACCTATACCATAGCTAGAGATCTTGTGAAGTAAACCTTCATGCCATACCCTATCAAAGGCCTTAGATGTCAAGAGCAATTGCCCTAGAAATGTTGCCTCTATCGAGAGATTTACTAATCCTATGAGATATAACTGTAAGCACATCTGCTGTAGATCTAGCAGAACGGAAGCCATATTGTGTGTCACTAAGAAGGTTATTTTTGCTGAGATGGTTGATTACTTTTGTAGTTAACACAGATTCCATCAACTTACTCATGACACACAGGAGACTTATTGGCCTGTACTGAGAGGGGGATGAGCGCTCACCAGAATTCTTAAATATGAGCGCTCACCAGAATTCTTAAATACAAGGCATACTGATGAGATTTTCCAGGGTGATGTGAAGCAATTCTCCTTAAGACAACGTTTAAACAGTTTTGTAAGTATGGGCGCTAGTTCTGGTTGAAGTTTTTTGAGTACTATAATTGGAATAGCGTCAGGGCTGGTTGCTTTACTGGAATCAAGATTTTTGATTAGCTTGGCAACATCACGTACATATATATGTATATCACATAGCGTGTAACTGCGATTAATCAATATAAAAAAGAATAAAAATTGTCCCTACCGAAGTTAAGATGAGAAAAAATAAAAGTCTGAGATAAATGGATTGATCAGAAACCATGTCCTTGCTTAACCTCCCCCAGACCAACCCCCACCCCTATTCTATGACAAGATTCTAATTTTGTAAGTGATATTAGAAAATGTTTTTGTATCTTGAGTTTCAGTTTTCGAGGAAAATTCTTGGCCTGAAGACGTAATCTCCCCAATAACGGGAAACAGAAACATCTATGCACATATGTAGCCATCAATGTGTGTATAAATAAATTTAATATACCTGCTCTGAGCACTTTTTGGTAGACACATGTTGTTTCAATAGATGTACTTCTAGGAAACTAAACTCTACTGCCATAATATATTTATATAAACTCTACAGCCATATATATATATATATATATATATATATATATATATATATATATATATATATGAACAAATGATTAATAAAACATGTTAAAAGACATCTTGAAAAAGAGTTAAAAACATATTTAATTTTAAAAAGGAAGCACAAGATAAGTGGATAGTCCTTAATCCGCGGAGTTTCAAAGAAATACTCTCCTTCTCATCAGAGGACAGGAATTAGCAAAATGCGGGATCGGATTTTGCATTTAAAAGTATTTAATGAAACTACAAGTAAGTCACAGATCTTACTTGGTTAAAAAAAAGGGGGAGGTAAGGGGAATAGGAGGTAAAAGAAAAATGATAAAAAGATTTCACATGAATGGGTAGTCCGGTGAAGGGTAAAAAATCCAAGAATGGTAAAATCCAAAACGGTCGAATTAAAAATTTCCAATCCAATGGGTAAGTTCCAAATGGTCCAAAATGTTTAACATTTTAACATGTTTTATTAATCATTTGTTCATATTATAAGCTCTATTTCCTTTTCGGTTTTATTGAGCTTTTACATCTGGTTGAGATTACTTTACTTGTAAATATTAACTCTTTAATATTTATAATATATTTTAAGTTTACCATTTTGATTACCTTGGTAAACTTATTGTAATTTTTATTTAATTATATATATATATATATATATATATATATATATATATATATATATATATATATGTATAAACTCTTCTGCTATATATATAAACACTACTGCCATATATATATATGTGTGTTTGTGTGTATGTGTGTGTGTGTGTGTGTGTGTGTGTGTGTGTGTGTGTGTGTGTGTGTGTGTGTGTGTGTACTGGTGATTGAACGATTTCAAATTTTTTCCCAATTCCGATTCAATTACTGATCCAATACGATTCCCGATTCCGATTCTTTTTAAATTTCTAAATATTAAATTAGTGATTTGTTTTTGTCTTTTTTTTTTCGAATTACTCTAAAATTTTCTCATCACTGCATATATTTTCGCAAACAAAAAATGCACTTAGTGTGTGTGTGTGTGGGGGGACATATATTAAATATATGGGGGGGGGTTCTAAATATTTTTCTCGAATGTTTTCCTATTAATTGATTGAAAATAATGAAACAACTAAATACGCATTTCTCTTTTAAAACAAAGCCGATTTGCATTTGTCATTAGTTGGCAAAATGCTATTTGAATAATTCATAAACAATTGAAAATAATTAGCGATTGTTATGCAAAATAAAACGGTATACAAACAGAATAGTTAACAAAGTCCCCTCTCCATTTTAAACATGAGTTTCTAAATAACATAGTTACTATATAGAAAACAATTCTTAACTTAAGAACGGATGTGAATGTATTCTTAACTATTCTATACGTTCTCTCTACCAAACAATGTTCAGGTGTTTACCCTAATCATCAATATTTGCTACTGACAAAGTCATAGATATGTAGTAAATTGATTTGTTTTAATGCAAAAAAAACAACAACAACAAAAAAAAACAACAAGGAAAAAACAAGATACAGATAATTATAATAAAGATACTTTTTACTAATATTGTGAGAATTTTAGACTAACACCCTTGGCTAAAAATAATATTTTCTTTTGTTTTATTCGACTTTCATTTTTGTATGCGATTGTATATGGGCACCTTGAAAATCTTGCCGGATAAAAAGCACAATTATTTTTACATTTAAATTTTCGTACATTAATTTAACCTTAAATCATAAATAATCATCATTTCCATTTCTGGCAAAGAAAATTGCTACTTCTTATCTGTCACCAGAAATTAAAAATGAATTTGTGAGCATTTTGGCAAAGCAGGTGAGAAAGAAAATCATCGATCAGATACAGGAAAGCAAATATTTTTGCATAATTTTTGATAGCACTGCTGATGTACTTCGCAAGGTGAGTGAAGTGTTGCGCTATGTAAAAATTGACGAAAATAAAATAACAGTGGAGGAGTCGTTTCTCCGCTCCATCGAGACAAAAGATAAAAGCGCGGAGGACATTTCTAAACTGATTTTGAGAGAACTGGAGAACGATAGGATTCAGATTGGTGACTGTATTGGCCAGGCATTTGACAATGCTGCTATTATGGCACGCCACCGATCGAGTGTGCAGAAACGAATCTCCGAAATCAACTCAAAAGCTCTATTTGTGCGATGCACTAACCATTCATTGAATCTGGCTTGTGTACATGCCGCTTCTGTAGCGGTTCACTCAGTTACATGTTTTTTTTTGCATACTGAACCGGTTATTCTCGTTCTTTTCTGCATCTACACATCGCTGGGACGTCTTGATTCAGCTGATCGGTCTAAGTATCAAGCAGACTGTGGACACTAGATGGAGTAGTCGAGCAGATGCTGTAAATATTGTGGTAAAAAAATTATTAGAATTCGTCATTGCCCTGGAACAACTCACAGAAGAAGGAGAAAATGCAACCACAAAATCAGATGCATCTTTAATTCTCAACTCGGTATTTTCGTTTCCGTTGCTTTTATTTCTGAGCGTTTGGAAAACTATTCTCCCAGAAATATCTTCAAGAAAACTGGATCTGCAACAAAGTTCTCTCAGGCTGATGGTGTTGAGAGATTGCTTTGTTCAGAATAGAGAAAAAATGGTGGACACTGCAATGGATGAGTAAAATAAACTCTGCTCTGAAATGGGGATAAGCATGGAGCATCATATCGACAAAAAGAAACGAATGGGTGATGAATGAGTGACTGATGCAGCAATGGGGTTTGATACTGAGTTGAGACGGGAAATGCTGTCTGTTATAGACAGGTTGACTGAAGAAATATCTTGCAGATTCACAATCTTGCAAGCAAATACGCTTTTCTTACACCAATCTGCTTGATGCTAATTATGATTGCCAGCTTGATGAAGTTGACGAAGATATAGAAAAATAAAAGTATGCCGAAAAGAAGAGATTACGGTATTTTGTGAAAGTTTCAGGAAAAGACAAAATCAATGGACCTCTTGAATTTTTGAACTTTATACAGGGATACCACCTTGGGGATTTCGCCCCTAATATTGTGATCTTGCTGCACATTTTCTTTACTCGAGCTATTAGCGTTGCCAGCTGTGAGTGCTTTCTTGAAACTGAAGCTCATAAAAAAACTACCTTCGATCAAAAAATGAGCCAGACAAGGCGTACAGACTTGGCAATTCTCTCCTTAGAGAGAGAACTTGTCGATAGAGTGAATTTTGATAGAGTTATTGATAACTTTGCCGAAAAAAAGCGCAAAAAGTATGTTTATAAATTTTCAACCGACTTGATGCCTTGCGATAGTTCTCCCACAAAAATAAATGTATAGCCTTATTTTCAATTCATAAATACATTTATTTAAAAAAGATTTAAAACTATTTTTAAAAGGATTGAAACATTAACAACAACACATTTCTTTAATTTCGCGATAAAACCGAGCGATTACACACACGGATTAAAAAAAGCACGGTTTCAAAACGTTTTTTTCTATCCTGGGGGATCGATCTCTTAATAATAACATAATGAAGAAAAAGAAACAACTTCATCGGACTATCCTCTGCTTGATACAGCCATGTTTTTTTTTTTGTGTGAAAATTCGGAAATAACAACAATAATAAAAGTAAATAAATAAGATTTTATCATTTCTTAACCTTTTCGTTTTTTCAAATGTCCTCATTTAAATTTATAAATTCAAATTTCAAATATTCTCATTTAAATTTATTAAAAGGAATGTTTTCTAAAATGTGTGACTTTCTATTTCTTAAATTTTGCGCTTAAACCGAGCGATTACACACAAGAATTTCAAAAACCATCGATACAACACGTTTACGTTTTTGAGAGGCTTGGCCTCTTAATAATAACATTATGAAGAAAAAGAAAAGAAAACTACATAAGACTCAGTGGCGTAGCTAGAGTAAACGTCACCAGGGGCGGTCCACTCAAATATCACCCCACTGACCCCCACTTCACTCTATGATAAAGGGGAAGCATATAAACATAATTTTTGTGAAATATTTAAATATGCACTAGAAAGAACAACGGTACTCATGCAGTTTTGTTACCGCATTTTTTTTCGAACCTTCACAAGCGTTTCCGACCAGATATCGAGAATAACTGGGATATGTCGAGCCACTTAGCCAATCGAATTCAAGTTAACAGACGTTAAAAAGTTTCAATTAATCTTTTTTATTCAATTATCTATTTTTCACAATTCACACTTCAATAAAGTTCTTTTTTGCCAAAGTTTTCAAATAATTAAGATAATGAATCTATAAACTTTGTTGACCTTACTACACACACGACAACGAACCATGTCGAAAGAGACAACGAACCATGTCGAAAGAATGTGAAGGGAAGCAAAGCAAAGAAACAAAATCAAATGTGGGACTAATAGGGAACTATTAGAAAGCTACTTAACAGACTTTATGTGGAGACAGAAATTCAAAGATCCTTCCGCCTGCATAATGAACCAGGTAGCTAAGTATTACCCTCAGCTTCCCTTCACTTTCTCTACGCACTCTTCTCTACCTTCGCGGTTATTGTCTGCTCTTGCAGCAAAAGAAAATTTGCCAACCACCCGTTATATTTTCATTTACAGGAAACGCTAATGCAAATTGCTTTGTTCTTACTGTTTAAAAAAAACAAAACTTATCAGATATGCAAATTCAGTTTCTTGCCACATGATTTTGCACGCGTTCCTTTTTCTTTAAAAGACTGAGTTCTTTCTCTCTTGTTTTAGTAGCTGTGAATTTTGTTCAATAAAACATTGGAAATGGGGGTTGTTTTAGGTCTTCATTTATTTACAACACTACAATTTATTGAACAAAATTTATTTCCCTCATGGAGAAGATCATTCGTCTGAACAAATTTGACGTATCCTCGGCGGACCCGCAGGCTAGCAATTAAGATAATGAATCTATAAACTTTGTTGACCTTACTACACACACGACAACGAACCATGTCGAAAGAATGTGAAGGGAAGCAAAGCAAAGAAACAAAATCAAATGTGGGACTGAATAGTAATTAAAGTTACGATACCACAATAGTGGTATCGTAACTTTAATTACTATTCATCAACTATTATTTCGTTAAACTCAGATAAACTTGGAATTCTCTATTTAAACATCTGTTGGAATTATTTTGTACCAATAATGGTTCATCCCCCCTGTTTACATTTATTATTTTTTATCTGGTTCTTATATATGATTTTTTGTATTCTGTATCCATTATGATTTTTAGTTTCGTATATTTTCGGTTTTTACGAAACTCCCTTTAATTTGGAGAAAAGGGAAATGCTAGCTCTGTGGTGACGTCACGAGCTCAGCGCGTATTTCATCCTCTTTTGAAATTCTGCTGACGTGGAGAGTGAACGTGTTCATTGCCCGGCGCTGAAAATGGAATTTTGAAGAGCCTCCTTCAAAGAAGTAAACCCGGCAAGAAATTAATACCCGGCTGTGACGAGACAGACTTCTGAAAATTAAGTACGTGGCTGCGGTTTTCCGCGTATTTATTTTACAAGGAGTGGAATTTAAAGAAAATACCCTTTACGTGACAAGGAATTTTGGAATTTCCTATCCAGACAAGCGACGAGGACTTGCTCCTGAAATTCATGTGTGTCTCTACGGTTTGCACGCGAACATGGAAGGAAGGAAAATTCTAAAAGAACTTTAAACAAAAAAAAGAAAAAGGCACGTGCCTGACTGGCTTTCAATTGTGAGTACACTCCTAAAATTGATTTCATATCCGAGTGTGATTAGGAGATACTACTATTTTGTACATTATTGTTGTATTCGTTTATGGATACACACAACTTCCTTATAAGAACTAGTGTTGTTATTTTTTTCATTGCATGTTACTTTTTTCATACTATGTTTACTTGGCGTTTCTTAAGTTTAATGCCCGCAAAGGGAAAAATTTGCAACTTATTGTAAATAAAGTTTCTTCTTCGTTTCAAATCAAGACCTTTAGATTTCATTTTTACCCCTCCCCCTCTTTTGTTTCATGCTTTTTTTTCAGCTTAGTTACTTTAGCGTCGAATTTATCTGGAAGCAAGATAAATTCCGACACATCGGTCCCACCGCTGCTGACGTTATCGAGGGTTGTTCGGGATTTGAACACGCTGTCGAATTACTGAAAGTTGTTTACGACAAGTCTCCAAGTGTTAATCATGTTAGATACCTGCTTTCTACGCGTCTGCAACAAGAAAACGAGTCTGTCGACCAATATGTTCACGTCTTGTATCGACTTGCCGCTGATTGTTACCTTAAAAACGTTACTGCTACTACTTATAGGGATGAATCTGTCCGTGATGCATTTAGACGCGGTCTCCGGTTCTCATTAATACGCTTGAAGATGTTAAGTTATTCATCATGGCGTGCTCAGATTGTTGTGACTTCGTCGCCTAATAAAAAGAAATGATTAGTAGTTGATTTTTCCCAAACTATTAACCGTTTCACCTTACTTGATGCATACCCTTTGCCTCAGATTGGAGACCTCGTGAACCAAATAGCCTAATATCGTATATTTAGTACAATTGACTTATCCAAAGTGTACTAGCAGACCAAAATTTGTCCTGAAGATCGCCCTACACGGCCTTTCAAGCTGGAAATCGTTTGTACCAATTCAAACGAATATCCATGCTTGTCACTAACGAGGTTTCTGCTTTTCAACGGTTTATGAATTCTTTCATTTCTAACAACAAATTATCTGGAACTTTTTCATATATAGATGATATTACTATTTGAGGTAAAAAATCAGGAGGAACATCATGTTTTTTAAAGTGTTTTTTAAAGGCTGCCTCGACATATAACCTCGAAATAAGCTGAGAAAAATCAAAGTTTTCACTTCATTCCATCAATTTGCTTGGATACCAAATTTGTAACGGGACTATGCAACCAGATCCTGAGCGTTTGCAACCTCTTTTGCAAATACCCCCTCCTGCCAATTCAGATTCGTTAAAGAGGTGTCTCGGTATGTTTTCGTACTACGCGAAATGGATACCTAAGTATTCATACAAAATTCGTCCACTGGTCGAAAATAAACAATTTCTTATGCCTCCTATAGTTATTAATTCGTTTGAAAAACCTAAGAAAGACGTTGCCGAACCGTCTGTAAAAGTTATTGATGATGAATTACCATTTAATATTGAAACTGATGCATCAGAAAAGGTTATCGGAGGCACTTTCTTACAGGCTGAGAGGCATATAGCGTTCTTTTCTCGATCGCTTAACCCATCTGAAATACGACTTCACATAGTCGAGAAAGAGGCTCATGCCATAGTCGAGTGCGTCCGAAAATGTAGGGATCTCCTTGCTGGGAAGCACTTTTGTATTGTAACAGAGCAGCAAGCCGTATCTTTTATGTTTAAACCTGCTAACAGAGAAAAAATTAAAAATGATAAAACTATATGGTGGAAAATGGAACTTCTCCCATTGTCATACGACATAAAGCATCGTGAAAACATTGTTGCCGATGCATTATCGAGAGTATGTGGTGCTGCTGCTTCTTCCTTGGAGGAACTAAAGTCACTACACAATTCATTAATACATCCTGGAGTACAGCGCTTTTGGCATTTTGTAAGATCACGAAATATGCCATATTCAATTGATGAAGTCCGGCGTGTGACATCTGAATGTACGACTTGTGCCAAAATAAAACCTCAATTCTTCGATTCTACTTATAATCCACTGATCTGTTCTACTGCCCCCTTTCAGCGCCTCTCCATAGACTACAAAGGACCTGTCCCGGTATCTTCAACGGGATATCGTTACATATTTACTGTCATCAATGAATACACTTGATTTCCTTCTGCTTTCCGTTGTCGCTATTGTTCTTCGCAAACCGCAATCCAGTGTCTGACAAATATTTTCTCCATATTCGGACTCCCCTCATTTATCCATTCCGATTAAGGAACTTCGTTTATGTCAGAAGAATTCAAAAAATATTTCGACTTGGAATTGGATCCAGCAACACTACTGCATACAACCCAAGAGGCAACAGTCAATGTGTGCGCTACAGCAGCATTATTTGGAACACCCTGTTATTAGCTCTGAAATCTGGACGATTACCCCTTAGCGCTTGGCAGGATGTTCTGCAGGATGTTTTAAATGCTATTCGCTCCCTGCTGTGCACTACTATAAATGCAACTCCTCACGAACGCATTTTCAACTTTGAAAGGACCTCCTCTACTGGTACTGCTTTACATGTTTGGCTCTGTGACCCTGGGGAGGTATTATTAAAACGGTTTGGTAACAGGAGCAAATATGATCCGATTGGCGAGGTAGTGGAACTCCTCGAAGCTAACCCTACACATGCAAGAATACAACATAATGATGACCGGGAAGATTCAGTAGCGCTGAGACATCTAACTCGCTTTCCACGCTCTGATAGACTTCAAAATCCTGCTAAAAGTATTCAACCCGACATTGCAAATGCAAACTCAACGCAGTTGACCGAAACAAGTCCCGTTAGTACTAAACCTAATACAGAAAATTAATTTGACTATAATAGTCAGAGTCTTGAGAACCAACCTTCCCAGAGGACCACCGGTCCTTCGAATAGCGAACTATCTCCACTCCGATCTAACAGAATTCGCAGACCAGTCCAGGGACAAACAAAACTATTAACAATCTCTTTTACAAGTGGGGGAGATTGTTATATTATCATTTAAAGGAAACGCTAATGCAAAGTGTTTTGTTCTTACTGTTTAAAAAAAGAAAAATTATCAGATATGCAAATTCAGTTTTTCGCCACATAATTTTGCACGCGTTCCTTTTTCTTTAAAAGACCAAGTTCTTTCTTGTTTTAGTAGGTGTGAATTTTGTTCAATAAAACATTGGAAAAGGGTTTTTACGTCTTCATTTATTTACAACGCTACACCATCCTACCCTCTATATTTAAAAAATAAAAATAAAAACAAACAAAACCTAAGCATGACCACCGGCGAAAAAATTAATTACTAACAAGAAATATTGTAAAGTTGAATGTAATAATCAAAGAGGAAAGCGCCCACGTGTGTGTGTCATGCGGTCATACAACTTACCTTTGAATGGGATCTGAGAGAAAGAGAAATTAAAGATGGCAGCCATGGATTTATAAGGTGTAGTCTCGTGGAATCTCACGAGATGTCATCTTCCACATGTATGCAAATGGAATGGGGGTCAGTTTTCTGATAAAATGTCTGTTGGCAGATGCATTGGGCAGAGACGTGTTGGAAGTTGAGAGAGAAAGTTGTCAGTGACGAATTCTAGCTGAACTTTTTGCGTATTGTATTTGGTTTATTTTGTTTTGCTGTTTACCAGCTCATGTAACGTCAAATATTCATAAAAAAAAAGAAAGAAAAAAAAAAAAAAGAAACGACAATGCCCCCAAACAATAATAAATCAAAAATTAATTAAAAGGTTTCATACAAAGACATCTGCATTTTTTTTCCATATCTTGTTTTACTTCGTTTTCGTTTTCTTGTTAAAATAAAAGTTTAATTGTGGTGTTTTAATTATTTTCTCTTTAAGATATATTAGCAACTAGTTTTCGTTATTTGGGTTTTTGGTCTTCTCAGAAACGCTCATGAAAATCACGGTAACAAAACTGCATAAGTACCAAAAAACTTTTATACTATTTTTACAGTTTTGTTTCATCATATCAAATTTGAAATAGACATGTGTAAAAGAAAAAGAAACTTTCGTTTCTTCCATTTTTCATTCTGGTTTGTAGTTGTATTTATATAAAACAAAAACAAAAAAGAAAAAGAATAGTGTTACAAAGTCGGGACAAAACAAATCCCAATATTTTATTAAATATCGGAACATTAGATAAAACGCTTGTACTTTAATCTTGAAAAACAAATATTCACTTTTAGAACATTTAAATGCAACATACGGCAATTCACAAAAGGATGTACCTTCGATAGTATAGTCCTAGAATGAATATTTTCTTATTTTCCTCGTGGCAAACTGGTCAATGACATTGTCAAAATCTATTTGTCTTGTAAGTTCGTTTTCCATGGACAGAACGGCCAGATCCAACAGACTTGACTGGCTTATGCTTGAGAGGAGGTAATTTTTTTTATAACTTTCATTTTGGAGAAACTTCTTTCACACGATGCCACAGAAACACATATTGTCAGAAGGAATTTTAGAGCCAGCTTAAGATTTGGCAGTGATTCAACAAAGTCCCACTTGATGAAAACTGTAGGAATTGCAGTGCAGTCCAGTGCTTGGCTTCTTCCAAGTTCATCTTAGCTGCTTGTAGGTGTCCCCTTAAATGTTGAATTTCTAGACAAATATCTTCTTCAGATAGCTCATCATACACAGCTGTGAGCTTGGCAACAGACAACCGTATTTCTTCCTCGCCAGCACAAAAATATTATCTGGCTGAACGGCAGAAAAAGTTAAAAATAAATATCATTTACTGCCTGTACTCTAGTATCCAACGCGATATGGAAAGTGTCCATACACTCTACCATTGGTTTCTCAGTCTCCTGCTGCAATGACAATCCAGCATCTCTTGCCTTCTCTCCTGGCATTCTTTTCTTTCTTCTGATTCTTCTCTCTGTAGAGATATCAAGTTTTTCACATTTTGCAAGTGCTTGCTGGATGGCATTGTCAACAACATTCATACGCTGCTCTTCCAAAAAGACCCTGAGAGCCCTTAGTTGGGTAGCAACCATATCCAGGATAATACCTTGTGTTTGTATGTACTTCTGAGCAACGTTTACTTCTTGTAAAATGCCAGTCCACAATAACAAAAAAAAAACAAAACAATGAAAGAAAAGTCGCATATAGTTGGTAACAGATTGTGTGCAGCGCCTCTTGTCTCGTCGCTTTCTTCGACATCACACAGAGATTCCACAAACTGGTTAAACTTCTGTTTTACCGGCTTCACTGCATCAACATGTGCACTCCAGCGAGTTGTGGATAATCTCTTCACTTCTGTGTACTTTACTAACACATCCCAGCGATGGGTTGACAGAGTGAAAAAAGTGTACAGTGCCTGAAGACTGCCAAAAAATGTTACACAAAAGGGATTGTTAGAAAACGAATGTTTCCCACAAAGGTTCAAAGAATGATTAGAACAAGGTACAAACACAGCCCTTGGATTAATGTCCGTGATAGTTTTTTGCACACCACTATGAATTTCGGTCATGCTTGCAGCATTATCGTACCCTTGATCGCGACGGAACTTAATATCTAGTCTTTGGTTTTCTAATTTCTCAAGAATCTCGTAAGTCAATGCAGTAGCTGTTTTGCCTTTCAAATGTAAAAATCTCAGGATGACTGACGCACTTCAACTGCACCATCGCTGATATGTACATAATGATATGTACATAATGATACCTCCTCACATACACATACACAACAATTTCAAAAATAAAAGAACAGATAAAAACATGTAAATGTAACCCCCCCAAATGAAGTATGTGATATCCTCTCCACCAGGTGAGATTCTAACAATAGTAAAATCATTTATTTATGGGCGTCCGAAATGGCTACTCTTAAAAATATGCAAAGGGAATGCGATATTATATTGGAGCACACTTACACATTTCCTTTACCCTATCTCATCCCTCTTTGCCGTCGATGGCCGAACGATTGCAGTCGACCGAAGTAAATGATTCCTAAGGAAATATCCTTATCTCGAGAAAGTTCTTCTACCAGCAATGAACAGCCGTAAAAAAAATAGAATAAAATAAAAAAAAAAAGATATTAAGTTTTCTTGAAAAAAAGAAAAAAATTTTTTTCCTGTACTTCTAACAATTTACGCTTTTCGTAAACATATTTTTACGTATTTTGTTCTCCCTCATCCAAAAAACTTGACTGAACAAAAAGTCATCAAAAAAAAAAAAAAAAAAAAATTGGTATTTTTTTAAATTTACCGACCCCCTCGGCATTCACCTATAATTTGTCACAGGTTTTCGGGTACGCCGAGAATGAATATCGCATTTATTTTTTGCGCAAACGCACAGTTATCCATATTTGAAGACATTCAGTATCCAACGTAATCACTATTGTTTTTGCTGGCGGCTATCTTGTTTCCCATTTAGAAAAAAAGACGCCCAAAACAGCCAAACGGAGCCAAAAGAGTCAAAACATTTTTCGGCTTCAATGTTAAAATGACCCCTCACCCCACTTCACTCTTCCGGATATTTTTCTGCTTCCGGATATCGAAACAGACAATATTTTTTTCATTTTCTTAATTACATTAATTTTTTCACTTTCTTAATTATATTCATTTTTTTTTCACTTTCTTACTAAAATGCGCGCACGCGCGTAGTCACTTGACATTTCACAAGGTGCATGAATACATGGCGGACATTTTAAATGACAAGAAACATTTTTCATAAAATAAAAAGTTTTCACCTCATTTAAGAGTAAAAATATTGCTGTCAGTAAGTTTTCACGAGCTGTTTACAAAAGCATATTTTATGGTTTTCGTTCTTTTTGGGGGGAGGGGGTATTCAAATATAGAACTTGTGTACTTTTATAGGTGCTTCTGCAGTTCAATTAACCGTTTTTCCATGGAGGGGCGGGGCAGGTTTTTCCATGGAGGGGCGGGGGCGGGTGTGTTATTTTTACACTTTTATCTCGCGAATAAACATGAAATTATATATTAAAAACCGCGTTTATTATTTTTAATATCCAACAACGGAGTTGAAGTCAATGATTTCGATTTTAAAACAAAACTAACGAATAAGCATAAAAAATATATAGGAAAAACCGCGTTTATTATTTTTAAAAAATCCAAATTATACATCGGGTATGAAGTTGACTTCCTCTGTTTTTTCTTAAACGAAAGTGACTTTGTTTGATAAAATTGTGTTTGGCGTACTTACGAATTATTTTTTCTAAAGAATAAAATTGAATAAAGTTTATTTTTACAAAGATGTTCAGACATTTACCTAACAAATAAGCATAAAAAATATATAGGAAAAACCGCGTGTAAATGTCTAAACATTTTTGTAAAAATAAACTTTATTCAATTTTATTCTTTAAAAAATAATTCATGAGTACACCAAACAGAGGTTTATCAAAAAAATTAGTTTTGTTTTAAAATCGAAATCATTAACTTCAACTCCTTTGTTGGATATTAAAAATAATAAACGCGGTTTTTAATATATAATTTCATGTTTATTCGCGAGATAAAAGTGTAAAAATAAGTTGTTTTTTTTCTGTATAAAGTTGTTTTTATGACGGAATGAACTTTGGCCCGTGGCGTACTTTTTGGCGAGCTGGCGTCCTGGTGTCCCAAAAAAGAATCACCGTAAAATTATGTACCAATGAAAATCTTTTTATATATGTGAGGAAAAGGTAAAATAAAAGTATTATAAAGAAATTAAATGAAATCATTGGATTGAAGGCTAAGATTACTTCAGTTCAATCCCAAATATTTTTCTCCGATCTTGTTTGCAATTAATTATAAAGCATTTTTTCTCTGATCTCGTTTGCAATTAATTATAAAGAAATTAAATGAAATCATAGGATTGAAGGCTAAGATTATTTCAATTCAATCCAAACAATTTTGTCTCCAATCTTGTTTGCTTATGCTTAGGAGAAATATATTTTAGAAGTGTTTTGTCGAAAGTTTCTTTTTAATGTTTAAACTATATAAAAAAAAATCTAAACCCTCAGCAATTAATTATGGCACTGCGTTCGGTGTTCTTCAAAAGGGCTATAAAATTACGTACTAATAAAAATCTTTTTATATATTTGAGGAAAAGGTACAATAAAAGTATTATAAAGAAATTAAATGAAATCATTGGATTGAAGGCAAAGATTACTTCAGTTAAATCCAAAATATTTTTTCTTCGACTTTGTTTGCTTATGCTTAGGAGAAATATACTTTAGAAGTGTATTTTGCTCTTTTCGAAAGTTTCTTTTTAATGGCTTATGTTTAAACTATATATATATATATATATATATATATATATATATATATATATATATATATATATATATATATATATATATATAACAAAAAAGAAAAAAACTAAACCCTCAGCAATTAACTATGACACTACGTTCGGTGTTCTTCAAAAATCTTATAAAATTATGTACTCATAAAAATCTTGTATATATATATATATATATATATATATATATATATATATATATATATATATATATATATATATATATATATGATTAGTTTTTTTGGAAAAAGAATTCCAGCAGAGTGCTCAATTAAAAGGAAAATCCAAATTTTAAGAGCGTACTTATATAGAGACGAATATTGGCTGAAGAGAGCTCGATAAGGATACCTTAAACGGGCCTTATTATCGGGCTTGAAACCGACGGTACCAATGACCTGTCTCAACTAACAACTTTCTGTACACAATATATATATATATATATATATATATATATATATATATATATATATATATATATATATATAGTAATTTATAAAATATATATGGCGATTAAGCTACACTGAATATTCTGCGTTTCATCCAACTATAGGATTCGTCAGGCTTATGCGCGAATTCTGTCGTTGCTTCTTGTTTTTATATATGTTGAGGATTTCTAGTCGGCCAATCAGCTTTCTAGTATCCACCGCGCCCCTTCCTACCAGCCAATGGGCATGCATTTTATCAAACAAAGGATCTGTTTTAGAACTAGGTTAGTGGGTTTAGGTGGTCGTTCTCCTTTTTTTATTTATTTTTTTATTTTTTTATACATATAAATATACCTATGTGCACACAACAATGCACATACATATACATATATACATATATATGTATATATATATGTATATATGTATATGTATATGTGTATATATATATATATATATATATATATACATATACATATATATATACATATATGTATGTGATCGTTTATGTATATTCATGTTTATTTAATTTATTTATTTGTTTTTTTTTTCCTATTGTTATTGTTAGTTTTAAAGCTATTGTGTGTAGGAAGGGGCGCGGTGGATACTAGAAAGCTGATTGGCCAACCAGTAATCCTCAACATATATAAAAATAAGAAGCAACGACAGAATTCGCGCATAAGCCTGACGAATCCTATAGTTGGATGAAACGCAGAATATTCAGTGTAGCTTAATCGCCATATATATTTTATAAATTACTAACTAGCTCTACCTACGTATTGAGCACTTTTGAAGTAAATACTTAAAGTTTACGCATAAATCTATACTTTCATATATTAAATTTATGCGAATAAATGAAGTAGTTATATATATATATATATATATATATATATATATATATATATATATATGTATATATGCCTGAATAAAGAATACAATTCTGATTTTTTTCTTAGCCCATTGATTTTCAATGTTGGATCATCTCCTCAAGGAAAAATGATTAGCAAATATTAGATATAATTCAAAATAATGTTTTTTTAGCATATACAAAGAAAGTGTATTTAAAAGTTAATTACATCTTTTTAGAGGGTATAGATAAAGAAAATAGATGAATAAAGATAATATAGATGCAAGGAAAGCATATGAATTTAAGGTATCCAGGTGTCGTGGTACTCCTTGTAAAGAGTAGTCTATTGTGGTCAGAGTCCGAATTTGTTGCATAAATCCACATTGTAGGTAGATTCCTTTTATATTTTTGGTCCTTAGTGATAATCCTTGGAGTATGGAAAGTCCTCATTATTTTTTGGTATAGTCCCTGTATGAAGTGTCTGCTACTTTTTAAAGTGTTTGCTGGAAGTTGTTTTTCTTTTGTAGATTTGAATTATATATTAAAACCTCCGTAATAGTTTTGATAAAAGCTCAGGATAGCTGGAGAATTTTCGAATTAAATATTTTAAGGGTAGACGTGAAATAAGGATACTGTAAGGTAATGTCCAAAATATAATAAAATTATCAAATCTATCATAAATGAAAGCATTTTTTCCTTGTATCCTGAGTTAACGTGATGTGAAGAGAAGCTCCCTATCCTTTTAGGTTGAGCTTTGATATCCCTCCCAAATATGTTTGACAAAGAATATTACCGCTTGCTGCTAAATCCATACCAAACAGACATATATACACAAACTTGTAAAGGCTATTAACAAGTTTTTTGTAAATGTCAGATGGAAAGTCTACGACGATAATTTAAATTCTAATTTTAAAAGTAAAGCATAAGCCAACCACTTTGAAACCCCCGGAAAGTCGAACAGAGAACAAAGGAAAATTGAAAGAACGGCCGCTAAATTTTATGGTCTGAAAACTACATCATACCCAAAATCTAACCCGTATTTAGAGAACTTTGAGAATATGATGATCAACTTAGTCTTAAAAAAAAAATCAAGAAGCATAAGCACCCTCCTAATATTACCGCCAGTAAAATAAATAGTTTTGCAACTAAAGTTAAGAAAAGTTCATACATTTTTGTCCTTGCAGATAAAACTAAAAACTACTATAAATTAGACTACAACACTTACAAGAAAATTATATATAAGGAACTAAACAAATCATACAAATCTGTCCCTACTCATAAAATAGATGAAATTTGCATGGAAGCAAAAATTTGCTTAAAATAATGAATATTCATAATTAAACAGAAATTATAACCCTAGACACACCAATATTCTCCTTGAAAGATCATAACCCAACTTTCAAGACAACCTATCTATTAGATTGATTAGTCCCTCTAGCTCAGATATAGGTTAGTAAGTGTGCAATTCTAAGAAAGAAGCTTTGTGTTGTATAGCGGGTACATATTTGGAAGATGACGGGGGTTCATATCAGGGACATGTATAACGGGGACTTCAAACAAGATGATAATGACATTTATATAGATTACATCATGACGACTTCTTTCATCATATTATAATACAATGCTGGGACATTTATACAGTTCTTATTAACACAGAGGAGGGGACACATAACTTGAATGGGAGTTATACAAAATTCATTAAGAAGATGATGACAAAACACATTTACCTTTTTGGTTGTAAAGACGACACGAAGACAAACAGTTACAAAATATTGATGGTTTCTTTATTCATCTGTCGGGCGATTGATGATATCAGGAATTCAAACTTGTATGACTACGTGGTCTCTCTTCTACCCTTCTACTAAGCTTCACTCTCTGACCCTCTCTCTCTGGCTGTGAGTGTGATTCTCTGATTATCTCTGATTATCTACTCCTAACTTCGAACCCTGTTTCAATATATCGAGAATCTCCTTTGTTTATAACGTCAGACTGTGGCTCTTAACCAACATGACTCAATTTCACATGGATTTTACACATATCTGTCCAAACACACTTTTGGCAAACAAAGAATTCCCAATTTTAATTGTTCAATATCCAACCTATTTTTAATCATTATCTATAAACTCGCATTGTCCATTCTTTAAACTGACATATTTAATATCCAGTTAGTTCTAAAAGAATTAACAATCGACTGTATTCAAAGAATTTCAATTTCCATTATCTTTTAAAACTTGCATACAAGGTTCGACTCTAGCCTTTTCCTAATATCATTTTCACTTATCTAGTCTGCCTTCTTATTTACATGAAAAGGGGACAGCTCTTATGTAACATTTGTTCATGGAATCTACGTTTAAGTTTAAGCACAAATAAAGAGTTGGGGAAATTATTGATAGTATTTTCAGTTAGACGAGTGTTTCGCATGAAAGTTTGGCGAGGGGGGGGGGGCATAGATTCGAGCTCAGAAGAGCACTTGCCATGAAAATAGCGATAAAGCAGAAACAGGCTTGCAAAGTCTCTTCTGTGAGAAAGAAGTTGTAGGGAAGAGAAAAGGGCATCTCCTATTAAGCTGAACTCTGTCAAGGCAGGATAAAGGCTTTCTAGATGTGACACACTTGGCTCTTATAGAGGAAGAGAATTGCATCAGCAGTGAGATATCTACTGGATCGATAGAAGGATTCGACCATTTTTCCAGCGACCTTGGCAACGGGTTTGATGCATGTGTTCCATTTCAGATCAGGAGTAAGGGACAAGCCTAGAAGCTTTTCAAGACATGGAGCCTTTCAAAGGCGAAAGCCATTCATTTCAATTAATGCCAAAAGGGGATCAGAGCGTTGTTGATGTAAAGATAGAAGCTTGGTTTTAGATGCATCAAAAGTAACCAGCCACTTCTTTCCCCTTTCAGAAGAGAGAGCATCAGATAGAGCTTGGTCGTTTACAGCCTTTGATCTGTTGCCATAGATGGTAGTGTCATTAGCATAAATGTCTATGAATGATCTATGGATGTGATTTGGAGATCATTTATGTAGATCAGGAAGAGAATTGGACCCAGGATTATCTCCGGGGGAGGATTCTAGCATTAACACTATGAGCATCTGATTTCTACCCATCAACCACTACTCTTATGAACCTATAGATCTAACAGAACGGAAGCCATATTGCACGTCACTAAGAAGATTATTTTTGCTGAGGTGGTTAACTACTTCTCTAACAGATTCCAGTAACTTACTCATGATGCACAGGAGACTTATTGGTTTGTACTGACAGGGAGATAACCGATCACCTAAATTCTTAAATACGGAGCATACTGATGAGATTTTTCAGGGTGTTGGGAATCAAGTCTCCTTAAGACAATGCCTAAACAGATTTATAAGTCTGGTTGAAGTTTTTCAGCACTATGATTGGAATGCCATCAGGGCCAGTTGCTTTACTGGAATCAAGGTTTTTAATTAGCTTCGCAACATCATGCACATATATTTGTATGTCGCATAGTGTGTTTTATGCAGGAGGAAATCTGGGGAGGGGGCGACCTTTGTTGTATAGGGTAAAATTAGCTGCAAAGTTTTTGGCAAAGAGTTTGGCTTTGTCCGATGCTAACGAGATTACTTCAGGTTCATTGATGGTAGTTGGGACAGAGCACATGCTTCTTTTTAGGACCCTGTTTCCTATTTACCAAAACTGGCAGGAACCAAGCTGCTGCTCAGCTACTTTGGACTTGACTTTGGACTCTCTTGCGTTCTTCATTTCTTTTTTTACAGTGGTTGCTGATAGTTCGGAAAGCGACTTTAGTCTCAGTACATCTATTACGTCGGAAGCAATGGAAAAAGTGATTTCTGTGTGAAACGGCAGGAGCACATTCCAGAGAGAACCATGGCTGACTGTTAGGTTTTTGCAGTGACAAGTACGTACATTATAAAGATTTTTTCAGATTTTTCTTGTAAAAAAATTTTTTTGCCCTTTTTATAGACAAGCACAGATGTCCCTACCATATGAGAAGCCATCTTTATTCCATGCCCCTGGCGATCTTGGAGGGTTAGATTTTGATGTTAAGTTAGAGTATCCTTTAATTACGAACTCATCGAGGGAAATAATCCGTCCAATGACAGTTTCACTTAGGAATAATGAGTCTGGTTTAGTCTCCTGCAATTGGGTTTCAGTCTCTGGAAGGTTGTAACGTAGACTCCTGATGTTGGAGGAGGAGACATGGTAGTGGGGGGTGTATCTTAGAAGTTGGAGATCTGGGTTTAATCATGTATTTTTTCTGGAAACTTTTTATGATAGAGTTTTAGGAATTGTGGAATAGGTTTTGCTTAGAGGAGGACAGAGAGGGAAAGAAAGAAAGAGAAAAAGAAAAGAAGAAATATATATATATATATTTTTTTCTTTTCTTACAAAACACACACATATATATATATATATATATATATACATATATATATATATATATTTACAAAACATATATATATATATATATATTTTGTAAAACATGATTACCATAACAATTACCCACTAATATGGCATCAAGAAGCCCCACCAGAAGCTACTGCATAGTCCAGTATCCATTCACCAAACGGCAATACAGCAGCTCCAGTACTTTGCACCTGCTGATGGGAAAGCCTTCTTAGTTGTTAATCCAAGGACTATCAGGCAGATAACGTCAGTCCAGAAAAACGGTTACCTCCAGCACCCTTATTAGTGACTACAAAGATAGACAGACAGAAAATTTCTGATATCTCTGGCGACTGTTCATACAAAATACTGCCAACCCAGAATACAGCGTTTTCTTATCCCTTTGTCAGAAAATGACTCATTCAAAATGAGGACTGAAGGACAAATAAGGAGAAGCAAGAGTAACGGGAGCTGCTGGTAATGCGTCCACAACGCATTGTTTACTCTCCATTAAAAAAATGATAATAATATAAAGTACCGTACTTAACAAAAGTCCAATTGACGTGTTTAAAGTATGGTGATAGATTCCCCTCTCACTAATTGAAAATGAATAGAATTGGCGAATCTCTTTATGCTATAATTAAAATGAACTTGCTAGATATAATGAGTACATTCATGAACGAGAAAATCTATAAATTAAAGCAATCAAATAAAAAACAAAAATTAAAAACTGAAATAAAAATAATTAATATTAACATCTGCATCTAATAAAAAAGAGAATATGTATCGCAATTAAACAACTTATCTGCTAAAAGCTTCCGTCTTCAATGCAAACTATAAAAAATTGTCTTAGCTTTAGATACAGTTCAGCATACAAAAAATTTAAAAAATTAACCGTTGAAAACGCTGCTCTTGTTTCATAGTTGGTCAGGTGACATTTTAAGGAATGTGAGATACAGGGAAGGAGGTAAAGAGAATAGAATTTTCGAATCTATTTATGCTATATTTCAAATAAACTTAATTGATATGATGAGTACATTCATGGACGAGAAAATCTATTGAATAAAGCAATAAAAATATAAATTAAAAACTGAAATAAATATAATTAATATTAACATTTGCATCTAATAAAAAAGAGAATACATATCGCAATTAAACAACTTATCAGCTAAAAGCTTCCGTCTTCAATATAAACTATTAAAGATAGTCTTAGCTTTAGATACAGTTCAGCATTCAAGTTTTTTTTTTAATGCGAGATACAGGGAAGGGGGGGGAGAAAAATAGAATTGTCTACTATATTTATTTTAGATTTCAAATCAACTTGCTAGATAGAATGAGTACATTCATGGACGAGAAAATCTATTAAATAAAGATAAATCAAAAATATAAATCAAAAACTAAAATGAATATAATTATTCAATTGTTCAACACTTTACAGGGACGATGCATTATTTGTTACACTTGCCAGGCCAAGAATGTACAATAATACCATCAAGAAATTACACACATTTTTCAAAAACTACGGACTGTCCATGATAGTTGACCCCCAAAATAAAATAAAATTTCGAATTTCTTAGACATTTCCCTAAATTTAAATTTGTATCATAGCATAAACCTAATTTGAACTTGTTATACGTGCATACGCAATCGAATCATCTATAATCTCTAATGAACTCAATAGTACCTGCCATCTCAAAAACGATATCGAATTTTTCAGCAAACAAAAAACCTTTGAGCGAACTTCAAACTTTTACAACAATGCCTTAAGAAATGAAAAAAAAGACCATATCGGCAACAAGTTAAAGTCAGTAATCACTCATAATATAACCCTGAAGACATGTAACAATAACACAATACAATCTATTCCAGCTAAGAATAAGCCAATCCAAAAAATCGCTTACACTAATAGAAATCTCAACAACAAGCTTAAGAAAAATAAACCAATAAGACGAAAGAAATTCTAATCCACTGTACATCTCGAACATAAAAACTAACATACCCAAAGAAAATTTTTAAAATAGTTGAAAACTCCTTTAAAGACCCACACAGCACATTTTAAACAAAAACTCCTTCAAAATATCATACTCAACGATACCTAATTTAGTGCAGACGATCATATCCTCCAATAATAGTAAGATAATTGAAGCTCAGACCCTCCCCAATTACAACGCAAAGAAATAAATGTAACTGCCCAAATAAAGTGCTCTGCCCACAAAATAACGATTGCATACATAAAGACGCAATATATTCTTGCAAAGTAACACGCCACGCATGAAACATACCCTCAAAACTGACGTTAAATGGGTTGATAAACAACAAAACAAAATAAACCAAATACAATACGCAAAAGTCCAGCTAGAATTCGTCACTGACAAATTTCTCTCTCAACTTCCAGCTCGTCTCTCCCCACTGCCTCTGCCAACAGACATTTTATCAGAAAACTGGCCCCATTCCATTTGCATACATGTGTAATGGAAGATGAGATCTTGTGAGATTCCACGAGACTACACCTTATAAATCCATGGCTGCCATCTTTAATTTCTCTTTCTCTCAGATCCCATCCAAAGGTAAATTGTATGACCGCACAACACACACACACGTGGGCGCTTTCCTCTTTGATTATTACATCCAACTCTACACTCCCCCCTGGTCTCCAGACCACACATTTGGCATGGTGGACACGGTCGTTTGTTGCGGGCACTCCTACGAAGGGGGATTAGCTGGACTACTTCATCTTCATTGGAGCTCTCAGAAGATGTGTCAGAACCATTAGCATCAGCATTAGCGCGTACAGTCATATCATCAGGCTGGACTTCTTCATCTTCATCGGAGCTTGCAGAAGGGGTGCTGGAACTATCGGCGTCAGTGTTGGGGCTCACAGTTGTACCATCGTGGGGAATAGGACGGATCCACAGATCACGATTCATTATCACTGCATTGGACGATTCATTATCACTGCTATTCACCAACTGGTTTGTATTCAGGGCAGGCCGGATATAATTCAAATGGCGTGGAGTAACGTTGACAAGTACGGCTTGCTCACTGATAATGCCAGTGATTCGCCCTCTTTGAAAGCTGCTGGTGCATCGATTATTGGGAGGCAGATGGGCGTCAATGTCCTTGATGTGCACTCGATAGCAATAGATCGCATTGGTGGGTGCGCTTGCAGCAGTCATGCCATCCTTTGGAGTTGCATTATATCTATAGACCACCTCTGTGATCATGCATTGTTTTCTTGCTGCGATCCTCTTCACGCTTCGATGGCACCGCTCTGCTATGCCGTTGCCACTTGGTACATATGCACATCTGTGTCTGAGCTGGATCCCCCACTCATCTACGACACGTCTGAATTCCCCACTGCAGAAGGCCATGTCATTGTCTGTGAGGATTTCTTCTGACGGCCCCCTTACATAAAATATGGACTCCAATTCACGGATTACACTAGAGGGATCCTGTCTTATAAACGGGCGCCATATTGCAAATCTTGTCGGTCCACAATCCATCAGGGTGAGGAAGTGCTGGCTGCTGTAGTGGGTCATGTCCATACACAGTCTGCTCCAAGTCGCGCTTACTCCCAGCTGACCTTTCCGCCATTTGGCTGGGGTGGGGGGTCGATTGACTGGCATGTTTGGTATTCCTTAACTACCGTTTTCACTACACTTTTTGACACCAACAGATTGGACAACTGCACAAAATAACATGTCCCTCTCATTCCGGGGTGTCCACTGAGGTGGTGTATCTTCCTGATTTCATCTGCCACCTCAATATGGCAGCACATAATGGTACTGGCTCGGCTTTCTTCTTCATGGTGTCATACCATCTCTGTGGCACCCGAGTGAGCCTATCAGCAAGGTTGCAATTTGAAGTGACCAGTACCGCATCCACAGACAGGTTGTACTCTGTTACCAGCTTTTTTACGGTCTCCAACCTCCATCTGATCAGCATCTCGCTGGCTGCCTTAATGCACACCCTAGTCTTGCCTGTCAGTGTGTCTGATATCTAGTGGTAAATGCATAGTGAATCTGTGTGTATGCGTAATTTCCTGACTTTCCACTGGAGTGCCAGGTTGATACCTTTTATCACTGCATCGATCTCTGCCAGGTTGATATGAGCAGTGTCACTCGTTGGTCGCAATCAGCAAGTGTCCTCAATCGCAGCATCATTCTTCTCCAACAGCACACCAATTGCCAGAGAGCTCGCATCCACCCACACATTCAGTTTGTCTCCCTGCACACACCAGTTTTCTTTGGCAGGGTTATCCTGCTTTACCCTTGTGATGGTCTCTTTCACCGTGCAAACCAGCCTTTGGTGACTGTGCTTGCCCTCCTTTTGCCACACAAGTTCATCCACACACGTGCAATCCAACAGATCGTCGGCTGTTTCATCATCCCAGACTTTGGTGACTGCGTTTGCCCTCCTTTTTATGATGCCTGTTGCCACGCGAGTCCATCCACACACTGGTAGGTGCCCCACAAGTTTTCCACACAGGGAGAATATCTCTCACCTCGTGAAGATATCCGGCACTTCAGGAACTGCAGTTCCGCACCTCTATTTCAAAGTCCTTGGTCAAACTCAACAATACATTCTGACTGATCAATCTTCAAAGCAGCACACACTGGAATCTTCTCCTGAAACTGTATCGCCCCCGTCTGTGTTATGTGAGTACCACCTAGGGCTCTGATGGCATCATAGCCTAGAAGCAGGTCAAAGCTGAGCAGTTTCTCGAGTACTACCAGCACTTCAATGTTGGCTGAATTTCCAGTTTTAGTGCGAATGTTCACAGTGCCCACCCTGCAACATGTCCACATTGCTCCACTGAGGGTGGTTAATCTAGTAGTCTTTTTCTTCTTTCAAGTGCGGCAGAGGTATGCACTTACTACGGCACAAGAGCACCCAGAGTCGAAGAGTGCAGAGCACAATGTCTCATTTACATAGACCTGAATTGTCAGAAGCGCCTCGTCTAATTTCTGTTTGGGGAAGAGGTTGATGCTGACACCTTTTCCCCGACCCCATTTCCCAAACAATCCTAGGCCATATGACCAGATGATCAGTCTTATTACATCGGTAGCAACGAATAGCTGTCAATCGCCGCCAGCAGTTCCTTGCAATGTGGTCATTGCACCTATAATACATGACTTTACCGCGCAGGACGGGCCCCTGGGATGGTCTATCCTTATTTAATGCGCGCTGTGCAGCAGCGACTACCGGTTCTCCCATATCATAAGTATTTTTCATCACGGTCCTGGCCCGGACTACCAGGTCGTTAAAAGACAATAAAGCTATGCTTCAGCTAGCCCGTAGGAGTTGGTTTGCTCTGGTTGGGAGCCTTGCCAAAAATTTGCATGCCAAGGCCCAGTCAGGCGGCCCACCAAACAACACCGTCAATTTCGTCAGCTCGGCCAAATAAACATCGACAGTTTCACTGGGATGCAAGGTTCTTGCTTAAAATTGCTCCCAAGCAATGGCGGTGTCAATAGCGAACGCCTTGTATAATGCCGCCTTGATCCTTTCATAATCCTGGTTTTCCTCAGGACTAAGCTGTTGATATACTGCGAAAGCCCCAGCGGACAAATGTAGAGGAACCACATGTTCAATATTCTTCACACTAGACAACAGGCAATGCAGTTCCACCTCCTCCACCCAGTCAAGTACCGGGGTCGAGCCGTCGAATTCCGGTATTAATTTAAGGTCGAATTTTCCCCCATTATGCCGAAATAGCTTGACTTAAATGGGCTGGTAAACAGCAAAACAAAATAAACCAAATACAATACGCAAAAGTCCAGCTAGAATTCGTCACTGACAACTTTCTCTCTCAACTTCCAGCACGTCTCTGCCCACTGCCTCTGCCAACAGATATTTTATCAGAAAACTGACCCTATTCCATTTGCATACATGTGCAGTGGAAGATGACATCTTTTGAGATTCCATGAGACTACATCTTATAAATCCATGGCTGCAATCTTTTGAATATTAATTTCTCTTTCTCTCAGATTCCATCCAAAGGTAAGTTGTATGACCGCACGGCACACAACCACACACAGGGGCGCTTTTCCTCTTTCATTAATACATTCAACTCTACATAATAACCAATGACCCCGAACTTAATATTAAAGATTCACAAAATCATATGGATACATAAAATAGTAACAACCAACAAAACAATCCCTGTAATACCCCCATAAACAAATCAAACAAACTCTCCAATATATATCTAACTGTTCTACCATAAATCACTCAATCCAGAGTCATACTACTATAAATACATTAAATACCAATCCAGAAAATAACCTAAATACGCACCTAAATAATGAAACTAAAACTAAACCTATATAGGCGCAACTTCTACATTAATTACACTAAGAATCTCAAACCATTTATGTAAAAAGCGAAAATACACGGAATAAAAAAGGCACTTCTTTAAGTACCTTAATTAAAAACTGAACGCTTAAAAAGATTCCTTACCCAATCAAACGGAATATAAAAAAAAGCAAAATCATACACACCAGGATCTAGAGCATGCAACCTATGCACCCCTGAAGCGGATAAAATAATCACTTTCTTTAAACCAATAATAAACACCAGAAATGAATTGGTATCAAATGGCAAACATAAGAAAAAATTTAAATACGGCCATTTTGAAATAACATAGAGTATTCAGCTTTAGGCAATAAAAAATAAAATCCTCCACACATCACTTTTTACGCAACAAACTCGACCTCACCATATTTTTTATTTACAATCCATTAATATATACTTTATAAACGGCCCAAGCAGCTTAACCGATTGCCTCTCTTGTTAAAAAATGTCACATGTCATATGCTGTTTTTATATATCAAACAAAATGCCACATGTCATATCAAACAAAATGCCGCATTCATATAAAACAAATGTCACATTCATATCAAACAAATTCCACATGTCATATCAAACAAATGCCACATGTCATATCAAACAAATGCCACATTCATATCAATCAAATGCCACATGTCATATCAAACAAATGTCACATGTCGTATCAAACAAATTCCACATGTCATATCAAACAAATTCCACATTCATATCAAACTAATGCCACATTCATATCTAACAAATGCCACATTCATACCAAACAAATGCCACATGTCAAATCAAACAAATGCCACATGTCATATCAAACAAATTCCACATTCATATCAAACAAATTCCACATGTCGTATCTAACAAATGCCACATTCATACCAAACAAATGCCACATGTCAAATCAAACAAATGCCACATGTCATATCAAACAAATGCCACATGTCATATCAAACAAATGCCACATGTCATATCAAACAAATGCCACATGTCATATCAAACAAATGTCACATTCATATCAAACAAATTCCACATGTCATATCAAGCAAATGTCACATTCATATTAAACAAATTCCACATGTCGTATCAAACAAATTCTACATGTCGTATCAAACAAATGCTACATGTATCAAACAAATTCCACATGTCGTATCAAACAAATTCCACATGTCATATCAAACAAATGCCACATTCATATCAAACAAATGCCACATTCATATCAAACAAATGTAACATTCATATCAAACAAATTCCACATGTCGTATCAAACAAATGTCACATTCATATCAAACAAATTCCACATGTCGTATCAAACAAATGCCACATTCATATCAAACAAATGCCACATTCATATCAAACAAATGTAACATTCATATCAAACAAATTCCACATGTCGTATCAAACAAATGTCACATTCATATCAAACAAATGCCACATGTCGTATCAAACAAATGTCATTCATATCAAACAAATGTCACATTCATATCAAACAAATGTCACATTCATATCAAACAAATGCCACATTCATATCAAACAAATGCGACATGTCGTATCAAAAAAATTCCACGTGTCATATCAAACAAATGTCACATTCATATCAAACAAATGTCACATTAATATTAAACAAATGCCACATTCATATCAAACAAATGCCACATTAATATCAAACAAATGTCACATTCATATCAAACAAATTCCACATGTCATATCAAACAATTGCTACATTCATATCAAACAAAGGTCACATTCATATCAAACAAATTCCACATGTTGTATCAAACAAATGCCATATTCATATCAAACAAATGTCACATTCATATCAAACAAATGCCACATTCATATCAAACACATGTCACATTCACATCAAACAAATGCATCATTCATATCAAACAAATGCCACATGTCATATCAAACAAATGTCACATTCATATCAAACAAATTCCACATGTCATATCAAGCAAATGCCACATTCATATTAAGCAAATTCCACATGTTGTATCAAACAAATTCCACATGTCGTATCAAACAAATGCTATATGTCGTATCAAACAAATTCCACATGTCGTATCAAACAAATGCCACATTCATATCAAACAAATGCCACATTCATATCAAACAAATTCCCCATGTTATATCAAACAAATTCCACATGTCATATCAAACAAATGCCACATTCATATAAAAAAATGCCACATTCAAAGCAAACAAATGTCACATTCATATCAATCAAATTCCACATGTCGTATCAAACAAATGTCACATTCATATCAAACAAATTCCACATGTCGTATCAAACAAATGTCACATTCATATCAAACAAATGCCACATTCATATCAAACAAATTCCACATGTTATATCAAACAAATTCCACATGTTATATCAAACAAATTCCACATGTCGTATCAAACAAATGTCACATTCATATCAAACAAATGTCACATACATATCAAACAAATTCCACATGTCGTATCAAACAAATGTCACATTCATATCAAACAAATTCCACATGTCGTATCAAAAAAATGCCACATTCATATCAAACAAATGCCACATGTCATATCAAGCAAATGTCACATTCATATTAAACAAATTCCACATGTCGTATCAAACAAATGTCACATTCATATCAAACAAATTCCACATGTCGTATCAAACAAATGTCACATTCATATCAAACAAATGCCACATGTCATATCAAGCAAATGTCACATTCATATTAAACAAATTCCACATGTCGTATCAAACAATTGCCACATGTCGTATCAAACAAATTCCACAGGTCGTATCAAACAAATGTTACATGTTGTATCAAACAAATTCCACATGTCGTATCAAACAAATGCCACATTCATATCAAACAAATGCCACATTCATATCAAACAAATTCCACATGTCATATCAAACAAATCCCACATGTCATATCAAACAAATATCACATCCATATCAAGCAAATACCACATATTATATGCTGGTTTTATAATAGAAGTCTTGTAAACGACCTCGTGTTTGCTTAACCTGTAAAATGTAAAATTCCAGCAGAAAATGTAGAAAAGAAAAGACAAACATAATTTTTTAGGTCGGTCATTGGTGGACGTATGCCATTAATTTGCATATGTACACAACTGGTTACTGTATAATGGGATGAATTCTAAAGCAGGGGTTGAGTTTTTTTTTTTTTTTTGTTGGACAGCTTAGAATGAGAACGGATGGTGGAAGATAATACTGAATACATAAGGATTTATTGCTAGTTGAGAGAAGAAAAGAAAAAAGATTTTTGTGTGTTATATCGACAAAAGGATGGTTTGACACTGACATTTTTTTCTTTTTCCATTTTATAAGCTATTGCGGTTGATCCGTGCTGAAATAATAACGTTGTTATTTAGAAAGCCATTCTTAACATGGGAAGGAGGAGGGTGTTTTGTAACTAATCTGTATTTTAACATTACAATTTAATAAAAAAATCATAAAACTTTAATTAAACTTGAAAATTGCAGCATACAAAAATAATGAAAATGCGAGACTAAAATCGTGTTTATATTATCTACGCTTAAAAAAAATGGACAGATTCAACATTCGTTTAATACCGGAATTTGATGAATCTACTGTCGGTCGTCTATTGTCGAATAGGTTGAGAAGGCTGCGCTCATTTGTAAATGGTACAAAATAAAGGAGCCAGCAACAGTAATTCTGCTGACGTTAACTGGAGGGGCCTATGCAGTGTACCAGCAACTCGGGGATAAACCTGACTTGGAAGAAATTAAGCAAAGCTTATATACAGCATTTGGTACAGATCCTTTTGTTGCATGGCAACAGTTAACTACCCTACGACCAGTGGCATAGCATCAAATTTTGCCACCCCACGCTGGCATATAATTGCCTGTTTTGCCCCTCCCCCGGTGGCATATAATATATCAAGGAAAACATGGTCCGATGCAATTTTGTTTTCTTTTTCTTCATTATGTTATTATTAAGAAAACGAGCCTTCCAAACAGAAAACAAACGTTTTGTATCCGTGCTTTTTGAAATCCGTGTGTTTAATCGCTCGGTGTAAATTAAAGAAATTTGTTGTTGTTAATAATGTTTCAATTCTTTTAAAAATAGTTAAAAAAATTTTTTAAAATAAATGTATTTATAAATTGAAAATAAGGTTATAAATTTATTTTTTGTGAGAGAACTATAGCAAGGCATCAAGTAAATTTTTACGTAGCACAACACCGCACTCATCTGGTCCTTGTGAGATACACCAGAAGGGCTATCAAAGTTATACAAAAATATTTGCTTTCTGATCGATGATTTCTGATCGATGATTTTCTTTTTCACCTGCTTTGCCAAAATGCTCACAAATTCATTCGGAATTTCCGGTGACAGATAAGAAGTAGCAATTTTTTTCCCCAGATTAACGTTCACCAAATTTTCACGGACAATTCTAAAAAA
Organism: Euprymna scolopes; assembly: GCF_053919585.1. Classification (NCBI taxonomy): domain Eukaryota; kingdom Metazoa; phylum Mollusca; class Cephalopoda; order Sepiida; family Sepiolidae; genus Euprymna; species Euprymna scolopes. The sequence continues at coordinate 110,980,251 of NC_136488.1, forward strand.
TTCCCTTTGTTTTCTTGATCTCTTTCATTATTATGGATGTCTTCCCGTTGACCCCGTAGTGCAAGATTCTGGCGAGAAACCTGATGATGTTCGGCAATCTAGCAATAATTTCCCGCCACTTCTTAGTTTCCTTCTCAATAAGATGTTGCTCTACTTTGTCAACTACGTTTCCTTCAGCTAGTCGGATCTCTAGATCCTTCCAATTGAGAAATGCTTGAGCAATATTAATTGGAGGTAAAATGATTTTTCATTTCAGAGACATTGTACCATTTTAGAACACTAACCAAAAATTATTATTTTCCTCATGGAAATAAATTCTATAAACTTTTTTTTTGGGGGGGGGGAGTCGAAGTGACTACACATAGTTTTACAACTTCGGGTTAGTAAATATTTATACAATGTTAGAGTAGCCTGGAAATGATGATTATTCATCATTTTAAGTTAATGTACGAATGTTTAAATTTAAAAATAATTGTTTGCGCTTTTTTCCTGCAAGATTTTCAAGTTGTCCATATGCAATCGCATAAAACAAAATGAAAATCGAATAAAACAAAAGAAAAATATCATTTTTAACCAAGGGTGTTAGTCTAAAATTCTCAGAATATTAGTAAAAAGTATTTCTATTATATTTATCTGTATCTTGTTTTTTTGTTTCGTTTTTTTTTTTTTTTGCATTAAAACAAATCAATCTACTACATATCTATGATATTGTCAGTAGTAAAAACAGGGCAAATATTGATGATTAGGGTAAACACATTGTGATTAGAAGCAAGAAAGAGAAGTCTTGCCGTGGGTGCTCAGCGAGTGAGTACAGGCGAAGAAAAGGAAGAACAAACATGGCGGCCAGCATTTTTATTTCGTCCGTTCTCGCATAATCTCGTGTGTGCGTGAAGATGGAACCTATAAAACGATGTTCATTTCTGAGTGCTGGGATATGATTCCCGGCCAGCCAAGAGAGAAGAGACAGAGGACTGCAGCGATAATCTTTCTTGAACATTCCGTTTGTGTATTTGAGGTGACCCCCCCCCCTCATTTTACGTCAAGCTATTTCGGCGATGGCCAACGCAGGTTTAAGCAATATGATTAAGCCTTTTAATGGCGACGGTGATGTGGTGGCGTGGCTTAAAAAAGTGGACCTTGTAGCAAGGATTCAGAAGCTGGATGATTTGGCCGCAGTAATACCACTGTTTCTGGAAGGGGACGCATTATTTGGAGCTCAGCGAGCGGGAACAGGGTGATGCAGACGCCATCAAGGGTCGACTGATCGAAGCTTTCGCAGAGGGGCCTTTCGAGGCCTTTAATAAGTTGAAAGAGAAGAGGTGGACTGGTGAATCTGTGGATGTCTATGCGAATGAGATAAGGAGATTGGTTGAGTTGTCGGGCATCAGAGGACATGCCACGAGTCACGTAGTCAAGATGACTTTTGTTACCGGGTTCCCGGAAGAAATATCGAAAAGATTGCAGCAGGTACCGGGGGTGGAGACGCTGGATGTGAGTGAGCTGCTTAGAACTGCGAAAATTTTAGTGAGCACCCAGCCCACGGAGCCTGGAGGAACGACAGCAACGGTACAGCAGGATGTGGGCAGGAATCTGCCAAACCCGGGGATCGCATGCTTCGAATGCGGGGGACCACACATGAGAAGAGACTGCAGGAAGTTCTTGCAACGGACAGTGTGTTACAAATGCAATCGAAGAGGCCATTTAGCAGTAAAATGCACAAGTTCGGGAAACTGGCGAGGGGAGGCCGACGCGCCAGCGGCCGCCCCAATTCGAGAATAGAGGCGCACCCGCAGCAGATGCCCAAACAGAAGATTGCGGTGGAAGGATGGGAAATTATGGCCCTGATTGACGCTGGCTGCACCACTACCATGGTGCACACTACCCTGGTCGGAAGATGGAAAGGGAAGGGTGAAGTAGTGGCATTCGATGGGTCGCGAGTGAAGTGTCGAGGGAAGAAGACCGTCACTATTGATATTGCTGAACGTCGGATGAGGGTCCATGCAATTGTCACTGATCGCCTGGTGCCTGGTGTCCAAGCCATCATTGGAATGGATGTCATATGCCGCCTTGGAGGTGTTACCATCACATGTGACAATGTGAGGTTCGGACTAGCTGAGTGCGCGGTGACGGAGAACGCTCCCAGAGGGATCAACAAGGCCGGGGAGGAAAGAAAATTGTCGATCAAAGATCAGGACTTCCGAGCCGAATTCGACGGAGAGCGGTGGACGGTGGAGTGGGCATGGAAACATCAAGCGCCATCGCTGACAAACAGGGTGGCGTGCTACACAAATTCGCTTAGAGGAGGGGCGAGAAAGGAGTTTGAGCAGGAAGTCGACGGATGGATTGAGGAGGGGATACTGATGCCTTGGACGGATGATGTGGAGTCGGGCATTTTGCCGTTGATGGCCGTTCTGCAAACAACTAAAGGGAAAGTAAGACCGGTCCTGGATTTCCGAGAGCTGAACGGCCATGTTAAGTGCCATACGGGAGGCGACACCGTAGATGTGTGCAGTGAGACCATTAGGGAATGGAGGCAGATGAATGGCGCATCTACATTGGTAGATCTAAAATCTGCCTATTTGCAACTCCATGTTGCCAAGAAGCTCTGGAAATATCAGTTAGTCAAGTACAAAGGCAAAACCTACTGCCTTACACGAGTAGGGTTCAGGTTAAATTCGGCACCCAAGATTATGTCAACTATCCTCAGGAAGATTCTGGAGACAATGGGAAAGGGAGATGGGGTAGTGAGCTCATACATAGACGACATTCTGGTGAATGAAACTGTGGTAACTGCCAAGGAGGTGGTAGCTCATTTGAAGAAGTTCGGGTTGGTCGCCAAAGAGCCGGAAAAATTAGACGGAGGGGCTGCTTTGGGCCTAAAACTGAAACGAGGTGCGTCAGGCGGCCTAGAGTTTCGCAGGGGAAACGAAATCCCACAACTGAAGCAGGAGCTCAACAGACGTGAACTTTTTTCCATATGCGGAAAGTTGATCGGACATTACCCCATTGCTAGCTGGCTTAGACCAGCATGCAGCTACATAAAGAGACACGCCGAAGGACAAGGATGGAATGATAAGGTGGGAGAAAGAACGGTTGCCATGATGGAAGAGCTCCTGAAAGAAGCAGAACGGCAAGACCCAGTCCGGGGAACCTGGAACATACCGCGAACATTGGATGGAGTCGTGTGGTGCGATGCGAGCAGCATTGCAACAGGGGTCGTTTTGGAAATTGGAGGAGTAGTTGCAGAAGATGCAGCCTGGTTGAGGAAAAAGAATGACGTCAGCCACATCAATGTGGCGGAATTAGACGCGACAATAAAAGGAGTCAATCTGGCCTTGAAATGGGGACTACGTGACATCTGCATCAAAACAGACTCCGCCACGGTGTTTGCTTAGCTAAAGTCTCTCATTTCAAGCGAAAAAAGGATAAAAACGAGAGGGGCTGCTGAGATGTTAGTGAAGCGCAGGCTTGGGGTGCTGGCTGAGCTGATGCAAGAGTTTTGTTTGAAGCTTCGCGTAGACATGGTTGCTTCTGAAAAGAACCGAGCAGATGCTCTCACGAGAGTGAAGAAGAGTTGGCTGTTGCCAAAGAAAGATGTTGTTGCTGCATCGGATCTAGATGATGTTGGTGTGCGAGAACTGCACAATTTGCACCATATGGGGGTAGAGAGGACTTGGTACTTAGTGAAAAAAGTCGACCCAAGGATCACCAAGGAGCAGGTGAGGCAAGTGGTCAGGACATGCGACAGATGTCAGTCGATTGATCCTGCTCCAAGCACGCATGAAGCTGGCCAATTGGAGGTGAGTGGGACCTGGGAGAGACTGGCATGCGATGTCACCCATTACAGGGATGGACTTTACCTTACCATGATTGACTGTGGGCCCGGGTGATTTGCCCTATGGAAAAGCTACGTGGAGGAATAGGCAATGAAATAGCGGCAATCTTTGATGAGGTGTTTTTGGAGCGAGGCCCCGTGGAAGAGTTGTTAACCGACAACGGGACTGCGTTCAAGTCAGTAGCAATGACAGAAGTACTGAAGAAATGGAAGATCCAACAATTTTTCAGAGCTGCCTACAGACCTAGTGGCAACGGGATCGTAGAGAGAAACCACCGCACCATAAAGGCAGTTGCGGAAAGAGGAGGCACCTCACCTGAGCAAGCCGTCTTCTGGTATAACATGTCGCCTAAACTGGGACAAGTACCAGAGACGGTCCCGCAACTGTCAATGTTTGCATATTCCTGGAGGCATCCCAGGGTGGAGCCGGCAAGCCGAGAAGTAGAGGCCACAGGGACAATTAAACTCGGGGACGAGGTATGGGTGAAGCCACCGGGGGCGCGCTGTACCACACAATGGAGTAGGGGTCGCGTAACTGGGAGGAACACTAGTAACAACATTGTGGTGGGAGGAGTCCCGAGGCACATTCTTGACGTCAGACCAGTTGAGGGCGAAGCAGTGGAGGAGGGGAGTGTGCAGCCACAGGAGGAGGACGAGACACCTCAGAGGCCAAGTAGAGAGAGGCGACCGCCACAGTGGATGAGAGACTATGAAATGTGATCTTGAGATCAGGGAGGCATGTGGTTAGAAGCAAGAAAGGCGAAGAAAAGGAAGAACAAATATGGCGGCCAGCATTTTTATTTCGTCCGTTCTCGCATAATCTCGTGTGTGCGTGAAGATGGAACCTATAAAACTATGTTCATTTCTGAGTGCTGGGAGATGATTCCCGGCCAGCCAAGAGAGAAGAGACAGAGGACTGCAGCGATAATCTTTCTTGAACATTCCGTTTGTGTATTTGAGGTGAACCCCCCCTCATTTTACGTCATTGTTTGGTAGAGAGAACGTATAGAATAACGGATGGGAATGTATTCTTAAGAATATCCGTTCTTCAGTTAAGAATTGTTTTCTATATAGTAACTATGTTATTTAGAAACTCATGTTTAAAATGGAGAGGGGACTTTGTTAACTATTCTGTTTTTATACCGTTTTATTTTGCATAACAATCGTTAATTATTTTCAATTGTTTATGAATTATTCAAATAGCATTTTACCAACTAATGACAAGTAGGCACCGCCAAAAATGGCCGAAAAATCAAGTTGTTGTTGTTTTTTTAAAACGAAATTACATTTATTAAAATCCATTATTTCTGAGTAACTTTTTTTTTCCAGAATGATAAAACCTTGAATTTTATCATATAAAAAGCAGAATAATGTAAAACTTTTTCTACTATTTTTAATCAAATTTGAAATGTTAAATTTTCCCCAAAAGTTAATTGGAATTTTTTGTTTTGCACAAAAAACGTATATAAATAGTTAAAAAAAAAAAAGGTTTTTGAAAGAATTAATTTTTTATTTCTTGTCTAAGAATTAGGGTGATTTTCTATGAGAATATGCAAAAATATTATAATATAAGTACCTAGATTTCAAATAATTCCATTTACTCACATAGGCAACCAGTTACTTCGAGTCGATTCGATTACTCTGTTTACAAACTTTACATTTGTTCTTGATAAAAAGCAAACTACGGAAGACCAAAAAGCAAAAAAAAAAAAAACTTATTTTTCAGTGACGAAAATTTCAATGTATTATTAACGCTGAACATTTGTATGAGTTTGGTTTTTAATGTGCATGTGTGTGGGAGTCAGGCTCTCCAAAATGGTGAGGGGGGCAATTTAAAGCAGAATAAAAAAATTATTTCAGCGCGTTTGGTCCACCGTAGTCGAAAGGCGGCAAACGTTTCCAAACTGGCGGCAAACGTTTCCAAAATGATGATATTTTTAATACAAAGGGCACAATATTTATCGATTTTTTTTGTATCGATTCTTCAAAGCATGCCCTGTTTAATAATGGTCATGCATTATTCGGCTCGCTAAAAAAAAATTGTTAATTTATTTATCAAAGATTTTAAAATGGCTTTTTTCGTATAAATATTAAAATTTTTTTTTGTTTTGCTTAACTTAAATTAATTATTTTACTTAACATATTCACCGAATTTCATACTTCAAAACTCAAAAGCGGGATAATTAAACACAATCGAAGTTCTGATATTCAGACATCAAAATAAGGTATGCAAACAAGTTTTTTTTAATCTATAATCCCGTCCCTTACAACAACACAATATGTTTTGCCCAGTTTCAGATGATTATTTTAAGCATATTTGGAACCCCCTCAAAACAAGGGGGGGTTTGTAAGCAAAAAAATATATATATATAAATATCGTTTATGAAAAATAAGTACACTGTTATAAAGTTCATTCTTCTCTTAATAATCGCTGAAAATTTCGTATTGATTGGATAATTACCTGATTTTTAGTAGATTTTTAAAAAGACGGTCCGTCAAAAAGTACTTGCCTCCACCCCCCCCAGTTTTGGCGTTGCCTAGACAAATACAAATCGGCTTTGTTTTAAAAGAGAAATGCATCTTGAGTTGTTTCATTATTTTCAATCAATTAAAAGGAAAACATTTGGGAAAAATATTTAGACCTCCCCCTGTATATTTAATATATGTCCCTCCCACACTAAGTGCATTTTTTGTTTGCGAAAATATATACAGACATAAGAACGTTTCAGAGTAATTAAAAAAAAGACAAAAACAAATCACTAATTAAATATTTAGAAATTTAAAAAGAATCGGAATGGGAATCGGGAATCGTATTGGATCGGGAATTTAAGACAGAATCGGTAATTGAATAGGAATCTAGGAAAAAATTGGAACCGTTCCATCAGTGGTATATACACACACACACACACGCAAACACACACATGCACACACACACACACACACACACACACACATATATATATAGTCTTGTTTATAGTATTTCGAATTTTACTGGGTTTATATAATTGAAAATTCAGTAATCTTATATATACCAATAATTTTTAAGCCAAAAAGAGATGGCTTAAACTGTAAGCTACAAAATTATCATATTTCATAATTGAGCATTTACATAGTTGTTATAACGAAAAAATAAGACATCGAGGGATGGATTTATAGCAACAAAAAATGTATTTCATCGTTAGTTACAATTGTTTCAGGACTGTTCGGACACATTCAAGCATTATGTCGTTTAAAAATTTTCACAGGAATAACATTTCGTCAGACTTAATTAAAATAAAACAATTTAACAATGAAACATAATGAAAATCATTTCCCCTATAAGGAAAGGAAGACAAGCGAAAATATACCTATATCTCAACTTAGCAAAGTTTTTTTTTAAAAAACTTATACAATTACCTATTTTCGTATCTCGATTTAAAGAAATTATCAAATAAAAATTATACAACATTGCCACTAATTACCTATGTCCACTTTAGTATGTTTTACTAATATTATTCATAGATTTCTTAAATTAAATTTCTTTAGTTCTTTATTTGATTTAAATTATTTTTTTAAACCCGACCAATCAACTTAGTTATGTTTTTGCTATTCTATGTTAGTTTCGTATCTGGAATTTGCTTTGTTTATTTACAAAATTATCGGTTAGCCTATTTATGTGGTTTAAAAAACGGTTTTAGTTTAAAACTTATTCAATAAGGAAAGAGGAATGATAATCTTACTCTATACTTAGTTCATTGTCGTTCTTTATTTATAATTAAGGATCTCTACTTATTTTTATTTTTTATTTTATTTCTTTCCTTTCTGTTAAGATTTACGATTATCGGATATTTTAGATGTAAAAAGGGAGGAAACTCCGCATGTTCAAAATTATAAATGTTTAGTTGAATAATAAGTTACCAAATCCTAATATGTATCCATAATGTTGAAAGGGAGGTAACTCAGGCTGTTCGATATTTAATGTTTATGAAAGGTTCTAAGTTTGGTAAATTCCTAATGTGCATTTATGATTTATTTATTAACTAAAGAAAAACAATTAAATCCAGGTTGATCTATTCAAAATATAAGTTTGTAATGCATATTTTAACCACAGTTTTGATTTTATTACTAAAGATTTAACCTACGTTTGCCATCCAACCATAATTTTCTGAGGTTCCGTATGGCTTCAATTAAAAAAAAAATCAATTCGGGAATCATTTCTTAAATACTTATCTAATAATAATACACATCCCATTAATAAGTATTCTATTAATGAATATACTCTTAAGCTCAATGTACGTTTTACTCCAATTGTAACGTGAACAACCTAAGGGAGCGATTTGCCCTCATTGGGGAGCCGGATAACTATGTCAGCATAGTTAGCTTTAATAGATCCTGGGAAATGGCGGATATCCCAAGACTTGAGTAGAAGATATAGATATATATTTGCTTTCATTGTCAAAATAGATAGATTTGCTTTATTGCTTGAAAACCAGAGATATATTGTTATTTGGAATTGACAACAGGAAATGTTAGAACAATAGCGTTGACATCGTCTGGCCTGACGGGCCAGTGCCAGGGGTTCTAAATGACAGGGTTTGACCCCTGAGGTCATGGAGATTAAATGTTGATTTTGATTCCAGATTGCAAGCTAGCGACATGGCTGAATTGCACACCCACAATCTGGGGTTTTTCCCAAATGCATGGCGTAATTTGATTGGCTTAGGAGATTTTCCACCCCGAACACATACACCAATACATAATGCTAGTGCTGCACGAAATTAGTCAGTTTCCAGCCAGAGTTTGTGCGCAAAACTCGAAGTAACAATATCGCTCCCTGAAGACGCTGCCTCTGAGGAGAAATGTCTTAAGAACTTCACGTGTACATATATGTAAAAAGTCTGTAAAATTTGTGAACTTGACCTTCTGTAGAATAGAATTCAAGCGTCTGTTGTCTTTCTTGCATGCGTGAGTTTTGTTATTCGTTTTCAGCATACCAGAGATCTGATGTGACCGCCTCTTAGAGATTTAGATGACACAAGCCGAGTTTTCCGAAGTTTTATGAAGACGATCAGGGGTCCTTGCGTAACGTCTCCAGAGAAAGTGGAGGTTCACCTTGGTTTTTAGGATTTAATCGTTCAGAACAAAGGTCAAATTTAATAAGCTAAGATTTTTCAAGATTTGTTGATCTAAAAACAGTACTAATTTATCCTCATTCTTTAATTACTACTATTATTTTTTTTGTTTTTTTATTCATGTGGCTAATCTTAGTTAAGCTATTTAATTGATGTAGAAACGGCGTCTACGATTTCACCATCAATATAACTAAAAATTGTGTTCTCAGTTTTGAAACAATATTATCAATCCTTGTAAGGCCTTTTTATAGATCTAAATTTCTTATCTAATAATCCATTGTCTTTATTTCTAAAAATATTTTTCTAGTGTAGAATATTGGATTCCAGATTTGCTAGCTAAATTTGAAGCATTTATCACATCCAATTTATACCATTATTAGCTATTTAACTCCATATTAACTTTGGCCTAACACTTACAAGAATTTTTTCTCGCAACTATGTTTAAGATGTGATAGCAAAAATCTATTCATATGAAGGCATCCCTGTATAGCATCAAGCCTTTTATTTAATATTTCTTCTTTAGAATTCACTATGTAGAATGGTTTCCAGTAAACACAGATTGCACCTTTCTGATTTCCCAAGTCTATATTTACTACCCTTATTAACTATTGACCATTTCAATTAAAAATGTTTTTTGTTTTTATGAAGTTTCCTGACCCAATCACCTAATGCGGTTGTTTTCCTCTTTTTATTTCAAATGTTGATTCTTGTATCATCCCCCCTTTTATCAGTAACACCTTCTCTATTGGTTTCATTCTCAAGTTCATTTTTGAAGGATACAGCGTGGTTTCTGTATCTTTCCTTAAAGATGCGCTCTGTGGCTCCAATTACCTTCTTAATATTATCAGCCTTAATTTCTCATTTGTACACTATTTCTGAAGTTAAGTATTTGCCACCCAACGGACAATTGCCAGGTATTCTGCAGTTACAGTTTCTCTCTAAAGCTCGTTCATCCGATATTGACTTATTATTATTCCTTATTTTGTTTATTTTCCTATTATTAGAGCTTATTATAGTGTTGGATAAGTTGACAGATGTGGAGAAGGATAGTTTTACTGAGTTCCTTTTAATTATTCTGCTTAATCTATTCTAAGGCGGGAAATTTTTATCAATTATTCTGTAAAATTCCTTAGGTATGTTGTTTTGGATATGCTCGCTAAACGGCAGATTAAACCTAACCTGTTTCTTGTGTCTGTTTCTCTTATTCCTAGTACGCACCTCATCACCACCTGTTTCACTGCTATTACTACTCCTCCTGTTTTCATTCCTTTGATCCTTATTAATGTATCCTTTATTAATCTTCGGTTTCTTTCTTGCTCTCATTGCCATGTTGTACGATATTGTGCAGTTAGGTTTGCTACTCCTACTGTTTGCACTTCTTTTGTATTCTATTTTTCCATGGTATCCCGATCTGAGAAGAGATTCATTGTAATATTTTTTGTTTTTATCAAAAAGACTCTCTTTCTTTGAAAGCTCAGATATTCTTTTGGAAATGTTAGGGATGAGTGCCTTCTTCATACACATGGTTGAATTGATAATCGATATAGAATATTTTTGATTAGGTTTGTGATACGATTCATATGTGTTATTAGATTAAGAGTAATGTCTAGAAAGTTTACTTCTTTGTGATTGCTGTCTATTGTTATTTCTAATCCTATTTCGTTGAAAAAACTTCTGATATTTTTCCAAGTTTTTTTTCAGTAATTCGATCGCTGGAATTAACTATAAATAGTGTGTCACCCCTATATAGCCCCCTCCCATTTAAACCATGTATTTTTTCGTTTATCTCCTTAAGTAAGTACATGCCTACCAAGTCAGAATCCGGGCACCCATTGTGATGTCAAAATGGCCCTCTCTATATTTTCTTGTCCATAGCTCACCGTTGTATCTGATTAAGGTTTTTCTAGCTATTTTTATAATTTCAATCTCCAACTTGGTCACGTCCGTTTCCTTTTCAGCTAATTTAAGTGCTTTCTCGAACAATATAGGGGATATTGAAGAGTAATATGCATCTATGTCAAACATAATGATTTATTTTTCATTTTTTGGGAACCCATCAAACCACTTTATCACTTCATGTGAAGAAATCCAGAGGTTATGTTTTATTTTAGATTTTAAGGTTGGTATAATTTTGTCTAGTATTTTTTTTTACTGATATTACCTATGTCAGATGCATAAGGTGCAATTAGTCTAATACTGGGTTTATTATTGAAGTCCTTCAATAAAAACCCAGAGTAAAGTGGAGTATAAACTTCTATTTTATCCTGAATATTCATTTTCTCACAAATTTTAAGTGCTAACAAATTAATCCTATAGAGATCCTCTTCAGTTGCTTTTTTCATATTTATTATTAAGTTCAGTTAGGATGAGATTGTTGTATGTTTGAAAATTCAAACTATAAATGTTCATAGTTATACATACACCTAGAGGATTGGACAAAAGGACACCGGACAAAACCCACCAGCTAATTGTTATGAGGTACAAATCACACCTATTTGAGAAATAAGTGGAATCAACCAGTTCTATGAATACCACTGGTGTCAGAGACTAAATGGAGACCTTCATGCGATGTTTAACCGCATGTTGTGAATTCTCACCCGACATTATCTAATTTGCTACAAATTTGAAAAAGTCGTACTCACTTGACCACTCGTTGGCCATTTAAGGGTTTTTCTTGTTTGGCTATAGGGACCGACCACTTCTTTGGGTGAGTGGTCCCTTAAGCATTGTTTTTGTTTACTTGTACCCAATTGGGTTTGTTGTTGTTTTTACTAATTGTTGTTTTCCATTCTTTTCAGATAGTCCAGTGTCTGGACCCAACTTAAGCAGCTGGCAGGGCTAGGGGAAACCGACATGCCGTTTTAGGCGAAGGTCCCCTGGTTTCCAAATCGGTAGGTTGGGAAAGGGCACTGGGCCAACACTTGGGGAGGGGCAGGCCTTGGTGTAGGGATCATGAAAGGGTTGGGGGGGTGCCGCCCCGAAAGGCACCCACAGTTTGAGTTTGGTCAGTTCGGTTGAGTCAGTAGGGTGATGGCCGCAGGGGTTGCTGTCCCAAAAGGCACCCCCAGTTCGAGACACGCACCCGGGGTCATCGCCCCATCCGTGAGTTCGGTTGGTTCAGTTGCGGTCGGTAGGGTGACGGTCGCAGGGGTTGCCACCCCAAAAGGCAACTCCAGTTCGAGGTTGAGATCGATTTGGGGGATGCCACCCCAATAGGCACCCCCAGTGGTTCGAGCAAGGGCTCTGACCCCCAGAAGGGTTCCTCGAATCCAAGCAGCGTTGAGAACCTGGAGGATATAGCAGTGGTGGACGTCACCATGGAGTCGATGCTGGGAGATGAAGGAGGAATTCCTTGAAAGACGCCAATGACGGTGATGGCCACAAACCGAGAACAAGAGCTTGAGGCCTGGAAGAAGTACGTCCAGGATACTCCAGGAGGTGCCGGAGATGAAAATTGGAAGGCGACGGTGAAAAAGAAAACGAGACGACCAGTCAAATGCTGGTGGGTGCTGGAGAAAAATGCAGCTGCGTTATTACCTCCGCCGACCCAGACCCAGTCCGAGAGAAGCAGCCCCCAAAAGTCAGTAGCAGAGGGGCTGCGAAAAACCAAGTCCATGGAAGTGACTGTTGTAGATGGGTGCTCCCGCGGGTGGGGGGATTAAACAAATTGACGCCAGTAAGTGCGAAGGAATGGCCAAAAAGCACGGGCAGAGAGCCAGTCGTCAGCCCTGACCACTACTCAAGAAGAGAAGACAGCAATGACCTGGGGATGCAAGGAGGGCCCCAGAAGACTCCAGAGTATTACTGAGAACTTTTCAAGAGTACATACCAGGAATACGTCGTGGGTAACACCCTAAAGGTGTTGCCCGGAAAGTTAGAAGTAATTATGCAGAGATCAGTATCCCTGATAACACTGGAGGTAAAAGGGAAGGGGCTCACCGGAGTCCCCAAGAAGAGAATGTTAGATGTGTTGACAGACCTGAAGATCCCGGCCCAATACATGGTGAGGCGCAGTTATGTAATGTGGGATCTCCTTTTTCCATCGAAGGAGGAGGCAGAGAAGTTGCAAAGAGGGATCTCACCTGGAGGACGTTGCATCTTAGGCCGGAATACATGGCGATGAGAAGGACAACGGTCACCGTGATGGGGATCCCATGCTTCATCAGGGAGGACCAGATAGGAGCCACACTATCGCAATATAGAGAGGTGGAGGGGTCCACCAAGTGAAGGGCCCCAGAAATCTTCTGACGGGAGATTTTAAAATCAGCATGAGGGTAGACAAAAAAGGTTTCCAGAAAATCTCCGCTGATTTGTGAGGGCTAGCAAATGCCAGTAATAGTAGAAGGCAGAAGACTGCACTGCTGGCGCTGCCAGAAGCCCAGCCACATGTCTAGGTTTTGAATCGAATCAGAAAGTGAAGAAAAGATTAGTCATGTGGAGAAAAAAGAAAGAAAAGAAAATGACTAAGATGCTGAGCCTCCAAAATCTCTCCCCCAAGAGGAGATTCAGCCTACCCCTCCCCTATTCAACACTCAGAAGCAACAAGAGGCTCCTATGTCAGTATCCACCACTCAGGAACAACAAGAAGAGGCTCCTATGGCAGAAGAAGCAGTCACAAAAGAAGGCAAAGACGAGGAAAAGGTGGCACCCAGAATGGAAAAAAAACAGAAAATTTCCATTTTGGCTGGGGGGGAGAGCCTTTGCCAAATGGAGTGTACGGGCAGTGACCTCAATGGCAGACAGAGGAAGCACTTGAGGAGCCTGGAAACCCTAACCATGGTTGATAGGAAGGAGGTCACTGACCGAAGAAATTTTGCAAATGCTCCAAACCACATTACATTCATGTGGCCAAATAGGGGAGGGAGAGCAAAGGCGTTATGGAGAATGCTGGAGGCGGGAAAGACAGTTTTTCCGGGCTTCAGGCTGGTGGGCGGGGAGCACCCATCGCTAGAAAAAATAGCTAAACACTGCGAAGGGAGGACCCCCATTTACGTTCACCCCTCTTTCTATAGGGCCCTAAAAATGACGTTCACCTTGGACGTGGGGGGCCTGGCACGAGACGGACGACTTACGTCCGACCTGCTTACGGGCAGTCTCGGTCAGACCTTTGACATACTTACTCCCAAAGATTTCAGACCTATCTGTGACGAATACTACTATTTAGGGAATAATGGCCACGGGCTTGAACCTAGCTAGTTTTAATGCAAGGGGCATGAGATCCTAAAGCAAGGCTGCTTGCATGCTGAGGGATCTCGTGGCCCTTGAGATAGACATAGCTGCATTACAGGAGACCCACTTTGTTGGGGCCGGGGATTGCTGTGTGCTGGTAAACGACTTTGACGTTTACTCAGCATATGGCAATCTCCATAGCTGTGCGGTTTCTATTCTAGTGAGTCACACCCTGTCTGTGACGGTTACCATTGTCCACACGGACGCTCGTGGGAGGTTGATCGTGGTCAATGTTGCCATTAAAAGCGGCAAGTTCTGGATCATGACAGTTTATGCACCTAACGTCTGCAGCGAGAGGGTTTCCTTTTTTTGGTGGGTGGAGGTGTTTCTCTCTTCGGGTCCGGAGCGGGTAGTGTTAATGGGGAACTGGAATGCCATCCTGAACCCCAAGATAGATAAGGTCGGGGGGATAGAGGGTCGGAGAGGTGTGAAAGCAGCTTGTCTGACCTGATGGCCTCGTGCAATCTTGTTGACAGATTCCGTCTGAATCACCAGGGTAGGAAGATGTGGACATGGCAAAATCATATGGCCTCCCATCCAAGTACCTACTTGGATAGGATGTTAGTTGGAAGAGGCGACATAGATTTCTTATCTTGTCCCACATTCCACTGGCTAGGTCATTTGGACCACAAACTAGTTATGGCCCATTTGAAGTTAGGTAATAGGCCTAGGTTAGCTGGCTACTGGAATTTGAACATCTCCTTGTTGGAGTCGGAAGACTTCTGGCAGCAGCTGACAGTGGGAGTTAGTGGGGGCGGTTACCGGGAGTAGCTGGTGGGTTAGACTTAAGGCTAGCATTAGGCACTTCTACGTCCAATATAGCCAACGCCTAGTGTTAACTAGGGCTCGGACAAAAAGGCACCTAGAAGATAGGCTGATGGTGGCAGGAGGGGATCCCCTAGAGCTAGCGCTAGTGAAGGGGGACGTGGATCGCTTGGCTTGGTGTTGAAGCAGGTTGGCTATAACAAATCTTCAGGGCACGATGGTCTGCCCTACAAACTGTTCTTGAGGCTGTCGCCCATGTTTGTGCCCCTTCTGAAGGACTTGTTTAACCACTGGTTTGCGCAGGGCTCGATCCCTGTGCAGGTTACCAAAGGAGTGGTCACGCTTCTGAAGAAGGGAGAACGGCATGGTGGAGGGAATCTAGATGACTATAGGCTCATCACTCTGCTAAACACAGAGTTGAAAATTTTGCCTCGCATTCCTGCAAACCGACTGCAGATTGTTATCAGTGACTTGGTCGAGCCGGATCAGAACTACGCTGTGAAGGGTCGATTGATTCAAAACAACTTGCACTTGGTGTGCACGATCATAGAGGGTTTAGAAGCTGACACGGAAGCTGTGCTGATAAATTAAGATCAGTCCAAGGCGTTTGATAGGGTCGACCATGGTTTCTTGGAATCTGTTATAGAGACCACCGGCTTTGGTCCAGACTTCTGCAAGTGAGTCTCTGCTCTTTATCGTGATCCCGCAGTAGTTATGCAAGTAAATGGTAAGTTGTTGGAGCCCTTTGGGGTCTCTCGGTCAGTGCGCCAATGTTGTCCGCTGTTGCCTCTGTTATATATCCTGGCCTTGGAGCCCTTCCTTCATGAATTAAGGGACGAGGGGTTGAAACCAGTTCTGCACGGCATAGCTCTACCTGGCGTCAAATTTGCCAAGGTGTCCACGTACGCTAATGATGTCACCATTTCGTTGTGCAATGAAGCAATATTAGAGCAATGAAGGAGGCGATTGCCGAGTATGAAGTTGTCACAGGGGCCGTAGTCAATTGCAGCAAATCCGTTGGCCTGCGGTTAGGTGCCTGGACTGGTGTAAATTCGCTTCCAGGTGTGTTCGGCTGGATGGATAGCCCGGTTAAGATCCTTGGAGTGTGGTCGGAAGTACAAACGAAGATCGAGTCATCGGTAGGGACTTGGATTCGGAGGAGATTGTCCTTAAAGGGTCGTGTGGAGGCATGTGCTATGTATGTGTTTCCGCTGATGCTTTACCGCTTGTCTGTTCTCCCCCTGCCTGCGGACTGCTGCAAAGCTTTAGAGCGCCTCCTTTTTAAACTACTATGAAAGGGAGGAAAGCCGTATGTCCGTAGACAGGTCTGTATGCAGAAACTTGGCAAGGAAGGCTTGAGAATGCCTGACCTGATGAGTCACAAGCATGCAGAGATATTGGCGTTCCTGAGTCGGACACTGTTAGAGGAAATGCATTGGGTACCAGCCGTGGAGCAAGCTTTCCCATGGCTAATATCCAACCCTGCCACTGAAAGTTGCAGAAGACCGGCTGGGGAATCGTGTTTCCTCACCGAATGCCAAGCCACCCTTAGGGTAATGCCGGGGTCCAGTGACCTTGTGCGGTCTAGGAGGAGCTATATAAGGATTTAGTGGTGGGAACTGCATATGATCCGCTGGTGGAGCGACTGCATCTGTCGAGGGGGGAAGTTCTCTCGCTGTGGAGTTGGGCGCCAGCCAGTAGCCATATTAATAATTCAGTTTTCCATAACATGGAGGCTAATCTGGGATGCGCTGCCACTCTTTAGCAAACTAACCAGGGACTGCAGGGATAGAAAATATTATTATCCCTCCTGCAATGATGAAGAGGAAGAGGAGATGAGAGAACGCATGTTCTTTCTTTGCAGTGGAGTTCAGAGGCTCTGGGAGCATGTCTGAGAAGTAACGGCTCGCATCGACCTCGAGCGATCAGTGCCACTTGATTTAGCATACGTTGTTGACAATGTGGACCTGCCGTTTGGTGGGGAGAAACGGTTGGTGTTTCTAGCAATCCTAGCAGTAGCTAGGTTAGTGATGTGTGTTTCACGTCTGGGCATTGTCTATGAGGAGCAATCTGTTTCGGATCACGATCTGGTTGTTCATTTTAAGCATCAACTTAAAACGAAGATTAGATGTGATTGGGAAAGATTGCACCGCATAGACTTTGATAGGAGATGGGTGCACAACACTAGCTTGTGCATCTGACGAGGAGCTAGATTCAAGCTCATATTCCCGTCCTAGTAGTCATCGGTTGGATGGTGCTGGAGTCTACTTTTCGGATCCCAGCCCTTGACAAACAAAGTCTTCTTTGTTTCTGGGTAGAGTTTAGTTAGGCAGTGTAACCACCTAGAGTTGAAAATAAGTTCGTTATTAGGGTCTAGACTAGAGTAAGTATGAGTGTTGATTCTGTTTCCAACTCTTTATTTTTTTCATCAGCACTAGGAAAGCTTCCAAAGATGCCCAGTCCACCTGTTTGTTTTGTCCCCGGTCTATTTTACCCCTTATTATTACGTATTATATCTTGGAAGACGCCGTCCATCCCTGATGACCCCAACCCTACGTTATTTTTTGCTGCAATGCTGTCCCTTAGGTCCCCCCTCCCCATTAGGGAACGACCTGCTTGCTTTCACCCCTCCTTTGGGGGGACCGGAAGACAGTGGGCGCTCCATTTGATGATTAACGAGTAGGTTGGGAGGGTCTCCTTACTAACCTGCCCCCATAGGTATTTTATTTAGTTATTTTATTCTTCTTTCTTTTTGGGTTTTTCTTAGTTTGCCGCCCTCCCATTCATCTCACACTCATATATAATATAAATAAAAAATAAAAAATAAAAAATCCCTTTGTTTTGTATATATTAATTTTGTTTTGGTTTTTGTAAATATGTTCGTCTTTTTTCACAGTATGAATGTCGCCTGCCATCCTGTAAGCTGGGGAGTTATACTGGTTTTAAATCGGTCCATGGTAAGAATGAATGCGTTTTAGTAGGATAGTGATTCTAGTGTAGGAATAAACTAATAAAGTACTTGCTTTCATGCAAGTCTAGCCTAGCTTAGCACAGACCCCCCGTACACCCCACTTCCTCCTACAGACCCTGGTGCCTAAGCTGCGTAGGATCCCAAATGAGGCCTTGGAAGTAGATAATGCCAAGGTCGGGGCCGACGAGCTAAATAAACATACCATGTTTAACCGCATGCTATGAACTCCTACCCGGCATTTTCTGATTTGGTATCTGTTCCGGCAGCATACAATTTTTGAAAAAATCCTGGTAACAACCCACTTCACCTAGGTCCCCCACTCCCCACTAGGGAACGACCTGCTTGCTTTCGACCTTCGACCTTCGCGGACTGGAAGACAGTGGGCCTTCCATATTTAGAAATAGGTTGGGAGGATCCCTTACTAACCCGCCCCCATAGCCATTTTGTTTAGTTGTTTTCTTTTTCTTTCTTTTTGGGTGTATCTTAGTTTGCCATCCTCCCCATCATCTCATCCCCCATTTATATATTTATTTAAAAAAAAAGAAAAATCCGTTTTGCTTGTACATATAATTTTTGTTCTGTTTAATTGTAAATAATTGTTTTTCAGATCTTGTAAATAAAGCCGACTCATACGCTGGGGAGATTTTAAGTAGATAAACTCCATGGTAAGAATGAGGTATTATAGTGATAGTTTCTTTGTGTATGGATTCTAATAAAGTCTTTGCAAAGACCTAGCTTATAGTTTAGCATGGCCCTCGACGCCCACTTCCCCCTACTGGCCTAATGCCTAAGTGCTTTGGACTCCAAATGAGACTCTGGCAGTAGATAATGCCAGGGCCGGGGCAAAACACAAAATAAACATACCATGTTTAACCACATGCTACGAACACGTTCCTCTCATATCACTTTAGTGGCTCCTGTATTCTTTATGATAAATACATATTATATTTTATACACTTTACACTACTTGTGGTTTCTTTCATTTGTTACCCCTAGCACGGGGCTACAACACTAATTAAAGCAAAAACAGATAAAATCCCAAATGATTAAAAAAACATTAAAAATCACTGTTTATATTTTTATTTAAATTTAATTAAATTTAGGAAAATTAGACACCGGGGAACTAATTTTGGAAAGGTGTGAAAATTAAGCATCTACTGAATAAATGTCAATTGAAGATAGAGTTTACGACCATTCTTAAAGACGATATAGTTTTAAATAGGATTCAAGTGACTCTTCGTTAAGTGTTGTGACCTTATGGTGAACAAAGATGGCGGCAACGTTCAGATCAGATCCTGACTGTAATTGGCAGTAACCAAGATCGCGGCCAAGAATCAACGGAAGGGCTCCTAGCGGCTTCGGCTGAAGGGAGACAGGGTAGTTGTACTCGTCAAGGATTTGTTCTTGACACTCAGCCCGACAGGTGAGGGGCCGGGAACCGGCCCAGCACCTGTTGGACTTAGGTACACTGCCTGGGTAATACCTACGAGGTCCATCCTCCCAGGCCTTGCCACTGGGCTTTCCGGTGGAGTAAGTTCATCGCTTACTACCCGAGGCGCCCCGACTGGGGAATGCCGACGGGGTTACTCAGGCAATTTTTAAAATTGCAGGAGTGCCCCTCCTTTAGGGGAGCCTGCGGGGTTCCCACTTTCCGGCCTTGTGCCAAGTAATGCTGAGGTGGGCAGCATTTAAATAACTACCCCATTACAAGTTCATTGTGATGGGATGTGTCTCCTAACGGCTTCGGCTGCAGGGAGACAGGGTAGTACACGTCAAGGATTCGTCACTTGACACTCAGCCCAACAGGTAAGGGGCTGGGAACCGGCCCAGCACCTGTTGGACTGAGGTACACCACCTGGGTAATACCTCGGAGGTCCACCCTCCCAGGCCTTGCCACCGGGCTTTCCGGTGGGGCAAGTTTATTGCTTGCTGCCTGAGGCGCCCCGACCGGGGAATGCTGACGGGGTTACTCAGGCAATTTTTAAAATTGCAGGAGTGCCCCTCCTTTAGGGGAGCCTATGGGGTTCCCACTTTCCAGGCCTTGTGCCAAATATTGCCGATGTGGGCGGCAATTAAATAACTACCCCCATTACTCGTGATGCGGAAGGGCTCCTAGCGGCTTCGGCTGTAGGGAGACAGGGTAGTCGTACTCGTCAAGGATTCGTTCTTGACACTCAGCCCGACAGGTGAGGGGCCGGGAACCGGCCCAGCACCTGTCGGACTTAGGTACATCGCCTGGGTAATACCTACGAGGTCCACCCTCCCAGGCCTTGCCACTGGGCTTTCCGGTGGAGTAAGTTCATCGCTTACTGCCTGAGGCGCCCCGACCGGGGAATGCCGACGGGGTTACTCAGGCAATTTTTGCAATTGCAGGAGTGCCCCTCCTTTAGGGGAGCCTGATTAGTTCCCCACTTTCCCGGCCTTGTGCCAAATATTGCTGATGTGGGCAGCAATTTAAATAACTACCCTCATTAGGAGTAAAAAACATTTTACCCCCCCTTTTTTTGATATAATGGAAAAATCCTTTTGGATTCAATTTTAGTTTGACTTGAGAAAAGGAAAGAAAAATAAATAAATAAAAATAAAAATAAACCAAAAAAATAATTTTTGTTTTTGTTTTTGTTTTGGGGGAATTAGTCTTTTATTCTAACTGGTCAAAAGAAATAGTTAATATATTGGTATAATGTGTGCAAAAAGAAATAGTTAATATATTGGTATAATGTGTGCAAAAAGAAATAGTTTATATATTGGTATAATGTGTGCAAAAAGAAATAGTTTATATATTGGTATAATGTGTGCAAAAAGAAATAGTTTATATATTGGTATAATGTGTGCAAAAAGAAATAGTTTATATATTGGTATAATGTGTGCAAAAAGAAATAGTTTATATATTGGTATAATGTGTGCAAAAAGAAGCCATTTTTTATACATATAAAAATAAACAATTTTCAAATATCTATAAACATACAAATAGAATTCTTTTCAAATACATATAAACATATGCACAAAAATTCACAAATATACATTTTTGTTTTTAACAAATGTTTGCAAAAAAAAAAAAAAAGATACAAAAAATATTATTTGACAAAAAGGAAATTTACAACAAATTTTTAACAAGTGACTTTTTTTTTTAAACAAAATCTGGAAACATTATGTTAGGTATTAGTTGGTTACTTTGGTTAGTAAGGTAGAAATGGCCGCAGTTTAACGTCGTGCCCGGGACAATTTACAATTTATTTATTTTTTTTTTTGGTGTGATTTTGACTGTTCATGCTTCTCTTTTGGGCTTCTGAAAAAATATTTATTCATAATTAGATTCCAAAACGTTCGGTTATAAAATGTCTTAATTTTATTCTTTTTATAGGTTTAGTGAAATGTCGGCTATATTATTCTCAGACGTCACATAAGTAAGAGTAATAGATTTTTTACTTATTCAATCCCTTATAAAATGATATGGGATATCAATATGCTTCGACCTTTGACGAATCATAGAATTATTTGCTAATAAGACACTCCTCTGATTGTCACAATGAATATCTTATAGTGTTAATAAGATACTGCTCTGATTGTCACAATGAATTTCTATAGTTTTTTTTTTTTTTTTTTACTTAGATTTACTTAGGTTTTTAAATTTTTTTTTTACTTAGATTTACTTAGGTTTTTAAATAGATTTTAGAAAAGTGTTCAGAAAAATTGCCTCCTGCGCGGAATGGGTTAGGGCCACATATTCTGCTTCACAAGTAGAAAGGGCAACAATTTGTTGCTTTTTAGTTTTCCAAGAGATCATAGATCTTTGACAGTCTAAAACAATACCTCGTTATACTTTTTCTATCTTCAGAGTTATCCCAATCTGAATCTGAAAATCCTTCTAAATTTAGAGGATATGTAGACTTTTTAAATCTTAAAGATTGTTCCTGTGTTACTTTTAGGTAACGAAGGATTTGTTTTGTACGATTAAGGTCTTTAATTGTCGGTTTCGATAAGTTTTGAGATAGCTTTGTTACAGTGTAACATATGTCAGGCCTAGTTGACGTCATCAAATAGATGAGGCTCCCTACAATTTCCCTGTATATTCGATTATCTATGGATTTTGTTTCGGTCTCTATATTTTTATTCATGTCCATTTCGACGCGAGTTGAATGCGGTTTACAATCTTGCATTCCGAACTTGAGCAGAATTTTTTCAATGTATCGTGATTAGTTCATAGTTATAGTTTCATTTTCACAGGTAAATTTTATACCGAGGAACCATGACAGTCGTCCAAGATCGGCCATTTTAAATTTTTTATTTAAGTTATTCTTAACATCTTTTAAAATGATGTCGCAGTTTGAGGCGAGTAATATATCGTCAACCCAAAAAACCAAAATCAACAATTTATTACCGATATTTTTGGTATACATGCACGCGTCTACGGGACATTGCTTGAATTCCTGTCTTATTAAATAATTATGGAGTGTTAAATTCCAATTGTGTCCATTTAACGATTTATGCAATTTCCATACGCAATTTTTATTTTTCATTTTAAATCCCTCTGGAGGGTAAATATAGATTTTAGTCAATTGGAGCATTTAAATAAGCATTTTTTTTTTTTTTTACATTTATTTGATGTATTTTTAACTTGTATTGAGCGGCAAGTTGTAATAAAATTCTAATTGTCGTTAAATTTGTCGTTGGTGAAAATGTTGCAAAATATTCCATTCCAGAAATTTGTGAAAAACCTTTTGCAACAAATCTTGCTTTAAAAGTTTCACTGCCAGAAGCTGTGATTTTTTGGAAAAAAACCCAGCGTGAAGAAATTATATTTTTATCTGTTGGTTTTGCCACTATTTCGTATGTGTTATTTTCAGATAAAGCTTTCAATTCGGATATCATAGCTTATTCCCATTCTGTGTGATTTTCTGAATTAATCTCCTCATAACTTTCCAGTGCGCTTTTCAACGAGTAACAGTAATCTACTGCGTAATCTTGTATCTTTTTAATTTGTAAGAAGTCTGCCCTTTTTCGGTCCCTTATTGGGTATCGGCGTGTCTGGTTAATATTTTCGTCAGAAACAGTGGCGGCTCGTGCCTAAGATTAGTGGGGGTGCTTTTTAAAAAAAAATGCGTATTGTTTTAATATTGTGTAAAAATAAAACAAACATAAAAAATATACATAATTTATACGTATGCACACGTATAAAAATACAATAACTTAAAGGAATTCTAAATAGATGTAAATATTTGGAATAGTTTACTTATTATATTTATTTGAAAGTAAATTCCATTCTTCTTGTTTTAATTTGTGAGAAAAGATTGATAATTATCTCCTTAACTTCTGAATGACTGCTGAAGAACTTTTTTTCAATTGAAAGCACTGCAAGTGCATTTAGTCTTTCGCAACCGATGGTGCTCCTTAGAAAAGTTTTTATTCTTTTCAGAGTTGAAAAACAACGTTCTGCCTCTGATGTAGTCATGGGAATTGTCAAGATAATTTTTATGAGTTTTGTGATTTCACTAAGAACATCGTTTAAATTGTTTTCCAAAATAAATTTCAGGAGATCAATTACTTTGCAATACTCATGGATATCTGACCTACTATAAAATATTTCTAACTCAGTTTCAAGCTTTTGTTTGTCAATCATGGGATATGCTTCAGTTGTCAAGGATATCTCGTCTGTAGGTAGTTCTTTCTTAAAACTAGCAAAGCTTTTCTTGTTAAACAATTTAGCAAGTATTAAATGTTTAGTTGAAGAATATCTGTCCGTTATATCAACAGATATATAGTCACACAGTTCTTTAGCTTCGGCCTTGAGTGTTTGTGAAGGATTTTCACAGTATTTGGAGTTACTTATCTCTAAAATAGCAGTTTTGAAATTTGCTATGTATTCATTGACTTTATATATGCTAATTTCCCGAGATTGCATTTGCTTATAAATAATTTCAACATGATGCATGATTTGATGAAATAGCTCTAACCAAAATATGAAATTTTCATCGTTCAAATATTTCAGAATTCCTGTCGCTTCTGCAACGGTTTCATCTACATATGATGTTGACTGAATTTCAGTGAGACATTTTTTTAATGCTTGAACATTTTCATGAACTCTATTGATGGTCCGTATGTTAAAGTTCCACCTTGTGACGAATGGACGTGGAATGCTTACATCCAGATGCTTCTTGAGAATGGACAGACGCTGTGGTGATCTAGAAAAGAAAGTCGGAATAGCCAAAATGTTAGAGATAAATATTCTAGCATTTCGTCTAATGCTTGCTGCATTCCTCATTATTAAATTACGTTGATGCGCATAACAGTGAGTGAAATGTGCATTACTATAAACTGCTTTTATTTTCGCCTGAACACCAGCTTTTTTGCCTTTCATGACATTTGCGCCATCAAATGTCTGAGCTATCAGTTTTTGGCGATTCCCTTGAAAGATTATATCCAATTGTTGTAGAATACATTTTGATATTCCATCAGCGGTTTGGTTTTCTGGAATAAAGAATCCCCAAAAGCGTTCAAGTATTTTTTCATCCAAGACGTACCGTAAAACAATGATCATTTGTGTATGTTCAGACACATCTGTTGTATCGTCAGCCATGACAGCTACAAAGGAAGCTTTGCTAATTTCTGCCCTTATTTCATCACGGTATATTTGTAAAAGACAGTCAAGTATGTCATTCTGAATGATCTTGGAAACACCTTTGAAGACACTACTGGTTTCTAAGTGATTCTTTAAATCTGGATCTAATTTAGATGCAAAATTTATTAATCCTCTAAATACACCTGGATTTACTGAATCATCTTTTTCATCATGTCCTCGTAAGGGAGTTTCAAAGTTCCCACAAAAGAAAATACAATCTATTATTTTAGATAAAATTTCACGGTTCTTCTTAACATTCATGTTATGATGATTGATTGAAAGTCTGTAGGCCTCACTAAGTTTTTCTTTAATATTTACGGTCCCCAAAATTGATAGGGAAACTACATTGTCAACGTGCTTCTTTGACTTCTCATGCTTTTCAGTTCTATCTTTCATTTTGCTAATAGTTCTGAAACCATATTTTGTCCACGTTACATCACCCCCAAACAACAAACAAGGAAAGCAGAACAATGCCTTTTTTAGTTCACAGCCGCAAAGCTAACTTTTCCGTTGGTACCATTAAAGCTACGAATATACGCTTTGTTGTTGCTAATGCCTGGCTGAGATATTTGAATATCAGGCGTTGAACGGCCTCTTTTCTTAATTTCAACACTATCATGGAGAGGCTGCTGTGAAAACTCAATCTGTTGAAGTTCACTTACCGTCACAGAAGTTATTTCTTGGGGATGCAAGGAGGCCATGGTTAAATTCTTTTATATCAATTGTGTTGGGAAAGGTAATTACTAGGCAGTCTATTAGTAGAATATTAATTAGGGTAGAAGGAATACAATGTTTACGTGATTCTCTTTTTGCGATTCAACTGAACCGGAAGTTCTAACTGAGTTGAATCGTACTTTTATAACTTTTAGATAACAGATTTTTATCAACGAAAATAGTTTTACTATTTAAAAAAGTTTTTATTTATAAAAAGCTTGTTGTTAATTAAAAATAGGCGTATAACAAAATAAGCTTGCCATTAAAATTGTCTTTTTTTAATACAAATATTTTTTAACTTTGCCATTATAAGCTGTCGAAAAAGGGATAATACGCAAAAACATTTTAATAAAAAATACTATTTTAAATTTACAGAGTAATAAAAAAATATACAAATATATTTCTTTAAAACCTTACAGATTAAATAAATTTTATGGGCTTTTCCGCAGGCAAACAAACGAAAAACATTTTTTTAAATACATTTTATTTACAATTTTTTAATAATTTATTTTTTCATAAAATTTGAAATTTAATTGCTTGCACACGATGGTAAAGTTAGGAGTTTACCATTTAAAAATGGTTTTATTGGATAACAGTTTTATTTAAAATTTAAAAATGTGTTTATAACTAAACTTACTTTGTAAATAAAATATAGAATAAAAAAAGTTTACATGTTTGTACTATGAGCAACATTTAAAAACAGTTTTTAACTAAAATGTATTTAAAAAATAAAATTTTCTTCGCTTTTCTATAGAAAAAAATGTAAATATTTTTTATTCTGTAAAGTTTGACTACCACAAAATGAATAGATTTCAAACTACATAAAAACACAAACAAAATAAGCCGTACGTGAAAAAACAACATTAGTTACGTTGGTAGCTTTACGGGTAAAAAGCCCGAACACTTTTAATTAAAAAAAAAAAGTTTCGCATATTGTATATTTTTGTCTGCTTAAATCGCATTTAAAAGTGTGAGAATTTTTTTTAAGGTGGATATTTATTTACAAGAACACTTTACACTTTTTAATAATAATAAAAACAAAACATTTGTAAACAAGCCTTTTAAAAAAATAATAATATAAGCGAAAACACGCAAACATCGGTTTTCACGAGCGTTTGGAACTGCGAAAACGACAGTTCCAACTTAGCTTTCATTGGCCGTCTGAAGCGGGCATGCGCATAAGCGAACTTCGCTAAGAATGTGTAACTGTGAATTTCGCAGCTCCAAGCAAAGTTTTACTTTTATACTTATATGAATATGGGGACAGTTATCGACATTAAGCTTCAGGATTATATATATATATATATATATATATATATATATATATATATATATATATATATATATATATATATATATATATATATATATATATATGTATATATATATATATATATATATATATTATTATTAATATGATATATTATCACATAGAAAGGAAAAAATAAACGTATTATTTTTTTACCGTGTATCGATAATATTGAGTAGAAATGATTGGGGGTGCTGCAGTTCCACAGCTCCAGGCACGAGCCGCCACTGGTCAGAAGTTCTACTGTAATTATCATCGTTATTAATATTTTCATGATCGATTAAGATGCTAGGTAATAATTCACGTTCTTCATCCACTGGATCACCATTTTTAAAATTTAATATATCATCGAATTTTACACATCTAACCCTTTTTATGGCATTTTGGGTTTAAAAGTAGATTAAATATGATGGACTGTTTTTATCGTAACCTACGAAAATATCTTTTTCGCTTTTAGTATTTAGTTTACTGGTATTTTCTATAAATGCAAAACAATCAGAACCAAATAGATCCGTTCTGTTCATTTTAGGTTTTACATCGCAAAACGCTTCATACGGCGTTTTGCCTAGTCTTTTATTGAACGATCTATTTCTGATATATGCTGCTGCCATTAAAGCGTATGCCATAAACTATGCGCTAATTTCTATTCGATAAGTAGGCATCTTATCATCTCAAAAAGGATTCGCCATGCCCTTTCAGGGGTGCCATTTTGGAAGGGGGAATACGGCGCAGATTTCTCGTGTTTAATACGGTAGTTGATTAATAGAGTTTCAAAGTCTTTACTAGTAAATTCAGTCTCATTGTCTGAGCAAATACATTTTACCGAACCGTACGAGGCAATATCAGCTAAATATTTCTTAGTGGCGAGGATAGTGTCGGATTTGTTTTTTAGAAAATAAACTATAATTAAACCGGAAAAATCATCAATAAAGTTCAAAACGTACCTTAGATTATTTCTCCCCATCGGGTTGATCAGACCTGCTAAGTCACAGTGCACAAGTGAGAGAATTTTCGTAGCTTTTTTGTCTGGCGTTCGGCTTATATATTTTGTCATTTTCCCCATGTGCACACATCACAATTTGTGAGATCGTCTGGAGGTATTATTTCCATGCCTTCGACTACATTTGGTAATTTTTTAATATCAGCTGTATTGTAGTGTCCTAGAATTTTATCCCAGGTTTCTTAGTTATGACAGGCAGTTTTCGAAGGAACCATATTTTTAAATAATATAGTCGGCCATTTTCTTTAATGTCAAATACAGTTCCATTGAGGTATATCAATTTTGACTTGTTTGGACCAAACTTTATATTCGCGCCTTGTTTAATTGCAGCCTGCACGGAAAATATGTCTTGCTTAAATGTAGGTATTAACAGAGCATTTTTTAGAATACAGTTACAGATTTTGCTTTTATTATTTTTTAGGGATATTTTAGCATCGCCTCTTTTCAAGACTATATCATTTATTTGACTACCGTCGGCAAGTTCGACAAAATGACTTTGTGGATTAAAATTTGAATCAAAATTAATAAAATCAGATTCCTTGGTGATAACGTGCGCTGTAGCACCATAGTATACAAAGAGATTATTACCGTTTGTGGTGTTGTCAAAGTTACATGTGAATAGAAATGTATGTTCTTCCTCAAAGTTCTCAACGTATTTTACGGAGTCCATTTTAGAGCGTTTATATCGACATTGGAAACTTTTGTGGTTGAGTCGTCCACAATTATAGCAGATAATTTTATTCTTTTTCTTGGGAAAATTACTTTTGGGGAACACGTTGCGGTGAGGTGCGTAATTTGATGGTGTCTGTTTTCGAGAAGCATTTTTGAACTTCATAATATTGCTGAAGTTATTATTGTCCACAAGCATCCGATTCGTCTCTTCGTAACTACGCAATGCCACTTTAAATTCACTGAAATTTATGGGTTTGTCTTTTTGCGTTATAACATTTGTAAATGGTTTAAAATCGGTTGGAAATCCCTTGAGGGTCATTGATATCAACAAGCTATCGCTTATTATTTCACCTGAGAGTTTTAAGGCATTGGCGGTTGGTTCTGTCCTTATAACGTAGTCGCTAATCGTTTCATCCTCGTTACGTTTCAGAGACGTTAGTTCTGTATATAGTGATATAATTTTCGGTTTCCCTTTTGATAAATAATGTTCTCTTAATATGTTCAATGCTTCCCATCCGTCATCCAATGCATCTCTTATAATCAAAGATAGACTTCTAAGCATTGAATCAGTTCTGCAAAAACAGTCGCATTCTTTTCGATAAATTCGTGGTCGTTAGGATTCTCTGTTGGAGACTGTATCACTTTGTTTTCGAATCCTTAGATATCCCAGAAATTTTAACTGCCACAATTCGAATTTAGATTCCAATCCGTCAAAGAAAAGACGATAGCTGGGCACATAACTTGTTAAGTGTTGTGACATTATGTTGAACAAAGATGGCGGCGTAGTTCAGATCAGATCCTGACTGTCACTGGCAGTAACCAAGATGGCGGCCAAGAATCAAATGTGGTCCGTGACGTATTTAGTGGCGAACTGATTGAATCCAAAATTCGACAATTATTATACTAACTTTGGAAGGTTTTCATTGGTTGTTTAGCACAGCCGGTGGTTATAAAAATGATTGGCGAATTTATTCGTCTCATGCCCCCATTAGGAGTCCAACACATTTTACACTCTCACAGAAATATACATATTTTTAAATATTTACTTTTGTTTGGGAGCAAATAAGTCTATTTTTCTAAGTTAGGTTTGCGTTCTAATGTGATGTTTCTTGTATTATCTTTTACAATTATTATATTAATAAAAAAAAGTAATAAATTAAAATCCTATTACCAGAATAAATTCATCATAATAAATTTAGGGTCAATCATAAATACGGCAGTGATTATAAAATTTTGTTAATAGTTTGAAAAAACCAATTACTCCGTGATTGTTCGAAACTTGATAGAAATTCGATAGTATTTAAACTATCGAATAGAAAGCCACTTAAATAGTATTTGAAGTGTAGCGCTTAGTTCCCATTTAAAATTATATTCCCTGATATGACGATCATAAAATCTGTTTACGGTCGATTTTTATTCCGTACTTGCTTAATGTTTCCACAATTCCAAAATTACGTAATATTCTTTGTTAATTTTCCGTTGTATCATTTAATTATCAGTGATGTTTGAAAGTATTTTTCTTGACAAAAATGTTTTGTTTAATTTTTCAACATTTTTTGGAACATGTAAATCAACTCATTTCTTTGAAAGGTTACCTAGAGAATTTATGTAACCTTTTTAAAACTTTGTTTTACAAATAAAATAAATTTACATCGAATTTTGATGTTATTATCATTTTAGTCTTAGTAATATTATAAAAACAAATATTTATCACTAGTACTAATAATGAAAAATTAAATTTAAAATTTAAAACACTCAGTTTGGGAATCGTAAATTAGGGACACATTTTTCCGATTTTGATACCTCCAAAAATGTCGATTTTTTACAATCTTTTCGGAATAAAATTTCAGATTTTTTGTTAACTTTTATTTATTTTTTTCTATTTTCTCTTTAAATGCCGCCCCTGACATGTATTGCTCGTAAAATAGGGACACATTCTTCCGATTCCGATACCTCCAAAAGTTCCAAATTTTCAATCTTTCCGGTATAAAATATTAGAGTTTTTATTAATTTTTAGTTATTTTTTTTCTATTTTCTATTTTTACCCTCTCAAAATGTCGTGTCGTACATATACTGCTCATAAAATAGGGACACATTTTTCCGATTCCAATACCTCCAAAATTTCTGATTTTTTACAAAGTTTTTGGTATAAAATTTAAGATATTTTTGTTAGCTTTTATTTATTTTTTCTATTTTCTATTTTCAACCTCTCAAAATGCCGCCCCCTGACATGGATCGCTCGTAAGATAGGGACACGCTTTTCCGATTCCAATACATCGAAAAATTCCGTTTTTTAAAAAACTTTTCGGTAAAAAATTCCGATGTTTTAAGCTTTTATTTATTTTTTCTACTTTCTATTTTCCACCTCTCAAAATGCTGCCCCTGACGTGTGCCGCTCATAAAATAGGGACACATTTTTCTGATTCCGATATCTCTAAAAGTCCCGATTTTTTATAACCTTTTCAGCATAAAATTTCAAATTTTTTGTTAGCTTTCATATATTTTTATTTATTATTACCCTCTCAAAATGTCGCCTCCTGGCACGTGCCGCCCAGGGCGGACCGTCCGCCATGCCCCCCCCCCACTTGCTACGTCACTGCCTACGACTACATCCCAATGAAACAGTGGACATTTACTTAGCTGGTGTACGGAAGTTATCAGCATCGTTTGGTGGTGTCAACGACAAAATGTTAAGCTGTGCCTTTTTGGTGGGCTTACCTCAGGATGTCAGTAGACTTTTGCGAGCGTCGTCACGTATCGACAGATTAACAACGGACGAGTTATTGGCCCAGACGCGAAACTTCCTTAAGGAACAAGAACCAATTACATCAGCTGGCACTAGTCGTGAAGCATCTAAACCCTATGGAGACAATGTGGATTCTTTTCCAGGTAACGCTAAGCGTGAGAGCCCTGTCATCTATAAATATGGGGGTCCTTACCATTTTGCTAAGGAGTGTCAGAGTCGAAGTGGTACGACGAATTTTTATCCATGAGCACGCAGAACACTACGAGGTTATAGCTGCAATAAGTTAGGTCACATATTTCACAACTTTTTGGGAAACAAAGTCGGGGACAAGGTGCTGTCGCCACCCTTGCTCCTTGCCAAACAATGAACACAGCATTACCTGTTGTCGGCATCAAAATTAATGAGGTGCAATGTTCAGCACTTGTAGACACAGGATGTCCCCGGTCTATAGTTAGCGCAAGTCGGACGTGGAGGAAACAACAAGTGGACCATTAATCGCTTATCCCAAGCATGTTGTGGTGTAGGGACTGTCACAATCTGCACTGAGAAAGGTGACACAGCTGAAGTTGACGTCTGGTGATGCAGGAAAACCACTTGGATTCGATTTATTACTTGGAATTGACATGATAAGAGCTCTAGGAGGCGTCATGATTACAGCAGCCGGAGGTTTAACACTTGGTAGAGGGAAAGAAGTATGTACAGCTATTTCTATTGAGGAAAAGGACTTCTCTGCTATGTTTGACAGCAAAGAAAGGGCCTTGACTGCAAAGTGGAAATAGACCATGATCTGATCGAATTGCCAGATTGGTAATGCAATACCACTCTAGAGTATGCAGTTTCCACCAAGAATCGGACTGCATATGAAGAACTTCAGCTGTGGATTGATGATTGATAGCAGTTGGTTAATACAAGAACGTCTAGGACCATTCAAAGGATTAATTTCGCTAATGGCTATTGAACAACCGACTAAATTATTCCATTTATAATATATATATATATATATATATATATATATATATATATATATATATATGTGTGTGTGTGTGTGTGTGTGTGTGTGTGTGTGTGTGTGTGTGTGTATAGACCTACATATCGATACATTAAACTTGATAGGATTTCCTTACATTAGCAAAAAGCCCTTTTACTTAAATAATTTCCTTATATATTCAATTTTACATTTATCTTCAATTAAATCACTTTTATCCTGAATCCAACAATTTCTACTCATTGTATCTTTAGTATTCAATTATTTTTCTGTCCATTCTGTTAATCTTGAAACACCCTCATGCCTCATAAAAAGCCTCCCTCACCCCCCGTCCAACCTACCTACCAATACATCGGATCGACCGAAAAGGCCGAGGTCAATACGCGTCCTATATTACGCCGGTCAGCTTCTTTCCTCTTCTTTCCCTACGGACAGACACACACTTCAAATTCCTCATACCAACTTTTCCTTTTCACATCACGTTAACTAAGGCCACAAGGAAAAAATGCTTAAAATATACTAAATATGATGTTACCTTATTATATTTTGGACATTACCTTACTGTATATTTATTTCAAGTCCACTCTTAAAATATTTAATTCGAAAAATCTCCAGCTATCCTAGATTTTATCAAAACTATTACGAAGGTTTTAATATATAATTCAAATCTACAAAGAAAAACAGCTTCCAGCGAACACTTCATACAGGGACTATACCAACAAATAATGAGGACGATTATACTCCGGACTTTCCATATTCCAAGGATTATCACTGAGGACCAAAACTACCTTATGATAAATTGGAATCTACCTAAAATGTGGATTTATGCAACAAATTCGGACTCTGACCACAACAGACCACTCTATACAAGGAGTACCACGACACCTGGATACCTTAAATTTATATGCTTTCGTTGTATCTACTCTTATTTCATCTATTTTCTGTATGTATGTCCTCCTAAAAAGATGTAATTAATTTTTAAATACATTTTCTTTGTATATGCTAAATAACAATACTATTTCGAATTAGATTTAATATTTGCTAATGACTTTTCCTCTGAGGAGATGAGCCTACATCGAAAATCGATGGGTTAAGAAAAAAAATCTAAATTGTATTCTTTATTCAAGCAATAAAATTCTGTTCTGCAAATTGATCCATAACAAATTAAAAAAAAAAAACTACAAATTTCAAGTGCTCTATCAAGTGCTCATATATATATATGATTTTTAAAGCTACATATATATACACACCCATATATCTATATGTATATAAATGTAACTCTTGGTTCGTTAATAGTCTAAATAACCACTGATGGATGGCTTCTATATTTTGGTATAATATGTTTACTGTACCCATGCGTGTTTCTATATATCTCTTTTTAATTATAACATTATACTTGATTTTTCTATAATAAATAGGTGGTTTTCTTTTTACGGATGGGCCATATTTTTTTTATTTGTGGACAATTATTTCACGCCGCGTGCCATCACGTGACATCACTAAACGGAACTTTTATATACCAAATTGACTTTTTTCGTTTAGAATAAACTATTAAAGTTGTTTAAAAAATAATAGAAATATTATTTTTTATTAAAAAAAACAGTGTTTACAAAATGTTTACAAAATGCAGCCATTTTTTACGTAATAAAATCAATAGAATTTTACGAGTTAAATATTTTCAATAGAATTTTACGAGTTAAATATTTTTCAATTTATAAACTTTAAAAATCTATCAAAATTTTTCTATTGGTTCAATTTTTACGATATTTTCAGGGTCAATGTGAAATTTTATGCTCTTTCCAATAAACCGAATATAATATTTTAGACAAACGTTTTTTTTTCAAATTCACCCCCCATTTTGAAATGTTTATTAAAATTTTAATAATTAATTTATGTGTCAAAGTTTTATATATCACACATTGAAGATAAAAGATCAATAAAGAAACTATTCCAATTTAAAACAAAAAAAGAATAGTTTTTTTGAAATTTACTTGTAAAGTCCAAAGTGTAAAACCTTTTTTTAAAGACACGTTGAATTTTTTTAAATGAAAGCTCATGTTATGCTTACATCGTAAAGTAAATACCAAACGTTGACTGCAAATTTTTCTATTTTATTGAATGTTTTCTTTTTTTAGATATTAAAAAAATATTAGTGGATGAAGAAATATTAAAATATATCAATCATAAACTCGTGTATTTCATTAAAAGAAATTTTTAAAAATCGATGAAGCGGATTTTTTGTTCACTTATAAGTGAATGTGCGTTTCTTTTTTAACTACGGAGGATGAAAAATACTAATTTTGGTTAACATACGCAATAAAAAAGAGACATTATTTATGCCCTTGGACGAAACCATACTTCATAAATTTCATTTTAGCAGCAGCAGCAGCAGCAGCAGCAGCTATTTAACACTTTGCGCAAAACACGTTACAAAAATGCGATTTTCTAGGACCCTCGCTTTAAAAAATCCTTTGATTTAAAAAATACATGGAATTTAAAATATAAATATGGATAAATTCTTAACAATGAAGAATGTAACTACCCATTTAATAATATTTTTTTAGTTAAGTGATTTTTTGGCATTTATATATATACATATATTTATAAGCAAGTCAAAATATGTTGATTTTCTTTATATTTTTTTAAAAAGAAAACCACTTTAAAGAAACAAATATTGCATAATTTGCTATTGAACTTGCTATTTCTTTTTAAATTGGTCTTTGCTCCTTTAATTGAAAAAATTAGGGTTTGAATTATATTTTCAAGTAGTTATAAGCTTAAAAGATAGTAAGTTGAATTATTAAGGTTCTGATCATCATTTTTAATGGCAACTTTCTGATACACCTATAGAACCTCTCCCAAACATACTGGCAATAATTTGGTTTCGTCCTTCCTTTCAGTGTTTCCAATAAGAGGGATTGATTTACTAGGATTTGTATTAGGAGCTGGGCACTTATTAAAATTATTTAATTGTTGAATTTTTTGAATTTTGGTTAAATTTGTTAGTTTGATAGCGCTAAAAGCCCACACAAAAAATTGAACAAAAGACAAAATTAAAAAGAATGGTACTCATGCAGAATTTAACCCCCCTCCCCGCACCGGATTCCAATTAGTTTAGGGTTCGACCGGCAATCATCAGATTCAGCCGAGCGTTGTTCAAATGTTGAAACACTAAACCAACATTTTATTTATTTTTTTGCAGAATTAATTAATGATGGGAGTATTTTTTCCGTTTATTTTCTATTGACAAAAAAAATTGGTAGATTCTCTTGAAAAAGAAATCTAACTTTTCTCTACTTTCACCTAACTATTTACAGTGTTCATATAAAACATTCATCTTTTCTTTTTATAATAAAAATTCTGTTTTCAAAAAAAATGTTTACTGCCAACTTTCTTTTAAAAAAGTGCAAATTTTCCTGAAAAAAAAAAAGAAAACTTTCACCTTACAATTTATGGTAAAAATTCACCTTTTCTTGGGGAAAAAACAACTTTTATTGATCAAAAAAATTGCAAAAATAATAAAATAAATAACCAATACAAAATGCAATTTTTTATGAGGACTGACAAACTGCGCCACAGCAACGCGTGGCCGGGTACAACTAGTATATATATATATATATATATATATATATATATATATATATATATATATATATATATATATATAGCTTTCAAAAATTCTTTCTTGTCGTTGAGCACTTTCATTTGAAATAAAAGTCGGTCAATTTAACTCTTATGCACAGATCATTATGCAACAATATTTCCTGCAGTTAACGGTAGCCGAATGTATTAGGTCCTTGCTAATGAAGCCAGAGATGGCTTCTGTTGCCAGATTCGAATCTATCGTCTGGTGTTAATCGTGACTCCCTCCACTGATGGTTATTTTCGTATTTCAGTAGATGATAATAATAATCATGATTATTATTTAAATTTATTTTCCAAGCTTTCTAACTTTTATCTATAATCTTATTATGTGTTTTTATCTTTATTTTTAATTATTTATTTTACCACACTTTCTTTCTCCTTATAAGTTATATTAATTGTTGTATTTGTGCCTCCCTCGAAAAAGTTAAAGTACGGTATTTGTTGTTGTTGCTGTCCAACCCCTAACCAAACGGCTTTCGGAATAGACACCCCCAACTCCTCATCGTAAGAACGGCTATCGGAATATAACTCATGGTTGGAGAGAGTATTGATCAACCTTCAGCCTAAAAAAAAATGAGAAAAAATAAGAAAGTAGCAGCGAGAGGAAAAAGGGGCCGTGGGCGCAGTAGACATGCCAGGTGGAGAGATGGAAAAGAAACGCAAAAAACATCGATGTAGTCATCGAAGCTATGGTAATGCTGACTCCAAACTTCTTTCGTGTAAATGCATGTTTGATTATTATTATTATTATTATTATTATTATTATTATTATTATTATTTATGTTTGATTATTTTAAACCTCAAAAGCACACAAAAAGGAAACACCCCGAAAACAAATGAAGTTTTTTTTCCTTTTGATAAAAAAATAGGAAAATGTTGAATATAAAAAAAAGCACATAAATAAACCTTTTTGAGTTTAACTAAAAGTTAGTACGACTAAAAATAATGTACTAGTTTTACCCACATATAAAACAGTGTCTAACTGCTGTCCTGGGGAGAAAAGTAAATAACTATTATTTTAAAAAATATTTTCAGTTTTTTCTTTGCTTTCTTTTTTTTTTTTTTTAATAATAATGCATAAAGTTCTGTTTTATGATAACGCGACTGATTCACCCCCCTTCCCCCCCCAAAAAAAAGAAAATGGTCAATGTGTGCTGCTTGTCCAATCTGCAAAGGATTTTTGAAGTCATTTGGAGAGTGAAAATAAGAAAATGCCTTTCAGAATTACCGCCCCAACCTCCCCATGTTAAGAACTGCTTTCGGAATAAACACCCTTTGCAGGTTGGACAATACGTAATTGTTTTAAATCTTACAATATGTAAATAACGATAATGCAAGTAATGGGAAATGGCATGTTTAACTCTAAATTGATTAAGTGATTTATAGCATATGTAAGTTTATTTATAGCATATGTAATGTTTAACTCTAAATTGATTAAGTGATTTATAGCATATGTAAGTTTATTTATAGTATATGTAATGTTTAACTCTAAATTGATTAAGTGATTTATAGCATATGTAAGTTTATTTATAGCATATGTAATGTTTAACTTTAAATTGATTAAGTGATTTATAGCATATGTAAGTTTATTTATAGCATATGTAATGTTTAACTCTAAATTGATTAAGTGATTTATAGCATATGTAAGTTTAAATGGAATAAATGATGCATGAAAATGTGTGGCGATTGAACTACCGTAGTGAAATAGGGCTGCGGTTTTCGTTTTTTGTATGTCTGTGTATAATCCAGAATAATAGAATGTCATCGTTGCAGTCAATGACAGTAGGCGGACTGTTATGGGGGAGAAATCGTTGTTTTGGAATCGCTAAGTGAACTGATAGTTGCAAGTGTATGAGTGTGAAAACAAGTAATAACGGTGTCAGATCAATATAGTTATAACGATTATAGAAGTACTCGGTCCTGAGTGGGAGGACTTTTCAGTTAGAGGGGGAAATATGAAATACTTCGTCTTTAGGTCTTGGCACTCGTGGTG
The DNA here is from genome assembly GCF_053919585.1 of Euprymna scolopes. Lineage (NCBI taxonomy): Eukaryota > Metazoa > Mollusca > Cephalopoda > Sepiida > Sepiolidae > Euprymna > Euprymna scolopes. The sequence continues at coordinate 111,017,845 of NC_136488.1, forward strand.
ATGTCCCTCCTAGGAAATCAGATAAGATTTTATTATATCTAATAAATGTGGCTGTAACGGCGTTCATAAGTTGTTACATAAGATTGTGGCTAAAAGTTTATAGACGGAATAAATTCGTATGTGGTATGTGTCATTGCAAACCTATTGTAATTTGGTCCAGAGGGGAATTTCTGCAAACAAATGATATATATATATATATATATATATATATATATATATATATATATATGTGTGTGTGTGTGTGTGTATGTGTGTGTGTGTGTGTATACTAGAAAAAGTAATTTTAGTAAAGGTATTTTTTGTTTAAACAAAATAATACATTTTCACTAAGATTTAAGTAAAAATAATAAGTTCATTATATTCAGCGATCATTATTTGACAAATACTGAAAATTTCGTTAAAATTGGTCACTGTCCTGATTTGTTGTCAATTTTTAAGTAAAGGGGGGTTACATTTTGAGCATCGGCATTCATTTTGCCCGTACCTAATATATATACATATATATATATATATATATATATATATATATATATATATATATATATATAGGATTGATATGTAGTTTGCTTGAAGCATTGTGTGGGATAGGTATGTAAAAGAGATTTAGAAGGCTGTTACAATGCGAGGAATGAATTATATTCGCTGTTGGTAAGAGGAGACGAGAACAAGTGGCGATTTACAAATCAATAAGTACATATATATATATATATATATATTATTATTATTTTTTTTATATATATATTTATTCAGTTGTATGGTAAAATGTCTTACTTGTTTTCATGCGACGTATTCCATTATTAATTTCGGAAAAATTTTCCCTTTTCAAATGGTGTGCGTAACAGGTCGATTCAAAGCATGCTGGATGAAGGGCCGGAAGTTGTGTAGCTATGTGAGGCCTCGGGCCAAATGTGAGTAGGGGATTTATGTATGGTATGATTAGGTGATTAACATGTTTATAAATTTGCTATTTTTATTTGTCTTTATTTTTATTTTATTTATTTATCATTTTTATTCCAAACAGGACATTACCACAATCTCCTCCCATATAAATAATACAAAAAATAAATAAATAAATAAAATAACAATAATATAATAAAGGAAACTTAATAAATAAAACAGCAGTATATATTTAATTTAAAAAAAAAAATAAATTAAAATTAAAGGTGACTGAAGTAATACAAACCAACTAAAATCAAAAGTTAATACAAACCAACTAAAATTAAAAGTTAGCCGAAGTAATACAAAAAAAAAAAAAATAAATATAAAAATCTACTACCACTAACGAATATAAACAAATTAACAACTCCCAAAGAATCTCACCCCTATTCCCTTTCCCTCCCCCTCGCCTATCTCCCCCCCCCCAGCAACACTAACCTAAACACCTAGCTACCGACCCCGACCCCCTCCGCTTTCACAGCCCGCCCCTACAGTAGCTGACCGGACACAGCCCAGCAGCGACTTAAGTGACCCAGAAAAGCAGAGACATCCACACATCAGCAAAAATAAATAAATAAATAAATAATAGTAATAATGATAAAGACAACATAACAGAGAACAAGAAAAAAAGCTCACGCTAAAACAAGTTATAAACAAAAAAAAAAAAAATAAATAAATAAAATAAAAATAAAGACAAATAAAAATAGCAAATTTATAAACATGTTAATCACCTAATCATACCATACATAAATCCCCTACTCACATTTGGCCCGAGGCCTCACATAGCTACACAACTTCCGGCCCTTCATCCAGCATGCTTTGAATCGACCTGTTACGCACACCATTTGAAAAGGGAAAATTTTTCCGAAATTAATAATGGAATACGTCGCATGAAAACAAGTAAGACATTTTAACCTACAACTGAATAAATATATCATTCAACCACGGTAGTCCGAAATTGAATGAATCGAGACACATTCAAACCCCCACCACTAATTCCGTTCGCAACCAAATTTCAAACAGGTTATATAGTTGGATAGAACACCTCATTAGCTACATTTTGAAAAAAAAATTTCGAAAATTGGTTCAGTAGAAAACAAGTTACAACAAAATATGTGGATTCACAAACAGGAGAGTAAGTACATAAGTGACTAACGCTTTTTTTTATTTTGCATAACTTTTTTTGTATATAAATATTTTTTTACTGCGATTTTACCAATATGACATGTTAGCGTAACGGTTAGAGTACCGGGGGTTGGTGGAAAGATTTTAGGTTCAATCCCGTGTATCGTTTTTTTTTATAATTAAAAAACCGAACTTTTTTTTAATAACTAATTTTTTTTTAACTCTCCTTATGATTTTATGGCAAAAAAATGGTGAATTTATCGATTAAAAATATTAGTGAATTCTATGATATACATATTCTTTGAATGAACTCAAATTTTTCGTTATCACATTTGATGAAAAATGTAGTCCCATTTTGGCAATGCGTCTGACCAATGATGCTTTTGAACCCGCGACCAGCACTGCGATGTCATCAACAGCAGCCTGGGCATAAATATTCCTATTTTTAAACTCCTTTAAAAGAGGATTCAGCATACAGTTCCATAGTAAAGGTGATAAAATCCCACTTTGGGGGTTTCATTTAACTACTTCCCTTTTAACAGTTGCCCTCAGTAGTTCTACTTGAACTGTTCTGTGCCTCGCCATATACTCAATCCATCGGATGAGTACTGGTGGCACATTGAGTTCTCGTAGCGACTTGAACATACTACTGAAGGGTATGTTGTCAAAAGCTCCAAGGATATCTAAAAAGACACCGAGTGCCATCTTCTTTTTTGTTAGTTTACGCTCTATACAGATCACGAATTCATGAACCGCAGTCTCGGTAGAGACCCTGGCTCGTAACTACTGTGATTGAATGATAAATATTGCATAAATGTGTGTTTGAGAGCTAATTTTTTTTTGACAATCATTAATAAATATTATAAATTTATATATTAATACAATAGCAATGCCTGGAAAAATCATGGATTATATGGAAAAATGCGCGCATGAAAAGTTATATTCTTAAGATTTTATTAAACCTGGAAAAGTAAAGGACAAGAAATTCAACCTGGAAAAGTAAAGGACAAGAAATTCAACCTGGAAAAGTAAAGAACAAGATATTCTAGTAAAGTAAAAAATAAGAATTTTTTAGACTTAAAATATTGCAGCTAAAAATAAAATTTGAATATTGATAAATATTTTATTTATTATTTGCATATGTTGTTTTTTATTGTTGAGTAAGAAAGAATTAAATGATCCTAATTATGATATAATTAAATTATTAATTTTTATGTAAATTATAAAATTATTAATTCCATCTACTAACTAACTAACCAATGAATTAATTTTATTCAAACAATTTTCACTACATAAATATATGCAAATAATAGGGGGGAAATAAGTTCAATCCAGCGACTGACACCCTTTCTAACTCAACAATAAACAACAACATATGCAAATAATAAATAAAATATTTATCAATATTCAAATTTTATTTTTAGCTGCAATATTTTAAGTCTAAAAAATTCTTATTTTTTACTTTACTAGAATATCTTGTTCTTTACTTTTCCAGGTTGAATTTCTTGTCCTTTACTTTTCCAGGTTTAATAAAATCTTAAGAATATTACTTTTCATGCGCGCATTTTTCCATATAATATATATATATATATATATATATATATATATATATATATAAATAATGTACTTATTGATTTGTAAATCGCCACTTGTTCTCGTCTCCTCTTACCAACAACGACTAATATTCATTCCTCGCATTGTGACAGCCTTCTAAATCTCTTATATATATATATATATATATATATATATATATATATATATATATATATATATATATATATATATATAACCACCCTCATAATCTTTAACCTTTAAACCTTTATACCCCATTTAAAACTTTTTTCTAGACACTATTCTTCTTCTTCTTCTTCTTCTTCATCTTCTTCTTCTTATTATTATTATTTTCATCCCATTTTTTTACAGCAAAGCAAATCAATTTAATAACCTACCAAATTTTTATAATCAAAATAAAACTTGAACTTCATTCATAGAGAGAAGGCACAAATAGTTAACAAAGCCAATGCCCTACCCATGTTAAAAATGTTTATTTTTAAATACTTACATTATTATTTAGAAATGTTTATTTTTAAATACTTACATTATTATTTAGAAATTTTTTCGTAACATCGTTTTCTCATTTTACCTACCAATTTTCGACTATTTTCAACTATTTATGAAAACTTTCAAGTAGCATGTTGTACACTAACGACGAACTGATAAAATCTGGTTTTGTTTTAAAATTAAAATTAATCTCTCGTTGTCTTAAATATTTTCAATCAAACATTTGAGAAAAAATATATACAAAAATTATCCGCAAATTTACAAAACAAAAATTATCCGCAAATTTACAAAACAAAAACAAAAAAACCCACATCTCTAATTAAATATTTATAAATTTTAAAAGAATCGGCATCAGAATCAGGAATCTTATCGGAATCGGGAATTTAGAACGGAATTGGTAATTGGATCAAAATCGGGAAAAATTTTGGACTCGTCCCCATCACTAATATATATATATATATATATATATATATATATATATATATATATATATATATATATATATATATAAATATATATATATATATATATATATATATATATATAGAGAGAGAGAGAGAGAGAGAGAAAACAGTTAATAAAACATATTAAAAAACACTTTGAAAAAGAGTTAAAAGCATATTTAATCTGAAAAAGAAACACTTGATAAGTCCTTAATTCGCGGAGTTTCGAAGAAATACTTTCTTTCTCATCAGAGGGTAGGAATTAGCAAAATGCGGGATCGGATTTTGCATACAAAGATCTTACTTGATAACAAAAAGTGAAGCAGAGAGAATATGGAGAAGAAAGAGGTGATTACACGTGAATGGATAATCTGGTGAAAGGTAAATAATCCAATGACAGTAAAATCCAAAAATATAAATCCAAGAAAATTAATTGAATTTCCATTCGCACAAGTAAAATCCAAGGAAATCATGTAATTGGAAGATCGTCCAAAATAATCCAAAAAGCCGGAATCCATGGAATAATTCACAAATATGTACAAGGAAAAGGGGAAAAATTCCAATAATATTAATAAAAGAAAAATAAGATATGCGTTTCACACGGTTGTCGAGACATAATGTAATTAAGAAAGATCAGGGAAGGAGAAGAGAAAAAAAATCAGTGAAGAAAAAAATGGTGATAGAATTAAATATAAAATCGAAAAGCAAATATCAAAATGACCCAGAAAAAAATTATGTTAAAAGGCGTGAAAAATATAGGGCAAAAAAATAGATCAACTGAAATGTACAGCCTATTACTTAAGAAATGTCAGCAAGAGTTGTTAAGACACTAAATGGGAAAAAATAAATAAAAAATAAATAATAAATAAAAAAAATAAATAAGTAAAAAATAAAATATAAAATAAAAAATAAATTTTTTTTTAGGGGAGAGGATGGCCGGTATCTGAAAATTCCGGATAAAGCAAGTAAGTATGTAAGTAAATGCATATAGTAAAATATAAGTAAATATACATACAGGATATGAATGTGTGGGTAGATGTATATATTGGATAGATAGGAGTATTTAAAGACTAAAACGGAAATTGCAGATAAAAAACCGGCCAAGCAAAGAAGAAATAAAGAATTAAAATAAAGGATTATTAAGTTATAAAGTATGTAGAAAGTATGTAGAAAAAAACGATAAAGTTTAAGAAAAATTATATATCTATCTGAAAGGTTAAAGTAATAACTATGTAATTTCAAAATTACCATAATTAAATTTGGACTTATGTTTACAGAAAGAAATCAGTTCGTTTTTAGAATTTATTATATTGTTACTTTGAAGGGAAGTAATTATAGTTATAGCTTCGGTTGTGCAGAGGCGACATGACTTAGAGCCTAGAGTATAAGACTTAACTTTTTTATGATAGTCCATTTGATTGAGAAAGGAGTATTATTAGAGTTAAGTTTTTTAATTAAAGTGGTTAGAGAAGTCCCTTTGTTATTATTAGAATTATGGTTTTTAAAAAAAGAAATGAGGTTTGATATTCTTTTCTTAATTAATGTTGAAGTAGCGCCAATATATGTATGTACTTTATTAAAAGCTCGAGGCCTGATATCAATATTTATTTGCTGATTTGTATTCGTTAAATAGTTTGAATTTTGTTCATAGTGTTCAACAAATGGTGGGACAATGATTGTACGAGGACTATTTTGGAGGGGATAATGAGTGTTGTTAGTGTTAGGATGGCTGTTTGGAAAATATTATTATTCTCATTATTATTATTATTATTATTATTATTATTATTATTATTATTATTATTATTATCATTGGTTGTATGATTGTAGATGGAGAGGCTGCTTGAGTGGTATATTGGATTAGTAACTATATCAGATGGCGGATGGGAAGAAGGATAACTTGAAGACGAAATATTAGTGTCTGTTATGGGAGGATTGCGTGGGAGCTCAGTAATTGTGCATGAATATATAACATCTTTATGGATGCCATCATTATTGAGTGGGCAAAGATATTTGTTATTACAATTACAGTTAGTTTTGGGTTTAATTGGGAAAGGGATTTTTTGGGCTGATTTAATTTTTTTGTTATTAGATGTTAAGATTCTTTGTACTAAATTAGGCATTGTTGAATAAGAAATCTTGATTGAGTTTTTATTGAAAATAGAACTATATCTGTGTGGGTATTTGAAAGAGTTTTGTACAATGTTGAAAATTCCTTAGGTATATTAGTTTTGACATTTACACTAAATGGAGGATTAAACCAAATATTTTTCTTTCTCCTATGCGACTGGGTGGGCTAGAGGTATTACGATTAGTATTTTGGTTTCGATTATATATGAAGACTGGTTCATTGTTATTGATAGCGGCAGATCTTGTTATTTGACCTGGTTTCTTACGAGTCATATTGTGTGTGATTACAGATTTAAGGCGACCAGCAGGAGGAGCATAATGGTTGCATTTAATCTTTTCCTTGTGTCCTGAGTTCCTTAAGGCATTATTGAAGAAAGTAGCATTTTAATTAAAAGTTTTTATCAGCAGAAAGAGCAGAAATTCTAGAGACGGATGGTACTATAGATTCTATAATTGAGTGAGGGTGGTTAGAAGATTTATGGATGCATAAAAGCGTAAGGTGGGATTTATGATAGCGGCTATGAGTTTCGGTGTTAAGATTAAGTGTAACGTCTAGAAAATCTGAAGTCTTTTTGTTTGGTTCGATAATTATAGAAAGGCCAAAGTTATTAAAGAAGTTATGTAATTTTTTAATTGCTTTGTTGTACTCTCTTGGCCTGGCTGTTGTAGTAAAAAGGGCATCATCTCTATAAAGGCCCCCTTGGATATGTTTAAAGTGGTATTTAAGTTCTTTTAGTAAGAAGAGTCCCACTAAATCGGTAACTACTGCAGAGTCAGAAGCTCCCATCAAGATATCAGAATTATCAGGGGTGTCCTTTCTAGTCCAAAACTTATTGTTAAATTGTATAAGGGACTTTCTCGCTAGGAGAATTAATTTAATCTCTAAATTAGTTAAGTCAGAATTTCTTTTAGCAAAGATTAGAGCCTTATTTAAAAGGATCGGAGAAATTGATTGTTAATAAGTTTTGATGTCAAAGGTTATGAAGTTAAGGAGGTGTTTATTTTTAAGGGAGACAAACCAATTAATTACGGAATCTGAATTTAGCCAAAGAGGGAAACCTACTTTTTCTTTAATAGAAGGGATGATTCTATCTAAGATATTTTTGCTTACAGCACCTAAGTCAGAGTTAGATGGGCAGATTAATCTGATGGAGGGGTTGTCAAAGAAATTAGGTTTATGATTCTTGAGGGTGAATCTAGGGGTACCCGGAGAAATTATTTCAGTGAAGTTATGAATATTCATAGAAGTCAGTAAAAGTTTAGCTTCAGAATTAATGGAATCTAAAGTTTTAGAAGGCACTATTTTATAATATTTATAAAGTTCTTTATACAAAAGTCTTTTATATGTAGGATAGTCAAGTTTATAATAAGTTTTGTCTTATCAGCAGGGACGAATATATGTTTATTCTTTTTAACTTTTTCGGCAAAATTATTTATTTTTCGAGTAACCGGATTATAATTGTGTTTTTGTTTCTTAAATTTAATTTTTTTTGACTAAATTTAACATGGAATTCTCAAACTCCTCAAGGTATGGGTGTATTTGGGGTGGGTAGTGGTTTTTAATCCGTAAAATTTGGCAGCAATTCTTTCGATTTTCTTTTGTTCTCTATGAGAGTTGATAGGGAGTTCATTTGTTAAGATTTCTGGGTATTTATTTTCTATTTCATATATATCTATATCTATCTATCTATCTATCTATCTATCTATCTCTCTCTCTCTCTCTCTCTCTATATATATATATATATATATATGCACACATTAGTCCTATTGTGATTATGAAAAATTCTGTTGAGGCTAGGCGGGTTAGATATTTTAGTAAAGGTGATGTTGATTGGTATTTTCTTATGTACTGAACTGTAGATGGTTAATAGTTGGGAAAATCTCTATGACATTTGCCTGACTATTAACCATGTTTAATTCAGACTCTACTACACAAGAAAATACCAATTAAAATCACCATTACTTAAATATCTATTCAGCTCAATAGACTTTTCTTCAATAGGAATGGGGTAATAATTGGCGCCACATCTACATTAATTACGGTATGAATTTCCAATCGCATGTAGACCTTTGAAATGAAAACTTTGATAATAAACAAGGTACTTCTCTAACAACATAAATCAGAAAGCTTATATCTAGAACGTTCATTTTCTCAATAACATGGGCTATACTAAAAAATTCAAAATAATGCACCATAGGCTTCCTTCAAATTCTATAAACTTTGCATTTCTTAGGCTGTTAAGATAATTACGTCTCATGAAACTGAAAATACAATAAATACAAAAAATGAACTTTTTGCAATGCAAACATATGAAACAATTTAAATATAGCCAGTTTGAAATCACCTAACTAAATTTAATTGTCCCTAAAACTATTTTTAGTAGAAAAATCTGTATAATAAAATTTTCCATATAATATTAAAATTTTTTATCAATTTAAGATAAAAGTTAAAAGATTTATATGGAAAATTTTAATTAAACATTATTATCTCTACTTTCGAATTCTATAATGTTTAAACGTTTGCATTTATAAATGAAACCTTCTCTTTGACATGTTTGTTTTAATAGCTCCTTGAGCTGACTTACTATGATTTTTTTCAATTAATTTAATTCATTTTAAATTAATTAATTAAAATTATTCATTTTATCATTTTATTATTGGAATCCTTTGAGATGAGTAATTTGTATATTTATTTATTTGCAAACTGTTTTCCTCATCTTTTTTAGTTGTTGTTTCACAATGTTTCGGCCAACTATTCCTCTGGCCTTCGGGACCTGTGGGGCAGTGGATAGAGGCGTTGAATCTCTATGGTTCCAGGTGAGTATTGTCTGAAGATAGTGGTTTCAATCCCACCCAAAGTCGGCCAGAGGATTAGTTGGCCAAAACGTAGTAAGACAACAACTATGGAAGGCAGCAATTACTGAGGATACACTCCAATTCCGTTGCGGTTAACCACTTGATGAAGGACAGATGAATAGTTGACTGAAACGTTGTGAATCAACAACTATAGCGATGAGGATTACAGTCTTCAAAAAATAAATAAAAACATTTTGTTTCTTTAAATAGTTTTATAGTTCATTTTAATACTAAATTACTGTAATATTGTTATCTTTTAATATATTTCCTTTATAACTACAACAATCATTTTTATAATTATAAATTTAGATATGTAGAAATATTTTGGCTTATTTTCATTCTCATTAGTATTTTATACTAATTTATATTTTAATATTATCATGAAATATCGCTCTGTTATGAATCTAGTCTCATTAAATTGAATTTATGATATTTTATTTTAAATTATCAATTTCAATTTAAATAATAATACTTTTATATCCACGTTGGTTACTTATATTCCTTACTGCAAATTAAAAAAAAAGCAGCATAGGAAAATATTCGATATACAGGTTTATTTTTTCGGGGGGTTAGTTGAATTATATAGATTTATGTATTATGATATTATAAAATTGTGAATATGTATACATATTTGAATAACAATTTGTCTCATATATGTTATTCGAACATGTTTTTTCTCACATATACACACCCACATGTACGCACGCACGTATGCACACACACGCACGCATATACACATCCTCATACATACACTCACATTCATGTGCATACACACACACACACGCTAACGTACACATATGTACGCACAAATACGCGCACATGTACGCACACATAGGAAACGTCACTTCCCCTGAAAGGAATTCTAGACATGCGCAGTCAGAACACTCATCTCGATATAAAAGTAAACACAACCATTCAACTTCCTTTTTTTCCCTTTTTGCCTGGGTTCGTCAACCAGGCAAGTTCGCGTCCACATCTCTTGGCTTGAAGACATTTCCACGTGGACGACTGCTATCATGAGCGCACGGCTTTGCTGAGGCCAACTCTCTCTCCCTTTCTACATGTGGGACTGCTATTTCTCGTCCTCTGCTTCATTCCTTTCTTTTCCACACGTGTAGTCGTCAACGACTGAATGAACACTTGTTCCACCTTGAACCTTTTATTTTCGACAGAAAATAAACATGTTTATTTTATCCAACAAATGAGTTTTGTTTCCTTCTTTCCATTTGTTTTATTATTTTCTTTTGTAGCGAGTTAGAGTATTTATATCCTGGCCCGCAATAATGTTTATAATAATAATCTGTGCGTGTGTGTATATGTGTATATTCATGTGTTTTTCATTGGTATGCATTAGCACCCCTCCCTTTCAGCTTGCGTCAAATTATATTTCTAACTTTTAAACTTTGAATTAGCGACTTTCCTGTGTTTTATTTTTCTTCTTTTCTTTCATTTTCTTTAAGGTCTAATATCGACCGAATGTGTTATGTCTGGTTAACTTCCATAACTCAATTACCATTACTAATTAGCCTAGAAAAAATATTGTACATTTAATTTATATTTTAATATTTGATGACCCTACCATATTTTTCTCTCTCATCATGGGCCAATATTCTATAATAATTTTCATATTTTTAATATTTTTAATATATCAATTTAAATTATTTGTATTATATAAGAAATTTTCAGTAAATATCATCTAACAAGTTTTTTAGGAAAAAATTTCTTTAAGTAATTTTGTGGAAATATTACAAATTGCAGTGGATTTTACCTAATCACGCTTTATGAGTTGCATCATATTCATACATTTGAACATTAAAAATATCTCAATTTGATCTGAATTATACATTTCTCTGTGCCTCTAATTTTCTTCGTTGAATCTAACTACACCATAGAATATCCTTTTTAGTCTTGGTTTCTTTTAGACTTTTCTACACAAGCTTTTTATTTTTCAATCTATGGTAAAATTTATGACTGCCTAAAAAAATTATTTTGCTAAAAACATTTCCTGTGACGAGACAAGTCATTAGTGATAATCTATGGATAAAGGGAAAAAACTTTACATCTTTATTCCTTATCGAAAAATAAATTTGTTGTAAATTTTTTAATTTACAACAAATTTAATTCAAAATTTTCATTTATACTATTGCTCTCTCATATATTGGGCTTTTTTATCTGATTGAGGTTGTCCTTATAAATATTGATACTAATATTTATATTGATTTTAAGTTTACAGTATTATAAAATCTATAATCTGAAATATTTAAAATTTTCAGTTATATATATATATATATATATATATATATATATATATATATATATATATATATTAATAATAATATAAAGGACAGAAGCAACAGAGACTTAAATATGTATATTACTTAAAAACTTAATTAGCAATGACATTTTTCCAGAATAAATATTAAGATATGATGCCGAAATATTACACAAAGTTACAAAAGTTTACATAAAAGTTTCCTTAACAATAAAGATAAAGTAGAAAAATGAAATAAACTACACAAAAGTTTAGGAATGAAATTGTTAATATTTGATTGTGAATACAGTATAAAAAATAATATTTGGCAAACATTTCCTTATTTTCCATGATTTTTCTGCATCATCGACACATGATTCAATTAATTGCTTGCAAAATTTATTAGTAATTCCCTCCTATTCGTCCTTCAATTATTCCCACAGCTGATCGAGTTTTTTCAGGATTCTTTCTAAATCTTTTCTCCAATTATCTTCGAAACATTTTCTCTTGGATTCAACTTGGGTATCTAGGCTGGCCACTTAATTAGGGCTTTTTCTTCAAATAAAGGCATAACCTTCTCTTCAAGGTGCATTGTCTTAAGAGAAGATAAATTAAAATACTGGTATAGTTTTCGTATCACATGATGAAACCTTTTATAAATTCTAGCATTGATATTGCCATGTATGCAGATGATAGGGCCAATTCCTGCAGATTAAATCATTCCCCACAGAGTCATACTGCCGTCACCAAACTTAACGGGTTTCTTGACATATTGAGAAGACAGTTTTATTTTAGTTAAAATGAAGACATGAAAAGAAGTCTCATTTTAACATTTAAAAGCAACTTTATTGATTATCTTCGTTAGTAAGAATATAGAAGAGAGTAAAGGGTTAGTAGCTGAAAATATTTTAATGTACTGTGTGGAAATGTAGATTAAATATTAGTCAGACTTGTTGAAGCAGAACAGTGTTCAATGCATACGTGTTGAAGTTGTTAGTAGGAGTGTGCGTCCATGTATGGACGAGGGCAGTCTTGTAGCATGAGAAAGTTTGTGTGTGTTCCGCATATGAGAGTAGCAATGTTTGTATTCATGCTCGCTCGAGGCGAGGTCGTGCTCCAACAGAGGAGTGTGCTGTCCGCCAGAACCAGAGAGAGAGAGAGAGAGAGAGAGAGAGAGAGAGAGAGAGAGAGAGAGAGAGAGAGAGAGAGAGAGAGAGAGAGAGAGAGAGAGAGTCTGTTGCTGGTTTCACGTTTTTATACACTCGGTCACGTGACTGAGAGCTGGCTTCTGATTGGATGAACCAGAAAGAAAGAATTACACATTTCCAGCAGCGAGAATTAACTTTTGCTTGTGCTTGTCGTAATTTTCGTTTGCTACAGTCTTTTACCCGTTCTATGATGTATGTAAGTTTTTTTTTTCGTCAGAACTAAATATATTAAACTTAGACTCATCACTGAAATTGTGCGTCAGTCCAAATAACATATTTTCTCACATATTCTAGACCTACACTTTTGAAATGAGAAGCTTTAAAGCTTTAACAGCTAAATTATGGGCATGCTATCCTGCATGCTTTGACTTGCGAGCAACCGTTTTTCTTGAGATCTTATTATAATGCCACTTTATTAACTTTACAGATAAGTTATGTAGCAGTTTCAAAATGATTTTTGTAGATATTTAAATAATTCTCTTTGCTATATTTTTGGATGTCTGCCGTGTTTTGGTTCTGCATCTAACGTTTCATCAGTTTTTTACTTTTCATTTACATGATAAATGACAATTACATCTGTAATCATATATTATATCTATAATCACATATATATCATATCTATAATCACATATATATTATATCTATAATCACATATTATATATTATATCTATAATCACATCTATAATCACATATTATATATCGTATCTATAATCACATATTATATATCATATCTATAATCACATATTATATATTATATCTATAATCACATCTATAATCACAGAATATATATCATATCTATAATCAAATATTATATATCATATCTATAATCACATATTATATATTATATCTATAATCACATATTATATATTATATCTATAATCACATCTATAATCACATATTATATATCATATGTATAATCACATATTATATATTATATCTATAATCACATCTATAATCACATATTATATATTATATCTATAATCACATATTTATTATATCTATAATCACATCTATAATCACATATTATATATCATATCTATAATCACATATATATATTATATCTATAATCACATATTATATATTATATCTATCACAAATTTCTGATATTGATTTTATTCTTGATAGTAAGCGATAATGTTTTTTTTCTTCAAGAAAGAGCGTTTTGCATGTAAAAGTTGCCATATCACTTATAATTCAAATCCTAATAATGAATGAAATTTTACTTATTGTTGGAAAGTTCCATCGAGTTCGATTTTTTTTTAAACTATGTAAAAGTTTTTTGCAATGTTCGTTCCATAACTTTGTAAAGTAGTCTATACAGTCTCCCGAGTCCGAGACCAGTGCTATTTTTATAACACTGAATGACAACTGGTGTTCCACTTTTTTCCGACCCGTTTCTGCTTCTATACATGCTCCTTCCCCACCTTATGATGACAATATCGGTGTTTTTTGGTCCCTTGTCGGGATAATTCAGTGAGTTGGTTATTGCATTTGTAGGGATCTTGGTGGTCGTGTAACTTTCATGCTGCATCATGGGATCGGACTCATTGGTTTATGCCTGATCGAGTCTTCATATCTGTGTCATCGTCTGCCATCACTATGTCATCATCTATCTTTTCTACGTCCATCATCTCGTGTATGTTTGGGGATATGCTGTCCTCAATTCTTGGCGTTTGGGGAGGTGGTTGAAGAGGTGGTTGTAGGGGCAAACAATCTGATGTATCCACGATAGGTTGGATCCTTTGGAGGAAACGATGATTGCATAGTGTGATCCTGCCGCTCCATCAAACCATATCCAGTATTGTCTATTACCTATGATCTCGACAGTTTTCCCTGATTTGTCCATCATTCTGATTCTGCACCTGAATGGGTTCGCCGACCTAAAGCTGTTGGAGTGAATGGCTAGGTGTATCAGAATTTGGGGTGAATTTTTGACACCCCTAACACAAAATTGCGAACAAAATAATAATAATAATAATAATAATAATAATAATAATAATAATAAAAAAACTCGTAATTTCTCTGTTTTAAGTGGGTTGTTTATTTTCTTTATGGAATATACTTCCAAAATAAACTATTAAAGTTTTTTTTTTTAAATAATAGAAATATTATTTTTATTTAAAAAAAAAGAACAGTGTTTACAAAGTGCCGGCGCGCGTTCATGCTGCCATTTTTTATGTATGAAATCAATTGAATTTTACGGGTTAATTTTTTTTTCCCATTTTTAAACTTTAAAAATCTATCAGAATTTTTCTATTGGTTCAATTTTTACAATATTTTCAGGGTCAATGTGAAATTTTATGTTCTTTCCAATAAACCGCAAATGTCAACCTTACATCATAGCTCGTGCGGAAGTTACAACAGTATAGGATTGCCTCAACAGGCTATACCGTCTGATGAAAGAAACACTCACATCAGACCTATAGTCTACGGTAATCATGTAGGACCACTCATAACAGAAGACTGATGTAGAACCTGAACTGGTAAATGGGCCCTGGTAACGTCATGGGGAGCAGCATGACAGTTATGCGCCTTGGCGGAAGAACTAAAGAATCAGTCAATGGCAGGGCACAAAAGATGCTGAGCAGAAGAATCATTAAGAGATCAACGATCAGTTTCAACTAATCTAATTGAGAAATTACTGCGATTCACCTGTAGACGTAGCTCACACAGGTGATATTATCCGAGCTATCGAAAGATTCAATATGACTCTCAATCAAACCAGAATTCCATGCCGCATCGACCGCCACATGGGTAACCAAGGGTCGCTACTTGGTGTGCCGGCAATGACCAAAGCTATCGACAAGTTTACTAAGGCACCAAAATCTAGGCTAGCAAAATGTAGACATACGATCAAAATATCCACCTTTAATGTACGGACACTTCAACCCACATTTCAAATATCAGAACTTGTTGCTTCATCCAAAGAACACGATATCGATATTGTGTGTATTCAAGAGCACCGTCTCTTCCACAACGACATGGACATAAAGTACCATGGAATTGGTAACAGCTGGACACTAGTATCAGCGTCAGCATGGAAAAACTTGACAAATAGTACTGTTGGGGGAGTAGGACTTCTGCTTAGCCCTCGAGCATTGAAATCATTGAACAGTGCTGAGAAGATAACACAAAGGATAATTCTTGCAACCTTCAGTGGTAATCCTGCTACTACTGTTATTTGTTGCTACAGCAATACCAACGTCAGTGACAAGCAAGAGATCCTGAATTTCTACGTGTGCTCAATCCCCAAACATAATTTATTGGTTATCAGAGGTGACATGAATGCACATATAGGACGGGAAGACAACACGCATAAGTTCTCTTTCCATGATGGAACAAACCGAAATGGAGAGTATCTATTAAGTTTTCTCCTTGAAAACAACCTACAATGCATGAATATCCGTTTTCAGAAAAGACCCGGTAAGCTATGGACCAGTGGCGGCTCGTGCCTGGAGCTGTGGAACTGCAGCAGTGCAGCACCCCCAATCATTTCTACTCAATATTATCGATACACGGTAAAAATAATACGTTTATTTTTTCCTTTCTATGTGATAATATATCATATTAATAATATATATATATATATGTATATATATATATATATATATATATATATATATATATATATATATATATATATATATATATAATCCTGAAGCTTAATGTCGATAACTGTCCCCATATTCATATAAGTATAAAAGTAAAACTTTGCTTGGAGCTGTGAAATTCACAGTTACACATCCTTAGCGAAGTTCGCTTATACGCATGCCCGCTTCAGACGGCGAATGAAAGCTAAGTTGGAACTGTCGTTTTCGCAGTTCCAAACGCTCGTGAAAACCGGTGTTTGCGTGTTTTCGCTTATATTATTACTTTTTTAAAAGGCTTGTTTACAAATGTTTTGTTTTTATTATTATTAAAAAGTGTAAAGTGTTCTTGTAAATAAATATCCACCTTAAAAAAATTCTCACACTTTTAAATGCGATTTAAGCAGACAAAAATATACAATATGCGAAACTTTTTTTTTTAATTAAAAGTGTTCGGGCTGTTTACCCGTAAAGCTACCAACATAACTAATGTTATTTTTTCACGTACGGCTTATTTTGTATTTGTTTTTATGTAGTTTGAAATCTATTCCTTTTGTGGTAGTTAAACTTTACAGAATAAAAAATATTTACATTTTTTTCTATAGAAAAGCGAAGAAAATTTTATTTTTTAAATACATTTTAGTTAAAAAATGTTTTTAAATGTTGCTCATAGTTCAAACATGTAAACTTTTTTTATTCTATATTTTATTTACAAAGTAAGTTTAGTTATAAACACATTTTTAAATTTTAAATAAAACTGTTATCCAATAAAACCATTTTTAAATGGTAAACTCCTAACTTTACCATCGTGTGCAAGCAAGTAAATTTCCAAGATTTTGTTTTTATGAAAAAATAAATTATTAAAAAATTGTAAATAAAATGTATTTAAAAAAATGTTTTTCGTTTGTTTGCCTGCGGAAAAGCCCATGAAATTTATTTAATCTGTAAAGTTTAAAAGAAATATATTTGTATATTTTTTTTTATTACTCTGTAAAGTGTACACAATTTAAAATAGTAATTTTTTATTAAAATGTTTTTGCGTATTATCCCTTTTTCGACGGCTTATAATGGCAAAGTTAAAAAATATTTGTATTAAAAAAAGACAATTTTAATGGCAAGCTTATTTTGTTATACGCCTATTTTTAATTAACAACAAGCTTTTTATAAATAAAAACGTTTTTAAATAGTAAAATTATTTTCGTTAATAAAAATCTGTTATCTAAAAGTTATAAAAGTACGATTCAACTCAGTTAGAACTTCCGGTTCAGTTGAATCGCAAAAAGAGGATCACGTAAACATTGTATTCCTTCTACTCTAATTAATATTCTACTAATAGACTGCCTAGTACTTACCTTTCCCAACACAATTGATATAAAAGAATTTAACCATAGCCTCCTTGCATCCCCAAGAAATAACTTCTGTAACGGTAAGTGAACTTCAACAGATTGAGTTTTCACAGCTGCCTCTCCATGATAAAGTTGAAATTAAGAAAAGAGGCCGTTCAACGCCTGATATTCAAATATCTCAGCCAGGCATTAGCAACAACAAAGTGTATATTCGTAGCTTTAATTCTGACTAGTACCAACGGAAAAGTTGGCTTTGCGGCTGTGAACTAAAAAAGGCATTGTTCTGCTTTCCTTGTTTGTTATTTGGGGGTGATATAACGTGGACATAAGATGGTTTCAGAACTATTAGCAAAATGAAAGATAGAACTGAAAAGCATGAGAAGTCAAAGAAGCACGTTGACAATGTAGTTTCCCTATTAATTTTGGGGACCGTAAATATTAAAGAAAAACTTAGTGAGGCCTATAGACTTTCAATCAATCATCATAACATGAATGTTAAGAAGAACCGTGAAATTTTATCTAAAATAATAGATTGTATTTTCTTTTGTGGGAACTTTGAAACTCCCTTACGAGGACATGATGAAAAAGATTATTCAGTAAATCCAGGTGTATTTAGAGGATTAGTAAATTTTGCATCTAAATTAGATCCAGATTTAAAGAATCACTTAGTGTCTTCAAAGGTGTTTCCAAGACCATTCAGAATGACATACTTGACTGTCTTTTACAAATATAACGTGATGAAATAAGGGCAGAAATTAGCAAAGCTTCCTTTGTAGCTGTCATGACTGATGATACAACAGATGTGTCTGAACATACACAAATAATCATTGTTTTACGGTACGTCTTGGATGAAAAAATACTTGAACGCTTTTGGGGATTCTTTATTCCAGAAAACCAAATCGCTGATGGAATATCAAAATGTATTCTACAACAATTGGATATAATCCTTCAAGGGAATCGCCAAAAACTGATAGCTCAGACATTTGATGGTGCAAATGTCATGAAAGGCAAAAAAGCTGGTGTTTAGGCGAAAATAAAAGCAGTTTATAGTAATGCACATTTCACTCACTGTTATGCGCATCAACGTAATTTAATAATGAGGAATGCAGCAAGCATTAGACGAAATGCTAGAATATTTATCTCTAACATTTTGGCTATTCCGACTTTCTTTTCTAGATCACCACAGCGTCTGTCCATTCTCAAGAAGCATCTGGATGTAAGCATTCCACGTCCATTCGCCACAAGGTGGAACTTTAACATACGGACCATCAATAGAGTTCATGAAAATGTTCAAGCATTAAAAAAATGTCTCACTGAAATTCAGTCAACATCATATGTAGATGAAACCGTTGCAGAAGCGACAGGAATTCTGAAATATTTGAACGATGAAAATTTCATATTTTGGTTAGAGCTATTTCATCAAATTATGCATCATGTTGAAATTATTTATAAGCAAATGCAATCTCGGGAAATTAGCATATATAAAGTCAATGAATACATAGCAAATTTCAAAACTGCTATTTTAGAGATAAGTAACTCCAAATACTGTGAAAATCCTTCACAAACACTCAAGGCCGAAGCTAAAGAACTGTGTGACTATATATCTGTTGATATAACGGACAGATATTCTTCAACTAAACATTTAATACTTGCTAAATTGTTTAACAAGAAAAGCTTTGCTAGTTTTAAGAAAGAACTACCTACAGACGAGATATCCTTGACAACTGAAGCATATCCCATGATTGACAAACAAAAGCTTGAAACTGAGTTAGAAATATTTTATAGTAGGTCAGATATCCATGAGTATTGCAAAGTAATTGATCTCCTGAAACTTATTTTGGAAAACAATTTAAACGATGTTCTTATTGAAATCACAAAACTCATAAAAATTATCTTGACAATTCCCATGACTACATCAGAGGCAGAACGTTGTTTTTCAACTCTGAAAAGAATAAAAACTTTTCTAAGGAGCACCATGGGTTGCGAAAGACTAAATTCACTTGCAGTGCTTTCAATTGAAAAAAAGTTCTTCAGCAGTCATTCAGAAGTTAAGGAGAAAATTATCAATCTTTTCTCACAAATTAAAACAAGAAGAATGGAATTTACTTTCAAATAAATATAATAAGTAAACTATTCCAAATATTTACATCTATTTAGAATTCCTTTAAGTTATTGTATTTTTATACGTGTGCATACGTATAAATTATGTATATTTTTTATGTTTGTTTTATTTTTACACAATATTAAAACAATACGCATTTTTTTTTAAACAGCACCCCCACTAATCTTAGGCACGAGCCGCCACTGCTATGGACCCATCAATCCCCAAATGGAGACAAGGCACAACTGGACTATCTTTTTATGAATAAGAAGTGGATCAATAGCTGTCATAAATGAAGCTTATAGCAGCTTCTATGGTGTGTCTACTGATCATAGGATTGTAACCTCTAAGTTGAAGTTAAGCCTACGAGCGAAAAAAACTAAAAAATCATCGAGACAGCCTTACAACTGGTCAACGTTGTCACATGACAATCAGATCAAACAGAGATTCATCTTCGAACTGCGAAACAGATTTGATGCTTTACAAGCACAAGAGCAGGAACCAACTGCTAATACCACATACGAAAACTTCGTTAGATGGCACCAAGAAGCAACAAAGAAGTGTTTACCTCTGAAGCCCAAAGCAAAGCGAAAAGTACCGTGGGAAAATGATAAAATAATATTAAAACGAGAATAGTTAAAAACATAATCAAAAAGCAACATAAATACCCCACTCGACAGAATTCAAAATTAAGGAAGCAGGAGCTTCAAGAGCTTAGTATGATGTATCTATCAGAACAACAGAAGTATGTTCAAGAACAAATAGATCGAATCCAGAATGCAGCAGATAACAAACAATCCTATCTGGCTTGGAAAGTAGTAAATGAGGCACAAACAACCTGCCAAAGCTAAGTTAAAGGCAAACACTCCGAAAAATTCATGTTCGAAATGGAAAGCACATTTTGAAAAGCTACTCGGAAACAAACCAGAAGTAACAGACCAACCAATTCAGCCGGTTGTTGTACAGGAACTCGATATTGAGAAGGGTGATTTTACAATGGAGGAACTTCTAAATGTACAAAAGAAGACCAAGAATCGTAAAGCTGCAGGCTTAGATAATATACCTCTTGAAGTATGGAAGACAGGTGGTTTCAATAACATACTTCTTAATTCATGCAATTCTGTATATAATCAAAAAAATTATTAATATATGGAGGGAAGGATGCATACTTCCCTTCCCCCAAAAGGGTGACCTAAGCATACCAAGAAACTACAGAGAAATAACACTCACTCCAATTGCAGCAAAAATCTACAATGCCATGCTTCTCAACCGTATCCAACCAAAGATCGAAGAAGTGCTCAGGAAGAACCAAAATTGATTTAGAAAGAATCGCTCTACTACTAGTCAAATACTTACTGTTATGAGACTGATTGAAGGAGTCAAAGCAAAAAACATTGAGGCAGTCATGATCTTTGTAGATTTCTCCAAAGTATTCGACTCTGTACATAGAGGAAAAATGGCCAGCATATTAAAAGCATATGGCATTCCAAATGAAGTCATTAATGCTATCATGATGCTATATATGGGGACACTGAATTTTTTGACATCCGCACTGGAATTCTACAAGGAGATACTCTTGCCCCTTTTCTTTTCATTGTCTGTCTTGACTTTGTACTCCGCACCTCTGTTGATATACACAATATACTAGGCTTCACCCTAAATGAATCCAGAAACAGGTGTCATCAATCAGCACACATAACTGATGCAGATTACGCAGACGATATTGCTTTGTTCGCGAACACTGCTGATGCACAAACACTATTACACAAGCTAGAAAAGTCTGCAAATGTCATTGGTCTCCACATAAATGTGGATAAGACAAAGTTTATGACTTTCAATGTGAAAGGAGAGATCAGGGCTTTGGTTGGATCAACACTGAAAGAAGTCGCTGAGTTTACGTATCTGGGCAGCAACATAGTTTCCACAGAGAGAGATATCGGAATTCGCATCTCAAAAGCATGTACCGCATTGGATGGGCTACATTCAGTATGGACTTCGGGACTGGCTGACAAACTGAAAAGGCAGTTGTTCAGGGCAGTGGTAGAGTCTATCCTTGTTTATGGTGCTACAACCTGGACACTCACCAAAAGATTGGAAAGAAAATTAGACGGCACATACACCCGTATGCTAAGAACAATCTATATATATATAAATGTAACTCTTGATAAGTTCGTAATTAATAGTCTAAATAACCACTGGACGGATGGCTTCCACATTTTGGCATAATATGTTTACGGTACGCATGCGTGTTTCTATATGTCTCTTTGTAATTATAACATTATACGTAATTTTTCTATAAATATTTGGTTTTCTTTGTACGGATGGGCCATTTTTTTTATTTGGGGACAATTATTTCACCCCGCGTGTCATCACGTGACATCATTAAACGGAACTTTTATATACCAAATTGACTTTTTTCGTTTAAAAATGGAATTATTTCTCTTTCGTTAATATATATATTATTTAATATTTCGTGTTTTATATATATAAAGTACAATTGTTGAATGTTATTTTCTTGATTATATTTGTTTGGGAGAAGCACAATTAAAAAAAAAGATTAAAATGGAGCGAAATTTAAATTTCCATTCCATTTTTACACTTTATGAATATTAAAAGAAAAATTACTAAACATTTATTAATAATGCCTCACTTTTACAGACATTTGTTTTTAAATTTCTTAAATGACGACTTTTATCGACTTTCTTTTTTGTAATAGCATTTGCGGATGGGTAAAAAACGAAAAAAAAATAACTAAACCATTTACTGATAATTCTCACTTTTACAAATATTTTTTAACAAATAAATTTTATCAAAGTCAAGATACCGAAAAAATGTCAGTAAATAGCTTAGTTATTTTTTTCGTTTTGTTTTCAAATGCTATTAAAATAAAAGTCATTTAAAAAGAAATTAAAAAACAAATGTCAGCATACCAATCCGCAAATGCTATTTAAAAAAAAGTCGATAAAAGTCGTCATTTAAAAAGAAATTTAAAAACTAATGTCTGTAAAAGTGAGGCATTATTAATAAATGTTTAGTAATTTTTCTTTTAATATTCATAAAGAGTAAAACTTTTTTTCAAAATAAATGTGACAAATAATCGTTTAGTTACTACGACAACGTCAGTAAATAAAAAAAAGTGTTACGTGCGCTTGCGTCAGAAAGGGGCGATGCGTGTTTTTTTATACTGGTCACCGTGGAACTTAACGCCCAAGGAGTACCAAATTCTGTTTTCCAAAAGAAACGTTTACTACCAACTTTCTTAAAAAAAAAGTGCAAGTTTTCCTGAAAAAAAACAACCTTTCACCTAACAATTTATGGCAAAAATAGCGACCCATAAAAATCTGGGGTGCTTCTACACTTTATTGCCGAAATTGGAGACGCCATTTTTTTTTTCATGCACTTGCTATCCAAATCTAAGGGAGACATCATTATATGGCCGAACGATTGCTTCCGGAAAGCGAAAAAATAAATTTACCAAAATTAACGGAAACGTTAAATTAAACTAAAATTATAATTTATTAATTCCAGAAACTTGGGGAACCGATATTACTGGAGAAAATTAATCTTGACTATTCAAAAAAATGTTTAAAATTATTTATTTGTTCGAAAAAAAAAAACAAAAAAACAAAGCAAAGAAAAAAACAAAACAAAAAACAAAACAAAAAAACTATTTTATAAAAGTCTAATGTTGCTTTAAAAGTAAATAAAGAAAGTGAAAGAGAACATATATCCGTAATTGTTTAATTGGAAATGTTTCGATTTAATTGATGAGAACGGGAAAGTTTTTCATGGAACAATTTTTTTTTTTTTTTAATTAAAAACAGAAAATCGAAATACCTGGGCGAGCGCCATTTGAAAACCAAAACAAAACCAAAACATTTATTAGTTTTTTTTTGTTTGTTTGTTTATTTTTTCGTTTGTGTGTTTTGTTTTTTTGGGTTTTCTTTTCGAATAAATAAATAATTTTAAATATTTTTTTGAATTGTCAAGATTCATTTTCTCCAGTAATATCGGTTTACCAAGTTTCTGGAAGTAATAAATGATAATTTTAGTTTAAGAGAGTAATAAATGTTAATTTTGGTAAATTTATTTAATTTAATTTATCGTTTCCGGAAGTAATAAATGTAAATTTTTGTAAATTTATTCTTTCCTTTTCAGGAAGCAATCGTTCGGCCTTATAGATTTAGATAGCAAGTGCATGAAAAAAATGGCGTCTCCAATTTCGGCAATAAAGTGTACAAGCACCAAATCTACTAGATGAGTGACAAATCTGTTTAAAATATTGAAAAAAAGAAGGAAAAAAAGAATAGAAACTCTATATGTATCAGAAATTTAGAGGAATTTTTGACACTCCTAACAGTGAACTGCGAATAAAGTGAGTTGTTTATTTTCTATATGGAATATACTTTCAAAATAAACTATTAAAGTTGTTTAAAAATAATAGAAATATTATTTTTTATTTTTTAAAAAACAGTGTTTACAAAATGTTTACAAAATGCCGGCGTGCCTTCATGCAGCCATTTTTTTACGTAATAAAATCAATAGAATTTTACGAGTTAAATATTTTTCAAATCCATCAAATTTTTGTCTATTGATTCAATTTTTACGATATTTTCAAGGTCAATGTGAAATTTTATGTTCTTTTCAATAAACAGAATATAATATTTTAGACAAACGTTTTTTTTTCAAATTCACACCCCCATTTTGAAATGTTTATTAAAATTTTAATAATTAATTTATGTGTCAAAGTGTTATATATCACAAATTGAAGATAAAAGATCAATAAAGAAACTATTCCAATTTAAAACAAAAAAAGAATAGTTTTTTGGAAATTTACCTGTAAAGTCCAAAGTGTAAAACATTTTTTTTTAAACACGTTGATTTTTTTTTAAATGAAAGCTCATGCTATGCTTACATCGTCAAGTAAATACCAGACGCTGACGGCAAATTTTTCTATTTCATTGAATGTTTTCTTTTTTTAGATATTAAAAAAAAATAAAATTAGTTGATGAAGAAGTATTAAAATATATCAATCAAAACTCGTGTATTTCATTAAAAGAAATTTTTTTAATCGATGAAGGGGAATTTTTTTCTAGGGGAAAAACTTATAAGTGAATGTGCGTTTTTTTTTTAACTACGGGGGATGAAAAATACTAATTTTGGTTAACACACGCAATAAAAAAGAGACATTATTTATGCCCTTGGACGAAACCATACTTCATAAATTTCATTTTAGCAGCAGCAGCAGCAGCAGCAGCAGCAGCAGCTATTTAACGCTTTGCGCAAAACACGTTACAAAAATGCGATTTTCTAGGACCCTTGCTTTAAAAAATCCTTTGATTTAAAAAATACATTGAATTTAAAATATAAATATGGATAAATTCTTAACAATGAAGAATGGAGCTACCCATTTAATAATATTTGTTTAGTTAAGTGATTTTTTGGCATTTATATATATACATATATTTATAAGCAAGTCAAAATATGTTGATTTTCTTTCTTTTTTTTAAAAAGAAAACCACTTTAAAGAAACAAATATTGCATAATTTGCTATTAAACCTGCTATTTTTTTTAAAAATTGGTCTTTGCTCCTTTTATTGAAAAAAAATTAGGGTTTGAATTATATTTTCAAGTAGTTATAAGCTTAAAAAATAGTAAGTTGAATTATTAAGGTTCTGATCATCATTTTTAATGGCAACTTTCTGACCTCTCCCAAACATACTGGCAATAATTTGGTTTCGTCCCTCCTTTCAGTGTTTCCAATAAGGGGGATTGATTGACTAGGATTTGTATTAGAAGCTGGGCACTTATTAAAATTATTTAATTGTTGAATTTTTTGAATTTTGGTTAAATTTGTTAGTTTGCTAGCGCTAAAAGCCCACACAAAAAAATTGAACAAAAGACAAAATTAAAAAGAATGGTACTCATGCAGAATTTAATCCCCCTCCCCGCACCGGATTCCAATTAGTTTAGGGTTCGACCGGCAATCACCGGATTTAGCCGAGATTTGTTCAAATGTTGAAACACTAAACCAACATTTTATTTATTTTTTTGCAGAATTAATTAATGATGGGAGTATTTTTTCCGTTTATTTTCTTAACATCTATTGACAAAAAAAATTGGTAGATTCTCTTGAAAAAGAAATCTAACTTTTCTCTACTTTCACCTAACTATTTACAGTGTTCATATAAAACATTCATCTTTTCTTTTTATAATAAAAATTCTGTTTTCAAAAAAAATGTTTACTGCCAACTTTCTTTTAAAAAAAAATTCCTGAAAAAAAACAAAAAAACTTTCACCTAATAATTTATGGAAAAAAATTCACCTTTGGGAAAAAAAACAACTTTTATTGATAAAAAAAAATTGCAAAAATAATAAAATAAATAAACAATACAAAATGCAATTTTTTATGAGGAATGTGTTCCATTTTAACAAACTGAGCCACAGCAATGCGTGGCTGGGTACGGCTAGTATTTAATATATCTTGGCAAAATTATCCCACGAAGCAGCAACTTTATGGCAATTTACCTGCCATATCTAATACCATCAGAGAAAGATGCCTGCGATTTGCTGGTCATTGTCTGAGGAGCAAGCATGAGTTGGTGAGTGATGTATTGCTATGGACTCCACGACACTGACGCGCAAGCAGAGGACGACCTAGATCCACGTACATCCAACAAATAGCACACAGCGCCAACTGTGAACCTAAAGATCAGAGACAACTGATGGAAGACAGGAAACTCTGGAGAGGAAGAGTCACATTGGCCCGGGCAAGGAGCCCGTCATGATGATGATGATGATGATGATCCAATAAACCGAATATAATATTTTAGACAAACGTTTTTTTTAATTCACCCCCCATTTTGAAATGTCTATTAAAATTTTAATAATTAATTTATGTACCAAAGTTTTATATATCGCAAATTGAAGATAAAAATCAATAAATAAAATATTCTAGTTTAAAACAAAAAAGAAGTGTTTTTTGGAAATTTGTCTGTAAAGTCCAAAGTGTAAAACCATTTTTTTAAAACCACGTTGATTTTTTTTAAGTGAAAGCTCATGTTATGCTTAGATTGTCAAGTAAATATCGGATGCTGATGACAATTTTTTCTATTTCTTTCAATGTTTTCTTTTTTAGATATTAAAAAAAATTCACTCGATAAAGAAGAAATAAAATATATTAATCAAAAACTCATGTATTTCATTAAGAGAATAACAAAAATCGGTAGAGTGTTTTTTTTTTAAAGGCAAAAACTAATAAGTTCATTTTTCACATATAATGGCCCCCAAATACTAATTTTGGTTTACAACACGCAATAGAAAGAGACATTAATTGTGGCACTTTGAAGCCACCATAACATAAACTGGAAGAAAATCAGACGTTTGTCTCCCTTTATTTGAACAGTGAAAAACATCTGAGTTTGTGTTTTTTTTTTCAATCCTCGTTTAAAAAAGTATTTTATTTAAAAAGTACATGGAATATAAATATAAATATTGATAAATTCTTTACAATTAACAATGGAAGTACCCATCGAATAGTATTTTTTATAGGTAAGTGATTTTTTGAAATTTATATATATTTTTTATAATCAAAAAAATTTCGTTGATTTTCTTTAAATCGTTTTTGAAGAAAGCCGATTTAAAAAAAACAAATATTGCATAATTTGCTATTAAACCTGTTATTTTTTTTTTAATTTGGTCTTTGCTCCTTTAATTGAAAAAAAAAATAAAGGTTTGAATTACATTTTTCAAGTAGTTATAAGCTTTGAAAGATAGTAAGTTGAATTAATCAAGTTTATATACAGCATTTTTAATTGCGGCTTCTGATGCACCTAGCTGTGGATATTCTTTGTTTAACACATGCCTTTTGTCATCGCCCTTTTTCTCAATTTTTTGGTTTCTGTCCAATCTGGTGCTTCTTACAAAGTATAGGGAGGAAATCCCTCATTGTTTGACCATATAAAATTTCAGCTGGTGATAATCCGAGGTCCTGGTGGGGCATTTTCCTATGTGCCATCATCGCCTGGGCCGCCCAATTGTGGCATAGGTCGCCGTGGCCATCAATGCAGTCCATGGGCATTTTTTTGGCTGATTTTATGGCTAGTTAGAAATAGATGTCTCTTTACACTCCAGTTTCCCCGAAATGATTTATACTCCAGTGAGTCGAATGATGGCCCTCTATCAGATGATATTTCCTCCACTGCACCATATGTGCAGAACCAATCTCTCAATGCTGCAGCCTTCTCTGAGGGCAGTGAGACAACCTCAATCCAGCTGGTATATTGGTTGCATATACCATGTTACTCTTTCCATACATATCCAGTAGGTTCATGACAGTTTTTTTTGAAATGGGAAATCTGGGTTTGAGGGTGGCATTAGTAGTTTTCTCGGTTGGGATGGGGCGATCGAATTCCATTTTCAACATTGTGTCCTTGTTTGTTGGATAATAGTATCTAGACTGGGCTAAAACAATCGTTGTCTAGTGTTAGCCAACATCCCATTCACCCCTTGATTAGCAGAGTGCAGTGTCTCTAGTACTTCAACTCTAAAGTTCTTTGGTACCAGAATTTTAACTCCTTTTATAGGTACTCCTTCCAGACAATATATTTGGTCTGCCATCAGCCAGAATTACCAGACTTTTGGTGGTAGTTTATGTCATGGCTTCGGGAACTTGTCTCATATGTATATCGATAACGTTTGGCATTCCTCATCAGTGGCCGCAGGTGCCATGATTCTATCCCAGGTTATAGCTTGAAATTTGGGGTCATATGCATATCCATCTGGGATTCATGTTTGCATGACTCCCTCGATCTGTTGAGTAGTATCGGTGGTCGTTAATCTGCTATGTCTTGATGGTGCCGTGTGTTTGGAGTGTGGTGTTAAGTTTTTCAGGAAAGTGCTTAATCACTGTACATTAATGATCATTCTTCAGAAAACAAGCAAGGGCTTTTTATGTTTTCCAGGACCTGATCTGAGAATATTTTTACCAGTGGCTGGGGGTCCACTGTAACCAATAAATCTAGGCAAAACGAACATCCTACAACACCCCAATCTGTATCTCAATGCCATGGATTCTCCCTCTATAGGGGAGTAGCGAAATTCTGCATCCTTCATAAAACAGGATCCAGCAAAAATCATTTTCCAGTGGTCCTTAACACAGTTAGATCCTAATTCCACTGGGCACTGGCAGTATTTCTGAAGCAGAAAATACCCGATGCCAACCTTACTATAGTCCGTTGAGAGACAAGTGCCCTGTCCATCTAGAATGTTTTGCCACTCTCCTCGATTTTCTGAATAATTTCTTTTTTTTTGAAGTCTTCAAAAAGTTCGTTTAGAGTAGCATCACAATAGAATTTGCAGTCCTTTGTGTTCAACAATTCTCGAAAGGGGGACATGATATTGGTCTATGAAAATACATCCGATACCTGGTTAACAAACTACAATCCAATGCCAGCGATATTCGTCGGCGTTGAGATGTTGAGAATGGCTTTAGTCATTTTTTTTAGTTGGCTTTACACCATCAGCAGTTATTAAAAAGTTGGCAAATTGGACTTTCAAGGTGTATGAGTATCTTGTGTAGGAGACGGGGAGTCTCGTCGTGGGCGACGAAGCGTTTCACTGAAGAACCACGGCAACACACAGCGAACCAACAAACAATGACAGCCACGGCACGAAGGTAACTGACAAAGCTCAGCTGACTGCACGAATAGAAACGGAACCCAACGGTCACTGTACTGATCGCCACGAACGTCAGAACCCGACTGCCTCGCACCTCCAATGGACCGATTTTTATTCCTCAAGATGGCCTAGCTAATTTGCGATCCTGCGAGATTCCGTCTCTAATAAAAGCAGGCAGGCGCCATCTTGAAACTCTTTTGTCCGCTGCCCCGACCACAGGATCAGCCACCACCCCACACGCCAGGCACACACGGACCCTCTTGCGCCGAGGGCTATGGTTAGTCTCATACAAGGCAAATTAAAACTTGATGGGATTAAAGACGATTCCATTTCTGCCACATTGGGTAATATAGTTTACAGTATGCCAGAAAGCAGATTCCATAGTTTTATCCCAGAAAAGTGTATCATTGATGAAACAAGTCTTTTGGGGCATGTCTACTGTAAGGTTATCGAACCAGTGAGTATACCCTAAAGCACCCCAAAGTTTCCTCTGTATCGATAACGGCCTCACTCTGTTATGAATATGGTTGTGTCTCAGGCTGCTGAGGAGAGCAGTAAACTGTGATATCCATTCCATGCATCTAGAACTGTTTTCTTGGTTTGCGCTGGGGATAGAGTGTGATGGGTTTCCCTGATCGTTGCTGCATTCAATTTTTGTAGGTCCACTATTCTTCTTGGCGATCCATCCTTCTTTGTTGCGACCACCATCCTCAAACACCAAACCATATGTGTGCCTGCTGGTACTAGCTTGATGATGCTCAACACAACATCTAATATATCTAAACACTTCTTCACTTTCTTTTTCCAATGATGAGGGTAAGGAATGGGTGTGTGCACAGCTGATGGTTTCACTTTCAGGGCAAACGTTATATCCAGTGGCCTCCTTGATATCACTTGTAATGGTTGATGAAGACAAGTTTTGAATGCACTCGATTTGAAGTGCTCACATAACCATTGTTTCAAACGTTCCCTATTATTTCCAATAGGAGTAACAGGATCCTAGTAGGTTTGTTTGGAGAAATCTACATGATGTTATCCCATTATTCAAGATTTACATGTCAGCTTTTGATATATGATGTAGGAAGTCATGAGGGATTAACTCTAAGTCTTTCAGTGCCGACTCAAATAAGTAAAATCCGATGTGTTCTATAATCTTGTCTGGTTTCTTTAATACTAACTTTAATGCACGTAAAGATTATTCCCTTTATGTGTAGTAGGTCGTCTGTGATTCCACGTATCCTGTGGGTGGTTATCAGCATGTCAATAGTGCATCCCAATGCTTCCAGTATTTCAGGGCAACTCAAACATGTTTGCGCACCAGTATCAGCAATGACCTGGATATGGTGTATTTGACGGCAAGGTGCACCCAAATTTAGTTTGCAACACACTTTCCATTAGTGTATAGTAATTTCACAATTATGGCATCTGAATTCCCTCACCAGACAGATCTTCCATCCTTTAGTTTGTTGAGGTGTGATGTCCTCCCACACGGTTTATTTCGAGGGGTACTGGGTACCCCCCTCCCCAAGATGATTTCTTGTCAGACCTTATTGAGCCAAACATCGAACATTGAAGTTGCTTTACAAGTGACGAGTCGACGTATGCGTTGTCTCTAGACTAAACAGTCTGTAAAATTTTTGTTCTGCTATTGTTAAAATATTGGCTTTGGTCAACAGCTTGCACTAGTATTCTGTATTTGCAAGTCCAGCTACAAGTTGGCCAGCCACCATGTACTCTAAATATAGTCTGTCGGCAGCTTTCGTTAGGATACTGGACAGTAAAATTGCAAAACCTCGCTTGGAACCAAAGTTTTGCTAAAAACTGTGTGGGACCCTCCCCTTCGTGCTGTCTTGTATTGTGGAATCTATGTCTATGCGCCTCTTGATATAGACCTTTCACTGCAATGAGTCGTATATGCCGTAGGAGCTGTTCTTCTGTGGCTATATTGAGAGCTTCAGGTCAAACAAAAGTCTGTTTACCTCATTCAAGCAAGCCGTTCTAAACTCATTGCATATTTTCACAAAGTCGGTTAAACTGCACATTTGTTTGTATTGGATCCACGTGTAGATGAATAATGCACAGTCCCTATCGGTGTAATCATGTTCAATCACAGGTCTGCCCGTTTTTTTAGTGTGGAGCTGATGCAACGCATTTATCTTACCAGATCAATTTATCAATCTAGTTACAAATAATGTTCATTATCACGTTGTCCTGACGCCATTACTATATTCAACTTTCAGTAAGAAAAAAATAATCCTGTAAAAATAAATCCTATTTGTAGTGCCGAGACCAGTGCTGTTTTTATAACACTAGATGATCTCAACATTTTTCTGACCCATCTCATCAGTCGTCCCCATTTTCTACAAACTTTTGTCCTTATTAGCTTATTTCCTTTGCTCCATTTAATTAAAAAATAAAATATTATGTAAACTCTAGAAACTTTATATATATTTATGAATTTCACCTTAATCTTTATTTAGCAAAAATTCATTACTAATCATTTTTTTTTTTTTTTTAATTCAATTTTCACCCCAAACAAGGCACAGTGCCACTTTGAAGCAGGGACTTAATTAGCGGGGTCATTATGAAGGGAGATGAGTAGAAAGATGTTTGTTAACATTACACTTGAACTTCTGCATATCAGTACAGTTGGAAAAGCAGAATCCCGGAAGGGAGTTCCAAAGACCTGCAGTTCTGGGGAAGAAACTATTGGAGTAAAAGGCTTTCTTGCACCTAGGGATCTCTACTGTAAAGGGATGAGACTTAGTAGCTTGTTGGGTTTGTCGGGGGTAGTTACGTCGAGGAGGTACAAGTGTTTGCAGTTCGTCAGAGCATTCACCATTAAAGTATTTGTAGAACAGGCAGAGGGATGCAACATCTCGTCGATGGGACAGAGGCTGAAGCCTAGATGACAGTTCAGGACCTATCAGGTTGGCGACTCTCTTTTGAACCCTGTCCAGGAGCGAGAGACAAGCAGCAGATGCACCAGCCCAGATGTGACAACAGTACTCTATACATGGGTGAATGGTGGCCTTATTTCAGGCGTAAGCAGTTTTCTACATGGTAGAGGAAGCCAACATTCCTTGCAGCAGCCCTGGCAATGATCTCAATGTATCTATTCCAGTTCATATTCCCTGTAAACGTTAATCCGAGGAGTTTAAAAGAAGTACTTTCAGGCAATGTGTTCTTGGCCATTGCTTTTGGTGATAGAGAAGGTTTCTTGTAGTCATTGAAGGAAACAAGCTTAGTTTTAACAGCATTGAATGTGACCAACCATTTTTGTCCCCATTCCACTACAGATTGGAGATCATCCTCTAGTGTTTCTGCCATTTCCTTGGATATGTGCTCATTTATTTTCCCCTCATATCTGTTATAGAGAGTGGTGTCATCGGCAAATATACCCATCTCCGAAACAATTTCATCAGGGAGGTCATTTATGAATATCAGGAATAATAGAGGTTCAAGGATAGTCAGGAGTTTAGCATCTGTTAGGTGCTGGACTAGGGCTTGATTGACTAAGAACTCAAATATTTTGGCAAAAAGTGGGAGGAGGCTAATGGGGCGATAATTTAGTGGGTCAGTTCTTTCACCAGAATTCTTGAAGATTGGTACCACAGAAGCGGTTTTCCAGCAGTCGGGAAAGCAAGATTTGTTGAGGCATTTATTGTAAAGTTCGGAGAGAACTGGAGCAACCTCAGCAGAGCATTTTTTTTAATAGCACAGCCGGAATGAGATCTGGTCCACATGCTTTTGAAGTGTCTAGGTTTTTTATAATAGTATGTACCTGAGAAGGGGTGATTTTCAAATCGTCTAGTGTGGCGTCTGTTCGCAGAGGAAAATCAGGGAGGGAGTGGTGTACCGGGTTCAGTGTGGAGTTTGAGGCAAACCGACTGGCAAACAGATTAGCCTTGTCAGTTGCCGTGCAAGCAACCTCATGATTGTTTGATAGTGGGGGAATAGTTGACTGTCCATTATTTGCTATGCTGTTGTAGATTTTCCAAAAATCCCGGATTCCTAATTTCTGTGCTTCGATGCGTTTTTGGTGGTTACAGAGTAATCTGTCTTAGCTGTCTCTATCACTCTCTTGCAATTATTTCTAGCTTCTATATACTTCTGTTTATTTGAGCTGGACTTATGTCGGTTGAGTCTGCGGAACGCATGCTGCCTTTGACAAATGGCAGCTGCACAAGCAGAAGTAAACCATTGGGGGGAGTGGGGCTTGCTATAGAATTTCCATGCAGGAACATGTGCTTTAATTGCAGTTTTGGTCTCATTTGCACAGTGTTCCATGGGGCATCTCTGATGAGTTCCCTGATGGCTTCCCAATAATCCTTTTTGTTTTGAGTAGTGGGTCTTCAGTTTTAGGGCGAGAATTTAGGCTGATTTCTACCATTATCACAGCGTGATCAGCATTCCCGAGTGGACTGTGGGCATGTGTGTACAGTCATCAGGAACCGTTGTCAGAAAGAGATCTAGAAGTGAGGCATGTTGATCTTGCTGGTCTGGGAAATGTGTCGGAAATGTAACCAACTGAGATAGGGAATGGAATATAGAGAAGCTATGTGTTGTGCTACCAGCTACGTTTGTGTGATTAGAGAATTCTAGCCAGTTACTGTGGTGGACATTGAAGTCACCAAATACATGTACTTGTGCGCTAGTATCGAGGGAGAGTGCTATATCTATGCTGTCTGAGACTTTGTTTATTAGGGTACAGTCTTGGGTTGAGGGAGAGCGGTAGAGAAAATACAAGTAGCTAATATTATGTTGCATATTTAGTCTGAAGCACATAAAGGCCTGGTCGTCTGATTCTAGTTTTGTTTCTCTAGTCAGGGGGAGGGTGTTACAAATATAGACTTCAAGCCCATGCATATGTCTGTCCGAGTTCTTATGGTAGAGTGGGAGATAACCAGGCATGTTAAAGTGATTAGAGGGAATGGAGGAATGAAGGTTAGTTTCACTTAATGCTAAGATATTTGGGGTGTTTACAAGGAGAAATGATTCAACATCATCTAAGTTAGTTCTAAGCCCGCAGATATTTGTAAATGCAAGCCTCAAGGGAGGAGGCAGGTTAGTTTTCTTTGAGTTTGGTCCTGGTTTAAACGTAACTTTTGCTTGAGCTGTCATTTCATTTTATTTAAAAGTTTCAGTTAGGATGAGTGAGTGAGGGGGTGCTGGACAAGTAGTTGTGCAGAATACCAGACATGCAATACAAGTAGACCATCAGCTGTCCTCACCCACAGGATTGTGGCCTCAGGAAAGCCCATCAGGGATGAGTGCAGGGTCCCTTTCCATGCGTGACATGGCACTACAAACATCCCGATATTATACAACTGTTGATGGAGCAGCCGCTCTAAGCACTACCAAAGAGTTAGGGTCCTGTACTATCAGTCAGAAACAGCAGCCAGGAACTGTCAATCCAGTACCCTCAATCCATTAGGCAAAGCCAGCCCAGTCCAACTGCACCGACATATATGGCACTGAAGCACCCCACTGTGTCAAGTTTAGGGGGATGGAATGTGGCGGGAGCGGGGAAAAGTGGCGTTCATTGCCCTAGTCAGGAAACAGGGTCAACAACTGGGTGATTCAGACGAGTCCCTGTGATAGTACCTCTACGCCTGGTCGATAGGCAAAGAAGGAGTATGAAAGCCTGGTGATAGACAGAGCCTATCTTCTCCTTAAGCAGTTTACGTTTGCCAACCGGTGATTTGTTTGAGTCACCAGCTCTAGGAAGGTTGTCGTCCAGGACTGAAGAGGCCTCCCTCTCCTAGGTTTAGCTTCCGAGTTTTCTTTCTCCTAGACGGATGACCGGGGAAGATCTACGGATCCATCAGCTCTGAGAGGGTTTGTCCCATGCCTGGGTCCTAATCCATGTATTTCTGCGACCCCGCATGGGTGATTAATATTAATTGGTTATTTAGGTTAATATCTCCTGAAAAAATCGAGTATTTAGGTTAACATGTACAGAAAATTTCACTCCTCAAACGTGGTTAAAAAAAAAAAAAAAGAAAAAAAAGAAAGGACATTACTATGCTTTCCATTTTCATTTTTACTGGGAGAGGATATAGGTAAAAATTCATACAGTGGAAGCAAATAAATTTGTAACAGCATTGGATTGAGAGAGACAAGTAAATGCATGGTTAGATATAGTTTTGCCCGGCGTTGCCCGGGTGTTTGGAGGTGTATGCTGAGCCAAAAATCAAAAAACAAAAAAAAAAACGGCCAATTTTTTTAACTTTGCCCCTATTATGTCCCCTTAATATTTATTGTTTTGGGCTCAAATAAAGTTATTAAGTTAGATCCATGTCCAAGGAACCTATATCTAAAATTTCAAGCGTCGGTGGAGTTTGGTAGAGTTCTCAAAGGTTGAACTTTGATCCCTTAACAGCCAAATTTCTGACCGAAAACCGATCACAAAGATTTTCCCAAATCTCAGTACCCTGTATATCAAATTTCGAGTCTGTAGACTAAAGATTGACAGAGTTATTGCGTAGGAAAATGTACACAGACACACAGACAGACACACAGACACGTTCACTTTTATAGATATAGTCTCATGGGTGCCCGGCGTTGCCCGGATATTTGGAGGTGTATGTTGAGCAAAAAAAAAAAAGAAAAAAAAAGCGGTCAATTTTTTAAACTTTGCCCCTATTATGCCCCCTGAACATTTATTGCTTTGCGCTCAAATAAAGTTATTAAGTTAGATCCATGTCCAACGAACCTATATCTAAAATTTCAAGTGTGTATACCAAAAATTGTCGGAGGAGTTTGGTAGAGTTCTCTAATCGCCAAGTTTCTGGCCGAAAATGGATCACATCGATTTTCCCAAATCTCAGTATCCTGTGTATCAAATTTTGAGTCTGTAGACTAAAAATTGACAAAGTTATTGTGTAGGGAAATGTACACAGACACACACACACAGACATACACACACACACACACACGTTCACTTTTATATATATATAGCTTTATCATTTTAATTACTTTTTTTTTTACACATATTTATGTCTTTGTCGTTTCCTTCCTTTCAATTTCCATATATTATGGCCACTACTGTATATATATATATATATATATATATATATATATATATATATATATATAAGACATGGAAGTAACGTAAGTCAAGAAACGCACCTACAGGGTGGTCAAAAAGTCAGGTAACATGTTAAAGGTAGAAAAAACAATATGATCCATTATAATCTCTATTCGTTTAATATTATTTGTTTAAATATTTGAGTGTAATATATAAACTACCCCTCCTGATTTCTGGCTTTGGGGCTATGTAAAGGATAGCGTTTATGGCAAGAAGCCTGATACAATAGCGTCTTTAAAGTTATTTATTGAAGAGGAGATTGCGCGGATATCAGCTGGCATGATTACACGTGTTACACAATCAGTGGTTAATCGCTTCCAGCGATTGATAGAGAGAAATGGACGACAATTAACAAAATAAACATATTTCATGTTTGTTTCATTTTATATTTCAATGTATGGTACTTAAATATACGTGTATTGCTAATATCGTTTTTCTTTAAAATGTTACCTGACTTTTTGACCACCCTGTAGATGGACAATATTTTCTGAATGATAATAATTAGGCACCGCCAAAAATGGCCGCAAAATCAAGTTGTTGTTGTTTTTTAAAACTAAATTACATTTATTAAAATCCATTATTTCTGAGTAACTTTTTTTTTTCCAGAAAGATAAAACCCTGAATTTTATCATATAGAAAACAGAATAATGTAAAACTTTTTCTACTATTTTTAATTCAATTTTAAATGTTTAATTTTCCCAAAAAGTTAACAATTGACATTTTTTGTCTTGCACTTATACTTAAATATTTAATTGTCTTGCATTTATACTTAAATATTAAAAAAAAAAGGGTTTTTGAAATAATTTATTTATTTATTTATTGTCTAACTAAGATTTAGGATGATTTTCTAAGAGAATATGCAAAAATATTATAATATAAGTACCTGAATTTCAAATAATTCCACTTATTCATATAGGTAACCAAATATTTCGCGTCGACGTAGGGTTCAGATCGACTCTGTTTACGTTTTCTTTTGATAGGAAGAAAACTATGGAAGACCAAACAGGCCAAAAAAACTTATTTTTCAGTGACGAAAATTTCAATGTATTATTAAGCTGAGGCTGGCCAGTACCAGATGGGTGACCATTTGTATGAGTTTGGTTTTTAATGTGTATGTGTGTGGGGGCCAGGCTCCCCAAAATGGGGTGGGGGGCAATTTAAAGCAGAATAAAAAAAAATTATTTCAGCGCGTTTGGTCCACCGTAGTCGAAAGGCGGCAAACGTTTTCAAACGAGATCGAAAAAAATGATGCTATTTTTAACACAAAGGGCACAATATTTATCGAATTTTTTTTTTGTATCGATTATTCAAAGCATGCTCTGTTTAATAATGGTCATGCATTATTCGGCTCGCTAAAAAAAAATTGTTAATTTATTTATCAAAAATTTTAAAATGGCTTTTTTCGTATAAATATTAAAAAATTTTTTTTTTTGTTTTGCTTAACTTAAATTAATTATTTTACTTAACATATTCACCGAATTTCACACTTCAAAACTCAAAAGCGGGATAATTAAACACAATCGAAGTTCTGATATTCAGACGTCAAAATAAGGTATGCAAACAATTTTTTTTTTTTTTAATCTATAATTCTGTCCCTTACAACAACACAATATGTTTTGTTCAGTTTCAGATGATTATTTTAAGCATATTTGTTCCCACTTCAAAACAAGGGGGGGTTTGTAAGCAAAAAAATATATATATATAAATATCGTTTATGAAAAATAAGTACACCGTTATAAAGTTCATTCTTCTCCTAATAATCGCTGAAAATTTCGTATTGATCGGATAATTACCTGATTTTTGGTAGATTTTTAAAAAGACGGTCCGTCAAAAAGTACTGACCTGCCCCCCCCCCCCCCAGTTTTGGCGGTGCCTAATAATAATGCATTCTTCCTTTTTAGTCAAGAGAATATTACACGTTCAAGAAATAATTATTGTTAACTATATTTCGGAATACTGTTATTGGTACTCTAACTAAAAGACATTGAAATGAAAGAATCATCTATGTGATTAACTAACAAATTAGTGTATTACAAGATAAAGCGTTCATAAGTAAAAATATAGCAATGGAAATATTTAACCCATTGTGTCAGTTATCAGATAACCGAACCACGAAGACAAAATTGTAAAATGTTTCTTTTATGAAGGGTTTAAGCTCACGATTCTGTTTAGGACAGTTATGAAAAATATATTACTCTTACCCACCCGAAACATCAAAAAAAAAAAAAAAAAAAAAAAAAAAAAAAAAAATTAACAACAAAAAATAAGGTAACTTGAATCAAATAGTAATATGTGAGTGGGATTGAAAATCCAATGGATTTCAATTTATATGTTAAAGAAGTAGCACTAGCTGTAAATATGTCATAGACTTATTAAAATGCTACATTAAAAATTCATAAGCTATTGTTTTGATTTAGTAATATGTTGCATGGTCGAATGTCGGTGGCAATCGACCCTAAAACTAAAAGACGACACAGGCAAGAAGAAGACGAAAAACGACAATTGGCAAAGAAGAGATGACAAACGCAATGGGTCCAAAACGAATATAAATCCGTTCAGGTTAATGTTTGTTAAAGAAACCGAATAGTAGTAGGTCTAAGGCTGAGGATTGGAATCCAGCTAGTGTTGGAACAGGCGCAGCTGCGAGGTCGTCACTAGTGGCTACGGGAAACAACGTGCTGGCTTGAGAAGTTGGACTGCTGGGAATCGGGTGCGTCAATGGCGAGTGGTCACTGCTGCTGCTACTGGATTCAGCCATTGTCGGGGAGGTAGTCAAAACAGTTCTGCACGGACATGACTGCTGCTGCTGAGTTGGGTTGAGCCGTTGATGGGCCCAACCTCGCAGTGTGGCGATATAGCCGCAACTAACTGCTTGTTGAAAAAAAAAACCGCTGTATTTATAATCGTCCAGCGGACACAGTTGTAGACATCGAGGCTTTTGCAGCACTAGTCGTCGTTTTTCGTTCTTGATTTGTGTTTGTTTTAGTGTCTTTAAAGTGCTGTAGGGAGTCATATGTCTGAGGTTTATATACATGTGTCCTATCAAATTGAAGCTGGGAAAGTTGTGAATATTATTCTAGTAGGAATTGTACTATTCAGAGTTCCACATGATAATTATTCACGTTAAAGTACTTGTTGAAGGGTCGTTGGGTTATTATGTTTGGAATTGGGATCATTTTTTGGTGAACGATTCTTTTGGTGGAAATCGCGAAAAATATGTTGAAAAGGGAAATTGTACAATTGTACTGCCTTACAATAAAATACAATACTGAGAAGAAAGACAATTATTGTGTGAAAAGAAAACAACAGTGTGTGAACAGGTTAATAAAAGCAGTTGAGAAGGTGTTTGGGAATTTGGATTTTTTGTGTCTAGCTTTAAAATCACACACTAATTTGAATGTTTTATATTACAAAGAATAAAATAAACGTTTAATTAACTTCAGTCTTAACTATTTTCAAAATATTTTAGAAAAGATAAAAGTTAGATGAATAACAATGTTTAAAAATAAGATGAATTAATAAAACTCCTTTAAAATATGCACTTGATAAAATGACTTACCATTTTTGGATTTGTGCGTGTTATCGTCTTGCACAATAAAACACATTGGTACAAGTGTTTTTTTCCAATAACAAGTGTGGGGTTTCTTGAGTACTGTCATAGTAGTTAGCCCCTTGAAAGAAAGAAAAATACAATTATTGCTGTATTTCAGTTTTTCATGAGT
Organism: Euprymna scolopes; assembly: GCF_053919585.1. Lineage (NCBI taxonomy): Eukaryota > Metazoa > Mollusca > Cephalopoda > Sepiida > Sepiolidae > Euprymna > Euprymna scolopes. Next base: position 111,058,379 of record NC_136488.1, read on the forward strand.
TGAGGTGAATAACACGACTTAGTATGACTATGACTTTTCATATAGAGAAGGGAAGACATCTCTCCTTGCTACTATGGAATCAGGCATGTGAAAAGGCCATTTCCTTAGACAAGTTAATAACCGATATTGGCCTCAGCTTAGCAATAACGCAATATATATCTGTAATGGCTGCCACAGAACTACAAAAAGTCGACAACAATGTTTTCTTACGCCTCTTTATGCTTTGCACATCGTTATAAAGGACATGTTTTATATGTGTATTTTCCACCATAGTTTGTATTGTTCTCTTTCTTACATTAGATTAAACTTTTGATTATTTTCCTTTAAATTTAAACGAGTCAGTTAAAATGACTGACCTGTCAAAAACTGGCATCAAATATTGTAAACAAAAACTATTGGCAATAGACGGTACATATATAACATTATAATGTTCTCTCCTGTTATTATAAAATCCTAGGAACTACAGGCATGAAAGAGGATACCACTAGACAAATCAGGAGGAGGGGTATCAAAATATTCAAGGCCGACCAACTAAATCCATGCTAAAGCAAATAAAGCATCTCTGCTTCTCTTCAACTTCACCTCTTTTTATTTTGATGCTACATAAATTGATAGGATTTTAAATGAGTCCAAATTTACAGATATTGTTGGCTCATAACATTGAACGGAAATTAGCTGTTCATATTACACCTTTTAATTAGTTACTTACTTTGGTTTAGTTTTTAGCTGAATTAAATTCTAAAGCATGTGGACCCGACCTCATCCCAGCTGTGCTATTAAAAAAGTGCTCAGCCGAAGTAGCTCCAGTTCTCTCCAAACTCTACAACAAATGCCTTAATGAATCTTGCTTTCCGAGCTGTTGGAAAACTGCTTCTGTGGTACCAGTATTCAAGAATTCTGGCGAAAGAACTGACCCATTAAATTATCGCCCTATTAGCCTCCTCCCACTTTTTGCCAAAATATTTGAGACCTTAATTAACCATGCTCTAGTCCAGCACCTTACAGATGCTAAACTTCTGACCGACCATCAATATGGATTTAGACAAGCCCGTTCCACGGCAGACATCCTCACTGTAATCTCTGAACGCATATACCATTCACTGGACAAAGCGGGAGAGGGCAGAGCGGTAGCTCTAGATATATCTAAGGCTTTTGACAGGGTATGGCATGAGGGTCTCCTCAGGAAGATTAGATCTTACGGTATCACTGGTAGAATACTTAACATAATTAAATCCTTCTTAGATAAGAGAAAAATCCAGGTTGTCCTCGACGGTCGTACGTCTAAACAATATAATATAAATGCGGGAGTGCCCCAGGGATCTATCCTTGGTCCTCTGCTGTTCCTGATATTCATAAATGACCTCCCCGACAAAATTGCCTCTGAGATGGGTATATATGCTGATGACACCACACTCTATAGCAGGCACGACAGGAAAACAAATGAACATATATCTAAAGTAATGGCAGAAACACTAGAGAATGACCTCAAATCAGTAGTGGAATGGGGACAAAAATGGATGGTAACGTTCAATGCCACCAAGACAAAACTGGTTTCATTCAATAATTACAAGAAACCTTCTCTACCACCTATAGCAATGGCCAACAACTCTTTAGCTGAGAGTACGTCTTTCAAGCTCCTTGGCCTAACGTTCACAGGAAACATGAGCTGGAACAATTACATTGAGGGCATTGCCAGGGCCGCTGCGAGGAAGGTGGGCTCTCTCTACCGTGCTAGAAAACTTCTAACACCCGAAAGTATCCTGTACCTCTATAAGACCACTATTCGCCCATGTATGGAGTATTGCTGTCACATTTGGGCCGGTGCATCGGCTACTAGTCTCTCGCTCCTTGACAGGGTTCAAAAGAGAGTCGCAAATCTGATAGGCCCTAAACTGGCATCAAAACTTCAGCCTCTGTCCCATCGTCGAAATGTTGCATCCCTCTGCCTGTTCTACAAGTATTATAATGGTGAATGCTCTGAAGAACTGCAAGCACTTGTGCCCCCACGACGTGAACACCCTCGACAGACCCGACAAGCTACAAAATCCCACCCCCACACTGTAGAGATCCCTAGATGTAAAAGATCTTTCTACTCCAGTAGTTTCTTCCCCAGAACTGCTAGACTTTGGAATTCCATTCCAGGTCACTGCTTCCCCAACTGTACTGACATGCATAAGTTCAAGTGCAACGTGAACCAACATCTCGCTGCCCTAATCCCTACATAGTACCCCAGTAGATGTTTCCCCTGATAGTAGCCCCCTACATTAAAGTGGCAATGTGCCTTGTTTGGGGTGAAAATGTAATAAAAAAAAAAAAATTAAAAAAAAAAAAAAATTATTACCAACATTAAAAATCCAGCCAAAGTATAGTGATTTCTATGTGGCGAATTGGATTAACAATTAGATAATGAGACTGTGCTTACAGTTTCAAGTTACTTTCATTTCATTTTTGTTGTAAGTTCCATAGAATGATTTTGGCTCGATAATTTGAAATAGATTTTCTTTTAAAATAGTTAATTTGACTCCAACCTCTACTACCTGTCCTCCTTCTCTAACATCAGGGTTTACATTTCAACCTTCCAGAGGTTGAAATCCAATTACAGGAGATTAAACCTGACCTATTGTTCCTGTGCAAAACTGACATTAGACCAACTGTTTCCCTAGATAAGTTCGCGATTAAAGGATACTCAAATTTGACATCCAAATTTGACCCCCAAATCCTCATGGGCATGGAATAAGTGCCTAAATTAGAGATAGTTTTCCATGTGTTAAGGGCATCTCCTGAGAAGACCCTAAATTGCCCTATATGTGCTTTAGAGTAGCACTTGCTCAGAGCACTGCGTCCATATTTGCCCTTTATCGCCCCTATAACAGCAGAGTTACTATCAGAGTATCTCTGAGAAAATTGACCACATTCTGTCTACCCATCCATCGGCTAACATTCATGTTTGCAGAGACTTTAGTGTTCACAATGTTGACTGGCTTATCCACTCAAACAAGACAAATGATGAGGGGAGATATTCTCATGATTTCTCGCTTGCTTAAATTGTTCACGAACCCACCCGTACGCCCGACTCTGACAGATAATATGCAAGTCTCCTTGAACTTTTTCTTACAACTTGCCCAGAAATATGTTCATCATCACTCAGTTGTCTCGGTTAAGATGAAATCAAAATGTAATAAACCTTCATATGTACCCCTCCATCGTACTGTATATCGATACTCTATGACTAATTAGGATAACTTCTGAACATTTATATTAGATATACCTCTGCACTCCATGTTTAAAAAGAAAGCGTCCTCTATACTATCTAATCTGGCTGAATGGTTAATTGTTGTTATAGACCACTTCATACCCTTCAAGAAATTCTAGCAAAAACCCCAGAATGTGCTGCTGCCATTGCACACAGAAATCGCTATTTCCATTGCTTCCAATGTAATAGATGTTGTGAAACTAAAGCCACCTTTAGGACTGCCAGAAAATATTGTAAAAGAGTAATAAAGAATGCAGAGATATGTATGCTCAGTATGTAAAATTTAAAGGGACTGAGCAGAGGCTTGATTCCCACCAGTTTGGCCAAATAACAAACAGAAGCATATCCTCTATCCCTACGATTATCAATGGACCTGAGTTAATTTCGTCAGCATCTGACAAACCAAAACTCTTTGCCAAAAACTTTGAAGCAAATTCTACCCTTTGCGATCAGGGCCGGCCACCCTCTGTATTTCCTCCTGTGACTAAAAACACTATGCGACATACAAATATCTGTACATGATGTTGCCAAGGTTATCAAAAACCTTGATCAATCAAAACCTAATTACAAAGTTGCTTAAGAAGTGCTTCCTAACACCCTGGAAAACATCATTAGTCTGTTCTGTATTTAAAAAAATCCAGAGATCGATCATCTCCTTCTCAGTACAGATCAATCAATCTCCTCTGTATCATGAGTAAGTTGCTGGGATTTGTGATAAACAGAGCAGTGGCCAACCACCCCAACAAAAATAACTTACTCAGTGACATGAAATATGTTTTCCATTCTGTGAGATCTACAGTTGAAGTACTAACTATTATATCACAGGATTAGTGTATGGAATAAGATCGCCAGCTATGAAATAGCTGGAAATGTCCTCTCAATTATTAAATCCTTTCTCTCTGATAGGCTTATAAGAGTAGTCGTTAATGGGTAGAAATCAGAAACTCATAATATTAACGTTGGCGTCTCTCAAGGTTCAATCTTGGGCCCAACTCTCTTCCTGATCTTCATCAATGATCTCCTAAATCACATTCTTAGATCATTCATAGATATTTATTCATATGACACCACAATCTATCGCAACACTTCAAAGGTTAGCAGTGATCAAGCTCTTTTTGATTCCCTCTCTTCTGATCTTGAGAATGTAGTGCAATGAGGAAAAAGGTAGCTGGTTAATTTTAATGCATTTAAACCAAGCTTCTCCCCTTTCATCATAACTGCTCTGACCCCGATCACACCCCAATTTAAATGAATAGCTCTCGCCTTGAGGAAGCTCCATGTTTTGACAAACTTCTGGTACTGACCGTCACTCCTGATCTAAAATGGAACACATACATCAAATTACTCGAAAAATTGTTGGATCATTTTACTGCTCTAGTAGGTATCTCACTGCCGAGGAATCTTCTATAATTAAAAAATAATGGATACTTGGCAGCATTCAGCTGACATTGTAAATTCCGACCTGTTCAGTTCGGTTCTCAGAACTCCACTCCCTGTTATCTGAACTTCAGGTTTTTGATTACGTCATTTTGGGAGCGAAGCCTCATTGATAGGCAAATAAATACATATCAAACTACATTCTCTCCTGATCTTTTAACATCAGCTCATAACCCCGTGCCAAGATCGGCAATCACATACACTTCAAACACTGCTAGGCTCTACTAGCCTTTCAAAACATTGCTAGACCTTACTAGTCCTTCAAAACACTGCTAAACTCTACTAGCCTATCAAAACACTGCAATAATCTACTAGTCTCTCAAAATAAACTGCTAGATTTTACTAGCTTTTCAAAATAAACTGCTAAATATTACTTGCGGGGCTACCCGCCGTTGCTCGGGACCGTATAAACAATGAGAAAATTGAATTTGAATATATTTGTTATTCTTTGGAAAGAGGAATTTTTAATGTCTATGTATCATTTACTATTTCGAGCAAAAGAATATTTTACCTACCCAGGACGGGTATTACACATATGAAATAATTGTATCTTACCTAGGGTAGATAATTTACAGCATGTATATGAAATAATTTTACCTTTGCAAGGACGGGTAATATACAACACATACTTAAAATAATTTTACCTATACTAAGACGGGTAATTTAAATACATATATGAAACAATTTCACAAGCGTTTTTACCTCAAAACCCAACCTCCAAAAGAAAACGCAAGAGCATGTTTAAAATTAAAATAATCATAGATCTTCCTACTCACCACTACAACCATCACATCGTTCCCGGATAATAACATAAAAATTAAAAAAAAAATATAGATTACTCCCTAAAGAAACTGTCCTAGTAAACTTCATAGAAAACCAACAATATATATGTATTAATCTAATTTCGAGATTGTCAACTGCTTAAGCCATATCCGGAATCGCTTAAGAAATGAAGGAATTTTTAGATAGAAAATTGTTTAAGCCATTTACGATACAGACTTTATATTCTGCGACCCTCATTTAATCCAGAGCGACGCTGATTATTCTGCAAGTATATATTTGCCCCTGTCTCATTTAATCATGAGCAACACCAGGAATTTTGCTAATATATATTTCCATCAATTTCCTTCAATTCCGGGCGAAGCTGAGGATATTGCTTGTAAATTTCCTCACCTATCTCATTCAATCTTGTGCAACGCCGGGTATTCTGCTAGTGTATATGTGCAGTTATCTAATACAATTCCGAGCAACACCAAGTATTCGTCTATTCTGTATTTGTACCTATCTCATTCATCCCCAGGCGATGCCAGGTATTCTGTTAGTATTTATTTGCACCTGCATTATTGAATCCAGGGCGATGCCTGGTATTCTGCTTCTGTATATTTCCACCTATCTCATTCAATCCCAAGCGACGTTGGGAATTTTATTAGTATATATTCTCACCTACTTCATTCAATCCCAGGAAATGCCGGGTATTCGGCTAGTATATATCTCAATACATCTCAGTACATCCTGGGCGACGCTAGGTATTCTGGTAGTATATATTTCAATCAATCTCATCCAATCCAAGGCAACGCCAGGTATTCGGCTAGTATATATTTGCATCTATCTCATTGGATCCCATGCGCCCATGTATTCTGCTTGCATACATTTGCACGTATCTCATTCAATCTCGAGTGACTCCAGGTAATCTTCTAGTATATATTTTTACATATCTCATTGAATCCCATAATTCTTGGATATGTTATTAATTTCGAAAATCATTTTTCATAACCCACATTATGACCCCCCCCCTCTTACTAAAATAACTTTGATATATCATCTTGGCTGTTTATTTCATTGCAAACACAATATTGAATAATAACATTGAATAATTTTTCATAATTCTTGGATATGTAACTAATTTTGACAATCATTTTTCATGATTTAACATGCTCGCCCCCCCCATTACTAAAATAATAATTTAAAATATTGTCTGGGCTGTTTTTTTCATTAAAAACACAACACTAAAATAACTCACATTTCATCATTTTTCACAATTGTTGGATATGTTAGTAATTTCGACAATTATTTTTCACAATTCAACCCACATTATCGCCCCCTCTTACAAAAATAATAACTTTGATACATTGTCTAGGCTGGTTATTTCATTACAAACACACCAATAAAATAACTCACATTTCATGATTTTTTAATATACTTGGATATGTTACTAATTTCGACAATCATTTTCAATGATTTAATCCACATTATTGACCCACTTTATTGAAAAATTAACTTCAATACATTCTGCTAGTATATATTTCCAGCAACGTTTTACATGCTGGGGGATGGTGGGTACAAAGCTAGTATATGTTTCCAGCAAGGTTATTAAATCCCAAGCCATGCCATGCCATGTACTCTTCTATTATATATTTTCACCTATTTAATCCATTCACGGGCGATTCTCGGTATTCTGCTAATATGTATTAACACCTGTCTCATTATATCCTGGGCAGCGCAAGGTATTTTGCTAGAGAACATTCCAACTATCTTATCCAATCCTGCACAACGCCAGTTATTCTGCTAGGAAACATTCCATCTATTTCATCCAATAACAGGCCCTGCCGGGTAATCTACATATGTAAAATGTACATATATCAACCTATGTCATCCAATCCCGGTGACGCAAGATATTTTGCTGGTATATATACACCTATTCCATCAAATCCCAGGCTCTGCCAAGGATTCTTCTAGTACATATATCCACATATGTTATCCAATCTTGGGCATAGCAGGGTATTCTGTTAATACATATATCCACCTACGTCATCCAATCCCGGCGGACGCCAGGCATTCTGCTAGTATATATATCCACCAATTTCTTCCAATATTGAGCAAAGCCAGATATGATGATAGAACAAATATCGAACTATGTCATCCGATCCTGGGCAACACCAGGTATTTTGCTAGTACATATATACCCCAATGTCATCAAATCCTAGGCAACACCGGGTATTTTGCTAGTACATATATCAACCAATCTTTTCCAATCCCAGGGGATGCTGGGTATTCTGCTAGGAAACATTCCACCTATGTCATCCAATTTCCAGACGACGCAGGGTATTCTGCTAACACAAATACACCTATTTCATCCAATCCCGGGCTACGCCAGGTATTCTCCTAGTACCTATGTCATCAAATCGCGGCCGACAACCGGGTATTTTGCTAGTACCTATATCAACCAATCTTATCGGATCCCAGGTGATGCCGAGGATTCTGCTAGGAACATTCCAACTATTCATCAAATCTCGGGCCAAGTCAGGTATTTTGCTAGTACATATATCAACCAATTTTTTCTGATCCCAGACAATGCCGAGTGATCTGCGATTCCATGAATCGTATCCAATCCTGGGCCATCCCCCGTAATCTGCTAGTACATATGTCCATCTATGTAATACAATCCCGGATGACACCAGGTATTTGGCTAGTACATATATCAACCAATTTTTTCTAATCCCAGGCGACACCGAGTGCATCCAATCCTGCGCCATACCGCATAACCTGCTAGTACATATGGGATGCTAGTTCTATGTCATACAATCCCAGGCAGCACTGGATATTTTGCTAGTACATATACACCTATTTTAGGCAACCCAGGCTATGCCGGGTTTTCTGCTAGTACATATATCAACCTATGTAATACAATCCCAGGCTACGCCAAGTATTTGGCTAGTACATATGTCAACAAATTATTTTAGATCCCAGACACTGCCGAGTGTTCTGCTAGGAAACATTCCATGAATTGTATCCAATCCAGGGCCATGATGCATAATCTGCTATAACATGTCGTGCTAGTGCTATGTAATACAATCTCGGGCGATGCTGGGTATTCTGCTAGTACATATACACCTATTTTATCCAATCCAAGTCTACGCCGGGCATTCTGCTAGTACATATTTCCACCTATGTAATACAATCCTGGGCGACGCCGGGTATTTGGCTAGTACACATATCAACCAATTTTTTCTGATGCCAGGTGACGCCGAGTGTTCTGCTAGGAAACATTCCATGAATTGTATCCAATCCAGAGCCATGACATGTAATCTGCTAGTACCTATGTAATGCTAGTGCTATGTCATACAATCCCGGGCAATGCTGGGTATTCTGCTAGTCCATAGACACCTATTTTATCCAATCCCAGGCTACGCTCGGTATTCTGCTAGTAGGTATATCCACCTATGTAACACAATCCTGGGCTACGCCGGTTATTTGGCTAGTACATATATCAACCAATTATTTCTGATCACAGGCGACGCCGAGTATTCTGCTAGGAAACATTCCATGAATTGTATCCAATCCCGGGCCATGCTGTGAAACTGCTAGTACATATGTCATGCTAGGACAGGCGACGCTGGGTATTTTACTAGTACATATACGCCTATTTTATCCAATCCCAGGCTACACCGGGTATTCTGCTAGTACATATATCCACCTATGTAATACAATCCCAGGCAACGCCGGGTATGTTGCTAGTACAAATATCAGCCAATTTTTTCTCATCTCAGGCGACACCGAGTGTTCTGCTAGGAAACATTCCATGAATTGTATCTAATCCCGGGCTATGCCACGTAATCTGCTAGTATATGTCATGCTAATGCTATGGCATACAATCCCGGGCGACGGTGGGTATTTTGCTAGTACATATACACCTATTTTATCCAATACCAGGCTACGCCAGGTATTCTGCTAGTACATATATCCACCTTTGTAATGCAATCCCGGGCGGCCCGGGTATTTGGTTAGTACATATATCAACCAATCTTATCTGATCCCAGGCGACGCTGGATATTCTGCTAGGAAACATTCCATATATTTCCACCCACATCGGGTAATCTGCTAGTACATAATACTTTTATATGAATTCCTTAGGCCCTTCCTCCTTAACTGGAGATTATATAAAAAACATAACCTCCCAATACTAAGAATGGCTTTCTGAATAATAACGTTTTTATTTCAGAATTTGGAATCAGCAGTTTAGCGATGTGTGATGTTTGGAATATGACATCGTGTCTCAAGTTAGTATACGATAAATATAAAATATGCATTTTTTTTTTACTTGGTCTTTTGGCTAAGATCAAAGTGTAGTATCTATTCTTAGAATTGAAGCAGTTTCATTTTTCGCCCCCTCCACCTCCCACTAAGAAAATAAGGAGGAGGTCATGCTTTGCAAGTTAAGCTTTAGATAAACAAACGTCACTCGAAAATAAAGATGGCTTTCTAAATAATAATGTTTTTAGTTCAGATGTGATTTTTGGAATATGACATCTTGTCTCAATTTAGTATTCGATAAATATCAATTATGCATCTGTTTATAATAGAAGATAATTGTCGGTAGGAATTTAAGCTGTATAAAACGGTTACTTGGTCTTTTGGCTAAGATCAAAGTGTAGTATCTCTTCTTAGAATTCAAGCAGTCTCATCTTTCGTCACTCGGAAATGAGGAGGAGGCTACACCTGGGAAGTCGAGCTTTAGAAAAACAAACATCACTCGGAAATAAGGAGGCTACGCCTGGGAGGTCGAGCTTTAGAGAAATAAATGCTGCTCGGAAATGAGGAGGAGACTACGGCTGGGAGTCGAGCTTTAGAGAAACAATCGTCACTCGGAAATGTGGAGGGAGCTACGGCTGGGAGTCGAGCTTTAGAGAAACAAACGTCACTCGGAAATGAAATGTTTAGCGAAAGTAATGTAACACCGATTCTACAAGTAATTCAAGCAGCCTCCTCCGTCACCGCCCCCTCTAGCTTAACAGAGGTAGGAGGTCATGTGTTAATAATACAAAAAGAAAATGGTGTATATTTTTTTAGTGTAAAGATAACGATCGGTCTTGTATCGGTAAATATTTTTAAGCTTAATTTTTTTTCCCCCTTATCATTTTTGCTTTGACATTTTTCGTTATACTCTCGGATATTTACTATTTTTAACCCGATGATCACGTTGGAAACATTTCCATAACGTGTAAGTTAATATTTTAATTTGTACGATACTGACAGTTAATCTTTTAATTTGTGCGATACTAACCATAAAGAATCTCTTAATACAAACGTCGCCATTACAGCTTGCTGACGTCAAGATCACATGACATGACTCAGCGTTTTTTTTTAATATTTATAAATATCATTAGAATCGATTTAAAATGATAAGATTTATGTAATGTTTAACGTTAAAATGTCACTTTTATTTGCCCCCCCCCTGCAGAAAAACGCTCAGTTGACTAACTTATAGTTGACGGTTTGAGCCAAAAATTCGATATTTGTCGCCCGAAGGGTACAGGCTTTAATATGATACCAAATTTGTGAATTTTTTTTCAGTTTGTCGAAATTTTTTAGCGGACATACAAACATGCTCAACATACACATATTTTCGTTTTTATATATTAGACTAGCGGGAGTACCCAGCATTGTTTAGAGTAGAGGTGTTTAGAGGTTTTCAAACAAAGAATAAGCGAAGTAAGAACCCTGTTTAAATATTATATATATGTATATATATATAGTCTTTGAAGTTTTTAACATTTGAAACCACACAAAAAATTATTTTTTATCATTCATTAAAAAAACATCTAGTCAGTAAGTCATTTAATCACCTGCAATCACTGCATCAACTCTCAAATTTACTATAATACCAATTTTTATATTTTTTAAGGGATCATCAGTTGTTTACCATGAAACACTGTTTCGGGGATTTAAAAACAAAACAGTGTATTACATCATGGCTCCCCAGCAGTGTTGATCAAACACCACCACCCTTAATATATATATATATAAAAGCGAAAATGTGTGTATGTATGTTTGTCTGTTTGTATGTGTATTTGTGTGTCCGCTAAAAACTTTCGACAGATACGACGAAAATTCACAAACTCGGTATCACATGGAAGTTCCATCCTGCGCTCGTAAAATATCGAAAAATTGGCCAAAAACGTTCATTTTTTCACCCTGAAATCGACAATTTTCAACAGGGGGGGGGTGTCAACAAAAACAGTCCTCTCGTGACGACGACCGGTTTTACGCATGCGTCAGATGATGTCATGACCTGATTTACTTTAAATAGCTGAAAAACTGACTAAATTTCATGTACGTCACGTTAGCTCAGTTGGTTAGCACGTTGGTTCATTATCTAAACGTTTTGGATTCGAATTGTGGTGTGAGATGTCTTTCTTTTTTTTTCGATTTTTTAAATTTAAATATTGAACCAGTGTTATTTAAGCCATTTTTCACGCAACGTTCGTTTTTCTGTTTTTTTTTTACTCCCGACCACACACCCAAAAACACCCGGGTACCCACCGATTTTTTAAATTTTAATATCAAGACATGCTTATTTTAGCCATTTTTCACATGTTCGTTTTTCTGTTTTCTTTTTTGTTTTTACGATTTTTACATTTAACATCGTTCGTTTGCCTTACGTTAGTTTTTATTGTGTTTTTTTAATGTTTGATTACCCCCCCCTTTACTTAAGTTTAAACATTCGTTTTTATGTTTTCTTTTTTTACTTCGCTTATAACAAACAAACCTGGTCATTGACCTCATTTGCTGAATAGCTTCCGTCGTCGTTGTAATGCTCTACGACTTCTGTGCGTGCACCTGTCAATTTTGTTCGTACTTAAATAAATTCAAACATCTTTCAGTAACTAATTCTGGCTGCCCGATTTTATTTTCAAATTTCACCTCAGGGCTTCGTTTCTTTTTTATTTAACAGCAGACACACCTCCAAACATCCGGGCAACGCCGGGTACCCCTGCTAGTCTATATATATAAAAGCGAAAATGTGTGTATGTATGTATGTATGTTTGTATGTGTGTCCACTAAAAACTTTCGACAGACACGACAAAAATTCACACACTTGGTATATTGAAGCCCCATCTTTCGCCCCAAAATATTGAAAAATTGGCCAAAAACGTTCATTTTTTTCACCCGAAATCGACAATTTTTTCAACAAAAACCATCCCCTCGTTGCGACGACCGGTTCTACGCATGCGTCAGATGACGTCACGACCTGATTTATTGTAAATAATTGAAGAACTGACTAAATTTCATGTACGTTGTGTTAGCTCAGTTCGTTAGCACGTTGGTTTGTTATTTAAACGTTTTGGGTTGAATCGTGGTGTGAGATGTCTTTTTTTCGATTTTTTAAATTTAAATATTGAACCAGTGTTATTTAAGCCATTTTTCATGTAACGTTCGTTTTTCTGTTTTTTTTTTTTTTATTTCGTACCCACCGATTTTTCAAATTTTAATATCGAAACAGGCTTATTTAAGCCATTTTTCACATGTTTTTTTTTTTTGGTTTTAACGTTCGTTTTTCTGTTTTCTTTTTTCGATTTTTACATTTAACATCGTTCGTTTGCCTTACGTTGTTTTTTTTGTGTTTTTTTTCGTTGTTATGATTACCCCCCTCCGCTTAAGTTTTAATATTCGTTTTTATGTTTTCTCTTTTTACTTCGCTTATAACAAAAAAACCTGGTTATTGACCTCATTTGCTGAATAGCTATTGCTTACGTTGTCATCGTAATGCTCAACGACTTCCATGCGGGCACCTGTCAGTTTGGTTCTTACTTAAATAAATTCAAACATCTTTCAGTAACTCATTCTGGCTGGCCGAACGGTTCATGTTTTTTTTTCACATTTTATTTTCAAACTTCGTCTCAGGGCTTCGGGTTCGATCTTACCCCCACTCTCCAGTTTCTTTTTTATTTAAGGGTACACACACCTCCAAACACCTGTGCAATGCCGGGTACCCCCGCTAGTATATATGTATATAAAAACAATGTTAAAACTTCTTTAAAAAAAAAAAAACGTTGTCTGGGTGTTTGTGTTGGAGGGGGGCTTAAAAAATAGTTTTGGTAAATAGTTAGGATCGGACCGGAAGTCTTGAGGCGAAGGTGGAAAAGAAAGGGTGTAAAAATACCTGACATGTTACCTGCTCGGCCAACAAAGAACAACTGAAACACGTTTGAATTTATTTATTTAAGTATTAAAAACAGAATTGACACATACCTGCAATAAAGTTAACTCTGCTACTTCTATTTGACCTCATTAATGAGGTCAAATAGAAGTAGCGGAGTTAACTGCAGGGCAGCTTTTGGGTGTGTTTACCCAACTTTGGCTGGTTGTTTCCCCAAGATGTTGGGGAGGGGGAAACCAGCTCCCCATTGTCCAGATTGAATAGCAATTGTCTGATATAAGAAGTTTGTCCCTACAGTGATCAAAGCTGATTGCTTCTGGACGTTCCCCGGTGCGATTGCCAGGAACAGTGCCTTAGCTTTGAATTAGTTTCGGTTTTATATGAAAAAGCTGAACGAACACAAGATGGGCTGAAATAGCAAAAATTTTGTAAAAATCGACATAAATAAATCTAGACGCAATGCACGTTCGCAAATCGTACATATTATAATCTAGAGGCTATATAAACACTTCTAAGTGATAGTAACCTCCCCCCCCGGACTGTTGGCGAAAAAAACCTTTTCGAGACCTACAAAAATGTGCGCGCCGCATTTGCCTTTTATATATATAGATAATAATAATTTTTTATATATATAGATGATAATAATAATATATAGATTAAGACTAGCTTTTCAAAATAAACTGCTAGATTTTACCAGCTTCCTAAATGCAAAACATTAGTAGAATCATAAATTCTCCATTATACTACAACGATTAGAAAAAAATGTCTGACTCGAATCACATTTAAATCTTGTAATTTTGCGATGCTTTTTCAACATTTGATGCAAATCATTTAATATTTCCATCGTTTAACGTTTTCAATTTTCAAAAGTTTGACATGAATCGTTTAATATGTCCATCTCTCAACGCTTTCAATTTTCAAAAAATCCCACTTTCATCTCAGTCGCATCGAATATTTCTGACCAAAATAGCTTATAATTAAAAAAAAAAAAAATGGATTCTTGTCAGCATTCAAACAACATTGTAAATTCCGACCTGTTCAGTTCGGTTCTCAGAACTCAGCTCTTCTGCCATTTCGACTTCAGGTTTTTTATTACATTATTTTCAGGGCCAGGCCTCATTGATATGCAAATTAATGCATATCAAACTACATCTTCTAACTGTATTAGAGCCAGATACGCCCTAAAATGGAGTATTGTTCGCATATCTGGGCAGTAGCTGCTCAGCTTGCCATATCCAGCCTTGATAGACTTGATCGAGTTCAAAACCGGCTTCAAAATCTAGCAGGTGATGCAACCTCTTTCCCACAGAGACAAGTTGCGAGCCTATCTTTGCTCTATTGTTGTTTTCATGGCAAGTGTTTGACTGAGCTCCAATTTATGGTTCCCCCTTGCTAAACTTTCACAAAAAACATTCGACCAGCTACAACCACTATATACGATTTCCCCCACTCTCTAACTGTGCCTAAAACTAAATGCAAATTCCATGAACAAGGCTTCTTTCTACTCATCTGTGGAATACTGTTCCACTGGCCTATTTGAGCCGTCCCCATAAATAATCAAATTATACCCAATTTACACCATTAAAGATTACTACACTACCACCTTACACTCATTAACCCTTATCCTTGTGTGGCCTGCGGGTCTTCATAAGTGGTGATTTCCAATTAAAAATGGGCTTTGTTTTTGTCAGTTATTCACATTTCTATTGTATAGCTGCAAATGAAAATCACAATGATTATAACCATTAGGGATAAGCCATACCAAAAGAGTACTTTGGAAGCAGCAAAATAAGTAGATTTAATCAAGCATAAAATACGGCCAATTCAACTACTGCTATGCTGGTAGGCAATGCCCACTCCATCGCCTCGGTGTCAAATATTTTGCCAGTGGTTTTTTTCCTAATCTTTTTTCTTTCTTCTAAATTGCTGTTGCTTAAACCCTCGGCCTTCGGGCCGGGATCAAAGTGTAGTATGTGTTCTGCAGCTGCTGCACTTAATTTGTACCAGTCAATGGAGGAGAAACCCTCTATACTGGGGCAATTATTATTTTTGGTAACCAGAGTGCCCCCTTTTTGCTTACTTTTAGGGGAGCTGGTTTTTATCCCACATTAAAAACGGCCTTGTGCCTAATTTACTTTGGTGGGGAAGCAAATAAATACATTAAACCATTCTCTTTTTTCTTTTTAAAGAATTTGTATCAATTTTGAGATTAAATAATTAGTGTGCTTTTATTAAAGCAATTGATAAACTGGAGTAATTCTTAGCAAGAAAATGATTCCGTTATCGCTTGTCAAGTTGGAAAATGATAAAAGAAAGAACAGAGAAGACACACAAGACAGTGTCACGGTCTGAATGCCGGGGGAAGAAAACTGAGACCCCAGAGTGGACGCAAGTCAAACTATGGCAGAGCGGAAACGATTGTCATGCTGCTTGGGTCAAGTTATTTTTGGGAATCCATGTGAGGTTATGCCGAAGTTGTAGGGAACACTAGCAGCAGCTGAGAAGCAGGAAAGAGGAGGAAAGAAAGAACAGCAGTATGGGTTCACATTTTGGGCGAGGGAAAGCGATGTTTTTGTTTTCTTGGCTCAAAGAATCAGAGGCGAAGCGAATGATACCTTAAAAAGGAAAGGACGTTTTATGGCTAAATCTGAGTTAGCCATGAAGAGCGACAAATGTTTCTCCTTTTTTTTCCCTGGACTCTGAAAAGAAAAGGAACAAAGAGGAAAATGAAACTAAAAAAAAAGAAAAAAAAAAAGAAATGTTATATGGAATTAAGGATCTTCTATTTGGACTCGCATGATAAACTTTTTAATAAAAGCACACTAATTATTTAATCTCTTCTTCTCTATCCCCCCCCACCAAAAAGACTTAAACGAACTGTTGACCCCGTCTTGGAAGTACCCCCCTTTTCCTCCGGAATTAATGGCGACCGCTCTTTCTTCTCCATCATCAATCTTTTGCCACTTTCAATCCTGGGTTATTTTTTTATTTATTTGTTTTTATACATAAAAAAGATAAATAAACCCCATATAAAGAAGAATACATAAACTATATTTCTGCTTCCGACCTCCTCATTATTTCATATTGAATTTTTTTTTTCCTCTCCTTTGTATGCTCGCTTCTGTTTTGATTAGAGACTCTGGAAAATTCGATAGACGATTAAATTTGCTTACACTCGACTGGATTGGGAACCAACCGAGTAGCCGTTCTTGGTGGGAAATTCCATTACCCTTCTCTAAGCCTTGTGCACACACTAACCCTAAGTCCGTGTGCTGGAGTTAAAGTTACTGCTGTGCATTTAAACCAAGGATGTAACAACAGACACAAAAGATATATAGGTATTAATATTAAATTCGATAATAGTAAAGGAAAAGTCTTCT
This sequence comes from Euprymna scolopes, assembly GCF_053919585.1. Taxonomy (NCBI): domain Eukaryota; kingdom Metazoa; phylum Mollusca; class Cephalopoda; order Sepiida; family Sepiolidae; genus Euprymna; species Euprymna scolopes. Next base: position 111,075,387 of record NC_136488.1, read on the forward strand.
TTCAAAATTAATTGTGTTTTGCAGCTTGGTAAGAAGTTCACTGGGGAGCATTTTTTTAACTTTTTGAATGTTATCTAGATTTCTACGATTGATTTAGAGTATTTTTGCAATGCAGGAACAGAAAATGGCATCTGTCTCTCTCCATCAGGTCTGAAAAACTCAGATCTTGTGACAAAGGTGATTACATTTTTATGGCATTATCAGGTGATTTTTGTCGCCACATATCCTGAATGTTTTTTAAGAAAAATATATATATATTGATTACCTGATAGAAACATCGATTACTGTAAACTGAAAGATGAGCATTGATAAAGGTAAGTACATGTAAATCCATGTTACTTCACCATTGTTCAAACTTTAGGGCTTGAACTTCCGTTTCTTCAAACTCCTGGAATGCTCAGTGGCAGAGAGGTCTCGCTTCAGATTCCAACTGTAGTCAGCCATCATGACTGCATCCTAGCGATCCTTATATCTGGTCCTCCTTCTCTTTCAGGTTCTGAGGGTCTCTCTCGCTCTCTCTCTTTCTGTTTGTCATTCATTGAACCCAGGTTCTCAAGAAACCGGTCCATATGTAAAAATAGGTAGTGCATCTTGACTCATGTTGCAGCCCAGGTTTCTGAAAGTATTCAGTATGTTGTTGACAAATTCTGCATAATTTCTGACCTTATTGTTGCCAAGAAGGTTCTTAATTACCAGGACAAATGCCTTCCACACTTTCAGTTCAACTTCGTTCATTGAGTTTTCGAACACTGGATCTCTGATGAGCTACCAGATGTTTAGGACTTTCAATTTCTCCATGATCAATCCTGGAAAAACCTGACACAGTAAGTGAAACAGTCACCATACTTATCCAGAGCGTTGGTGGACTGCTTAAGTCGAGCTTGATGCTTAGCAGTGAGAAGAGTATTCTGTCTCTCTCTACCAGGAGGACATTGATGACGTTCCTTTATTTGCAAGGAACCAATTCCTCTCGCACAGGCCAGTCCTTCCTCATGTATGCTAAGTATCAATTTTTGGAAGATTTCAAGGTTTTATGACTTCAAACAGATCCCTTTTTGACATAATCACATAGAACTACTGAACGTGAATACTTCTTGTCATTTAAATAATTATTTCCCATTAAAACAATTACTTGACATGTGAAGAAAAATGTGAAAGCGACATGTGACTTTAGCTCAAAGAATTGACCTACTTTAGCAAAACTAAAGTGATTTTTTGGATTCAGCGCATCACATTCGATGTAAGTGATAATAAGTCAAATAATTCAGTTCCATTCAAAATAAAGAAAAAAATCCTTACATGTTGACTGGACTGCATTCAAAAAAATCCTTACATGTTGACTGGACTGCATTCAAAAAAATCCTTACATGTTGACTGGACTGCATTCAAAAAAATCCTTACATGTTGACTGGACTGCATTCAAAAAAATCCTTACATGTTGACTGGACTGCATTCAAAAAAATCCTTACATGTTGACTGGACTGCATTCAAAAAAATCCTTACATGTTGACTGGACTGCATTCAAAAAAATCCTTACATGTTGACTGGACTGCATTCAAAAAAATCCTTACATGTTGACTGGACTGCATTCAAAAAAATCCTTACATGTTGACTGGACTGCATTCAAAAAAATCCTTACATGTTGACTGGACTGCATTCAAAAAAATCCTTACATGTTGACTGGACTGCATTCAAAAAAATCCTTACATGTTGACTGGACTGCATTCAAAAAAATCCTTACATGTTGACTGGACTGCATTCAAAAAAATCCTTACATGTTGACTGGACTGCATTCAAAAAAATCCTTACATGTTGACTGGACTGCATTCAAAAAAATCCTTACATGTTGACTGGACTGCATTCAAAAAAATCCTTACATGTTGACTGGACTGCATTCAAAAAAATCCTTACATGTTGACTGGACTGCATTCAAAAAAATCCTTACATGTTGACTGGACTGCATTCAAAAAAATCCTTACATGTTGACTGGACTGCATTCAAAAAAATCCTTACATGTTGACTGGACTGCATTCAAAAAAATCCTTACATGTTGACTGGACTGCATTCAAAAAAATCCTTACATGTTGACTGGACTGCATTCAAAAAAATCCTTACATGTTGACTGGACTGCATTCAAAAAAATCCTTACATGTTGACTGGACTGCATTCAAAAAAATCCTTACATGTTGACTGGACTGCATTCAAAAAAATCCTTACATGTTGACTGGACTGCATTCAAAAAAATCCTTACATGTTGACTGGACTGCATTCAAAAAAATCCTTACATGTTGACTGGACTGCATTCAAAAAAATCCTTACATGTTGACTGGACTGCATTCAAAAACATCCTTACATGTTGACTGGACTGCATTCAAAAAAATCCTTACATGTTGACTGGACTGCATTCAAAAAAATCCTTACATGTTGACTGGACTGCATTCAAAAAAATCCTTACATGTTGACTGGACTGCATTCAAAAAAATCCTTACATGTTGACTGGACTGCATTCAAAAAAATCCTTACATGTTGACTGGACTGCATTCAAAAAAATCCTTACATGTTGACTGGACTGCATTCAAAAAAATCCTTACATGTTGACTGGACTGCATTCAAAAAAATCCTTACATGTTGACTGGACTGCATTCAAAAAAATCCTTACATGTTGACTGGACTGCATTCAAAAAAATCCTTACATGTTGACTGGACTGCATTCAAAAAAATCCTTACATGTTGACTGGACTGCATTCAAAAAAATCCTTACATGTTGACTGGACTGCATTCAAAAAAATCCTTACATGTTGACTGGACTGCATTCAAAAAAATCCTTACATGTTGACTGGACTGCATTCAAAAAAATCCTTACATGTTGACTGGACTGCATTCAAAAAAATCCTTACATGTTGACTGGACTGCATTCAAAAAAATCCTTACATGTTGACTGGACTGCATTCAAAAAAATCCTTACATGTTGACTGGACTGCATTCAAAAAAATCCTTACATGTTGACTGGACTGCATTCAAAAAAATCCTTACATGTTGACTGGACTGCATTCAAAAAAATCCTTACATGTTGACTGGACTGCATTCAAAAAAATCCTTACATGTTGACTGGACTGCATTCAAAAAAATCCTTACATGTTGACTGGACTGCATTCAAAAAAATCCTTACATGTTGACTGGACTGCATTCAAAAAGGGAAAGAATAAATATTCTATTCCGACCATCTAAATAAGGTGTTTGTTGATTGGTCCTGGAGAATTTTCTTGGCCGGTCAAATATGGTCATTTAAGAATAGGAGGAGTATGATTTCTTGTTATAAGTGACAAGGAGAGAAAATTATTTAAAGGTAATGTCACCTTTTATGTGTCGTCACATTCGATTAACTGAGTGTGGGCTATTGATTTTCGTCACTGTACCCCAGATAAGCTGCGTCATACATCTTCCCTACAGATTCTTCATTGAAACAGCATCTCCGTCCTTGTACAGACTAGCAAATGCATTGTCAGGCACAAAAAGGGCGTTTATATTCTTAACACGGATCCTATAGGTGTATGTTACATTTGCAGGTACAGTCATAGCTGTTTTGTCATCCTTCGACATAACATTGTTCCAGTCCAAGATCGTGCACCATATTCTTGCCACAATGCATTTTTGTATGTGATAAAATCTCTTGATTATTCTGATACCCAACATTATGTGGGCACACTAAAATTGTATATGTACACCCCTCATTTTTTTTTTTTTTTTTACAAAGGAGGAGGCACTACTTATCAAGGCTGAGATGTCACTCGAGGATAAGGATTAATAAGTGTACAGTGGTCAAGTCGTAAGCATCATTAGTAGTGAAAAGTTGGTAAATTGGATTACTTAATGGTATGGCACATCAAGCATTTGTTCATGTTGGACTCCATATTGTAGTCACTTGGAAAGCAGGAAAGCGGAACAAAGTTCCATAGGCGTATAGTTCTAAGAAAAAAGCTTTGTTCATCGAGTCAACGTTTAGGTTTAGGCAGAGATTATGAGAGGGGGAAATTATTGGCAGTGATTTGAGCTAGATGAGTGTTTTTCGTGAAAATCAGGACAGGAAGGACCATAAACTGGAGCTCAGACGAGCACATGACATGAAAACGATAAAGCAGAGACAGGCTCGCAACGCCCCTTTTGTGAGAAAGAGGTGCAGGGAAGAGAAAAGGGTATCCCCCACTAAGCTACAAAGTTTATTTTGAACTCTGTCAAGGATAAGCTGCTTGTAGTATCTCCTGCTCAGATGTGGCAACAGTACTCCATTTTTGGACGTACTTGGTTCTTATAAAGATGGAGAATTGCATCAGGAATGAGATATCTATTGGAGCAGTAGAGCAATCCCACCATTTTTCCAGCAGCCTTGGCAACAGATTTAATGTATGTATTTCATCTCAGATCAGGAATAAAGGTCATACCTAGAAGTTTGTCCCCAAAATGAGAATTATTCATTTCAATTGATGCCAGACAGGGATCAGAGCGTTGATGATGGAAAGATAGAAGCTTAGTCATATATGCATTAAAATTAACCAGCCACCTCTTTCCCCATTACACCACGTGATCAAAATCAGAAGAAATAAATTAAAAAACTTTGTCATTTACTGCCTTTGATGTGTTGCCATAGATAGTAGTGTCGTCGTCATAAATGTCTATAAATGATCATAGGTGATTTGGGAGATCATTGATGTAGATCAGGAAGAGAATACGGCCCAGAATGGACCCCTGAGGGACTCCAGCATTAATACTGTCTGCCCATCAACCACTATTTTTATGAATGTATCAGAGAGAAATGATTTAATAATTAAGAAGACATTTCCAGTTATACCGTAGCTAGAGATTTTGTGGAGTAGACCTTTATGCCATACCCTATCAAAAGCCTCTGATATGTCAAGAGCAATTGCCCTAGAAATGAAAGTCTCTGTTGAGAGATTCACTAATCCTATGAGATATAACCATTAGCACATATGCTGTAGATTTAACAAAACAGAAGCCATATTGCATATCACTGAGGAGGTTATATTTGCTGAGGTGGTTGACTACTTCTCTATTTAACATAGATTCTAGCAACTCATGATGCATAGGAGACTTGGTCTGTATTGAGAGGGAGGGAGATGCCTAATCGAAAAAAAAACCCAAAAAACTGGGACTTGATTATCAGCGACTCTTTCCGCTCTAACCACGTTCCATGCGGTTCTCGAGAACTCAACGGCTCGCCTCTCCCAAACATCTTAACTCCCGGCCTTATATAATCTCATTTATGCAAATTAATGCGCATCGGAACCTTTTAAATACATACAAGTTATCCGAATCACATTTTATGTTCTTTTAACAGCGACAACTTTTTTCAAATCCGACTCGAATTGTATGTTCATTGAAAATGAAAGTCGTTTAAAAACGACACCTTTTTTTTCTTTTTAACACAACAGGACTTCAGTTTAAATTCCTCGTTGAAAAGCGAATTTAATGCATACAAGTCGTTCGAATCGCGTTTTAAGTTCTTTTAACAGCGACGACTTTTTTCAAACGCAATAAAATCCGACTCGGTTTATACTTTTATAAAATAAATCGTCTCAAAACGACACCCTTTTTCCTTGTCAGCACAACAGGATTTTTTTAAAAATTCCGCATTGAAATATGACTTCTATACATACAAGTCATCCGAATCGCATTTCAAGTTATTTTAACAACGACGACTTTTTTCAAACAATAAACCCGAATCGAATTGTACTTTTATAAAATCATTTTCGTTTAAAAATAACGATAACTTTTTTCTTTTTAACACAACAGGATCTCATTTTAAATTCCTCGGTGAAAAACGAATTTAAATGCACAAGTCGTCCAAATCGCATTTTAAGTTCTGTTAACAGCGACGACTTTTTTTTTTTTTTTCAACAAATATAAGCGAATTTCATTCCAAATTCCACGTTCCTTTGACGACGATAGTTAAAGAAATCCAACGAATCCCACTGTGATTAACAAACAAAAAGACAAAAAAAGTCCGACTCACTTCATATCTTCAACCTTCGCAGTTTGACATGGCTCATTCAATTCTCTCTTTGACAACGTTTTTCAATTTTCAACATCATTCACACATTTCCCATTTCATCTCGGCCGCATTGGTTCCATATTTAATGCCGAAATAGCTCCTAATTGAAAAAAAAAACCAAAAAAAAAACCTGGGACTTGATTATCAGCGACTCTTTCCGCTTTAACCACGTTCCATGCGGTTCTCGAGAACTCAACGGCTCGCCTCTCCCAAACATCTTAACTCCCGGCCTTATATAATCTCATTTATGCAAATTAATGCGCATCGGAACCTGCTGATTCGTCGCCTTCTTGTCTTCCATCGCTCGGGTTTCGAGTTCGCACATGCAGCCCACCTCCGTGACTGCAGTCACACTCAATTTTCACTACAAGATGCCCTGATCGCATAGGGTAAAATTAGCTGAAAAGTTCTTGGCAAAGAGTTTAGCTTTGTCTGATGCTGACAAGATTACCCAAGGTCCATTGGTGATGGTTGGAATAGAGCACACACTTCTATTTAGGACACTGTTTGTTATTTGCCAAAACTGGTGGGAACCAGGCTGCTGCTTAGCTATTTTGGACTAAAGAAACTGAGCATACAACTGTCCCACGTTCTTTATTACTCTTTTATAGTGGTTACTGGCAGTCCTGAAGGCGGCTTTAGTCCCAGTACATCTATTACATTGGAAGCAATGGAAATAGTGGTTTCTGTGCGCAATGGCAGCAGCACATTCTGGAGAGAACCATGGCTGGCTGTAAGGTTTTTGCTAGAATTTCTTGGAGGGTATGAAGCAGTCTATACCTTCAATTAACCATTCTGTCAGGTCTAATACTATGGAGGACACATTCTTTTTAAACATGGAATGAAGAGGCAGATCTAATATAAATGTACGGAAGTTATCTCACTCAGCCATAGAGTATCGATATAATACGTGATGGAGAGGTATGACAGAGGACTTATTAAATTTCGTTTTTATCTTAACAAAAACAGCCGAGTGGTCGGAAGATCCTAGTGGAGACAGAATGGAAGACGAACATAGCTCAGGGCAAGTTGTGAGAAAAAAGTCTAGGAGACTTGCATAGTGACCATCAGTCTAAGACACACGGGTGAGTTCTTGAACAATTTGAGTGAGGTCATTAGCAATGGAGAAACTGTGACAGAACCTTCCCTCATTGTCTGTCTTGTTTGAGCGCTAACCATTCCGCATTGTGAACATTAAAATCTCAACAGACGTGAATGTTAACCAAAGGATGAGCAAACAGGATGTGGTCAATTTTCTCAGATATGTTCTTAAAGATAGTAGCTCTGCTGTTATGGGGGCGATAGAGTGCAAATATAAACGCAGTGGTGTGAGTAAGTGCAATCCAGAAGCACATGCAGAGCAATTTAGGGTCTTCTCTACCACATGGAAAGCCATCTCTAATGTAGGCACATATTCTATGGCTATGTCGATCTTGGGGGTCAGATTTCGATGTTAAATAAAAAATATTCTTTAATTATGAACTCATCTAGGGAAATAGTCGGTCCAATACCAGTTTCGCTTAGGAATAATAAGTCTGGTTTGGTCTCCTGTGATCGGATTTCAACCTCTGAAAGGTTTGAACGTAAACCCCTCATCTTAGAGAAGAAGACATGTTAGTGAGGGGTCTATGTTGGAAGACGGAGTTCTGGGTTTAATCGTGTATTTTTTCTGGAGACTTTTCATGATGGAGTTTTAGGATTTGTGGAATAGGTCGACAGACTTGGTTAGAGCAGGGCAGAAAAGGAAAGTAAGGAAGAAAAAGAAGTGAAGAAATATTTTTTGTAGGCCATAATAAGGTAAAGCCGTAACAATTACCTACATATATGGCATCGAGAAGCCCCCACCAGAAGCTACTGTATAGTCCAGAATCCATTTCCCAAATAGCAATACAGCAGCCCTAATACTTTGCACCTGCTGATAGGATATCCTCCTTAGTGGTTAATCCAAGGTTCAGGTCCCTGACTATCAGGCAGATAACGTCAGCCCAGAAAAACGTTTACCTCCAGCACCCTTATTCATGACATGGTTACAAGGATAGAAAAAAATTTCTGACATTTCAAGCTAGTGCTAACACAAAAATTCTGTTGGCCTAGAATACATCCATACAAACTCAGTAAATCTCTTTTCGCACCATTGTCGGTAAGTAACTCAATAGGTGATTCCCTTTCACAGAACATAATTTCCAACTGCTTGCAGAGTTTTGTCAATGAAATTGCTTCCAGATGGTAAAACAGCTAGGACCACATTCTATTAACGCCACGTATAGCTGAGTGCCGAAATGGGTTTTATCCTTTGCAACCAAATTTCTTAATTTGTTTCCAATGCAAGATTTAGACCTATGGATTGGTATTCTTTGCAATCCCCAACCACTGTCCGCACCTCAGCTTCAGTTATTCCTGGTTTGATTAACTTTACAAAGTACAATGTCCTATGGACCGATGGATTGTAAGGTTTTCTGAGTTCCATCATCATACAAATTTCATTTAACCATTGCTGTGATACCCATGTAAGTTGATCAGCTAAGTTTTTGTGAGACTTAACAAAACCTACCTCGGAGCATGGGGAGTCAATGACTAATTAACATTTCAGAGGCTGCTTTGGATTGTAACCTCATCTGTCCAGACGAGGTTTAAGTTATCCATCGATATATACATGCAGGGTTTGTTTGTAAATGAATAGTTTTAGCTTTCCATTGCAATGCAAGGTTGACACCTAGCAGCACAGCATCAAGCTCGCCCAAGTTTATATGCCTGTCCTCATGCACCGCTTGGAACCAGCTTGTGTCTTCCGCCACAATGGTGGCTAAGGAACTATCAACTTGCCACACTGTAACTTATTGATTACAGATATATCAGTCATCTTTCGCTGGGCTACTCTCGAAAAAATGTCTTTGATTATCCATGCTCACAAAAGGATCTTGCACTTCATCATCATAAAAAAAGGATCTTGCACTTCATCAGTTGTGACAGTGTTTGACCTTTGTTTCACAAATGCTGTAGCAACACGTAACCAGCTACACACCGGGAAATGGCCAGTCAATTTCCTGCACACTGAAAATACAATTTGACAAGTAAGTCTATCAGGGATTTTTAGGGAGTTGAGTTAGTGCTTTTCAGGCACTCCCTAATCAAATAAATAATTCAACACAAGCTACTGAATAAACGAACAAACAACTTCGTAAAACTTAACAAGGAAAATGTTTATTGATGCGAGTCAGGGTAAAATGTCAAGAAGATATAACTCAGATAAAACTTGTCTGCCTGTGCCCGGTAGTTATTCTCAAGTGGGAACCGTCGATACCGGTGTAGGCAGAGAGGGAGAGTAAGGAAACAGGTCTGCTCTCTTTGGCGTCTGGCTGAAAAAAGGAGTTTTTCTCGTCCGGAACGGAAGCAGTTAGAGTTCCTTAGGGGGTAAGGAAGGTCACTGCGCTATGCCTCTGATTGGTCAGTATGTGCCATATCGCACAGTCAGGGGAGGCACTGATGCACAAGAAAAAGAGTTTTGTTTGTTTCTGCTATATAACCCCCTGCTTAGGCTGAAAGCCGACAGAGAAGAAGGTAGCAGAACAAATAGCAAAAAAAAAAAAATTAAATAAAAAAATATCAATTTATTTAAGTTAATTTTTGTTTTTACGAAAAAAAAAATGTTCTTAGTTTTCTGTAAAAAGTTAGGCAATATTTGCGTTTTTTTTTTGTTTTTTGTTTTAAATAAAACGTTCTTTTTTGTAGAAAGGAGAGAAAGAAAAGTTTCTTTTTTAACAGAAATATACAGTTTTACATAGTTTCTTTGGCCAATGTACCCATCGGCTACTACGTGTAGTGGTCACATAACTGTTCTCATGTGGAGCATTTACCTCAGGTGTATGATGATGCTGTGTGTATGTTGGAGGAATGTGTGGCTCATGTAGTAATGTGTCCAAAAAGGCTCTTTTTACCCTATCTATGGAAACTGTCTCTTTTTTATCTCTAATGTCAAGGATAAAGGTTTTATCAGTGCATGAAAGCACGCGATAAGAGCCAGTGTAGGGTGGAGGTTAGGGGAGCTTATACTGCGTCCTTTCTAAGGAACACGTGAGTCCATGTTGATATGTCCTTCAGGACCAAAGATCATCCCATTAGAAGCTGGGTGATAGCTCATTGTCCAAATGCGTGTGATCCCTAGGATCCTGGACAGTCCCGGAATAGGTGGGATTCGAATTGTACACCCTGATCAGTGGTGATGGTGGTGGAACTCCGTAACGCGATATCCAGCCTCATATAATGGCTCACGCTACAGATTCAGCTGAAATGTCATTTAGGGAAATAGCTTCAGGCCACCATGTGAAACGGTCTATGCAGGTCAGGAGATAAGTAAATCCCTGACTGACCGGCCAAGGTCCAACCAAGTCTATGTGAACATGGCTAAACCGAGCGTCTGGGGTGCTGAATGCTCCAAGGGTGCATGGATATGCTCGTGTACCTTTGACTTTTGGCAGGATACACAGGAACGTGTCCAGGCAGTGATATCACGCCTCATATTTGGCCAGAAAAATCTAGCTGTAATCAGATTCATTGTGGCTTTGCATCCGGTGTGTGCCAGGTTGTGTAAATTGTCAAAAACAACTCTACGATGAGTCTTTGGAACAAATGGTCGAGGTGAATCCGTTGCGGTGTCACAGATGATCTGCATGTCTGAGGTAGGTACGGGCAGGTATGCAACTTTGCAAGTCGCAAATTCAGGTGACGATGGATCGAATGTGTCCAGACTAGGCTGGTCTAAAGCCATCTGCTGTAAATCGATGGTGAGGACAGAGAATTAATGAGAAGGCGAGACAAGAAGTCTGCCGCTGCATTCTGCTCACCCGAGATATGTTGGATATCGCTGGTAAATTGCGAAAGAAAATGGCATGTTTCGCGGGGAGAATATTTGTCCAGCTTAGAACCAAGTGCGTTTGTAAGTGAATGGTGATCAGTGTAGATCACAAATTGACGACCCTCGAGTGAATGTTGGAAGTGTTTCACTGCAAGGTACATTGCCAGCAGTTCATGGCCAAACATGCTGTAACGTTGTTCTGCCGGTTTTAGTTGTCGCAAAAAGTATGCGAGAGGTTGTAACTTTTGTTGGTGCTGCTGCTGCAACACTGCACCTACATCTGTGCCTGATGCGTCAACGACCAGTGAAAACTGGGCATCGGGTACAGGATGTGCAAGTAGAGATGTTGTCGCTAGTTTTGTTTTCACTTCATTGAAAGCTTTTAGCTGGACCTCATTAAGTGAGATTTGCTCATTTTTCTTCTTCCTGTTACATAACAGGTCAGAAAGAGGAGCAAGAAGATCCGCACAGTGTGGGATAAAGCGTCTGTAGTAGTTCAACAGACCGAGGAAGTGCCTTTAATTGGCGAAGTGAAGTAGGTGGTTGAAGGTCTTACAGAGCCTTAACCTTTTCCGGTAACGGAGATATACCATCTGGGCTGATAATGTGGCCCAGGAAAACTAGTGACGAAGCACCAAAAACGCATTTACCAGGGTTAATCCTCATCTGGTATTGCTGAAACCGTTCGAACATTAGGCGGAGGTAAATGATGTGTTCCTCAGGTGAGGCACTTGCCACAAGAATGTCGTCTATATAGTTATAGACGAAGTCCAAATCGCGCACTACTTTATCCATGAAGCGCTGAAAAGTACTAGTGGCATTACGTAAACCGAAAGGCACAGTTAAAAATTCAAATGCTCCGAATGAAGTTGTTACTGCTATCTTTGGTATGTCGGCTGAATTTACTTGGATTTGATGGCAAGCCTAGACCAAATCTAGTTTGGAAAAGGTCTTACAACCTTGCAACGAGAAATCAAAATCCTGTATATGTGGGATTAGGTAACGATCAGGTACCGTCATGGCATTGAGTCATCGGTAGTCTCCAGTCAGACGCCAATCTCCATCACGTTACTTTTCTGACAGACGTTTTTATTTTCTAGATGACACAAAGTGATTATCTTTTTAGTACCTTTTAAGTTGATGCAATCTAGTGTATTGTGAGATCAAGCATGAAAAGTGATTTGTTCAGCATGTTCATTGGATTTAAGGTAAAATGGATTTCTCAGATTGAATGCCAACATTCATGTATGAAAATTGGGTTTCTATTATTATTGCTCCGCTCCAAGTATTATCTCCTTTGTTTTTCAAATAGAAAATGTATTAATAAAGCAGATTTACACTTTTTTATCTACAAGCCTTATCATGGATGTTGAAGAAAGTCTGCACTTGGTTGACTCAGTTGAACAAGTAATGATGAGAATGTTACTAACAATGTTGAACAACAGCCGGAGAGTAGTGTGTGACATTCGCTGTTGGGTATGTATGTAATTAATACATACGAGTCTCGGGAAAGGACCGATCAACGAATGCGCTAAGCTATGGTTTTCCTTTCGCCGTCGAGATCAACAACAATAGAGATTCGAATATATTTATTTTTGTTGGCTTGTCTCGACTAGAATCCAAAGCGCGCTGATGCGGAATTATAAATTCCGTCGTGTGATATTTTACATACGTCAAACAACAAAAAGAAAATCAAACAGCGGATTATATTTTAATTCCAAACCACGAGTGCATCACGCGCGATTTTTTTTATTATCCAATATAGAAAATATAGGGAGAGGGAGATTTCTCTTGTTTTTATGTTTTTTTTTTATAGAATGAAAAGTCATATTTCACGTTACTATATGTGCCAGTTCAATATATTTATATGCTGAAATAATAAAACAATTATTCATACATTAAGTTTGAATTTGATTTTTTTTGTTTTTATCACTTCTTCAAAACTTCGATCTTTTTTTTTATTAAAACATTCGATCCTTTTTTCTTGTATTCATGTCCATCATGCATCCGCATTTCATGGTAGAGAAAAGAGGAAACATATATGCAAACATTTTTATAAGAAAATCTTTCCTACCTTCAATGACCTCGGGTTTTGAGAGATGGATGCGAAAGCGTCTTTCCCTTTGTGATTGTTTTTTATACTAATGGATAAATCATGTGACCCTAGACCTTCTATAAAATTGTATGGGTTGACTAGCTTGATTATTATTTTTTTACCCCCATCTTTACAATCGGTTCACACCGTGTCTGAAGTTGTTCCTTTTCTTCTCTTTCCTTTTCTTTTCTTCTTCTCCTATTTACAATTGGGACACCGTCTTGGTAGTTCCTTTGTTTTTTCTTTCTCAATCAATTGTATTGATAAAGAATTATTACGGGACCACAAGGACTAATACCTGAGGTCGCAACCGACGGCATCTGTTGCAAGAGGTAAGACGTTCGTTTTCTCTTTCTCTCTCAGCCAGTTGTCATTGATGTGTTAGGATAAATTTCTTAGCCTCAGACCTAGGTCCTTGATTATACCTTTTTTATAGCATCCTATTAAGAATTCGCTATACATTGCAACAGATACTGTTTTTTATATTAAAATGAATTCCTTACAAGTTGAACAATCATCACGGTCATCCTTATTGGAAGATCAGAGAGTCACTCGTACGATGATAGACTTAACACTAGAAAATCTTAGTGGACTTGAACCTCTTGAGAGAGATGTATTAGAACTTCATAAACGAGACATTCTCCAGTGGCTCCAAGAGTTATTGCATATTGACAAGAAAATAATGAAGGAGACACCATCGATTGAGATGAGGAGCTGTTTGACAGACAGTTTCACTTACAAAACCAGGGTGAATAAATCATTGTCGCAGTTAGATGCTTCCTTACCGGTTCCAGAGATCCATTCCCCTTTACTAACCTCAACTCCTCCCACTCTACCTTCCCCAGCTCAATCTGGCATTGAATTAGCGAAGCCTAAAATAACATGTCCAACATTTACTGGCGTTGATAAAACCAATAAATTTGCCCTGCGGGATTTCCTAACCCGTTTTGAGTTTTGCACATCTGGAGTGAGCTCAAAGAAGGAAAAACTCATATGCCTTAAGGCATATGTGATAGGTCGGCCATTTCATCTGATCCATCACCTGTCAGAAAATGACCATAATTATGATGTGGCCATAAATATTTTAAAGGAGGAATACTGGGACAGAGAAGCCATTAGGGAAGAAATTTTTAAAAGAATAGTGCAGTCTACACCTAAGGTGGACAAGTCTTATGAACAACTAAAGGAATATCTTTCCCAGGTTCAGTATGAACTTGGTGAGTTAGATTCAGACTATGGTTATGATTTTTTAGTTGAGGACTCCGGAAGTGGATGTCTGGTGGCTCATATCCTATTTGATAAGATCCCTGATGAGATAAAGGCAGAGCTCATTAGAGGCTCTAGCACACCATATCCTGGCTTGAACTGCATACTGCAGTATAGTCACGAAGTTATTAAAGCATTACTCCGGATTAAACCTATTTCAACTCCTAAGACAGAAATGATTCCACGGTTTAAGCCTAGGTCAAATGCTGTTTGGACGAGAAGCCCACCTAAAAATTCTGCATTACAAAGTTTTCACGCAGACCTAGACTTGGAAGACAAGATTCCTTATTGCAATTTTTGTGCAAGAAATGGACACACTAGTTCTCAGTGTACTACCTATCCCTCATACAATGAGCGCCTGCAACGCTGTAGGCAACTTGGATTGTGTGAATTCTGCACAGTTGCCAGCCATGATCAGAAAGCCTGTCCAGGAGTCAAGGGATTTAGATTCCCTTGCAGGTATTGTAAGTCTCGGAGGCATTATGCTTCTATGTGTCCTCAATTTGTACTAGAGAAAACAGAAATAAATACTAGCATAAGTACAAAACTTGGGGACATTCAAAACCTACTGCCAATGGTCAACATCACAATTAAAAGGGGAGCCTCCTCAGTTTCTCTGAATTGCCTTATTGATTCGGGCAGTCAGAGGTCATATTTCTCTGAAAGGGTTCTTCAGCACCTGAAGTGCGATCCAGACTCATGGGAGGAGGTGGCCATGGACGTTGTGACCTTTGTGGGGAGAAAACGCCGCATTTTCAAGCAGTTAACTGCAGTTGTAGAGGTCTTGCCGGGAGTAGCCCCCCAACTACCTATTCTAATTGATTGCGAATTGAATCTGTCTCACAAAGTACCAGACCTTCCTCTGGTTTGGGAAAACCTAAGAAAACTGAATTATACCTTTGCTGCAGAGATAGAGAGTGGCAGTGTACAATTGTGGGGTCTCATGGGAATTGATTTGATTCAATATATGCGTCCCATGAAGATAACACGATGCATGAATGGTGCGGCTTGGCAGACATCCGCTGGCATTATCCCCATAGGAAATACAAAACATTTTTTGCATGAGAACCAAATCAGTAAGATTGCTATAACTCCGGGAGCCTTGAGCTATGAAATTGACAGGCAGTACTATTGTAACGATTCTTTGGTTAATAGTATTGTGAATCCTGTTCCGACCTATGTGGATCCATTTGCCGACATTTTTGAAGGAAGCACTGTGGATCGGGGCTTGGAATGGATGTTTAGTCTGGAATCCTTGGGACTGCCTGACATAGAATCGGTTTCTGACTATGACAATCAAAAGATGGAAGAATTCATGCAAAACATAGTTTATAAAGATGGTCATTATTTGGTTAAATTGCCTTGGCATAAGGACAAGTTATCTCAGGTTCAATCTAACCATCATATAGCACTTAAGGTGCTGGACAGAGTAGCATTCAATTTAAAGAAGAAGGACTTATATGAGGAGTATATTAAGGTTTTTGAAGACCAAGAAAGAGAAGGGATAATTGAACCCCTAGAATGCTCCCCTCAGGAATACAAGCATTATGTGTGGGTTCCACATAGACCTGTGTTCAAAGACGAGCATACAACTACAACTAAAATTCGACCAGTTTTTAACTGTTCTTTTAAAACTAAGAACTCTGTCTCTCTAAATGATGCTGCTTATCCTGGGATCAACTTAACAGGGGACATGCTTGATTTAACTCTGCTTTTCCGAACAAATAGGTATGTATTTTTAGCAGACATCAAGAAGGCATTCTTGATGATTCGATTATCTAGTGAATCTGATAAGAATAAATTTTGTTTCTTTCTGCGAAAAAATAATAAGCTAATGTGTTATCGTTACACAACAATCTTATTTGGGTTTAGTGCAAGCCCATTCATCTTGAATTGCATACTAAAATTTCATGCTGGGCGTTATCCTTTGGATGATTGCACTGGGATGTTACAGTCTAATTTTTATGTAGATAATCTGATTAAAACAAGCAATTCCTTGGATGAGTTAACGGGCTTGTATACACGAGCAGTAGAAAGATTGCAAGAAGGAGGATTCATACTCCAATCTTGCAATTCTAATCATACAGAATTACACGATTTAATGAGGAGAGATGGTACTCTTGTGAGTCACAGCTGTCCTTGGGAGAAGGTATTAGGTTATCGTTACGATCCTCTTGCTGATACCATCAATATTGCTTCCTATAATTGTAACCCTGAGGCAGCAACTAAAAGGCATATACTGTCTGAAACATCAAGGATATTCGATCCACTCTCATTATGTTTGCCGGTATCTATACAGGCACGTACTCTTGTTAGTGAGTTGTGGAAATTAGGTTTTGAGTGGGATGAAATTGTGCCAAGTGAACTTCAATCCAAATGGGCAGTCATCGCTCATGAATTGTCAGAACTTGGTTCTGTTACCTTCCCTAGAAAAACCCTTGATGAAGGGAGGGAAGCTGAATTATTTCTGTTTTGCGATGCATCCAAAAGGGCATATGGATTTGCAGCATATGCAGTCCAGGGGAAGGTTTCATCTCTGGTTTTTTCCAAGGCAAAGGTGGCGCCTCTTAAATCGAAGAGTTTACCAACTCTGGAGCTTTTATCGGCCTTCTTGGCCATCAAGTGCCTTCCGACTTTGTTGAAGGCCTATTCTAATGTAAGTTTCAAAAAGGTATTTCTTGCAGTTGATTCACAAATAGTATTATCCTGGTTGGTCACAAGGCGGACTAATAGCAAGAATGTTTTTGCCATGAATAGATTGAAGGACATTAGTCAATGGGAGGCTGAATTGATGTCTAAATTTGGTGTGGCCATTCAGTTTAAATATGTGCCTACTGCACAGAATCCCGCTGACCTTATCACCAGGGGTATTCCTACCTCTAAACTGAGGGCCAATTTGGAATATTGGGTTTCTGGACCGTTTTGGCTAAGAGACCAACCGATTTCTTGGCCTGAAAATCCTTTGAATTGTTTGAGCCCAGAAAGCAAAAAGATTGTATCTTCGATGGTTTGTGCTGTTTCGCACAGCCAGGAGGAGCCAGTTGTGCAATATGATAGATATTCTTCATTGTCTAAACTATTAAATGTCACCACATGTGTGTTCAAGTTTATTAATAGGTTGAGGAAAAGAGACTCCGACTTTGGTAAGATGGCTCGGACACACTTGATTAAAGTAATGCAGAGACAATCCTTCTGGGAGGAATTAGAATACTTACAAAATCCTTCAGGTAGGTCAATACCACCGAGAGTGGGAAGTCTAAACCTTTTTTTGGATAAGGAAGGATTAATTCGATCCAAGGGAAGAATTGGGAAGGTCTCTGTATATGAATACGAAATAGTTAATCCCTTGCTTATTGCTAAGGATCACCATCTTTCTAATCTCATAATATTGGACTGTCACCACCAGTGTAAGCATCTGGGTGTTCCTGCTACCTTGAATAAGGTCAGGTTATCTGGGTACTGGATACCCCAGGGTAGGCAGGCGGTAAAGAGAATTTTATCAGGATGCTCCTTGTGCCAGAAATTTAACTCTATTCCATTTACCTACCCCAAAATGACTGATTTACCTAAACATCGGGTGAATATGATAAGACCATTTTTGCACACAGGAGTAGACTATACGGGTCATCTGTGGGTTCTGAGAGGTGGGGAGAGGGTGAAGATGTATATCCTGGTCTTTACTTGTTTGGAGGTACGGTCAGTTCATCACTCATTCCTAATGGCCTTGATTCGATTTTCAAATATTTATGGGATTCCTTCGCATATTTATAGTGACAATGCTAAGTCATTTGTGGCTGGATGTGACATGATTCATGAGGTGATTGCTTCCAGTGAATTCAGGGAGAAATTGGGGACATGCCAAATCAAGCATGTTAAGATCCCTGTACACTCTCCTTGGTATGGAGGTGTATGGGAAAGACTGATTAAAACCATCAAGTCTTGCTTGTATAAATTAATTGGACGAGCTAGTCATGATTATTTCGATCTCCTGACAATTATTTCTGATGTACAAAATGCCATAAATGACCGTCCCTTGACTTACAGAAGTTCATCTGACTCAAGTTTGGAAATAATAAGTCCAAATCACTTTTTACGCCCTGTAGTAAACCCTCGTTTGATTTTGAGAATGGATGGGGAGGGTATTTATCAACTAGAACCTCCCTCTCGGAAACAACTCTTAGAGTCCTTAAATTGCAGGAATGATGCATTAAAAAGATTTAAGAAAATTTGGTACGAAGATTATCTGCTTAGTATAAGAGAGCATGCCCAAAGACAACAAGGAGGGACTTCACCAGTTGTTTGTGTGGGAGATGTAGTCACAATCAAACTCCCTAACAAACCTCGACCATTTTGGGCATTGGGTAGGGTCACACGTCTATTTACAGGAGATGACGGATTGGTGAGATCTGCTCAGATAAAACGAGGAGATGGCTCCTTGCAAGTTCATTCCCTGAAGCACCTCTATCCCTTGGAGTCGTCTATTCAAGAACCCATTGATGGACTTGATTCCTTGATGAGGAATGCTGATGACAATCTGAATGGCTGTACATCTGTACTTGAAGACCCTATTGAAGAGGGCACAGAGCTTGGTTGGATTTGCCCTGATTGTGGTGAACCAGACAATGGCAGTGCCATGATATGTTGTGACTGCTGTGATGACTGGTACCATTTTTCCTGTGTTGGTCTATATCGACCTCCACCAGAAGAGGAGAGTTGGCGGTGTGGAAGTTGCCTCAACCAGGATCCTTCATTATCCCATGATATGATGGTGGATAATTTATTAAATGATGCTGAACATGCATGTATTTGCCCAGGATGTGTTCTACCGGATAATGGTAGTCCAATGATATGCTGTGATGAATGCAATCAATGGTACCATTTCAACTGCGTAGGTATTCAGCAAGTTCCCCCAGAGGGTGAGAATTGGTACTGTTGGAATTGCCTACATTCAATTCACTAACAGTCCACTCTCAGAAAATAGGTAATTATTTATTTACCTCTCCCATTTTTTTTTTTCTCTTCCTTTTCTCTTTATCCTTTATTTTTATTTATTTACTAGCAGTTCAGCCGACTTGGCAGTCAAATTTTGACAAAAACCGATTACGAAGCTTGCCCTATGTCTGAATACACTTTATGTTGGTTTGGAATGTTTGGACCGGGGATTGGCTGAAGGTTCAGTTTTTTGGGGGGGTTTTTGTTTCGACCTCTTAAAACTTATTTTTCTTGGATTTGTTCAATTTATCAAGTTGGATCCATGTCCCGGGAATCTAAATTTAGAATTTTGAGTGTTTGGACCCAAAATTAACAGTTATTTGTATTAAAATGTACTCAGACAACTTCACTGTTTACTATTTATTTATTCATTTATTTTATTTACTTATTTTTTTTTTTTTCTCTTGAGACGGGAGTGTATAAGAAAATCTTTCCTACCTTCAATGACCTCGGGTTTTGAGAGATGGATGCGAAAGCGTCTTTCCCTTTGTGATTGTTTTTTATACTAATGGATAAATCATGTGACCCTAGACCTTCTATAAAATTGTATGGGTTGACTAGCTTGATTATTATTTTTTTACCCCCATCTTTACAATCGGTTCACACCGTGTCTGAAGTTGTTCCTTTTCTTCTCTTTCCTTTTCTTTTCTTCTTCTCCTATTTACAATTGGGACACCGTCTTGGTAGTTCCTTTGTTTTTTCTTTCTCAATCAATTGTATTGATAAAGAATTATTACGGGACCACAAGGACTAATACCTGAGGTCGCAACCGACGGCATCTGTTGCAAGAGGTAAGACGTTCTTTTTCTCTTTCTCTCTCAGCCAGTTGTCATTGATGTGTTAGGATAAATTTCTTAGCCTCAGACCTAGGTCCTTGATTATACCTTTTTTATAGCATCCTATTAAGAATTCGCTATATTTTAGATCACTTCCAAAACTCACATTTGGTTTCTTCTTTCTCTCTTTCTTTTTTTGTTAAAAGACTATAACCCCGCTAGGAAAAGTTCTTTCTTCGCCCTTTTCGTATTGCCTTCCGCATTACAAGAAAAGATATCTGTATTTACCTTAGATTCTTCCAAACTCATATTCTTCTCCTTTTCCTTTCTCTTTTTTTTTTTTTGTCGTGATGGGATTAATTCGGTAATCCTTTTTTTTTACACTCCATGTGGCGAGTTGCGTCCACACCATTTTTAAATCTTCGCGGCAACTAAAACTTTTTGCCGCCTCAGTTACCTCCCTTCGCCCTTGCTTCTGCTGATATTCTTTTTCTACGTTCCCCCCCCTCTCTCTCTCTCGTTATCTTGTCAACATGCTGTTTCGACGGATTTGTTTACCTTTTTCGTACGGGCCCGTCACAAATGATACTGAATAAAACGTTTCTAGTGATGATGAAGGTGATTCAGATGACGTATCTTCAAGACAATACACTGGGAGATATTGTAAAACAATCGTGAAGCAAACCAAGTGTTATGATTTAATTTGTTGTTAAGAGTTATCCCCCTTGGGATTGACATTCATAAAAGCGCCCTCTGTTTCATTTTCCCGCTCGATCCTTTCAAGAGCGGACGTGTATTTTACAGTTAATAAAACCTTTCTAAAAAGGCAATTCTTTACTTACTGATACTATTCACTTCAATTTTATTAACTGTAAAAAAAAAAAAAAAAAAAATAAAAAAATAATGGATCAAATCTTACGTCCCGACAGATTCGAGGTGGAACCTACATGCCCTAATTCCGAAAAATCCTATAGGCATTGGAAATTAACCCTCCAGAATTATATCCGCTCACATAATAACGGATTAATCGAAAACACTTCAGATAATTTCTTTGCCTTGATCAATTGTATTTCAGCCTCTGTTTTCGATTTAATAAGCGATAAAACCGACTACGATAGTGCATTAAGAACATTGGACGCCGCTTATTTAAAACCTGAAAATATTGTTTATAATAGATATCGATTGATGACGACGAAGCAACAAACTACACAAAATATAGATGCCTTCATACTACAATTGGAAATGCTTGCCAAAACATGTAACTTCGAAGCGGTTTCTGCTGAAGAAAACAAAAATCAATACATTCGGGAAGCTTTCATCGGCGGAATTTCTTCTTCGTCCATCCGACAACGACTGTTAGA
This sequence comes from Euprymna scolopes, assembly GCF_053919585.1. NCBI lineage: Eukaryota > Metazoa > Mollusca > Cephalopoda > Sepiida > Sepiolidae > Euprymna > Euprymna scolopes. Next base: position 111,096,796 of record NC_136488.1, read on the forward strand.
AAAACCCATCCTGACTTTACAAGACACATATGCCACGGCCAGATCTCTTGAACAAGCAGAAAAGCATTCGATAAGCTACGCAAATAACTTTACTGTAGCAGCTACAAATAATCCTTCGGGCTACAATCGTATCGCTGTGACTAAAGAAAATATGCATCCAAAAGGGGTTAGTTTTTTCTGTGGAAAATCACGTCATCCTCGATATTTATGTCCTGCACGAAACGCCGAATGTAAAAAATGCAAAAAAAATGGTCATTGGGCTAAAGTGTGTAAATCTTCTATTTCTAACACTCGTACTGCTGTTCTTTATGCCGACTCTGACTACCCCTCACCTTCTCTATCCTGACTAGGAACTAACTCCAAAGATGTCACATTCACTCAATGTCAAATTAACGGGCACTTCGTGAACGCTATGGTGGACTCCGGCAGTGTAAAAACATTCATTAATGAAAATACTGCTAAAAAACTTAAACTCTTCACAATACCTAAAAACAAAACTATAGCTCTGGCTGCTTCCGATCAACATGCTAAAATAACTGGCGAAGCTGTCGTGGATTTAATACTGAAAGATAAAACCCATTCTGGAATAACAATTGAAATCATTGAAAACCTTTTCATTGATTTAATAATCGGAAAAGATATTTTAAAAAAATATAAAAAAGTAACACTTAAATTCGACGGTCCTAGAGACAAACTTATAATTGGAGCTATAAACACGAATAATTTTTTTCCTACCATAAACGTTCCACCCCTCCTCTCTTTTCTAATCTTTCTCCTCATACTACTCCTATTGCGACAAAATCCCGACGTTACACTTTTGCCGCCAACAAATTCATAAAAGAAGAGACTGCTAGAATGTTGAAAGAAGGCATAATTGAACCTTCGATATCTCCGTGGCGAGCGCAGGTTCTTGTAACTTCGAATGAGAATCATAAGAAAAGAATGGTAGTCGACTACAGCGATACCATCAATAGATTCACGGAACTAGACGCTTACCCAATGCCTAATATCAATAAGATGGTAGACGACATCGCTCAATATAACATCTTCTCTACTCTCGACCTAAAATCTGCTTATCACCAAATACCTATAAATCATGCTGATCGTAAATTCACTGCGTTTGAAGTAAGTGGCAAACTTTTTCAATTTACTCGTCTTCCTTTTGGCGTCACCAATGGAGTAAGTGCTTTCCAGAGGAGCATAGACTATATTATAGAAAAAGAAAATCTAACCGATACCTTTGTGTATGTTGATAACGTAACTATATGTGGAAAAAATCAAGAAGAACACGATTACAATCTTCAAAAATTCTACAAAATTGCTAAACAATATAACATCACTTTAAATGAAAATAAAAGCATAATTTCTTCTAGTTCTATTACTCTACTCGGCTACACCATAGAAAATAATCAAATAGCTCCCGATTATCAAAGACTAAAACCATTACTCGAAATGCCACCTCCGCTGAATCTTAAATCTCAAAAAAGAATAGTTGGAATGTTTTTCTATTACTGCAAATTCATTAAAAAATTTTTTGATAAAATTTTATTACTAAATCAAAACAAAGAATTTCCACTACCTCCATCTGTATTAAAATCTTTTCAAACATTGAAAAATGATCTAAAAGACGCCACTTTAATAACGGTAGATCCAAATAAAGAATTTGAAGTAGAAACGGACGCTAGTAACTATTGCATTGCTGCAACACTAAATCAAGAAGGTCGTCCTATTGCATTTTTTTCAAGAACTCTCAATACTAACGAAATTAAGCACCATGCAGTAGAAAAAGAGGCAGCCGCTATTGTAGAAGCTCTCCGTAAGTGGCGACATTTTCTACTCGGCAGGCACTTTAAAGTCATCACAGATCAGAAGAGCATCAGCTTCATATTCGACAATAAAAGAAAATCAAAAATTAAGAATGACAAAATATGTCGTTGGCGTATAGAATTATCCCAATACAATTTCACTATAGTTTATCGACCTGGACCTGAAAATATTGCTGCTGACACATTCTCTCGCATCTCTGCTCTTACTTACAATCTACAAGATCTTCGTGATTTACATAAACAATTATGTCATCCTGGTGTTTCAAGACTAAGCCATTTTATAAGAACGAGGAACCTCCCTTTTACTTTGGATCAAATTAAGAATATTACTGACTCTTGCTCATCCTGTCAATTACTGAAACCCAAATTCGCCAATACCAATGGAGGGACTCTCATTCAAGCCATATTACCTTTTCAACGATTAAATCTTGATTTTAAAGGCCCTCTACCTACTTCTATACATGGCAACAAATATCTACTTACTCTAATTGATGAGTATTCCCGTTTTCCTTTCGCTTTTCCTTGCAGAGATATGACAAGCAAAACCATTATCCACTGTCTAAACAAACTCTTTTCAATTTTTGGTTTGCCTGACATGATACATACTGACCGTGCTTCTGATTTCTTAGCAAGAGAAATAAAGGATTTTTTACACAAAAAAGGAATTGCTACTTCTAAAACAAGTAGGTATCATCCTGAAGGTAATGGACAGATTGAAAAACTCAACGGTACCTTATGGAAGGCCATTCAAACAACATTACATTCTAATCAAATGAAACTACCTTATTGGGAAGACATACTACCGGACGCACTTCATTCAATTAGATCATTACTTTGTACTGCCACTAATATGACTCCCCATGATAGACTATTTAAATATAGTCGTAAATCTGCTTCCGGAATTTCAATTCCTTCTTGGGTTAAACCAGGCCCAATATATATTAGAAACCACACTAAAACAAGTAAACATGACCCTCCTGTAACGCCTGCCACCCTAATAGATGTCAACCCCCACTACGCTTATGTTCAACTACCTTCTGGTACTGAAACCACTGTCAACGTTCGAGACTTAGCTCCAAACTCATCAAATGAAGAAAACTCTAATAATAATCCTACTACTTCAGAGACTTTATTTGAACCTTCTACTAATGAAAACATTGGTCATGAGGAAGACAAAAATCAATCGTCTGATCTTGAAGAAAATCAGATTTCACTAAAAAATAATACTGAAAATCAGCATTCCTGCCAATCTGTGCGGAGGTCGTCCCGAGTTCGACAATTCCCTAGTAAATATAAGGATTTTGTGACTAAATACTGAAAAAACTGCAGTTTGGGTTCATATGTTATTTGTAAATAAAATGATTCTTATGTGATTGTAGAAAAAAAAAAAAAAAAAAAAAAAAATTAATTTTGTCTATAATTAATTACCCCTTACTTGAATACTTTAGGACGGGGAAAATGTTATGATTTAATTTGTTGTTAAGAGTTATCCCCCTTGGGATTGACATTCATAATAAAAGCGCCCTCTGTTTCATTTTCCCGCTCGATCCTTTCAAGAGCGGACGTGTATTTTACAGTTAATAAAACCTTTCTAAAAAGGCAATTCTTTACTTACTGATACTATTCACTTCACCAAGTCTAAATCTTGATCAAGACTAAGAGCTCATAATATTGTAGCAGAGAAATCAGGTGTTATGAACATCACAAAAGCAAGTAAGAGCCCTATAACTTGCTGAGGAAATTTTCTCTCGGATGACATGCTTAAAGATATTGTAACTTGTACAAATAAATATATTGAAGCCAAATAAATGAACTACAAACAGCAATGAAATTCAAGATCAACTTCAGAAAAAGAGATAAAAGCAGTTATTGGTACTTTGCAGGTGTTTTCAAAAGCGGTCGTCAGAATATTTATGATTTGTGGAACACTGATGGACAGGTATAGATATATTTCATGCAACAATGTCATTAGCAAGGTTCAAGTTTTTATTGCGATCTATCAGATTTGATGACATTGCAACAAGAAATGAGAGGATAGAAATTAGATAAATTAGCTTCAGAGAAATGTTCGAAAGTTTTGTGGTTAATCATAAGAAAGCATGTTGCATTTCACTTTATGTGAAAGTTGATGAGAAGCTAGAGCCTTTTCGTGAAAAATATGGTTTCAGATAGTATATGCCTTGCATTGCAATCCCACGAAATACGGCATAAAGATATTTGCCATGGTTGATGCAAACAATTTCTACACTTTAGCCTGAAAGTCCGTACAAATCAATAACAAACCAGGTGATGTAATTGATCGTATGTGTAGTGACATATCAAGATCTAGAGGAAGCATAACAATTGACAACTGGTTTTATAGTTATGAGCTCGTTCACAGAATTCTCAATGATCATCGTTGCACAGTAGTTGAAACCCTAAGAAAAAATAAGTGGCAGAGATAGAGAAAATATACTTGTTTATTTGGCTCCCAAGAAAAATGTTACTTGTTGTCTAATGTGCCAAAGAAGATCAAATTAGTTCTTCTGCTGTCATTCATGCACAATGATGATAAAATTGATGAATCAACAGGAGAGCCCAAGATGGTAACATGTTACAACAAAGCTGTTGATGTTGTCGATAAGTTGTGTGCCTCATATGGAAGGTGCAATGATAAAAGTGTCATTCTAAAGAAAACAACACTACAGCTTATTTAAAAATTTTATTGGAAAAAATAATTTTGATTATGTAGTAGAGCTGACATCTATTCAATGTAGCCACCTTCAGCCTCGATCACTGCCTCGATATGGGTTCGGAACTGGGAGCATGCATTTTCTACAAGAGCTGGTGAGAACTTGGCGAATACTTGATGGATGGCGGCGATCAGGCTAGCTTTGGTATTCTGAGAGGTCATGTTGGTGATGTTCTCGATGTATGACTAAACGAAGTAGTCCAACAAGGTCGGGGAAGGAGAGAGTGCAGTGAGAGAAGAGTACAAAGTTGTAGCACTCCTTCTGAAGCCAAGCATAGGTCTCTTTAGACTTGTGGGCCGGCGCCATCCTGCTGCTGCACCCAGGGTCTGCCAGCAGCTACCAGATTGCAGCAGAGGATCATTAAAATCTTCAGCACATCCAAGTACACTTTGGTGCTGACTTGCAAGCTGAGTTTGAAGATGTAAGGTGGCATGATGCAGCCCTCACTTAAAACCACACCATGGCCGGAAACTTTGTTTTCATCATCCTGGGAGCATCCCTGTTATTTGTGGCAATCCAACAATGCATTTTCAGATTGCTAGCAATGGTCCTATTGTCATAACCTGGATTGGTAAAAAGCATGAGTTGTATAGCTGTGCATCTCCAATCTCACTTGTGTCGTTTTCAGACATGATAGAAGGCTCCTATCACTCTTGGGATTGTACACAACTGGGCAGCTAGTCGATAGTCTTCAACAGAAAAAGAAAACCGGTTTTCATAAACGGAAATGGAATCATGTCTTTTCTAGGGCGACCATTTTATCGTTTCATCCTGTACCTGTGCACAGTATACAAGGAGATGGCCAATGGTGATTTTCTACAGCATTCTTAATGTTGCTAGAATAAATTTTTATATCATTTACACTAAGGCTGACTGGGATAGCTTCCGTACATTTATATCTGATCTACCTCTGCATTCCATGTTTAAAAAGGATGTGTCCTCTATAGTATGTGACCTGACGGAATGGTTAATTGTAGGTATTGACCGTTTCATACCCTCGAAAAAGTTTCAGCAAAAACCTAACAGCCAGCCATGGTTCTCTCCAGAATGTGCTGCTGCCATTGCGCACAGAAATCACTTTTTCCACTGTTTCCAACGTAATAGATGTATGAAAACTAAAGCCGCCTTCAGGACTGCCAGCAACCATTGTAAAAAAGTAATAAAGAATGCAAGAAAATTGTATGCTCAATCTATTAAGTCCAAAGTAGCTGAGCAGCGGCTTGGTTCCCACCAGTTTTGGCAAATAGCATAACAGAATCCTGAACAGAAGCGTGTGCTCCATCCCAACTATTATCAATGGACCTGAGGTAATCTCGTCAGCATCAGACAAAGCCAAACTCTTTGTCAAGAACTTTGCAGCTAATTCTACCCTTTGCGATCAAGGCCGCCAACCCCCAATATTTCCTCCTGTATCAGAAAACACGCTATGTGATATACGTATATCTGTACGTGATGTTGCCAAGCTAATCAAAAACCTTGATTCCAGTAAAGCAACTGGCCCTGACGGTATTCCAATTATAGTACTCAAAAAACTTCAACCTGAACTAGCGCCTATACTTACAAAACTGTTTAAACGTTGTCTTAAGGAGAATAGTTTCCCATCTCCCAGGAAAATTTCATCAGTATGCCCTGTATTTAAGAATTCAGGTGATCGCTCACCCCCCTCTCAGTACAGGCCAATAAGTCTCCTGTGCATCATGAGTAAGTTGCTGGAATCTGTGTTAAATACAGAAGTAATCAACCATCTCAACAAAAATAACCTTCTTAGTGACACTCAATATGGTTTCCGTTCTGCTAGATCTACAGCAGATGTGCTTACAGTTATATCTCATAGGATTAGCAAATCTCTCGACCGAGGCAACCTTTCTAGGGCAATTGCTCTTGACATATCTAAGGCCTTTGATAGGGTATGGCATAAAGGTTTACTTCATAAGATCTCTAGCTATGGTATTGCTGGAAATGTCTTCTCAATTATTAAATCATTTCTTTCTGATAGGTTCATAAGAGTAGTAGTTGAGGGGCAAAAATCAGAAGCTCATAGTATTAATGCCGGTGTCCCTCAGGGGTCCATCCTGGGCCCAACTCTTTTCCTGATCTACATTAATGATCTTCCAAATCACATCCTTACATCATTTGTAGACATTTATGCTGACGACACTACCATTTATGGTAGCACATCTAAGACAGTAAATGACCAAGTTCTCTCCAATTCTCTCTCCTCTGATCTTGAGCACGTAGTACAATGGGGTAAGGAGTGCCTGGTTACTTTTAATGCATCTAAAACACAGCTTCTCTCTTTACATCATCAACATTCTGATCCACATCTGGCATCAATTGAAATGAATGGCTCTCGTCTTCAGGAGGCCTCAAGTTTTGACAAGCTTCTTGGCTTGACCATTACTCCTGATCTTAAATGGAACACATACATCAAATCTGTTGCCAAGGCCTCTGGAAAAATGGTGGGATCTTTCTATCGATCCGGTAGATATCTCACTGCTGATGCTATTCTCTATCTATATAAGAGCCAGGTACGTCCAAGGATGGAATACTGTTGCCACATCTGGGCAGGAGCTGCTAGAAAGGACTTGGCCTGCCTTGATAGAGTTCAAAATAGACTTCGTAGCCTCGTAGGAGATGTCCTTTTCTCTTCCTTGCAACCTCTATCTCACAGAAGAGATGTTGCGAGTTTGTCTCTGATGTATCGTTATTTTCATGGAAAGTGTTCGACTGAGCTTCAATCTATGGTCCCCCCTCGCCAAACTTTCACAAGAAACACTCGTCTAGCTGTAAACACTATCAATAATTCCCCCCACTCTTTATCTGTGCCTAAACCTAAACGTAGATTCCATGAACAAAGCTTCTTTCTTAGAACTGCACGCCTGTGGAATTGTCTTCCGTTTTCCTGCTTTCCGGCTGACTACAATATGGTAGTCTTCAAGTCTAACGTAAATAAGTTCTTGATGAGCCGTTCCATATAAGTTATCAAATTTACCAAATTTTCATTACTAATGATTACTATATTGTCCAATTTCTACTGTACACTCTTTAACCCTTATCCTTGAGTGGCCTCTTGGCCTTGATAATGTGGTGATGCCTATGTAAAAAAAATAAAAAAAACAAAAAAAACAACAGTTCAGAACTCAACCAGCGTGCCTTCTTGAAAAAGCTATCTTTCAAGCTTATACAGGAGTAACTAAAAGAAAGGGCAACTAAAAGAAAGAGCAACTTACCCCATATTACTAAGTAAGTGGAGAGCTAAAATTTGTAAGTTTTCTGACACTCGGACTGATAAAGCTCCTCGTCAAAAAGAAAAACATGGAAGATACCAGGAATGCTAAAGGAAAGATAGAAAAACTCAATACTATTGCTCAATCTGCTTCAAATTTTTGTGCTTAGAGCATGCACAATTCATGCGATGACACACATTAGAATATTTATAGTAAAAGGCAGTCATTGTAGTTGAATTAATGATACAGTAAGTAGCTAGTAGTTATAAAAACGTTTAACAATGAATGGAAACAGTTTAATTTAGATTACTTTTATTATACAAAGAAATGTATGTAGCTACAGATTTTGATTTATGTTTCTTGTTTGTTCAATTGTTATTTCCTTTTTATATCAGACAAAATATGTAGCAGAATTAGCAATAACGGAAATGGGGGGAAATAGAGAGCTTACCTCGGATACGTCTGTTGTGTTTCGGGCCGAGCGGAAGAGAGGGTTCCAAAATGGCGTCCATGGGTTTTTATTTGCGTTTATTATTTCCTATCTGTGTTCCTGATTTTTTTTTTTGTTTTGCCTACTACATTTTGCTTCAAGCTATTTCGGCATGACAATGGCGAAGGTGCGGATAAGCAGTGATATTATCAAGCCATTCTCTGGCGAGGGAGACGTAGCATGGCTGAAAAAAGTGAGACTTGTCACACAACTTCAGCAGGTGGATGATGTAGTGAGTCTGCTACCTTTATATCTGGAAGGTGACGCATTGGCCTTCTACATGGAAATGGAGGAGGACGATCAAAAGGAAATAGACCAGATTGAGGCCCGATTAAAGGAGGCATTTGCCTACGACGCATTTGCAGTATATAGAAAAATGACTATGGTTAGATGGGCTGGCGAACGTGTGGATGTTTACGCCAAGAAAATCAGGCAGTTGGTTGGATTGGCCGGATTCACAGGAGATGGCTTAGAGAGACTCACAAAATTGACTTTCGTCACTGGGTCCTTGACGCCATCTCAATTGCTCTTCAACAAACATTAAAGCCCTGACCATGGGGGAGCTAATGTTGAGAGCGAAAATTTTAATGACGACTGGGGAAAAAATCAGGACGTGGTTGCGGCCACACACTCACCCAACAACAACAGGGCCCAGAATATTCATGTTAGTGTGACCTGTTTCAAGTGCAATGTTAAAGGCCATCTTGTAAAGGACTGTAGAAAACGTGGAACACTGTTACTGTTGCGGTGAGAGTGGACACTGGAGTCGGAACTGCTCAGGAAATGAGCAAGGGGAGGACGCATAAGTGCCAGTCTCCTTTCCCACCAAGATGCGAGCACGACGCTCCCGGTGATAAGCATCCATGTTGACGGGACGCGATGTTTGGCGCTTATTGATACAGGATGCTCTAGGACTATTTTACATGCAGACCGTTGTCAGTCTTGGAGAAAAACGAACGTAAATGTCAAAACGATTGGTGGAATGTCCCATGCATGCTGCAGTGTTGGAGCGGTCTCTGTGTCCACTGACGAAGGTGTGTCTGCCAGAATTGATGTGTTGGTGGTACATGGCAAACCGCTGGGGTTTGACTTACTTCTAGGGATCAACGCCATAAAAGCTCTGGGCAGTGTCGTTGTCAACTCTACAGGATCAGTGCGGCTGGGCAAAAGGAAAAATATTAAATGCGAAGCCATTTCTATTAATGAACCAGATTTCACCGCCACCTTTCATCATCAAAACCGAACGTGGACCGCATCGTGGAAGTGGTCTGAGGACCACCCCCTGAAAGACTACACAATCGAGTGTCAGAATACCCAGTGCCGGCAGAAATCCGTGAAGAATACATGCAGGAGCTCTGCACCTGGATAGATAATGGTTGCCTCGTGCCGTACCAAGAGGATAAATTGGGACCTCCCAAAGGCCTAATTCCCCTGATGGCTGTGATGCAGCAGAACAAAGCCAAAGTGCGCCCGGTAATGGACTACCGGGAGCTAAATCATTACGTAGATGCGTTTACGGCCAACACAGATGTTTGTGTGACTAAGCTGCGCAAATGGAGACAAAAAGGTGCTAACGTGTCTCTACTGGACCTCAGGAGAGCATACCTACAAGTCCGGGTCCATGAGACACTGTGGCCATACCAGACTGTGGAAATCGATGGGAAAAAATATTGCCTGACCCGTCTGGTGTTCGGTTTGAATGTGGCTCCCCTGATCATGAGAGCAATTGTCAGCAAAGTATTGTCCCAGGAAGAAGTTGTAAGTCGTGCAGCATCTCCTTACATCGATGACATTTTTTTGTGACCACGACCCATGTAAAAGAAAACCTAGTGCAGTTCGGGTTGGAGTGCAAGAACCCGGAGCGGTTGAAGGACGGTGCACGGGTGCTGGGATTGGCGGTCTGGATGGAACACACTGAACTATGGTGGAAGCAAGGAAATGCAATTCCAGAGGCTCCCAGCATTGTTACGCGATGAACAATGTTTTCCCTGTGTGGTCAACATGTCGGGCACTTTCTGGTGTGCGGTTGGCTTTGTGTGGCTTGTGGAATACTTAGAAGGAGAGTAGGTTCAGTAACGAAGGGCTCGGATGATGAAGCAAGGGACGCCGTACTGCATCGTATGATGTTCGAAACCTTGGAATCTGTGCAGTGGAACGATCCGGTCCAGGGAAATTGGTGTGTGGATGGCAAAGAGCTGAATGTATGGGTCGCTGCTAGCTCCTTGGAGATGCGCGAAACTGTGTTGGAAGATGCATGTTGGCTGCGACCTGAAGATTACTTTCAACATATCAACTTAGCTGAACTGGATACCATATTGAAAGGCATCAATTTGGTTCCAGTGGCAGAGCAAAGTGTTACACATAAAGACAAATTCTGTCTGTGTATACCATTGGGTCTCGAAAACGCTAACTGGAAAGGTGCGACTACACAACAAAGCAGTAAGCGAGATACTTATTAGGAGACGACTAAGCACTCTAAAGGAGCTCGTGAAAGAGTACAGGCTGACAGTGGACGTGACGCTGGTTCCATCAGCACGAAACGTTGCTGACTGATTGGCATGAGTACCACAGACATGGTTTGAGGTAATGAAAAAGAAAAACGGGCTTGACCCGGTGATAGGCGTGGTTCACACAGACGAGCTGGATGAGAGTCAAATCATGACTATTCACAAAGGTAGTGGACATTTCTGTGATCGTGTAATTTTTTTTCTTTTTCCGTGGTATTATTTATTTAATTTATTTTTTAAAATTATGTTGGACCCTTTTAAAACGTTGTGTTTTTAATTTTTTTTTTTTTTTCGTCGTATCGACCCCAGGTTCGATTTCTTGCATCGCCGATGCAAACTGGTTCACGAACACCAAAATATGTATATGTTACATATAGGGGGGCTTCTTAAAAGAGAGAGTCTTAGGAAGAGATGTTGTTGTAAGAGTTCTAAAGAGATAGATATTGTTCATGTTATAAGAGATTCTTATATATTAAAATGTTCTTTCTTAGATCTTGCTGAGGGAAGAAGGAGAAAGATAAAGCTCTTAGAGTGAAGGGATATGTTCAGACAGTTCAGGCATTATGATGTTGAGACGTGTATGTAAATACATATAACACAAATATATAATACAATTGGACTTTACCTTTGTATAAGAAACATAAGACACAAGACGAGCTTTACAAAAACACTTGATGGTTTATTCTTCACGACCGGCCGTTCCATCACCAAGAATTCAAAGTCTCACATTTTTTCCTGAAGTGACGTCTCGCTTCAGACGTCTGCCTGTCTCTGAGTTTTCTCACTGACTGTTTTCTAATTAAAGTTTTTCTCTATTCTAGAACTTTCTATTTTCCGTGACGTCATACACATGTTAAAACATGTGCATTCTTCCACGTGTCCTGGACATACGTGTCCAAACTTTTCCTATTTCTACAAAAGGAATTTTAACCTATATTTAATATATTAAAAACATTATCTTATAAGCTGCATTCTTTCAATTTAAAATTTCATAATAAAACTTGACAGCTCACATTCTTTTCTTGAATATTTATCTATATTCTAAACAAATGTTTCGTTTTACATTTTTAAATTCTCACACGTAATCTATTTCTAAAATAGATTACGAGGTTCGAATTTCTCTATTGCCATCTCATTTCCATTTTAAACTAAATTCTCCATTTTTATACTTACATGAAAAGGGGACAGCCCTTATCATGTAACAATGGACCTGTTGAACTTCTCGGATCATCCATCTAGGAGAAAGAAAACTCTGATATTAAAACTGGGGGAAGGAGGCCTCCTCAGTTATGGTTGACAACCTTCCTAGAGTTGGTAACTCGAACAAATTCTCTGGTTTGCAAACCCAAATTGCATAAGGAGTAGATAGGCTTTGCCTATTGCCGGCTTTCACACTCCTCTTTTGTTGCAGAGGTGCAATAACACAAACCCACCGGAACCACCCTGTACTTGCCTTGTTTCCTGATTAGGACACTGAACGCCATTCCCCTATTCCCAATTTTTTCTCTTTATCACAAACTGAGCAAATTGGGTATGCTTGCCTGCTGAGCATGCTCACTCGATTAGTCTGAGCCGGTCTTGTCTTGGAGGTTGAGGGTACCTGATTGACAGTTTGTCTGGCTGCTCTTTTCGACTGATGGTACAGGAGCCCTCTTTGGTAGTGCTCTATCATCAGTTTTATAATATCAGGATAGTTATAGTGTCATGTCGTGCATGAAAAGGGACCCTGCTGCTGGTGGGCTTTCACGAGGTCACAACTTCTTGGGCAGGACCCGGCTAATAGACCTGTTGTGTGTGTATACTTGACATCAAAACTGACCTAACTCTCTCTCCCTAATCTGAAATTAAACAAAACCTAATGAAATGAAATATCAACCCCGACAAATACCACAATTAAATCAGACAACCACTCAAACAAAACCAATTCGCCTCCTTCCTTGAGGCTCGCTTTCACAAATATCCATGGACTTAGAAGCAATGTAGATGATATACAATCTTACTTCATAGTATATGAATATTATAGCATTAAGTGAAACAAATTTACCTTCCTCACTCCCCTCTAACTACTTTAACATGACAGGATATCTCCCGCTCTGCTGTAAAGACTTGGATAGATATAAGTACGAACTAGGAGTTTATATTCATCTTAACTATAGATCAACGTCTGGAAACAGATGACCAGGCCTTTATGTGCTTTTGACTAGCCTTTAATTACTGCATTAGTTATTCATATTTTCTCTACCGATTCCCCTCAAGTCAAAACTGTACTCTAATCGATCATGTCTCTGATACTATAGATGCAGCACTCTCCTTAGATAGTAATAAAAAATTGGCTTGGTTTCTCAGATTACACAGATGCAGCTGGACGCTCTATTAAAAGCTTCTCTAGAGCCCATTCCCTCACACAGACAGTCTTGTTTCCAATCCGACTTCCAGATAATAACCACTAGCAAGCTTCACTCCTAGCCCAAACATTCACAGTACATGAGCATTGTATAACTAATGCCCACAGCCCACTTGAGAATGTAGACCACCTAGTGGTATCAGTAGATATTGCACTCAAATCCCAACCCCAAGGTGAGGAGCCATTGCTCACAACGACTAGATATTACAAAAGGGCTGACTGAGAAGCCATAACATATCAGAGATGCACCATGGACTAATATCTCCTCTCTCCCTGCTGAACAGTGTGCAAATGAAACAACTGAATGGTGCAAAGCAGGCATTGAAACACATGTCCCTGCATGAAAGTATTATACTCACGATTTCTGGAAAATTTATAATAGTGTAGTGAATAAAGGGCAGTTAGTAATTCCCCCACTATCCAACAACCAGAAGGTTGCATGCACGGCAACCAATAAGGCAGAATTGCTTGCTCAGTGATTCGCCTCTAACTCTGTTTCTAGAGTCAACAAACAACGCCCTCCCAAGTTTCCCTATGCAGACAGAAGCCACACTAGATGATTTGAAAATTACCCTTTCTCATGTCCACGATAATATAAAAAACTTAGACAACTTCAAGGCGTGTGGGCTTGATCTCATCCCTGCTATACTAATTAAGAAATGCTCAGCTGAGCTAGCCCCCCCCCCTACTTTCCAAACTCTACAACAAATGCCTTGCTGAATTCTGTTTCCCTAATAGTTTGAGAATGGCCTCTGTGGTATCAGTGTACAAGAATTCTAGTGAAAGAACTGACCCTTTTAATTATCGCCCTACACACAAGCCTAGCATGATGTCCTCCCTTCTTCACTAAAATCTTTGAGACCTTAATCAGTCAAGCACTAGTCTTGCAAAAGATTATCAATCAAACACTAGTCTTGCAAAAGAGTATCTTTTCTCTGACAAACAGTATGGATTTAAGCAATGTCGTTCTACTGCAGATATTTTAACAGTCATCTCTGAACGGATATACCTTGCACTAGATAAGGCGGTTGAAGCCCGGGCTGTAGCCCTTGATATATCCAAGGCCTTTGACAAAGTCTGGCATAAAAGGCTGCTAATGAAAATCAAATCATATAGTATAACTGGACGAAAACTAAATATAATTAGATCCTTCTTAGACAATAGGATGACTCAGATCGTCATTGATGAACGTTCTTTCAAGCTGCATAATATTAACGTGGGAGTGCCTCAGGAGTTGATGCTTGGACCATTATTGTTTCTGATATTCATCAATATCCTCCGCAATAATATTGAGTATGAGATATATTTGTTGATGATACAACGCTCTATAATATGCATTATGGAAGAACAGACGTACACAAATCCAAGATGATAGCAAAATCCTTAGAAAATGACTTCTACACCCTAGTGAAATGGAGACAAAAATGGAAGGTAACATTTAATGCTAGTAAGACTAAGCTGTTCTTCTTTTAACAATTAAAAGAAGCCTCTCCAAGCATCGATATCCATGACACATAATTCTTCCTTCAAACTTCTTGGATTAACATTCACAGGCAATATGAACTGGAACAAATATACTGAGGACATTGTGAAGACTGCTGTGAGAAAGGTGGGCTCCCTCTATCGTGCTAGAAAATTGCTCACACCTGAGAGTATCTTGTACCTCTACAAGGCCACCATTCACCCATGCATGGATTATTGTTGCCATATCTAGGCTATTGCATCTATCACTAGCCTCTTCATTTTGGATAGGGTCCAGAAAATTAGTTTTCAATCTAATATATCCCTCTTTGTCAACTAGGCTCCAACCTTTGTCTCATCGCCGTATGCAATGCTGCATCCCTTTGCCTGTTTTCCAAATATTTTAATAAAATATGCTCTGATGAACTAATTGCACTTGTGCCTCCTCGACGTGTATATCCCCGACAAACCCGCTTGGCAACAAAATCACACCCCTTCATTGTTGAAGTCCCTAAATGTCAGAAAGTATTCTACTCTAATAGCTTCTTCCCTAGAATGGCTAAATTTTGGAATTCCCTTCCTGCTACCTTCTTCCTAACTGATATGCAGAGGTTCAAATGCAACATAAACCAACATCTGAATGTTTTATAGGCATGGTCCCAATTAGTAGGCGTTTACGTCCAAGTGACAATGTGCTATGTTTGGGGTGAAGGTGAGTAGATGGACAAAAATCGGAGGCCTGCAATATATATGCTGGAGTTCCTCAGGGGTCAATCCTGGGCCCAACTCTCTTCCTGATCTACATCAATGACCTCCCTAAACACATACTTAAATCATTCGTTGACATCTATGCTGATGACACGACCATCTACGGCAACACATCAAAGGCTGCAAATGACAAAGTTCTCTCTGATTCTCTCTCCTTTGATCTCGAGCGCATGGTTCAGTGCGGGAAGACGTGGCTGGTTACCTTTAATGCATCCAAAACCAAACTACTATCCTTACATCATCAACGCTCTGATCCCCATCTGGGATGGATGGCTCTCGTCTGGGTGAGGCCCCGTGTTTTGATAAGCTTCTGGGTTTGACCTTTACTCCTGATCTGAAATGGAACACGTACATCAAGTCTGTTGCCAAGGTCGCTGGAAAGATGGTAGGATCCTTCTACCGCTCCAGAAGATATCTCACTACTGATACAATTCTCTATCTATATAAAAGCCAAGTACGTCCAAGGATGGAATACTGTTGCCATATCTGGGCAGGAGCTGCTAAAAATAGCCTATCCTGCCTTGACAGAGTACAAAATAGACTTCGTGGCTTAGTGGGGGATGCCCTTTTCTTTACCCTGTAACCTCTCTCCCACAGAAGAGACGTTGCGAGCATATCCTTGTTTTATCGTTATTTCCATGGCAGGTGCTCGTCTGAACTCCAATCTCTGGTCCCCCCTCGCCAATCTTTCACGAAAAACACCCGTCTAGCTGAATCCACTGTGAAAAATTTCCCCCACTCTATATCTGTGCCTAAATCAAAATGCGGATTCCATGAACAAAGCTTCTTTCTTAGAACTGCATGCCTGTTGAACTCTGTTCCGTCTGCCTGCTTCCTGTAACGAAGCCGGGCGACACCGGATAACCTTGCTTCCTAGGTTGAGGGTGAGTGAGATGGAGCTGGGCGAGAGGTCTCAGTCCCATCTCGTGAGAAACCAACGAATTGTCATCGGTTGACAAGTAAATTATCTGGAGTTCAAAAAGGGCCAGATTAAAGATAAGCCAGATGTCGGGTTGGCGAGGAAAACGCAAGGAGGTCTGGGAAGGGTCGACGAGTAAAGTCGATGATCCAAGTGTAAATGATAACATGATTCACTTAAACCAACAAGTTGGAGGTGATGAGAGAGAAAAGAACAAACCCGAAAACAATTGAATTAGTCATTCTAATTTTAAGGGAACAAATTGGTTAATTGCCTAGAGAGATAACTAATTCTCGGAATTGAATCGAGAGGGGGTCGGTTGGGAAGGAGAGAGACAGAGAGAGACGGCCACCGACGAGAAGACGATCACGACAGAAATTACCAAGAATTCCCGATTGGGCATTACAACACTAGACGGCCAGATACCAACGTCCAATTCGGAGAGACTCAGTAGAGAGAGGAAGAGAGATGGATGCTTGTGCGGGGTCCGAGGCTCGAAGGAGCGAAAATATAGCCAACCGTCCTTAGGGTTAGTGCGCGTCGTTTTTCACCATGCGTGCGCGACAACTGCGAGGGAGAAAGGGTTATACTTCCCACCGGACTACAACTTGGATGTCTTCAAGTCCAATGTTAACAAATTCCTAATGAACCGCCCCCTTAAGTAAACAATTCATCAAATCTCCACACTAACGTACTGTACTTGCAATAACCCTTATCCCTGAGTGGCTTCCGGGCCTTGATAAGTGGTGATCACTGTGTAAAAAAAAAAAAAAAAAAAATTAAAAAGTAAAAAAAAAAAAATTAAACTATTGTAAATTTTAGTTGAAAAAACAGGCAAAGCAGAAGCATGTCAGGTGAAAACCTAAGTTTGATGTAAAAATTATTCAATTGCCGAACGGGACTTCGTTTGTTGAAAATACAAAACTAAATAAGCATGAAAGAAAATATATGAAACATTAACATGGTCGCCAGCGATTGTAAAAAACTGACACCATAATTGTTAGTCTATGCTTCTTATTTGCCTAATACAAGCAGATGTAGTATCATTAACAGTAACGCAATTAATAATAATAATAATAATAATAATAATGATAATAATAATTCTGATTTCGTTTATCAACATCTCTCTGGAAAGGGATGGGATTCATTTCCAGAGGATTTCCCTTAATCACCTTCAAACCAGGAGCTTCAAAGATCAAGGGTTTTCCTAAGGATGTTGGTGGTACCTACAATTGCAGAGGTCTGAAGGCCACCTAAAACATCAGGGATTTGTAGTTTTTTCAATTGTCCTTCCAGATGACTCGATAGTACTCCTAGTGTACCAACTATAACCGGGATTATTTGTGTTTTAACCCCGTGTAAACGCCTTATATCCAAGGCCAATGGAGCATAATTGCTCCACTTCTCATTCTCCTTTTCTCTCACATTCCTGTCCCAGGGTATTTAGAAGTCTAAAATCTGACAGTTTTTTTTAGACTTTGTCAATGACGACCAAATCCGGATGATTATGTTCCAATTGCTTGGTCGTTATGACACTTCTGTCACAGCATACTTCTACTTTGCCATCCTAACTTGTTCTCACTTCATCAGGCACCTCCTCAAACAATTTTCCAGCACGCTTCACCCCAACCCTCTTACACACCTCCCAATATATCCAGAGTCCCATGCGATCGTGTCTTTTGCGATACTCTCTCTGGGCCAGTCAACTACACCCTGCTGCAAGGTGCGCAATTGACTTTGAGGTCTTACCACAATCAGAAATTCTGCAGCAACTTCCTCTCCTAGAACCACTTTTTTGAACAATCGTGTTCCTAATGCCTGCTCTTGTGCTGCGCAAACAACAGTTCAGTACTCTTAGCCAGATACCCAGCTCAAAGCCTTTGCCATAATCTTTCATCAGTCACTTCTGCTATATCCTGGAAGAACCTTCCATGCATTTTCTTCCTAGCCAGTTCCTCTGCCCTTTCTCTATCCATACGTTTCACATAATCAGCCTTGGTCTCACATACCTCCACTTCATTGGCCACAACCTTAAGCATCCACTCCTCACTTCTAACCACAAGCTCCTTCAACGACATCTCCTCAGTTCTAACACAATCTTTTACACTTTTCAATCCTCTCCCACCATCTTTCCTCTTTTGATACAGCCTTGCTACGCTACTTCGAATGTGAAATATACCAAGCATTGCTAAAACTTTTCTTGTTTTGATATCCATGGCATGCAAATCCTTGTTAGACCATTCTAAAATTCCCACACTGTATCTCAAAACACTGACTGCCCATGCATTCACTGCTTTCATTAGGTTTCCTTCATACAGTTTCGAATTTGCAATTAGTTTCACTCTTCTAAGATACTCCTTCCTGACTTTCCCTTCATTTCTTTGTTCATGATGCCTACACCTTCCAACACTCCCAAATACTTATATCCTGTATCTTCTATTTCTTTCATTTGGCAGCACTATTCCATTCGAATGAACCGTTACTTCTCTTTTCATCACCAGCAATAATGATAATAATAATGAAAGATCCTGCTAGTGGGCCAAATGTTGAAAATTATAGACCGATTGCTTGGAAGACACTAACATGGATAATCAGTTCAAAAGTATATGACCATCTTCAAGTAAATGGTTCACTACCAGTGGAATAAAAAGACAGGAGAAAAAGGTGTTTAGGAACAAAAGATCAGCTATCGACTGATAAATGTATTTTAAAGAACTGCAAAAGAAGAAAAACAAACTGGAATGTAGTTTGGGAAGGCTTATGATATGGTGCCACATTCGTTTGTAATTTCCAAATGTGCAGTAATTAGTCTTAAACGAGGAAAGAGAGGAGCCATGAAAGGCATCATTTTGCCAAATGATAAAAGATTAGGAAATCCTGATGCAGAAGATGGATGGGGGTGTTTGAACTTGATACGATGCTGTGCAATGAAATAAAGAAAGAGATATTAATGAGCAGACTCAAACTGCTCCTAAAATCTAGACTGTATGATAGGAACCTGTTCTCTGCCATCAATTCATGGGCAGATGCTGTAATCACAGCTTTTGTAGGATGGACACAGAAAGAAATGAAGAAGATAGAGACACACCAGCACAGCACATTTACTAATCCCAAACTCCATCCCAATGTCTTCTGAGTATGTCCCCAAAAGTTCTACCAGTCTCTCCATTTCCTTTTCATTTCTACCGAATATTTTCAAATCATCCATAAACAGTAGATGGTTGAGGCATCTGTCACCAGATCCAAAGTTATACCCTAGTTTTTCTCTCTTCAAGAGGATGCTCAGTAGCATCATTATCATTACAAAAAGAAGTGGCGATAACGAATCTCCTTGAAATATCTCACGTTTAATGCCAACCTGCCCCATCTCCTCTCTGTTTGCTGTCAGCACCGTTTTCCATTAAGCCATAATAGTCTCCAAAAGCCCTACCACATTCTCAGCAACCTTCATCATCAATAGTGTTTCACGTATCCATGAATGAGGAACCATGTCATAAGCCTTTCTGTAATCGATCCATGCTACGCTCAGATTCCTCTTCTTCTTCTTCTTCTTCTTCTTCTTCTTCTTCTTCTTCTTCTTCTTCTTCACATCCTGCATTAATGCTTTATCAATTAGTAGTTGCTCTTTGGTACCTCTCGAGCCTTTTCTTCTGTTCATCAGGAAAAACACCATTACTCTCTAGATGTTCATAAATTTTCTCCACAAATATTCCAGTCAACAGTTTCCACATCAGTGGCAGACATGTAATTGATCTATAATTATTGGCATCTGTTCCCTTTGTAGGACCGTTTCTAATCAGTGTTATTCTTCCCTTCACAAGCCAATCAGGGACATCTCCCGACTCTACAACCCTTTGCAGAGCAGCAGCTATAGGTGGATAAAGGCATGGAAACTGTTTAAACCAGAAGCCTATCACTCCATCTGGACCAGGTGCCTTCCAGTTTGTCATCCTTCATATGTCAGCCTTAACGTCATCGATGGTTATCTCGACGTTCTGCTGCATTCCTGATAGCCTTTCTCTGACCTCTCCCAACCAGCTAGCCTTCTTATTATATTGCCTTTCAACAGACTAAATCCCACTCCAGAACTTCCTTGCATCTTTTGCATTTGGATTGTTATTTCCCGCCTGTTTACTACCATTTAATTCTTTATACAGCTGAAACTGATTGTTTCGAAAAAGGTTGTTCTGCCGAAATGCAACACTTTTTTCATGAAAGTTCCGAATTTTCATACCACCAGTGTGGATCTTCTCTTTCAGCATTGTTAGAACGCTCTTCGTTCCCTTTTCCAGCAATCTATACCTCCTTTCAAACTCGTCCTTTGCTTTCCGTCCTAGTTTAACTCCTTTTCTTATTTTTTCAATTCTACCAATGTCTTTCCGCCACCATTTAATACTTCTTCAAGCCGCTTCTGCCAGTTTGGCCTTCTATCCTTCATTTCCCTCTTTTTCTTCTGTATTAAGACAAGACGATTCACAATAAGGTATGATGATGCATACAGAAGCCTGTTAAGTTCCGTAATCGATATGTTCTTTCTTATGATGTTGTGAATTACTTCTTGAACTATTTTTACCTCGCTTTTCACCTTCCGCCTATCACTACTCTTCATACTTGGAATCTCTATGATATCGTCTCTAAGAAGAACCTCTCTTAACTTCTGAAGTACTTCTTTTCTACAGAAGTCAAAGTTCGAACTTCATCACCACTTCTCCATACATCTGCTGCTTCCACTGGTTCCATTGTCTCAGAGTCAATGATCTCATCTGCCTTAGATCCTTCAAACTCCTCATTATTCCCCCTAATTATAGGATTCCATACCTCCTCAGTTGCCCGCCTCCCATCATCACTTACATTTCCCTTCTGCACTTCCACTCTCTCAATGCTTTCATCAGAGCTAGTTTCATCAATTTTACTTTCGTTATTCATTCCATTCCAAACCATTCGTCCAATCTCTTCTCTTGCAATCACTGAAAGTAGGTTGTTATTTTTAATTTGTTTTAACTGGGATGCCAAACTCGCGACACTTCTAGCTCCTCCTCCTCTCGATCCCATTCTTTCTTCACTTTTCGGATATATCCACTAAATTTGGTACTTCCACTTCTTACAAAGCATTCCCACAGTACTCTTCTTTCCTCATCCGTCCATGGTCTTTTGACATTTCCTGTTCCAGCTCCCTTCGTGTCTTGGGACCCTCTCAGGCAATTCTCAGTCCCCCTACAACCACCGACATCCTCAGAATTTCGTATGATGACGACAGGACCCACCCTGTTAACTAGTGGGACACCTACCGGACGTGAGATCATCGCAAGATGTTCCAGCCTCATTCACGTCATTATTTTCAATATTTTGATTTGACATTCTCCCATAAATGAGGTTAGTGAATTTTAGGTTACACCACCACCGATAGTTTTATTGAGACATCATCTCTAGGAGGGTTCCCCACCAAGGTTAAAGGTTAATAATAATAATAATAATAATAATAATAATAATAATAATAATAATAATAACAACAATTACAATAATAATAATATTTAGGTATCTCATTCCATTTTATTTATTTAATTTTTACTTGTATTGTCTTTTTGTGTTTTTTTTTTGTTTTCTGTTTTTTTTTTCTTTCTACTTCTCTCTTGATCTTATGCAGCATAAAATCTCAATTTCTGTATGAAACTCAGCAAGTAATGGTTATTTTTTTTTACTTTTCGAAAAGTCCAGACTTTAATTAATTCGTTTGCAAATCGAAAATGGTAAATCTTCGAAATAGCATAAGTTACTCACCCCCAGCAAATATGGTAAACAAGTCGAATCCACCGGCATAGAGTGAATATCGCTGTGGGACCTCTCAACTCACATACTGTGAACATATGAGGGTTAGAGAAGGAGGCTAAATGCACTGGGAAAGAATATTATAACAAAAATCAGCCATTTAAAAATGTTACAGTGGACTTTTTACTGTAGCAGTGAAATTTTACTCTAGCAAGTAAGAACGGGAAGGGGGAAAAACTTATTTAGGTATCTCATTCTATTCTTTGTTTATTTATTTATTTTGCTGTTATTTTCTAAAATTTAAAGTGCCCAGAATATCCTAAAACTATGGAAAAGTAACCACATTAAAAATTCACAAAGAAATATGGGAGAGGAAGCTATCTTCAAATATCCTCTTTAGTCTGGAATAGAACTGCGGACGTATACTAAGTAAATATTAATAAGTTCCTATAAGACAAAAAAAAAAGAAAGAAAGAAAAGTTTGCCATGTCTTTTTGTTGATGTCTTTTATGTATGTGTGATAGTGCACGATATCTCTCATATACATGAGAAGTAAACACTATCCCTGCTTCAGAACCACAGATTAAACAACTCTAGGCCCGGTGCTGCCACAAACACCACAACATGAAAATGCATAATACAAATATTACAAAGAAAGATCTGGGTGTCATGATCGGCAGGTGCTCCCTCGGTAGCCAGCATGGGGGACTCAGTCGTAACCCTGCAAATGTTGGCTCACTTTCTAATTTCAGAAATACAAATAACACGGACGCTGAACAGATAAGTATAACCTTTAATCTCAGAGATCAAAACGATACAAACCAAACACAGCACAGCCAAGATTACCACACACACAAAAAAAAAATAAAATAAAAATAAAAAAAAATAGAAAAACCTGAAGGTAGAAATGGACAACGAAAGAGAATAGGCTCGTAATAGAAGTAATCCTAAATATAGATATGGAGGCTATTGAAAACAAATGAAAGACTAGCTCAAAACATGAAAAGCTGTATATAGGAAACGAACGTACCAGCTTGCATGACAAATGTTGATATAGAAGGACACAGTAAAAGGAACCGTCCCCAGCAAATATAGGCCTATGTGGAAAATACTGGCAGCACAACTGAGGGAACAAATCTACCACTCCCTGAATAATCGTGGACTTCTTCCCGAGGAACAAAAAGGATGCCAGAAGAAAAAGAGGAACACATGATTTGCTGTATATAGATCAAAAGGTCCTAAAGGAGGTAAAAAGAAGACGAAATAATTTAGCATGGATCGACTACAAAAAGACGTACAACAGGATCCCTCATAAATGGAGAATCGAATGCTTAGAAATGTATAAAATACCAAGCAGAATCATCAACGTGATTGAAAATGCGATGAGAACATGGAGATTGGCACTGACAGCTGATGGACAACACATAACAGAAATCAACATACAAAGAGGTATCTTCCAAAGAGATTCACTATTACCATTACTGTTCATTATAGCTATGATGCCCCTGAACAATATACTGAGAAAGTGCCAAGCCGGATACAAGTTCTCTAACACGGAGAAAAAAAAATGAACAGACAGAAATAAAAGAGAGAATTGGGAAGGAATACCTCTGAAGAACAAGAAAACTTCAAAACCAAATTATATAGCAGAAACCTAATAAAAAGCATAAATACATGGGCAGTATCACTAGGAAGATACTCTGGATCTTTGGTGGTCAACAATATTTTTCAGTGAAGAAACGCTGAAAGAATTACCAGTAGAAACGACGACCATAACACTTGATCAAGTCGGGCTAAAAAAAAACTAGGACAATGGTTAAAATCGAAATAGAGAAAGCTCGAATCAAACAAGAAATTAGGATGGGCGAATTGAATATAGCTCGGCAAACACAGAAGGACAGGCAAAGTAAATTTGATATGATGAAATAAGTATGCCAAGTCCAAAAATTTGATATGATGAAATAAGTGTGCCAAGCCCAAAACTTTGTACAGAAGGAAGTGTATAACTACTTCAAACATTTTGAGAGAACCACCCTTAACATGAACTGGTCGAAAGAATGATGGGTAATGCTTTTGCAGACAGCATTAAGTGGCAGGGCTCAAAAGACATGTGGCCCTTCCAGCAAAGGATTGCACAAACTATGACACGTTAAACAAAGCTATCCTGAAGGGATACGAACTAGCCCTGCAAGCATATCAGCAGAAATTTAGAAACTTAAGAAAAATGAGGTATCAAGCATATGTGGAGCTCGACAAATTAAATAAAGGGCACTTCCAAAAACTTGGAGGGAAGCTTTATCTTTTATAAACAACTCATCTTAATTGTGGAGTTCCAAAACAGTGTTCCCGATGATAAGAGGATACACCTGACAGACAAAAAGGTTGAAACTGTGCTCGATATAGCCACTAGCAGACGAATATATAATAACCCATAAGAGAAGTAGAATAAAACGCCAAGGACCCATGCATTTGCAGGTTAGAGAGCAACATGTAGTAAAAAGGAAGAATGACAATCTGTGTGTGCCTATTATGAACTCGCCAGTCATGGCTAACCGACTGTTTCTTGGGTCGGAAATGAGATCCATAGTATGCTTCAAATGTGAAATGCCAGACAAGGCGAATAGGCGAGCCCAATCGGGTCACCCCAGACAAACTGTAAGGAGCAGTATGTCAGGGAATAAATAAAACATATAAACCCTTTGTGGCAAGAGGATATATCTCTTGAGACAAAGAAAGTTAAGGGAAACCTATTAACATTCTCAGAGATATGGGTGCATCTCATTCTAATGCCTAAGGAAGCAATAAGAGGCTGCAGGCAAATCAATTACAATTAAGGGAATAGGAAACAAATCCATAATGGTTCCATTGTTCACAGTCCATCTAAAATCGGAGTGGAGCTCAGCAGAGGTTACAGTAGGAGTAATTGGCAACCTTCTGATGACTGGCATGGCTATGATATTAGGAAATTACATAACTAAAGGCCGATTAGAAAACCGAATGCTAAACCGAAAAATGACAAAATGTAGAGCAGAAAGAAGAGATGTAGGGTATGAGGCATCTGCAGGGATAATGATAAGAAGTAGGAAATGGATAGCAGAAGAGATAGATTAAGAGTACTAGAAGCAAAGTAGTATCCCAACCTGGTTTATCTATACCGCGACTAGTATTAATCAGTGAGCAGCACAATGATGTCGACCTGAAACCTCTATTCCATCGAATTGGAGAAAAGGATTTCCAGAATTCAAAAGCCAGTACTTCCTTAATACTGAAGTACTAATGAGGAGATGGAATGTTCCCAAGGCACCAAAAGGTATGGGAAAAAGAGGACAAGAGCAAATAATGGTACCTTGTATCAGAAGACATTATGAAGGTTGCACATGAGATACCAATGGCAGTGTTGCAGGACTAACAGGTGTCGATGTTTAGTCCCGAAAATTCAAAAAAAAAAAAAAATAAAAAATAAATAAATAAATAAAAATAAAAATCAAGTGTAAAAATGGAGTTGAAACAATCAAGCAAAGATGACTGAGACGAATGGATAAAATAAATACAATTTTTTTTTTTTTTTTTTTAAATTGTAAATAAATGAACAGAACAGACAGGATTGTTTTCTTTGTGAACGGTGGCTGAGGTAATTTAATGGTTTTTATGTAATGAAGGAGACAGTTGCGCGACTGAGGTATTAAAAGTTTTTTTCGTGTAATGAAAAAGACAGTCCTGCAATTGAGGTATTTGAATGAAATGTTGTAGAAAAATGAAAGTTCTTGGTTAGAAATAACCAGTTTTTTTACGAAGAATTAAACAATATAAAAGTCCATCGCTTACTTAGTGGAGAGATAGAAAAGGGTAAAAATAAAAAGTCCATCAGGGTAACAAGTCCATCTCCATGTGGAAGAATTAATTGGCAAGCGTGCACGCGTTTAACGTCCACGTGGATGGAGTCGATGATGATGATGATGTTACAGCATGCTGTCTTGTGGTCGACTGATTCATTTGGCCACAAAAATGCCCTTTTTATACATTTCCAACCGGCTCCACAAAGATCTTCAGAAAAACATTTTTTAAATTTGTTTTCTTTGTAATCCGATTGGATGAAAAGAATAACATTCTTATGACGTAAGATGCTTCTTACGACGTTCGTGTGAACAGGTGAAGTTTCGCTTATAAGTCCACCGAATTTGCGTGGGTGGAGAAAGGGAAATGTACGTGCAGCTGAAATGATGTTTATACATCCGCGTGCACACAACTGGGTTTTACAGTTGGGGCAGCGCACCAGCCATTATTCTGTTTGAGTAGTCTCGACGCGGCGGAATCGGAGCTACGATAGCAGGTTATTTGGCATCTCCAACTTGTTTTGTAGAACGTTATCATTATACACATAAAGTAGTGACGTAATCATTTCGTGTGTTTACTATAGTTTGGGTCAATTTCTATGGAAGATCATTTATGCAGAAATTTATAAATAAAATGTACAATAAAAAATGGCTAAAAAACAATATAAGACTTACCTTTTATAAAACAAATAGATTTTTAATAACGAACTACACAGACGATAAATTAATTTTAACCTGTTCTGTTGATACATGTATCTAAACATGATGTCACTACACACCTCCGTACTTTTTTGGGAAAAAAAGCGCAAATTTTGATTATCACCTGTCATTTTAAATAATCAAATCCAAACGACTTTTTTTAGTCGATTTTGCTTTTGAAATTTTTATTATCTCAAGAGTCATATATTCTACAATATGAATATATTTTTTATTATTGGAAACCTGTTATATAAAAAATTGTTTAAACTTCATATCGTGTAATATTTGAATTTAATATCATTTACAGCTTTTTAAAAATAATTATTTTTTAGAACTCTGTTTTTTTTTTGTTGTAATTCAAATAATTATATTACCGAGAAAAAAAAATCAAGAAAAATTGTTTATTTTATTTTTTTTTTAACATAACGATATTGATTTTATGTCCAGTTTATTTACAACTTTAAGGTAAGTGAAAAAAATAACAAGATTTTATATATATATATATATATATATATATATATATAGCCAGTAGAGTTTAGTTTCCTAGAAGTACATCCAATGAAACAACATGTGTCTACCAAAATAGTGCTCAATGAGTGAACAGAGCAGGTATATTAAGCCATTAATGTTTGTATAAATAAAATTAATATATATATATATATATATATATATATATATATATATATATATATATATATATATATATATATATATATATATATAAATAACTATTTTTTTAATTATTTGATTTTTTCAGCTTTAAAAAAGTGTTGAAATTTTTATTGATCTACATTTATTTTTTTAGTTTTCGTAACATGAAATATAGGGGGGGGGGTTAGAACACCTAAAAACATATATATATTTCCTCTAATATATATAACGAAACCTACTTTTATTATGTAAGTTTATTCAATAATAAATAAATATCGAAAATTTCATGAAGATATGACTATTATTTGATTTTTGCTAGATTTTTTAAATATGGGTGTATCTACGGGTTAAAAACGTTACTACATAGGAACGTTGTTTTAAAAGAGTCGATTATGTAAACACGATTTTTGTCTTGCATTTTCATTATTTTTGTATGCTGTAAAATTTTTTTAAATATTAGCAGTTTATTTGAAGCTTCTTTTAAATGGTAAAAACTTAGGATGATAATATTAAATTAAATTACAATTACATCGTGTTACATACAGGGTGGGGGAGTAAAACTGTAGCGCGCGTTGGAGGTACCTACAGGTCATCATGGAGTGAATAAGATCTTAGAGAAGCTGACCAGATACTTTCACTGGCCAGGAATCTTGGGGGGTCATAAAGAAGTTTAACAACATTTGTGGGATATGTCAGAAGACAGGAAAGCTCAATCAAAACATTGCCTGGCACCACTACAACCTATTTAGTTGAGTAATTATAGATTGTGTGGGACATTTATGCAGAACTAAGACGGGTCAAAAATTTATATTAACTATAATGTGTGCATCCACAAGATTCCCCGAGGCGATCCTGTTATATAACATCTTCACAAAGAAGATGGTAGACCCCTTAGTAAATTTCTTCACTAAAATAGGACTACCACGAATCATACATACCGACCCAGAGGTCAAACTTTATGTCAAGAACCTTTAAGAAAACAACGAAACAACTGGAAATCATGTATATAAATTCCAGCACTTACCCCACTCAATCACATGGAGCCCTGAAATTATTTCATGCTACCTTGAAGGTCATTCTAAGAACATAATGTCGAGTGGGATCATTTTCTATTTGCAGCTCAGGAAGCCATTAAGGAATCATTAAGATTCAGTCTTTTCGAATTAGTTTTTGGTCATCATCAATGGCGTGGACCATTAAAAGTTATAAAAAAAGCAAAGAGCCATGCCAAATAGTATGTCGGAGTATGTTGTTAAAGCATGACGAACCATTAACTGAGGCAAAGAGGTTGGCCAAGTTTTACTTAGAGAATAGTCAGAGAACTATGAAAGCCACCTACAATTAAAAAGCAGTAGAGAGAAAATTCAGGGTGGGAGAGGAAGTGTTAATACAATGGTCTTAATAAAAAGTGTTAATACTCTTACTTCTGAATGGTTAGCCAAGAGTAGTACATGATTGCAGCAAATATTAGTCCTCTAAACTACAGAGTGAATACCCGGAAATGTATAGATAAGAAACGTATAAATAAGACACAAACGTGTCATGGTGATATGGCAAAAAATATTTCTGGAGAGAAGGAGGAAAATCAATGCTAGCAGCATCATGCCACAACAGAAAACAGAAATAGAATATATATTAAAACAAAATAGTTGAAGCAAATGGGCATTACCGTGCATGCTAGTTGATGAACCTGACAAAACAGTGAGATTCTGTACTGACTATCGCAGATTAAATGTGATTCCAAAGGCCGCCGTATATATTATTCCTGGGATGGAAGATTGTATAGAGAGGATAGGCTGAGCAAAGAATATCACAAAATGCGACCTCCTTAAAGGATATTATGCTGTACATAATTAACAAAAAGGGCAAATATCGGAGTTTGTAACCCCTGAGGAAGTATACTAACATCGCATAATGCGGTTTGGGATGAGAAAATCCTAAGCAACGAGATTAATGAATGCATGCCTTGCCGGAATGGTGAATGCGGGTACATGTTGATGACATAGTATTATACAATGACACATGGAAAAAACATGAAACGATTCAGAAAGTATTTCAGAGGTTAAGGATGGCGAAGTTAATTATAAATTTGGCTAACACTGAATTCTACCGAGCTGAGGTGAAATACTTAAGGCATGTAGAGGGCCATGGGAGAATTACTCCAGCAAAGGCCAACGTACAAGAAATAGAGAATTATCTGGTGCCGAGAAATGTTAGGAGTTTGAGGCAATTCCTAAGCATGGAAGGATATTACTGTAGGAATTTTTCAAACTTAACTGCACCTCTAACAGAGCTGGTGAAAAAGCATAAAAAATTTCAATGGCCAACCAAAGAAATCAAGCGAATGTTGAGTAGCGAACCGGTATTAAAATCCCCATCATTTGATCGATCCTACAGTCTAACAGTAAGTGCCAGCAACAGCGGGACTGAAGCTATGTTATTAAAAATGGAAGTGGATGACCAACTGCATGCAGTTTTTATTCAAAAAAGCTGGACGGGTTTCAAAAGTTCTACTCTACAATAGAGTAGGAAATGTTGGCATCGATTTTGAGCTTATTATGCTTTGAGGCACACATATCCTCTGTACACGGTCCTACTATCATTTATACATATCATAATCCAGTAGTCTATGTCAATGGGATGACCAATAAAAACCACAGACTACTTTTGTGGTCACTGCAGGAGTTTGATGTGAATATCAGACATATGAGGAGCAAAGACAATACAATAGCCGACGCTTTGTCATGAATATACGAATTAGAATAACAAAACGAAAAAGGAAGATCAGATAGAAAGGATCTAGAAATAACACCTTTTCGTTTTTTATTATGGGTAAGGGTGTGACTGGAACCCATGGCGGAGTTATAATACAGAAGGGGTGACACCACCCTCCTTGTTATATATATCTATGTATGTATACAGCAGACAAATCTAATGACCACATGAAAAAAAAGCAGATGAATAGCGCACCCAGTCCCTTTAAAAATGTTTTTGTGAAGTCAGTCAGAAACGCTCAGGTTCGAGATGAAGATAGAAAATTATTGTATCACTTACAAGCCTCGAACGACCCACGGTGGCAAACTAAATGTCACACTGCAATACTGCAGTATGAAATACTGCAATAGAAAAGTGACCAATCAATTGCATACTTTTCCAACCCAGCAGAAAAGGACAGATCACCAAAATGTGTGGTTAAAAGTAAAGAACCTTACCTCATGCATCGTGCGGAAAGAAAAAAAAGAGAAAATAAAAATGGCCGTCCCCTGGTATTTATGGACTGAAAATCACGTGATGTGATGAGAGGGGGGAGGGGGTATGCAAATAAGATGTGGTTGGGTCTCTCTATAAAAGAGCCGTCTTCTTTATTTTGGGCGTCAATGTGGAAAGTGCAGAGAGAAGAGAACAGTTGGATTTGAGTTTGAGACTTTTGATCTGAGGTTGAGTTCAAATTTAACGTCAAGCTATTCCGGCGCAGTGACAAAAATGGTGGACCAAGTAAGATTGAGCAGCAATATCCTGAGGCCATTTACTGGAGAAGGTGACGTTGTTGCATGGCTTAACAAGCTGAAGTTGGTGGCAAGGCTGCAGAAGATCGAGGATGTAGCCACGTTAATACCAATGTATTTGGAAGGAAGTGCTCTAGCGGTCTATCTAGAAATGGGAGAGACGGATCAGGCCATTGCTGAGAGCATTGAAAACCGGTTAAAGACCGCATTTTCCGAGAGCGCGTTTGAGGCTTACAACAAGCTCAAAAGAGTCACCTGGACTGGGGAGTCTGTGGACGTGTACGTGGCAGAGATAAGGCGACTAGCAGGATTGGCTGGATATGGGAGACGCAGCCTTGAGAAGACTGTAAAGCTGGCGCTTGTAACTGGTTTCCCTGATCGCATCTCCATGGAACTGTAACGACTTACTGATATTGAAACCATGGAGGTGGAGGAGATTCTAAGGTATGCTAGAGTTTTGGCAAAACAGCCCGGTGAGCTGGGGCTGTTGCAGCTGCTGTGGCAAGCAGAAAGGAGCGACCAGTGATGAAGCAAGGCCGTGGATTTAGCGGTAAATGCTTTTGATGTCAAGGACCACACCTGATGAGAGACTCTAGTGAGCCACGGCCAGACATTATCTGTTTTCGGTGTGGCCAAGTAGGGCACATTAGCAGGAATTGTCCTTCGCTTCCGGGAAACGAGTAAAGGGGTGCTATTGCGCCAGTAGTCACCCCTTTTATACTGAACAGGCATATGAGAGTTTGTTGCCACAGTTAGTGATCACAATCAATGGAAAGAGGGCTAGAGCTCTTGTTGATACTGGATGTACAACAACACTTATTACTACGAGCATCGCCAACTCTTGGAATGGAGCCAGCAACGTAAGAGCGGTGGATAGCAGAGAAGTGGAATGCTGTGGAGAGGCCGATGCGGAGATTGTAGTAAGGAATATGGCATTGCGTTAAGAGTGATCGTGCTGGATAGACTGGTTGCAGGAATTGATGTGGTGCTGGGCCGGGACGTGATAGACCAATTGGGAGGAGCTACTATTGCTAAAGGCCAGTTGAAGTTTGGCAATCAGAGTGCACCAGGAATAACAGGAAGTGTAACCAGGGGTGATACCAACCAACCGTCGAAACCCCGACCATATCTGATTGAGGATGATGACTTTCGAGCCTGCTTCGATGGTGAAAAATGGATGGTAGAATGGCGATGGACCGCGGAGCCACCTGTATTGACGAATCGGGTCAGCTGCTACAAAAGCACACTGAAAGGAGCTGCGGAGCCGCAGTTTGAAAAAGAAGTTGAGAGATGGATAGATGAAGGAATATTAATACCGTGATCAGGGAAAGTTGAAGGAATTTTGCCACTCATGGCTGTGGTCCAACCTATTAAAAAGAAAGTTAGGCCAGTGTTGGATTTCTGTGAGCTGAACAAGTTTGTCGCTTGTCACACAAAGGACGGAATTAACGTGTGTGAAGAAGTCGTAAGGAAATGGAGGAGGATGGAGCAGGCAACTAAAATTGTGGACCTGAAGTCAGCCTACCTCCAACTTCATGTGGATGAGAAATTGTGGAAATATCAATTGGTAGAGTACAAAGGTCAAGTTTATTGTCTGACCAGATTAGGATTTAGTCTGACCTCCACACCAAAGATAATGACGGCAGTTCTTAAGACAATATTGACCAAAGACGATGCAATGAAGAGAGGCACCTGCTCTTACATCAACGATGTACTAGTGGACGAAACAGAGGTGACTGCAGAAAGGGTGAGAGAGCATATCAAAGCATATGGACTGACGACAAAACCGCCTGAGTCACTGGAAAACGGAATGGCTTTGGGATTTGGACTACAGAACAATAAGGCAGGAAAATTGATGTTTGGGCGAGGAAATGAGATCCCTGAAACCAAGGTTGACCTAGCCAAGAGAGAGCTTTTCTCTATATGTGGAAAGCTGGTTGGCCACTACCCAATAGCTGGATGGCTGCGAACTGCGTGCAGTTTTATTAAAAGGCAGACTGGGACAGACAGTTGGGAAAATGCAGTTGATCAAAAAGTGCTTCTCATGATACAAAAAGTCATTGCAGAAGTGAAAAAAATGGACCCTGTGAGAGGAGAATGGCATGTAAAGGAGGGCCATGAAGGGGTGATATGGACTGATGCTAGCAGTGTAGCATTAGGGGTATTATTGGAAATAGGAGAAGTGGCTGTTGAAGATGCTGCTTGGCTACGCAAAAAGGATGATAGCGCCCATATCAATGTTGCGGAACTCGATGCTGTGATGAAAGGCATCAATCTGGCTCTAAAATGGGGGCTACAGATAGTGAACGTTAAAACAGACTCTGCAACAGTGGTGTCATGGATTAAATCAGAGCTGTCTGGTTATAAGCGGATCAAAACAAAAGGAGCAGCGGAGATGCTTATCAAGCGTAGACTTGAAGCGCTGGGAGACTTGGTTTGAGAATTCGAACTAAAGGTAACTATTACCTTAGTTCCATCACAAAAAATAAAGCAGATGAGCTGACAAGAGTCAAGAAAGCCTGGCTACACAAGGAAAGAGACGGGGCTCCAGCATGTTGTACAGTAGAGAATTTAAAAGACCTGCATAACCTGCATCATTTTAGAAAGGAACGGACCCTTTACCTGGCAAGAAAAGTAAACCCGCACATCACAATGCAAGACGTCCAAAAGGTGGTGAAACAATGTAGGGAATGCCAATCAATCGACCCTGCACCGGCTAGACATAAAAAAGGGGAACTGCATGTTGAAGAGAATTGGTAGAGATTGGCCATTGACATCACACATTATCAACATGAACCGCATGTAACTATGATTGAGCCTTGGCCTGGGAGATTAGCGATATGGCGGAAAATCAAGAATGAAACAGCAGAAGAGGTAAAGAGAGTTGTCGAGGAGGTTTGTATGGAAAGGGGGCGAGTAGAAGAGGTGTTGGTGAATAATGGTACGTCTTTCCACTCGGAAGTTTTTAGAGACTTATCTGCGAAGTGGAATGTGGAGTTTTATTTTAGAGCTGCATACCGTCAAAGTGGAAATGGAATTATAGAGAGGCACCATCGCACTATAAAAGCTGTGGCATCAAGAAGCCAGATTTCGCCCCAAGAAGCAGTTTTTTGGTACAATATGACGCTGGTCAAGACGAAAATTTAGTGCCGCACTGGTCTATTTTTTCTTATGAATGGCGACATCCATTGGCTTTAACACAGAGAGAAGAACAGGCCTGCATGGACATCGCAGTTGGTGAAGAGGTGTGGGTGAAACCACCCAATTCTCGTTGCACGACTCGCTGGGGAAAAGGTACAGTGACTGAAGTACTCTCCAAAAACAAGGTAGCGATTGACGGAATGCCTCGTCACATTTTAGATATACGGAGAGTCTCCTTGCCATCAGAAGGAGAGGTTGATGCTGATGTTGAAGTGTCTGAAGAAGAGCCTCTTCGACGATCGCACCGTGAACAAAGACGCCCAGCGTGGATGGCGGACTATGATACTAATTATTGATCTTAGAGATCAAGGGAGCGTGTGGTTAAAAGTAAAGAACCTTACCTCATGCATCGTGCACCTCGTGTTAGGAAAGAAAAAAAAGAGAAAATAAAAATGGCCGCCCCCTGGTATTTATGGACTGAAAATCACGTGATGTGACGAGAGGGGGGAGGGGGTATGCAAATGAGATGTGGTTGGGTCTCTCTATAAAAGAGCCCTCTTCTTTATTTTGGGCGTCAGTGTGGAAAGTGCAGAGAGAAGAGAACAGTTGGATTTGAGTTTGAGACTTTTGATCTGAGGTTGAGTTCAAATTTAACGTCGACGCTTGAATGCAAGCGGAGATATATTTAACAAGATATATAAATATATACATGTACATGGAACTAAGCATGAAAACACCCGGACTTTCAGTGTAGCAAATTAAAGGACAGATACCTAAAAGAAAATGATGATTAAAAGCAAGCAGAGAGGTATCGAACAATATATATACATATTGGCAATTATGACAAGAAATAAGTAATTCACACATAAACTCTCCCATATAGCAAAACACCAGTTACATAGGATGATATGATATGATATGGTATGTAGGTTTTGTGAATACTTTCAAGAGATTAGATAGGCCTACAAAACTTAATACACTTGGTTTTCGTCTGTTCAGGTACTCCCTTATACTAGAAGGATGATTAAAGTTGATCAGATTCTTTCAAGTTCACCAGGATCAGGAAAGGACCTTAACACGCTTCGGCACTTATGCAGAACACTAGACACCGCCAAAAATGACCGAAAATCAAGTTGTTGTTGTTTTTTAAAACGAAATTACATTTATCAAAATCCATTATTTCTGAGTAACTTTTTTTTCCAGAAAGATAAAACCCTGAATTTTATCATATAGAAAGCAGAATAATGTAAAACTTTTTCTACTATTTTTAATCAAATTTGAAATGTTAAATTTTCCCCAAAAGTTAACAATTGACATTCTTTGTCTTGCACAAAAAAACGTATATAAATAGTTTAAAAAAAAGAAGTTTTTTGAAAGAACTAATTTGTTTATTTGTTGTCTAAGATTTAGAGTGATTTTCTATTAGAATATGCAAAAATATTATAATATAGGTACCTGGATTTCAAATAATTTTACTTATTCATATAGGCAACCAGTTACTTCGCGTCGATTTGATTACAATGTTTACATTTGTAATTGATAAAAAGCAAACTATGGAAGACCAAACAGGCCAAAAAAACTTATTTTTCAGTAACGAAAATTTCAATGTATTATTAACGCTTAGGCTGGCCAGTACCAGATGGGTGAGCATTTGTATGAGTTTGGTTTTTAATGTGTATGTGTGTGGGGGTCAGGCTCCCCAAAAAGGGGGGGGCAATTTAAAGCAGAATAAAAAAAAAATATTTCAGCGCGTTTGGTCCACTGTAGTTGAAAGGCGGCAAACGTTTTCAAACGGGATCGAAAAAATGATATTTTTAACACAAAGGGCACAATATTTATCGAATTTTTTTTTTGTATGGATTCTTCAAAGCATGCCCTGTTTAATAATGGTCATGCATTATTCGGCTCGCTAAAAAAAATTGTTAATTTATTTATCAAAGATTTTAAAATGGCTTTTTTCGTATAAATATTTAAAAAAAATTTTTTTTGTTTTGTTGGAATTTCTTTTTGTACATGGTGCATTCCTCCCTGTTTACATTTATTATTTTTTTATCTGATTCTTATATATGATTTTTTGTATTCTGTATCCTTTATGATTTTTAATTTCGTATATTTTCGGTTTGTACAAAACTCCCTTTAATTTGAGAAAAGGGGAATGCTAGCTCCGTGATGACGTCACGAGTGCAGCGCGAGATTCTTCCTCTTTTGAAATTCTGCTGACGAGGAGATTGAACGTGTTGTTCATTGCCCGGCGCTGAAAATGGAATTTTGACGAGCCTCTTTCAAAGAAGAAAACCCGGCAAGAAATTAATACCCGGAAACGTGACGAGACGTACTTCTGGAAACTATTTACGTGACTACGGTTTTGCACGTATTTTAGAAGGAGTGAAATTATTTTTTTAGGAGTGAAATTATTTTAAAGAAAATACCTTTTTTTTTACGTGACAAGGAATTTTGGAATCACCTATCCGGACAAGCGACAAGGTATTGCTTCTGAAATTCATCTGTGTGTCTACAGTTTGCACGCAAGCATGGAGAGAGAGAAAATTCTAAAAGGACTTTAAACAAAAAAAGAAAAAGGCACGTGCCTGACTGGCTTTCAATTTGTGAGTACACTCGTAAAATTTGTTTCATATGCGAGTGTGATTAGGAGATACTATTTTGAATATTATTATTGTATTCGTTAATGGATACACACAACTTCTTTGTAAGAACCAGTGTTATTTTGTTCATAATATGTTACTTTGGCGTTTCATAAGTTTAATGCCCGCAAAGGGAAAAATTTGCAACTTATTATTGTAAATAAAATATCTTCTTCGTTTCAAAGCAACACGTTTATATTTTATTCTCTACCCCCTCCCCCTCTTTTGTTTCATGTTGTTTTTTTTTCAGGTTATTTACTTTAGCGTCGAATTTATCTGGAAGCAAGATAAATTCCGACAGTTTTGCTTAACTTAGATTAATTATTTTACTTAACATATTCACCGAATTTCACACTTCAAAACTCAAAAGCAGGATAATTAAACACAATCGAAGTTCTGATATTCAGACGTCAAAATAAGGTATGCAAACAAGTTTTTTTTTTTTAAATCTATAATCCTGTCCCTTACAACAACACAATATGTTGTGTTCAGTTTCAGATGATTATTTTAAGCATATTTGGAACCCCCTCAAAACTAGGGGGGGTGTAAGCAAAATATATATATATATATATATATATATATATATATATATATATATATATAAATATCGTTTATGAAAAATAAGTACACTGTTATAAAGTTCATTCTTCTCTTAATAATCGCTAAAAATTTCGTATTAATCGGATAATTACCTGATTTCTGGTAGACTTAAAAAAAAAGACGGTCCGTCAAAAAGTACTTACCTGCCCTCCGCCTCCAGTTTTGGCGGTGCCTACAGAACACGAACCGTGCTGGACTGCTGGACTGACGGTGTTATGTAGAAATCCATTCTTTACTGTTCTGTATCTTCATTGGTAATAAACTAACGTACTGCAAAAATTGGATCCAACTTGAAAAATGAAATCCAAAAAAATGTAGGATATAACAGGCCAACTTACCAAAGTATAGCTGCCCGGGGTGGGGGTGGGTGGGGAGTGACGATGCTTTTCTATTTTCCAAAACGAACGACTGCTTTCTAGCTATGCTAACAGAAGGCAGTTCTTTTATTTCTTTTTTTTTTATGACGGCTTCAAATAACCGAAAGTTTTAGACCAATCAGAAAAAAGGTTAATTATTTTTTTTTTTTTTATTCTTTAAAGTTTATTATCATTTATATATAGATACATTTTTATTTTTAGTTTATATTTAATAAAAAATATCAGAAATACGATACCACATGTATATGCCTGAAGTGTTACAAACAATAAAGAAATTTCATCGGATGATATTATTATATATGGAATATAGGCATTCGTGAACAATTTGTGTTAGTTCATAAGCAAGAGAAATCATGATAGTACATTTTCCTCGTCATCCGTCTTGTTTTGGCATTATATAAAGAAAAAGGAAAAGAAAAAGAGAGAGAAAAGACAATGTTTATTTTGCTAATCTTTCTTCTTTCACTGGAACATTCCTTGACTCGTTGAGTGTTATCTGCATATCTTTTTAGGATCATTAATTCCTATTGTGTTATAAAATATTATATATATATATATATATATATATATATATATATATATATATATATATATATATATATATACAATTTTCAGTGTTATGTTCTGCCATTTTTCATTTCATTTGCTTTTGCCAAACGTGCAAGCACTGAATTATTGTATGTCGAGCTTCTTAAGAAATTCTGGAATCATGCTTAAGTCATATCTAATTACTATGGATACAAATTTGAAATATTTATATTTTCAAGTGGGAAGTTCTGCCCATATTCATATCATATCGCCTCTGTTTTGTCTTGAGAGATAATAGATACTTCCCTACAAAAGTAGCTGGATATGTAATTATGAAACAAGGATTGTGCAATCCTCAACCACACCTCTTCAGAATCGATACTGCTTGATTTCAGTGTCAGTGAAAAGAACAGGAGGAAATAATGCAGAGATAAGCAGAGAACACATACAGCACTTGATATTCCCCAAAATGTGTCAACAAGATTATACCCTGTAAAATTCTTAAAAATGCCACAGAGAAACTGAAATTTGGGGAATACATATTAATTGGTGTTTATTACCTATTGTTAAAATTTCACAAAAAATCAAAGATATCTAAATTTTAAAAAAGGACTTTCATTGCTTTTTTATCCCCATTGCGTAAAATTAAACTAAAGCCCATATTATATTCATAATGATCAGTTAATTAGTTTAGGTACATAACAAATGTATAAACATACAAACATACATAACTTTATATAAATACAGATATACGTAGCAGCTTTATTCATGAGAAAGATATTTAAATAGAATAAATGCAATCCTTTTCATAAAGTTATTATATTAACGTCTGGATAACGCACATCTAAAATATGTGATTGATTATTGATTTAAAATGTTATTACTTTCAAATATGCTTTAACTCTGTTCATGTGTATTATTATCCTAAAATAAACAAATCGTCCGTAAAAATGATTTACAATTCTCAAAATTGAAAGCTTTAAAAAAATTGCTTTTACTAACCTTCAAACTGATCAGTTGCATTATTATCATTTATTCCAAGCAGTTGCTCTTATACGGAGTCTCACTTTTGATGCTACCAAACTGTATTTGACATAGGAAACCATTTTACAATATATATATGTGTATATAACTGGGGCATGGAAAAGGAAATCAGTGGGCAGAATAACTCGAGCTAAAAAGAAAACAGACACTGCCAGCTGATTATATATTTGTACTTCCTCTTTAACTGAATATTTTAGTCATTTTGTAAATTTAATCGTTTTTCAGAAATTATTGATGGAATTCACTCATTAGTTTACTAATTTTATTTTATGGCATCAACCTAATGGAAACGATGTTCAGTGTCTTCTAGTTTAGTCTAGGTAATCTAAAGTAAAGAAATCTAGAAATCTAGTTTGCATCAGGTCATACATGTACACAATTCGAAAAATAGTTACACAATCATTATATGTTTTAACTGAAAAGAACGTTTAACAATGCAATAAAAAACATACAGGATATATAGAATGAGACAACGAAATGGAGTTTCATTCTATATTAATAAACAACCTTATTTGTCATCCTCGTTAGTAGCATGTACAAGATAGAAACGGATTAGTATATGGAAGTGTTCTTGCATGAACATAGATTCAATATATTGCAGGCTTGTTGAGGAAAATAGTTTATAGCCCGCAGTCGTCAGGATAAAGGAGAAAGAAAGAGCAAAGTCTTCAGTGCATTTAAGTGTTGTAGTAGGTGTGTGTGTGTGTGTGTGTGTGTGTGTTGGTGTATCGACGGGAGCAGTTGTATGATGAAGTAAGTTTGTGTGGGTATCACACATGGAAACAAGTGCTAGTTAGAAGAGAGCCATTGTTAGCTTGTTGTACTCACGTTAAGCCTGGAGCCAAAGGCCCAGGCAAAGTCTGCTGCCAGCTGAAGCCAGGGAGTAAGAAACAGGGGCTTCGGAAGTATGGCCAGTCGGTAAAAGAGGAAAAATGTACATGGCGCATGCCTTGGCTCTACCCTTTAAGGAAAGTTTCCTAGGAAGCAACGTGTTGACTACAGCTTTCACCTTTGATGATACCTTTCACTATTTTTTTTTCAATCAGAGACCTGGTTCAAATCACACACTAAGTATCCGAAGTGGGCAATCCATCCAGCTGAAGGGAGTCAGGAGGTTTGCATTACCACTCCAGGCACCCAACCGCAGTTTGACCGACTTGCTGCAGTTTATCTTAGCCCCTGTGATTCTTTTGTACCAAGCAAGTGCCTCTGACACAATCTTGATGTCTCAGAAGCTTGGCACAAAGACCGTGATGTCATCGGGGAACACAGATACTCTGGCAGCCAGGCTGCAGGCAGAGCTATTCTGCACAAAGCGAAATTTGCCTCCCCAAATTTGCGGAGCAGTGGCTCCAAGGCCAGGACATAAAGCAGTGGAGACAGCAGACAACCTTGACGAACCGGCTGTGAGATTACAAAGGGTTTCGAGCACTTTCCATTGTCTTGTTCGACAGCCTTGGACTGCGATACATCATGGAGATTGCAGAAGTCCAGTTTAAAACTGATCAATGCAGCTTCTTTGTCATTTTCTATCCTTCCCTCTAGGACGGTGTGGATCAGGTGCAAGTTATTCTGAATTGATCTCCCTTTTACAGTGTAGTTCTGCTCCAGTTTGATCAAGTCGCCGATAACAACCTGCTGCTGATTCAACAAGATCTTAGCCAAAATCTTCAACTCTGTGTTTAGCAGAGTTATTAGTCTGTAGTCATCTAATTTTTTCCTGCCATGCCTATCACCTTTCCTCAGCAATGTGACTTGGTGACTTGCCCTGGGATGGATCCCTGAGCAAACCAATGGTCAAACACATCAGAAGAGGCAGAAACATGAGTGACAGCCTCAAATACTGTTCGTATGGCAGACAATCAAATCCTAGCACTCTATCACAGCTGACCTGCTTCAACACAGTAAAAACCTCCGTCACCAGACCCTTGCAACTAGCTGCTCTAGCCACCTCAAGATGCGGAGAGTTGGCCAAATATTCGCTAAATTCATGAACCAGACGATCAGGCTGCTGCATAAATCACTCCTCGAAATGTTCTCAAAACTCCTCACAGATCTCCCAAGTCGGTTCCAAGGTGCATCCATCTGGATGTTTCACTTTGCCAATGTACTTGTCCAAGCCATGCCTAGAAACCTCGTGATGCCCCTTCGCGTCAGAATTGACTACTCTGTTGCCTATTTTTCTAAGCCTAGCTCTAACTACTTGACCTTTGTAATGCTCGCTAGTTTCATGTAGAATGTCCTACTATTTAAGGGGGAGGGTGATAGGGTTAATGTAGGAACTATTTAAGTTCCTGCATTAACCCTATCACCCTCCCCCATAGCCTGGGCTAGTTTCTGCTCTAGCTAGTGTGAGGCACTGGGCATACTTGATGGGGAATTTTCTAATTTTAGCTTTAAGATGCACCTACCACTTACTCCCAATAACCGCCCCCACTAGTGCCTTTTGAATTAACTCTATTAACTTATCTCAGAAGTCTTCTATCTCCAGAAGAGAGGTGTTTAATTTCCAGTACCCGGCTAACTTGGGCCTATTTCCTAGCTTCAGCCAGGCCATAACTAGTTTACAGTCCATCTAACCTAGCTTAGTGAACATGGGCAAAGATAAAAAGTCCACTTTGCCTTTCCTAACTTGTCCAAATAGGTATTCAGATAGAAGGAAATGCTATTAGTCCACACCCACATCTCCCGCCTTGAATGCTTGACCTGAAACCTGTCGACTAGACTGCATCTAGCCATCAGATTAGCCAGGCTGGAGTCGCTCATCTCCAATCCTCTTAGCTTCGCCTCCTACCTTGTCTATATAATATCTATGTAAGATGGCGTTCTAATCCCCCATTAGCACTACTCACTTCTGACATGCTACGAACGACGTCAACCATTGCAGACAGAGTACGTTTCACTAATAAGGAGACTCACTTCCCCCATGGACTGCCATATGCAGAGAAAACATCAAAATCTCGGGCCAGCACCTGACAGTCTGCAAAAGAAATAAAATGCATCTCCTGAATACTGGCCACATCTACTCCCAAGGACAAGAGGTCGTACCAGAGGGAAGCCGTCTGGGCCAATGATCTCAAGCCCCTCACATTCAGACTAGCCAAATTCAAAGCCAAAGGTGTGTCACACTCAGCTCCGAAGT
Organism: Euprymna scolopes; assembly: GCF_053919585.1. Taxonomy (NCBI): domain Eukaryota; kingdom Metazoa; phylum Mollusca; class Cephalopoda; order Sepiida; family Sepiolidae; genus Euprymna; species Euprymna scolopes. The sequence continues at coordinate 111,139,059 of NC_136488.1, forward strand.
CGGCTGAAGAAAGGATGCCGACGTTGTATGAAATGCTCAAGATGGTCAGGTTTTTCATGTCCTGACTTTCTCTCACAATGCCGCCAAACGTCCAGAGGAAAAGTCAGTTTGAGGGCCCTATAAAGTGATGGATGAACTAATACTAGGACCCTTCCCTTACACCGTTTTGATAGTTTGTCCAGGGAAGGGTCGTTTTTCTTAATGAGTTCCATTTCTAGAATGGCCTCTTCAGTGGCCTCCAGAATTCTCCAGAAGTCGATCTTGCAGGAAGCCTGACAAAAGTTGTTATAAGTAGGGCGTCCAGGAAATTAGAGGAGACACTAACGTCTTTTCCCCCTATCAGCAGAGGTTTAACATTTTTTCTCTGCCAGTGTGGTAAATCTGTTGCCACAGACAGCGAGTCTACAAAACACAGTTCCTCTCTTGTTTCAAGGGGGAAGGTCCCTATTGGAGTAAGTCCACAAGCGTGAGAAACTGAAGGGTCTCCCCCTCCTGGATTCATTCTTTTCTTTCTGGGGTGGGCCTCTGTTTGCATTGGTGTGGGGGCAGGTGTTTATGAGGTGTATGGTGTTACTGTAGTGTCTGGTGTTGATGTAGTGTCTGGTGTTGGGGTAGAAATTGGTTGTGTTATTGTTAGGGGTGGTGTATGCTCAGAGAGGTGGGAGCCACTTTTTCTTCCCCTTTCATTCTTTTACTTTTCTTTTTCTTTCTTTCGAATGATCCGGGGAGTGGTGAAGTTGGGTTCCTCTCCCTCTTGCTGACAGATTCATCCTCGTTTCTCTGTTTGGTCCTTGTCTTAATGTGGGGACCGTTGGTTGTTGCTACTCCTGTTGTTGTTGATGCTGCTGCTCCGGCTGCTGCAGCTGTTGTTACTGCTGCTTTGACAGATTTGGCTGCTGCTGCTTTTACTGCTGCTGCTTTTTCTGCTGCAGCGGCTGATGTTGTTGCAGCCGCTTCTGCAGCTTTGGTTGCAGCAGCTGTTGTTGTTACTGCGGCTGCTTCAGTTGCTGCTGCACCTGCTGCTGTGGGGACTGTTGTTGCGGAGACTGCTTTTGCGGTAGCTGCTGTTGTTGATGCTGCTGCTTTGATTGTTGAGTTGGTGGTGGGACGATGGCGGATTGGGTTGTAGGCTTCCGTTTCTGGCCTGCCACCATGCTCCATTTCTCCCTCTTGGGTTCCTGCGTGGTTCTGGATTTCCTTGGCGCTGGGGTTGGTGCTGAGTTTGCGGGAGTGGTGGCAGCTTGATTGGCTCTGGTGCTGGGCTGTCTCAGGGGTTGGGGCCGCTTTTGGTGTCAGTTGAGTCGGGGTTGACCTTTGGGGGCAGCTCTTGGCCATGTGGCTCTACTTTTGGCAGAAGTAGCAGTGCGAACGACGGCGTTCCACCACTACCATCATGCTGGCACCCTTAAAGGTCAGCTGTGCTGGTATCTCCTGGAAGCCCCTTCTCTTCAGGTGTGTGCCGGTTATCGATAATACTGGGGCCACTCTTTCTACCTCCCCAAACTGGGATCCCAGGAGGTATTTCGGTTGGTACATTGAATATCACGTCTGGGTCACCATTTTAGTTTAAAATGAAGACAACGAAAGGAAGTCTCATTTTAACATTTAATAAACAACTTTATTTGTCATTTTTGTTAGTAGCTTTGGTAGAAGAGAGAAACGTATTAGTACGAGGGCCGTGCAATAAGTCATGCCCCTGACCCACTTCCCATAGCAGTAGAGCAACGAAACTTGGTGAAGTGAATAGTATCAGTAAGTAAAGAATTGCCTTTTAGAAAGGTTTTATTAACTGTAAAATACACGTACGCTCTTGAAAGGATCGAGCGGGAAAATGAAACAGAGGGCGCTTTTATTATGAATGTCAATCCCAAGGGGGATAACTCTTAACAACAAATTAAATCATAATATTTTCCCCGTCCTAAAGTATTCAAGTAAGGGGTAATTAATTATAGACAAATTTTTTTTTTTTTTTTTTTTTTTTTACAATCACATAAGAATCATTTTATTTACAAATAACATATGAACCCAAACTGCAGTTTTTTCAGTATTTAGTCACAAAATCCTTATATTTACTAGGGAATTGTCGAACTCGGGACGACCTCCGCACAGATTGGCAGGAATGCTGATTTTCAGTATTATTTTTTAGTGAAATTTGATTTTCTTCAAGATCAGACGATTGATTTTTGTCTTCCTCATGACCAATGTTTTCATTAGTAGAAGGTTCAAATAAAGTCTCTGAAGTAGTAGGATTATTATTAGAGTTTTCTTCATTTGATGAGTTTGGAGCTAAGTCTCGAACGTTGACAGTGGTTTCAGTACCAGAAGGTAGTTGAACATAAGCGTAGTGGGGGTTGACATCTATTAGGGTGGCAGGCGTTACAGGAGGGTCATGTTTACTTGTTTTAGTGTGGTTTCTAATATATATTGGGCCTGGTTTAACCCAAGAAGGAATTGAAATTCCGGAAGCAGATTTACGACTATATTTAAATAGTCTATCATGGGGAGTCATATTAGTGGCAGTACAAAGTAATGATCTAATTGAATGAAGTGCGTCCGGTAGTATGTCTTCCCAATAAGGTAGTTTCATTTGATTAGAATGTAATGTTGTTTGAATGGCCTTCCATAAGGTACCGTTGAGTTTTTCAATCTGTCCATTACCTTCAGGATGATATCTACTTGTTTTAGAAGTAGCAATTCCTTTTTTGTGTAAAAAAATCCTTTATTTCTCTTGCTAAGAAATCAGAAGCACGGTCAGTATGTATCATGTCAGGCAAACCAAAAATTGAAAAGAGTTTGTTTAGACAGTGGATAATGGTTTTGCTTGTCATATCTCTGCAAGGAAAAGCGAAAGGAAAACGGGAATACTCATCAATTAGAGTAAGTAGATATTTGTTGCCATGTATAGAAGTAGGTAGAGGGCCTTTAAAATCAAGATTTAATCGTTGAAAAGGTAATATGGCTTGAATGAGAGTCCCTCCATTGGTATTGGCGAATTTGGGTTTCAGTAATTGACAGGATGAGCAAGAGTCAGTAATATTCTTAATTTGATCCAAAGTAAAAGGGAGGTTCCTCGTTCTTATAAAATGGCTTAGTCTTGAAACACCAGGATGACATAATTGTTTATGTAAATCACGAAGATCTTGTAGATTGTAAGTAAGAGCAGAGATGCGAGAGAATGTGTCAGCAGCAATATTTTCAGGTCCAGGTCGATAAACTATAGTGAAATTGTATTGGGATAATTCTATACGCCAACGACATATTTTGTCATTCTTAATTTTTGATTTTCTTTTATTGTCGAATATGAAGCTGATGCTCTTCTGATCTGTGATGACTTTAAAGTGCCTGCCGAGTAGAAAATGTCGCCACTTACGGAGAGCTTCTACAATAGCGGCTGCCTCTTTTTCTACTGCATGGTGCTTAATTTCGTTAGTATTGAGAGTTCTTGAAAAAAATGCAATAGGACGACCTTCTTGATTTAGTGTTGCAGCAATGCAATAGTTACTAGCGTCCGTTTCTACTTCAAATTCTTTATTTGGATCTACCGTTATTAAAGTGGCGTCTTTTAGATCATTTTTCAATGTTTGAAAAGATTTTAATACAGATGGAGGTAGTGGAAATTCTTTGTTTTGATTTAGTAATAAAATTTTATCAGAAAATTTTTTAATGAATTTGCAGTAATAGAAAAACATTCCAACTATTCTTTTTTGAGATTTAAGATTCAGCGGAGGTGGCATTTCGAGTAATGGTTTTAGTCTTTGATAATCGGGAGCTATTTGATTATTTTCTATGGTGTAGCCGAGTAGAGTAATAGAACTAGAAGAAATTATGCTTTTATTTTCATTTAAAGTGATGTTATATTGTTTAGCAATTTTGTAGAATTTTTGAAGATTGTAATCGTGTTCTTCTTGATTTTTTCCACATATAGTTACGTTATCAACATACACAAAGGTATCGGTTAGATTTTCTTTTTCTATAATATAGTCTATGCTCCTCTGGAAAGCACTTACTCCATTGGTGACGCCAAAAGGAAGACGAGTAAATTGAAAAAGTTTGCCACTTACTTCAAACGCAGTGAATTTACGATCAGCATGATTTATAGGTATTTGGTGATAAGCAGATTTTAGGTCGAGAGTAGAGAAGATGTTATATTGAGCGATGTCGTCTACCATCTTATTGATATTAGGCATTGGGTAAGCGTCTAGTTCCGTGAATCTATTAATGGTATCGCTGTAGTCGACTACCATTCTTTTCTTATGATTCTCATTCGAAGTTACAAGAACTTGCGCTCGCCACGGAGATATCGAAGGTTCAATTATGCCTTCTTTCAACATTCTAGCAGTCTCTTCTTTTATGAATTTGTTGGCGGCAAAAGTGTAACGTCGGGATTTTGTCGCAATAGGAGTAGTATGAGGAGAAAGATTAGAAAAGAGAGGAGGGGGTGGAACGTTTATGGTAGGAAAAAAATTATTCGTGTTTATAGCTCCAATTATAAGTTTGTCTCTAGGACCGTCGAATTTAAGTGTTACTTTTTTATATTTTTTAAAAATATCTTTTCCGATTATTAAATCAATGAAAAGGTTTTCAATGATTTCAATTGTTATTCCAGAATGGGTTTTATCTTTCAGTATTAAATCCACGACAGCTTCGCCAGTTATTTTAGCATGTTGATCGGAAGCAGCCAGAGCTATAGTTTTGTTTTTAGGTATTGTGAAGAGTTTAAGTTTTTTAGCAGTATTTTCATTAATGAATGTTTTTACACTGCCGGAGTCCACCATAGCGTTCACGAAGTGCCCGTTAATTTGGCATTGAGTGAATGTGACATCTTTGGAGTTAGTTCCTAGTCAGGATAGAGAAGGTGAGGGGTAGTCAGAGTCGTCATAAAGAACAGCAGTATGAGTGTTAGAAATAGAAGATTTACACACTTTAGCCCAATGACCATTTTTTTTGCATTTTTTACATTCGGCGTTTCGTGCAGGACATAAATATCGAGGATGACGTGATTTTCCACAGAAAAAACAAACCCCTTTTGGATGCATATTTTCTTTAGTCACAGCTATACGATTGTAGCCCGATAGATTATTTGTAGCTGCTACAGTAAAGTTATTTGCGTAGCTTATCGAATGCTTTTCTGCTTGTTCAAGAGATCTGGCCATGGCATATGTGTCTTGTAAAGTCAGGATGGGTTTTTCTAACAGTCGTTGTCGGATGGACGAAGAAGAAATTCCGCCGATGAAAGCTTCCCGAATGTATTGATTTTTGTTTTCTTCAGCAGAAACCGCTTCGAAGTTACATGTTTTGGCAAGCATTTCCAATTGTAGTATGAAGGCATCTATATTTTGTGTTGTTTGTTGCTTCGTCGTCATCAATCGATATCTATTATAAACAATATTTTCAGGTTTTAAATAAGCGGCGTCCAATGTTCTTAATGCACTATCGTAGTCGGTTTTATCGCTTATTAAATCGAAAACAGAGGCTGAAATACAATTGATCAAGGCAAAGAAATTATCTGAAGTGTTTTCGATTAATCCGTTATTATGTGAGCGGATATAATTCTGGAGGGTTAATTTCCAATGCCTATAGGATTTTTCGGAATTAGGGCATGTGGGTTCCACCTCGAATCTGTCGGGACGTAAGATTCGATCCATTATTTATTTATTTTTTTTTTTTTTTTTGCCCTCTGTTTCATTTTCCCGCTCGATCCTTTCAAGAGCGTACGTGTATTTTACAGTTAATAAAATTGAAGTGAATAGTATCAGTAAGTAAAGAATTGCCTTTTAGAAAGGTTTTATTAACTGTAAAATACACGTCCGCTCTTGAAAGGATCGAGCGGGAAAATGAAACAGAGGGCGCTTTTATTATGAATGTCAATCCCAAGGGGGATAACTCTTAACAACAAATTAAATCATAACATTTGGCACAGTTATTAGTCTTTCTCTACATAGGAACCATCCAGAGTTATGCATTTCTCCCATCGTTTGATGCAGCTCTGAAGACCGTTTTTCTAGAACACCCCTGGTTGGTCCTCCAACCATGACGTGACTTCAGAAATCAAGGCTGCATCATCTGGGAAACGCTTTCCTTTCAAAAACAACTTCATGACTGGGAAGAGGTGAAAGTCAGAGGGTGCAAGGTCAGGAGAGTATGGAGGATGGGGAATGATTTCATAACCACACGCCCGTGCTTCTGATCTGGTGACATGCGAGTTGTGGATTGGATCATTGTCCTAGAGGAGGAGGGTACCTTTGCTGATCTTGCCACGCCTCTTCATTTTGATAGCTTCCCTTAATTTCCTCAAAAGTGAAGCATAATAGGCTCCTCTAATTGTGGTACTCTTTGCCAGGAAATCTGTCATCACTACTCAGTCCTGGTCCCAGAAGACTGTGAGCATGACCTTGCCAGCGGAGGGCTGCACCCTTGCCTTCTTTGGAGGTGATGAGTCCAAGTGCTATCACTGCATTGACTGGGCTTTGGATCATAGTGATGGACCCAGTTTTCCTTTTGAAAAACTTTGACTCATCTTCTTGGCACATCTCCAAATTTATCCTCGAGCACTCGACGCATTCTCGCTTCGGGAATGGTGTGAGCAACCTAGGAACCCATCCGGCAGACACCTTATGCATATGCAAATGGTCATGAATGATAGTTTCCGCAGACTAATCTTGACATCTTGGGCTATTTAGCGAATAGTAATGTGCCGATCTTCCAAAATGGCAGCCTTAACTTGAGGGACAGATGCCTCATCAACGGCAGAAGGAGGGCGACCAGGTCTGGGAGCTGTTTCCACAGACTTCCACCCATGTTTGCATTCACGATGCCTGCATTTTACAAGATCATATGATGGAGCATTATCACCATAAATTTCTTTCATTTCATCAAAAGTCTCCTGTGGTGTGCGTCCTTTCAAATACAAAAAACGGATCACTGCTCGACATTCAACAGGCTCCATTTCACACCTGCCAAACAGAAACCACAATTAGTTCAGAGCTGTAATTTGCCACATAACACGTAGAGATTGCACATGCAAAATTTCAACTAGATCAGAGACAAACTCACAACATCTCTTCTGTGAGATAGAGGTTGCAGGGAAGAGAAAAAGACATCTTTCACAAGGCTACAAAGTCTATTTTGAACTTCATCAAGGCAGGACAAGTCCTTTCTAGCAGCTCCTGCCCAGATATGGCAACAGTACTCCATCCTTGGACGTACCTGGCTCTTATATAGATAGAGAATTGCATCAGCAGTGATATATCTACTAGATGGATAGAAAGATCCCACCATTTTTCCAGAGGCCTTGGCAACAAATTTGATGTACGTGTTCCATTTAAGATCAGGAGTAAAGGTCAAGTTCAGAAGCTTGTCAAAACTTGGGGCTCCTGAAGACGAGTGCCATTCATTTCAATTGATGCCAGATGGGGATCAGAGTGTTGATGATGTAAAGAGAGAAGCTTGCTTTTGATGCATTAAAAGTAACCAGCCACTCCTTTCCCCATTGTACCACATGCTCAAGATCAGAGGAGAGAGAATCGGAGAGAACATGGTCGTTTACTGTCTTAGATGTGCTACCATAAATGGTAGTGCCATTAGCATAGATGTCTACGAATGATGTAAGGATGTGAGTTGGAAGATCATTAATGTAGATTAGGAAGGGAGTTGGGCCCAGGATGGACCCCTGAGAGACTCCAGCATTAATACTGAGAGCTTCTGATTTCTGCCCATAAACCACTACTCTTATGAACCTATCAGAAAGAAATGATTTAATAATTGAGAAGACATTTCCAGTTATACCATAGCTGGATATCTTGTGAAGTAAACCTTTATGCCATACTCTATCAAAGGCCTTTGATATGTTAAGAACAATTGCCCTAGAAAGGTAGCCTCTGTCGAGAGATTCGCTAATCCTATGAGATATAACTGTAAGCACATCTGCTGTAGATCTAGCAGAGCGGAAAAAATACTGCATGCCACTAAGAAGGTTATTTTTGCTGAGATGGTTGATTACTTCTGTATTTAACACAGATTCCAGCAACTTACTCATGACGCACAGGAGACTTATTGGCATATACTGAGAGAAGGATTCTTAAATACAGGGCATACTGATGAGATTTTCCAGGGTGATGGGACGCTATTCTCCTTAAGACAACGTTTAAACAGTTTTGTATGTATGAGCGCTAGTTCTGGTTGAAGTTTTTTGATTACTATAATTGGAATGCCGTCAGGGCCGGTTGCTTTACTGGAATCAAGGTTTTTTATTAGTTTGGCAACATCACGTACAGATATATGTATATCACATAGTGTGTTTTCTGATACAGGAGGAAATATTGGGGGTTGGCGGCCTTGGTCGCAAAGGGTAGAATTAACTGCAAAGTTCTTGGCAAAGAGTTTGGATTTGTCTGATGCTGACGAGATTACCTCAGGTCCATTGATGATAGTTGGGATAGAGCACACGCTTCTGTTCAGGATTCTGTTTGCTATTTGCTAAAACTGGTGGGAACCAAGACGCTGCTCAGCTGCTTTGAACTTGACAGACTGAGCATACAACTCTCTTGCGTTCCTTATTACTTTCTTACAATGGTTGCTGGCAGTCATGAAAGCGGCTTTAGTTTCCATACATCTATTATGTTGGAAGCAGTGGAAAAAGTGATTTCTGTGTGCAATAGCAGCAGCGCATTCTGGAGAGAACCATGGCTGGCTGTTAGGTTTTTTCTGGAACTTTTTCGACGGTATGAAACGGTCTGTACCTACAATTAACCATTCCGTCAGGTCTGATAGAGGACACATCCTTTTTAAACATGGAATGCAGAGGTAGATCAGATATAAATGTACGGAAGCTATCCCAGTCAGCCTTAGTGTATCGATATACTGTACGATCGAGAGGTACGTCTGGGGACTTATTACATTTCATTTTTGTCTTAATTGAAACAACAGAGTGGTCGTAAGATCTAAGAGGAGACAGAACAGAAACTGAACATAGTTCAGGGCAAGTTGTGAGAAAAAGGTCTAGTAGACTCACATACTGGCCGTCATTATCGGGCACACGGGTGGGTTCATGAACAATCTGAGTGAGGTCATAAGCAATGGAGAAATCATGACAGAACCTCCCCTCATCATCGGTCTTGTTTGAGTGGGTCAACCATTCGACGTTGTGAATATTGAAGTCTCCACATACGTGAATGTTAGCTGAAGGATAAGCAGATAGGACTTGGTCAATTTTCTCAGATATGCTTTTAAAGATAGTAACTCCGCTGTTGTGGGGCGATAGAGAGTAAATACAAATGCAGTAGTGTGAGCTAATGTAACCCGGAAGCACATATAGGGTAAGTTAAGATCTTTTCTGGAGATGTCCCCTACCACATGGAAAGCCATCTTTAATATAGGAACATATTCCATGCCCATGGCGATCTTGGGGGTCAGATTTAGAAGTTAAGTTAGAATATCCTTTAATTGCGAACTTTTCTTGGGAAATAGATTGTCCAATGCCAGTTTCACTTAAAAATAAAAGGTCTGGTTTAGTCTCCTGTAATTGGGTTAGAACGTAGACTCCTGATGTTGGAGAAGGAGACATGGTAGTGGGGGTCTACGTTGGAAGTTGGAGAACCAGGTTTAATCGGGTATTTTTTCTTGAAATTTGTCACGATGGAATTTTCAAATTTGTGGACTTGGTCGTCAGATTTGCTTAGAGCAGGACAGAGAGGGGAAACTAAGAGAGAAAAAGAAACGAAGAATTTTTTTTTTGTAGAACATGATGAGGTAAAGGCCGTAACAATTACCCACTAATATGGCATCGAGAGGCCCCACCAGAAACTACTGCATGGTCCAGAATCCATTCACCAAATCACAATACAGCAGCCCCAGTACTTTGCACCTGCTGATAAAGACAGCCTCCTTAGTGGTCAATCCAAGGTTCGGGTCCCTGACTATCAGGGTCATAACGTCAGCCCAGATGAAACGTTTACCTCCAGCATCCTTACTAGTGACGTGGCCACAAGGATAGACATAGAAACAGAAAATTTCCACCATCTCTGCCAACTGTTCACACAAAATACTGCCAACCTAGAAAACAGCTTTTTCTTCTCCCTTTGTCAGAAAAATCACTCATTAAAAAATGAGGACTGAGGGACAAAATAAAGAGAAGCGAGAGTAACGGTTAGTTATGAACTAACTAACCGTTACTCTCGCTTGTGATAATTTCGGCTCCATAAGTGTGTCGGAGGTGACAAAAGGTTATTGGGGGGGGGGAAATTAATCCAGTGCGATTCGAACGTTAATATGAGAGACAAAACTAGGCTAAAAAAAAGGGAAAATATTAATTATCGTTGATATGGTACTTCCATATTGAGAATTTAGATGCATGATCCATGCAACGTTATGTTGGTGGTTTTACATCAAACGTTGATGGAGTCGAGCAGCGAGTTGCTTATGGAGGAAACTGCATCATGAACTGTGCTGAGCCAAACTGGTTTGGATTTGGCGCACAATGTCTTTTGAATGTTTCAATGTTTCAAACCGGCTCCAGCAAAGGCTGTCAGGAAAAGACTTTATAAGAGTCGTTTTCTTGGAGCGCTGATTGGATAAAATGTGGACACCCTATCACATTTTTACAGCTTTTATAGTCTTGAACTACGTCCGCGCACAGAGACATAAATTTACTTTTTACTTCTACAGAATTTGCATAGGTGGATAAGACAAATGTATGCGTCACTGAAAAGTTCCTTACCCCCAAAAAGTTTTACGTTCGTTGGCTGTTATTTTGTTTGTGTTTTTCCGATTTTTTAAGAAGTTCTTTAGCCTCCCCCTACACACACCTCCAAACACCCGGGCAACACCGGGTACCCCCAAACAGGGTATTAATTTGCTTATTCTTTGCCTCCCTATATACACACCTCCAAACACCCGGGCAACGCCGTCCTTTTTTTTGGGGGGGGGAGGGAAGGGTTTTGTTTTTCCGATTTTTAAAAAGAAGTTTTACGTTCGTTAGCTGTTTTTTTTTGTTTTGGTTTTACCGATTTTTTAAGAAGTTCTCTCCTCCCCCCTACACACACACCCCTAAATACCCGGGCAACGCCGGGTACCCCCGCTAGTTATATATAAAATGCAGTTTCCGCAAAATATGAGGGGGAATATTTTTTAGGGCGTGTCCCCTCCCTCACTGTATTTATTTTTTTCGAAATTTTAACAAAATATATTTAAATTGATCGAAATTTGTATTTATTATGAAACACAGGAGTTCAAATAAGTAAAAAATATTTATTTTTTAAAAGTTTAAATTAACCTATTGGACAAACACTTATCTTGAAGTTGCAATTAAAAAATTGATATAAATTTAATATTATGCTTTTTTAATAGCATTTTTATAATTGATATATACTATTATCAGTTGAATCAGTTGTCAAGAAAAAAAAACTTCCTAAAAATGAATTAATTTATAAAAGATTAAAACGATTAAAATTCCATTATTTCAAAATGTTCCGTTACAACATTGGTATTTAATTAATTGTGTTTAATTTGTTTTTTAATACTAAGCTATAATTTAAACATGACTCTTGCCAGCTATTTTATTCTTAGATTAGACACGATTGAAAAATATTATTGCGCCCCAAATAATTTTTTTGTAGATCCTCTCGTTTGTTTTTTTTCTACAAGGAAACCCGTAATTCACCAAATACGTATTTAGTAAAACCGTATTTCATATCTATATCTATATATCTATAAAAACAGAGATGTGTGTGCCACAGACGATTTCTGATTGGTTAATCCAATAATCACATCTCCTAAAAAACTATGGTTCGTACGCTCTTAACTTTACCATAAAATATTATGGCTTTATTTATTGTCCATCTTGGAAGGGTTTAATTTTTCCTAACTTGTTATCTACAAATTACAAAAATACGAAACTTACACAATCTAACAATCCAACCTCTGACATCACGTCCGCCATTCTGGTGCTAGCCGCACACACGTACACACAACACGAAAACAATGTTTTGAAAATCTAGCAAAAATTAATTTTCCTTAAATTTTTTCAATATTTAAAAATAAATTATGCCGGCTGATAAAATTTTAAAACTTTTTTTTAAAGCTAGAAAGATAAAATTTAAACATACTTATTTTAATATATATATATATATATATATATATATATATATATATATATATATATATATATATATATACGAAACTAAACTACACGAAAACAAACGCTCCTACAAAATTATTAGTACTACTAGCCAGCACACGCGCACACACGCACACACACACGTTCACTACCGTCACGTTGTTATGGCAACCAAACTCGCTGACTTACATAAACAGTAAACACACACAGTAAATGTGATTTTCTTTATTTTCTCATTTCACTCGTGGTCTTAAATTCATTTCGGGTTTGTATTACTGTACACATAGATTCGAAAAAGTTGTCAAAAAACAAATATATAACAAATAAATGTTATCAAAGGCAAGATTCCTGAAATTTTTCAATATTTAAAAATAAATTATGCCGGCTGATAAAATTTTAAAACTTTTTTTTAAAGCTAGAAAGATAAAATTTAAACACTTATATATATATATATATATATATATATATATATATATATATATATATATATATATATATATATATATATATATATATATATATATATACGAAACTAAACTACACGAAAACAAACGCTCCTACAAAATTATTATTACTACTAGCCAGCACACGCGCACACACGCACACACACACGTTCACTACCGTCACGTTGTTATGGCAACCAAACCCGCTGACTTACATAAACAGTAAACACACACAGTAAATGTGATTTTCTTCATTTTCTCATTTCACTCGTTTAATATACAATTGTTTATAATATTATTAATCATTAAACTGTAAATCTTAAAACCTAACAAAATTATAACAAAGATTAATTATTAATTGCAGTTTGAAGAAGATAAATAAAGATTTAAAAAAAATAATTTAGTTGCTTCTGCTGTTCCATATTCGTAAAGTTAACAGGAGCCTGACGTCACGGGATTTTGTGCTCCTTTCTTCACAATCGCTTGAACGTCTCTATGGACCCAGTATAATATGATGATAAATACGAAATTTGCATTAATCAAAATATCATATTTAAGCATATTTTACGACCGGGCAAAGCTAGATGGCCTGCTAGTAACCAATAAAAATTATTTTATAAAAGTTAAAAATACTTAATTGTGCCAATCTAAATAAGCAATTTAGATCGGCACTTATGGCGGCAATTAAAAGTAAAAAAAAAATACAGAAAAGTCTGTTTGGTGTATGCATAATAAAAACAGGACAAGCGATTTCGTCTAGTAATCTTTTATTCAATAAAGAATCTTGCTACTCGTCTACTTGACAGGCGAAAATGTACAGCTTTTATAACTTGGATTATCAAAGAGGAGATAATCCATATTCACAACATTTTGCCCCACCAAATTTCTCACTGATAGGGAAGAAAGTCCCTTAAATGTCCAGACTCCCTACGAGCTCGCAGTGCAATCCATAATTCGGGGTTGGAGTATTCAAACAGGAAGGCTCTTCAGTACGTCCATAGGCTCTAAAATACTTCGCTCCAAAATGTTTTCTTTTCAGAGGAGCAGGCCGTTTAGAGACAGTCTCTGGATGAACAAGTATTTTCGATATTAGTCCTTCATCTGTCAGGGATTCAGGTGTTGGCCCATCCGAAGTGTCTGACAGAGCCCCATTAGATGACATGTCAGGAGCAATTCAGTGCCACGATCTTTCAGAGAGGCTTCAGTATCAGGGGCAGTTGGTCTGTCCTCAGGGGCTGTCCACGGTTCTGGTATGTCTCCAGCAGGTGCTATTGGGCTCTCTACCATCTGCATGTCGTACTAGAGCGTACTGGGGGTTTGCCTCTATGAGCTCTACCTCGTCCACCAAGGGATCGTTCTTGGTGTAATGTGCATGTCACCTCAGAAACACAGTACCGAGTTGAGAGAGCCAAGATGGAAGCGAATCTCCCGCTGAACTCCATCGCTGGAAAAGTAAAAACCTTTCATGTGGGCTGGCATTCGTGGTGGTACACAATATGGACTGTATGGCGTATAATGCGACAGGAAGGAGATTTTACCAATTATCAATCAAACACCCGTTATTTAGTGTAGCCAATTGAACGGTCTTCCAAATAATGCTGTTATCTATATATATCGTATCGAACGTTACCCTTAGGGTTGTAGGGAGTTGTCCGGCTTATATCTACTCTTTGTTCCTGAAGAAATTATCGAAGCTGCTCTGACATGAAAGAAGCCCCTCAGTTTGAATGTATATAGGCAGGAATTCCAAAGAGAGTGAATAGTAAGCAGAGGCATTGTATAATTCCAGTAGCCGATATGTCTGAATAAGGGAAAGCAAAAGGAAACCGCAAATATTTGTCAACAACAGTTAATATATATTGGTTCCTTGTTTTGCTTGGTAGTGGTTCTTTAAAATCAAGATTGAGTCTTTCAAACGGTTATGTTGGTTTTATTAAAACGCCAGTTTTGGGTTTATAAAACTAAGGCTTTATTTCAGCGCCCGTTCAGCAGGAATTTGTAATTCTTTTTATCTCCTCCACTGAGAAACGAAAGTTTCTACAACTCACAGCATGAACTATTCGTGTAATGCTCGGGTGACAGAGATTGTTATGTAGCATTTGAAGTTCGTCTCCGCTTGATGCCGTACAGCATACTCTTGACAGTGTATCAGCTGTTAAGTTCTTGCTGGGTCGGTAGCTGAACTCAAAGGAGAAACAAGATAGTTCAATTCTCCACCTCGCTATTTTCTCATTAGTCAAGCAAGTAACTGCTCGACAAACAATGGGTACGGGCAAAATGAATGCCGATGCTCAAAATGCATAAACATTTTGACCTCTCCCTTTACTTAAAAATTCACTAAAAATCAGGAAATTAACCAATTTTAATGAAATTTTCAGTATTTATCAAATAATGATTGCGAAATATAATGAAGTAATTTTTATTTAAATCTGAGTGGAAATGTATTATTTTTTTTAAACAACAAATAACTTTACTAAAGTTATGGTTTTCAGTAGTAAATAAGTTGTGGTTTTCATAGTAAAGTAAGTTATGGTTTTCATAGTAAAGTAAGTTATGGTTTTCATAGTAAAGTAAGTTATGGTTTTCAGTAGTAAATAAAAAACGCAATAATTTATTTTTGCTTTTTTTATAAGCATCGTAATTTGTAACAATTAAATAAAATAAAATAATTTTTACAGGAACATTACTAAAAAAGCCCTAAAGTCTGTATTAATGAATTCTATATAACTCGAAGAAAAAGGAATTTCTCGAACTACCGATATTACCATTGAATTAAGCATTGATTATTTAATATTTTCACACGCAAAACTTATAATAGCAAAAATATTTCTATTTTTTTTTAATTACAGATTTCGCATAATTTTTCTATGCAAAATTTTAATACTTTCATTGCTCGCAAGAACGTGAAACTTTCGGCGTAACATAATTTTTATATAATCTCGAACAATAATTAAAAAAAATTAATTAAAAAACAGGAACATAAAAAATAATTAAATTTAAAAAATGATAAAATTGATACAAACGTTCAGAATAGGAATGTATGGATGCACGTCTGGGGGGGGGAAAGAAATCTGACACCCATACCTCCTTTTACTATCATGACTTCATTTTGAAACAGCGCTTTGATTGGTTTCCGTATATTCGTGTTTACAAACTGTTATCGGTTGCGTTTTGCCGAACGGCATAATTACTTGATTTTTGAAGGCTAATTAAACTGTATTTTGTACAAACAAGGTGATTTTTTTTTATTTATCTATTTTAATTCAATATCTTAGGACTTTACTTCACTAATTATCTTTGAAATAGACCCAGAACACCAATATTTATCTTTTAAAGGATTTTTACGTGAAAAAAAATTTCATAACTTTTTTTTTTCACGTGTACAAAGATCTTTTTCCTTTAGGGAATTAACTTTATTCTCTAATCTTTGAAATGCAATCAAAAAGTAGTCGGAAACCTACAAAAAAATTATGATAAATCGGCTTTCAAAACTAGGTTCCCCAGTTTTGCCCGTACCTAACAAACAAAATGTTACTTGGAGACCTATTGAGAATTGACGCCGTAGGTACTGCTTGAAAAAACAAATTTTTAATTTCCTCGCCAAATATTTTATGAATTTCTTTGGAATAGTAATAATAATATTCTCCATGTTTTTCTGTTTCATTTCAGATATTATTTTATATAATTTGATATAATATCGATTCAAAACAATCTTTTTTACAAAATCGATCTTTAAGGGTTTTCCAACCGAGCAACTATTTATACTACCATAACATAATATTTAACTGTCAGCTAAAACTACTACTACTACTACTACTACTACTACTACTACTACTACTACTACTACTACTACTACTACTACTCTTTATAGCAGCGTCACTGACTGCTTGCTAGAATTAAAAAGAGAAAGAGAGAGGTGAGGGTGGAAAAAAGGCAGTATGTTTATATATACTCTCTCTCTCTCTATATATATATATATATATATAATCTATATATATATGTTTTAATGCATTGAAATATATCGAAATTTATCGGCAACAGCTATTTATTATTGTGTGTTTCTTTTTATTTATTATTGTGTGTTTCTTTTTAATGAATATGATCAGCCATTTTGCAAGGTCGTCGCTTAGCAACGAGAAAAAATCAACGCGACAATGTAATTTTTGTTATGGAATTATTCGTACTAATACTAAACACACACTCGCACATACGACCATTACATTACTTTGGTTCTTTCTTTTTTTGTTTGTTTGAAGACGTTCTGTACCACGTGTGTGTGTGTCTGTGTGTGTGTACGTGTGTTTGTGCGTATATTTATAACTATTTATTTAGTAGAAAAAAGAAACAGAACAATATGTAATATAAAAAACTGAAACTTTGTCGTGTGTAAAGTGTAAAACTTGAAATAAAATATTTTGAAAAAATATAGAATATCTAAATATTAAAAAAATAGTTGAAAACATTATTAATTCGTAATATCATGATAAAACTTTAATAATTCGTAATATTGTGATTTGACGGTTTTACCCTCAAATTAAATTTTAAAAAATATTAAAATATTTGTTTTAAACCGTGAAACTTTGCTGAGAAAGAGAGAGAGAGAGAAAGAGAGAGGGGGAGAAATAGAGAGGATAGAGAGAAAGATATATGGAGAAAGAGAGGGGGTGAGCGAGAATAAGGAATGAAGCCATAATGAAGCATAAAAAAACAAACAAATTTTAAATTTCTTCACCAAATATTTAATGAATTCCTTTGGAATAGTGTTAATAATAATCTCCATGTTATTCTGCTTTATTTGAGAGTTTTTAATATATTTTGATATTATATCGATTTAAAAAGAAAAATATACTTTGCAGATTTGGATATTACGGTGTTTTCACTGTAACTATTTACACTAATCTTTCCGTCAAACCACGCTAAGCGATTATTATTACTACCTGTACAAAACAGCTGTTGGCTGTACCTACGCGTATACTTACTGATCGCTTGTTAGAACTATTGATGTTATCTTTTCGTTTTAATCAATGCTGCTAGGTGTATCAGAAAGTGGCCATTAAAAATGAAGATCAGAACTTTAATAATTCAACTTACTATTTTTCGAAGCTTATAACTACTTGAAAAATGTAATTCAAACCCTAATTTTTTTAATTAAAGAAGCAAAGACCAAATTTAAAAAATAACAAGTTTAATAGCAAATTATGCAATATTTGTTTTTTTAAAGCGGTTTTGTTTAAAAAAATATAAAGAAAATCAACATATTTTGACTTGCTTATAAATATATGTATATATATAAAGGCCAAAAAAATCACTTACCTAAAAAAATACTATTAAATGGGTAGTTCCATTCTTCATTGTTAAGAATTCATCCATATTTATATTTTAAATTCAATGTATTTTTTAAATAAAAGGATTTTCTAAAGCGAGGGTTGTAGAAAATCGCATTTTCGTAACGTGGTTAGCGCCAAAAGAGCTCCTCCTGCTAATATGAAATTTATCCAATTATGGATTTGTCAAAGGGACATAAATAATGTCTTTTTTATTGCGTGTGTTTACCAAAATTAGTATTTTCTTCCTCCCTAGTTAAAAAGAAACACACATTCACTTATAAGTTTTTCTCCTAAAACAAAAAATCCAGTTTACCGATTTTTTAAAATTCTCCTTGTGAAATATACGAGTTTTTTATTGATATATTTTAATACTTCTTTATCGACTGAATTTTTTTTAATATCTAAAAAAAGAAAGCATTGAATAAATAGAAAAATTTTCTGTCAGCGTCTGGTATTTACTTGACGATATAAGCATAATATGAGCTTTCATTTAAAAAGAAAAAAAAAAACAAAAAAATCAACGTGGTTTTAAAAAAAGAAGGTTTTACACTTTAGACTTTACAGGTAAATTTCCAAAAAACTATTTTTTTTCTGTTTTAAATTAGAATATTTTCTTTATTGATCTTTTATGTTCAATTTGTGATATATAAAACTTTAGTACATAAATTAATTATTAAAATTTTAATAGACATTTCAAAATGGTGGTGGGGGGAGGTTAATTTGGAAAAAAAAAACGTTTGTCTAAAATATTATATTTAGTTTATTGGAAAGAGCATAAGATTTTACATTGACCCTGAAAATATCGTAAAAATTGAACCAATAGAAAATCTTTGATAGATTTTTAAAGTTTAAAAACTGAAAAATATTTATCTCTTAAAATTCAATTGATTTAATTATCTAAAAAAAGTGGCTGCATGAAGGCACGTCGGCATTTTGTAAATATTTTGTAAACATTTTGTAAACACTGTTTTTTAAAAAATAAAAAATAATATTTCTATTATTTTTTAAACAACTTTAATAGTTTATTTTGAAAGTATATTCCATGCAGAAAATAAACAATCCAATTTAAAAAGAGAAATTACGAGTTTTTTATATTTTATTCGCAGTTTTCTGTTAGGGGTGTCAAAAATTCCTCCAAATTTCCGATATACCTAGTGCCCTGCTCCTGCTGTTTGTAAAGAACTATTTTGTACTCCCGTCTAACAATTTAATGAATAAGATATCGTAAAACTTGGAAATACTTGTTGCATATAGCTAAACCCCCACCTCTGCCCTCACTTGCCCTCTCCCCTTTCTATAGAACTCTCCTAAAAAAGGAGGACTACTATGTCTTGTAACATGGCCGCTCAATAAAGCTGCTAGTATATTTTAACTTCTGTGTCGTCTTCACTCTGATACTAACCCGTGAACATAACATGGTGGCAGCGGTGCTTATGGAATTAATAATATCCAAGGAGACCGACAAATCATCAAATCATGTGTAAGCAGTATTACTTTTTGTCTTAGCTTCTGCTATGTTTTCTTTTTATCGGTCGGTCGCTCCAATTAATGGCTTCCCTTCGCCTCGTGGTCCCTGCTAATCTCTGCAGTCTGTTATTATTATGATCGTTATCATTGATATCGAGTTGCTGTCGCAAATGAATCTTACCAAAACTTTCCTTTTTTTCCCCTTTGCATTGATTAACTTTCAAAACAAAACACTTCTGCCTCACGGCGATGTCCGCCGAAGAGAATATGACTGCTGCAACTAATACCGATTCATTGACTAATGATATGTCCGGCTTACACATAATGCCATCAGAACGACTCATATTTAGTGGGAATAAGGCAGACTCCTGGAAAATATTCCATAAACGAGGGTCCAACTACTCGTTATTGACTGGTCTGGACCATAAACTACGAGAAATTCAGGTTGCCCTTCTGAAGAACTGCTTGGGCGATGACGCCATGAAAATATACCAGGGCATGTAGTTTGACACCCCGGAGACAGAGCGCACTATACAGGACATACTACAAGAACTGGAGAAGTATTCCGTCAGTATTCTCAATGAAACCTACGAGACACTTGCATTCCGTCAGAGGAAACAGGGTGAGGG
This sequence comes from Euprymna scolopes, assembly GCF_053919585.1. Classification (NCBI taxonomy): domain Eukaryota; kingdom Metazoa; phylum Mollusca; class Cephalopoda; order Sepiida; family Sepiolidae; genus Euprymna; species Euprymna scolopes. The sequence goes on from NC_136488.1 coordinate 111,159,037, forward strand.
AGAAGCTTTCGACAAGTTCTACAATGATTTAAGAGTACTGTCGAAGACGTGTAATTTTTGTACCCGATGCAGTGATTCACTTCTGTGGGACCAGATTGTAGAAGGTGTCCGTGACCAATTAACCAAAAAGGAGCTACTGAAGATACAGCACCTTACCCTACAGAAGAGTGTTGACATATGCAGAGCGGCTGAAATGGCTTCAACCCACAGTCAAGGAATGAGACTGGATACAGCAGAAGCACAGATCATAGCACCAGTGCAGGAAATACCTTGGCAACAAGTAGCAGCAGACCTCCTATCATGGGGAGGGAACAACTATCTGATCACAGTAGACAGACATAGCAATTTCTTTGAAATTGACAAACTAGATATGCCCATATCAGAAGCCATGATTGAATGCATGAAAGCGCATTTCGCACGCCATAGAATTCCAGAGGAACTGACATCTGACAATGGTCCTCGATTTTCATCTTATGCATTCAGAAAATTTGCAAGTAAATGGCTATTCATACACGAGACAATATCGCCAGGCAACAGCCAAGCAAATGGTGCTGCCGAAGCAACAGTAAAAATCGCCAAACGCCTCTTCCAGAAATGCAAAGCGTCAGGAGAAGATCCATTCCTGGGACTGTTGAGCCTATGCAACGCATTAACTGAAGGACTAAGCACCAGCCCAGAACAAAGACTCTTTGGTAGAAGGACAAGATCAACGGTACCAGCTGTCGAATTAAAGATCAAGCCCTGTTACCCACATTCAACTGATGAAGCATGGAGGAAACAGGAGAGGAGGATTAGGCACCATAAGACGGGAAAAGTGGGTGATAATGTTCGAGTTCAGCCACCCAGTCCCTACACAAGAGAGTGGAGGGAAGCAACAGTCCAAAAACGAATGACGGGTAGGTCCTATGAAGTGGAAGCAAGAGACGGACAACGATACCGCCGAAACAGGCGATTCCTGCGCAAAAGGCCCGAGTCAAAACATTCCTTCCCAGGACACCATCAAGCAACACGCACAGCTGATGATCACCCTCAGTCCCAAATACAGCCTGACAATCCCATATTACAAAAAGAAAGGATTGCACAGGAAAATGAACGACCGAAGAAAGCATTTGTGAAAGGAATGACAGCCAACAGTTGATCACGCGCTCAGGACGCATTATTCGGAAACCTGCACCATACAACGAACGAACAATTCACCCTTCCCAATTTTGCCGTTCAAAACCATATCCCTACCTCTTCCCCCTTAGAAGAAAACAAATTGAACAAACACCCTCCCTGACGGGGGAGATGTTGCATTATACCCAACCACTGCACTCACTTGCCCTCTCCCCTTTCTATAGAACTCTCCTAAAAAAGGAGGAGGACTATGTCTTGTAACATGGCCGCTCAATAAAGCTGCTCTTATATTTTAACTTCTGTGTCGTCTTCACTCTGATACTAACCCGTGAACGTAACAATACTAGTCGAGCTTAAAAAGGGACTCTTTACATTCAACACCGGTATCGATTAATTTAACCAGAAGTTTGTTTACATTTTGAAATGAACAATAGGTATAAATTAATCACACTATTATTTCAAATGTAAGATGTGATTATAATTTAATTTTAATTAACCACGTGGAACAGCCGGTATTGTACAACATATATGCAAAACAGGTATTTTAATTAACCACGTGGAATAGCAGGTATTGTACAACATATATGCAAAAAAAAAATAAAACAGGATGAAGTTATAAAATGTGATGCGAGTCCTACCCCACTTGTGAATTATGCATCGGCTCCGATGTTGTACGTTGTTCGACTGAGGGAGTCGTTATTATTTTTACAAGGAAAGATTTTTTTTTGGCCTAGTTTTTTTTTTATTTATGTATTTACAAGCTGGGCTACCCGACGTTGCTCGTGACCATATAAACAATGAAGCTTATTTTGAATATATTTGTTATTCTTTGGAGAGAGGAATTTTTAATGTGCATGTATCATTTGCTATTTTGAGCAAAAGAATATTTTACCTACCCTAGGACGGCTATTACACATATATGAAAGACTGTATCTTCCCTAGGACAGGTAATTTACAAAATGTATATAAAATAATTTTACCTTTTTGAAATATGTTTACCTACCTTCGGACGGGTAATGTAAATACATATATGAAACAATTTAACATGCTCTTAGCAGGTATTGTACAACATATATGAAATAATTTCTCTTCCCACCAAGGCTACCATAATTTTAAGAAAAGTGAAATCATTTTTAGAAGATGGATTATTAGGATTTCCAAATTAATACATAAATACATATGTGTTGGTTAATGAGTTCGCAACCCTTGCTTCATCAAAATTTCAACATTACTGCATTTTTTCTTCCTTCACTATCGGCACTATTATTGTAAGGAAAATTATCGTTTGTTGGAATATTTTTTGTACAATAATGCTGCACCCCCCCTGTTTACATTTATTTTTTATCTGGTTCTTATATATGATTTTCTGTATTTCGTATCCTTTATGATTTTTAGTTTCGTATATTTTGGATTTGTATGAAACTCCCTTTAATTTGAGAAAAGGAAAATGCTAGCTCTGTTATGACGTCACGAGCCCAGCGCGAGATTCTTTCTCTTTTGAAATTCTGCTGACGTGGAGATTGAACGTGTTGTTCATTACCCGGCGCTGAAAATGCAATTTTGACGAGTCTCCTTCAAAGAAGAAAACCTGGCAAGAAAATAATATCCGGAAACATGACGAGACGGACTTCTGGAAACTATTTACGTGACTACGTTTTGCACGTATTTTAGAAGGAGTGAAAATATTCTAAAGAAAATACCTTATTTTACGTGACAAGGAATTTTGGAATTTCTACAAAGAAGAAAACCCGGTAAAAAAAGAATCCGGACAAGCAACGCGGTCTTGCTTCTGAAATCCATCTTTGTGTCTACGGTTTGCATGCAAACATGGAGGGAGAGAAAATTCTAAAAGGACATTAAAAAAAAAAAGAAAAAGGCACGTGCCTGACTGGCTTTCAATTTGTGAGTACACTCCTAAAATTAATTTCATATGCGAGTGTGATTAGGAGATACTATTTGGAATATTATTATTGTATTCATTAATGGATACGACATCTTCTTTATAAGAACTAGTGTTATTTTTTTTTCATTACATGTTACTTTGGCGTTTCATAAGTTTAATGCCCGCAAAGGGAAAAATTTGCAGCTTATTATTGTAAATAAAATATCTTCTTCGTTTCAAAGCAAGACCTTTATATTTTATTCTTTACCCCCCTTTTTTATTCCATGTTATCATTTTTTTTCAGGTTAGTTACTTTAGCGTCGAATTTATCTGGAAGCAAGATAAAATTCCGACATTTTGCAAATTTTTCTTCCTTTATTTAAAAGTAGTTTAAGTTCTGCTTTTATTTGAGGGTATTTTGCAAATTGTTTTCCGACATTTTGCAAATTTCTCCCTTTTATGTAAAAGTAGTTGGAAAATGTCTGCTTTTATTTGAAAGCATTAGGCAAATTTTGTTCCCATACTAAATGCATTTTGCAAACTTTGTCTCTATATTAAATACATTTAGCAATTGTTTTGTCCCTTATTTGGGACACTTTGAAAATTAAGTGTACTCTTTTCTAATCGAGATACGTTTTAATTCCTTTTCTTTCAAGTTAGGGTTGAATTCAACCTCTTGAAATTTCTATTACCTCCGCTACCTGACACCATCAACGTCACTTATATTCGTTCGACTACTGTGAATTTCTTCCGTTATTTAAAGGCATTTTCCAAATTTATTTTCCCTTCTTTAAAAACATTTTGTAGGTTTACTGCTTTTATTTGAAGGCATTTTACAAACTGGTGTTCCCTTATTTAAAATACTTTTCAAATTAAGTGGTCTGTTATTTCAAATAATTTAGCGAACTAAGTTACTATACACCTTTTATGATACGAAGCGTGTGCCCTCTTCTATTTCGAGTTCCGTTTTATTCTCATTCTGTCAACGCGTTACTTAGCTAGGGTTAAATACACTCCTATCACTGGCCCACTTGACTCTTTCTGTAACCTGCCCGCACCCCTCGGCCCGTATAGATATTTCAGCTACTAAATTCCCTTCCCTCTTAAGATGTAAATTGGCGTGTATCTCAACTTCCCCCTAGAACATTCGACGACTGCTATGTCCTGAATTTAGAAAACGTATAATGTAATTTAGTGTTTCCAACGTTCGACATTCGCTTAACAAAAATTCCCAGATTTAGCATTTTTATGTACGTATAGTGTCTTTATTTATATCTGAATAATATTTTACGCACAATTTTTCATAAATATTTTTCTTAACAAAAAGATTAAGCGATAAGTATACACTTTCCTTTTTTTCTATTCTTTAGAATTGAAGTTATAACTTTCGTAGCCCTATTTCGGAATATAATTTACATTTTACTTGCTTTAGTTGACTTTCCATGGGTATTGCGATTTACGCTGGGAGAAACTCTAGCATTTTCTGTCCCTAGTCAGTGAATAAGAAATCCTACTACTAATTTTATTTTCGTCCTAATTCAGCGTGTTCGATATTTTTTGGAAGCTGGATTTTCCCCACTTTAAGAGACGACTTTTTATCCCATTATACCCTCGTGGGGAGCCTAGTAAATAGAGACGCTGTGTCCGAAGCCGGTGTTAGTTGTATGTACGTATTTTCCTCAATATATTAGGAAAAAAAAAGGAATAAGTATATACCCCATTATTTTGATTAAATATATACCCCATTATTTTGATTTAATGAACACGTGCGTTCTCTCACCTGTGTTAAATGTTTCTGGGTTGGGAATTAACCGGACAATATTATTTCAAATATTGTATTATGCGTTGAAGATATTTATTATAATTTTCTATAGCGAGTTTATACCCATTTGCTTTGCGGACTGTTATTCTAGAATTTGTGAAAAGACAAGTTTCCCTTTCTTCGCCTTGGCCCGTATTTGCATTTAGTTATTTGGATTCCTTTGAAGATACACATGTGACATTGGAGACATGTACCCTCCCCCGACGTAGTTGTTTATTTTGTATTTCAGTGAGGATACTGCTATAAAGAGTGTTGAACGTTATTCTTCATTTCCAGTGAATTAACTTCCATATAGAAGTTTGCATTTTAAATCCACTTAATTTTAATTTTAAGCCATAGTGACCCTTTTAATTTGTAACTGGGGGTTGTATCCCTTGATATTTTCACGGCTCAATATGCTGTATTCGTCTTGTTTTGTTTGTGCTATGAGGAAGGAATTTTATGCAAATACCTTTGTAACCTTTGTGTGTGCATTTTTTTGTGTATAATTTTTGAACGCCTATTTTTTGTATTTGTTTGGATTTATTCCATATTTTTGAAAAGAAAATGCTGCACGATGTTCGTCACTCGTTCTTCCGGATTCCTTGTAAGAAAACGAAAGTTTTATTTAGGGAAGATTATCGTCGTCTTGAATTTATTGCGGTTGCAGAAGGGATTACCTAAGCCTTATTTTATGACAAGGAAGGCCGATGTTGATGAATGGTTAGCATCGGTAGATAATATAACAGAATTGTTGGGTGATCGTTCCTTGCGTGAGGACGAGGGCTGTTCACAAGTAGAAGCGGATGCTGTTAGTGTTCTCGTCCCAGGTTTGCTTCATTCTTTCGAGGTTGGCAGATGGTGTAGAGTGTGATTCCCTGTGCAACCCTGTGATATTCGAAACCCTTGGGGAGATGCTCGGCGAGTTACCGACTACTAAGCCCAAATGTCCAGAATCTGAAAACTGTTTGCTGAGCGCTGGCAAGTTTGGCTTGGAAAATGTTGCATCACGGTCTGAAAGCAGTGTTGCAAGTGCCACTTCAGAGGATCTGCATAGTCAGGCGCTGAAGTTTGATTTTTCTGGTGGGCAGTTTGCCAGTAGTATTTTAAAGAAAAATGTATTGGGAGTGAGATTCCCAGGTATCATGAATGATACCACTCGTGTCCACGACTTGGTAAGTGTGGGCATGAATATTGTGAAATTTATGGAAGGATTTCCATGGGATATTGAAATTGTTTTACCCTCTAACCACGTGAGTTCGAAAACTCGCATGTGTGGTTATCTTTCACAACCTTGTCAGAATACCGATGAACTTAATCATGACGGTGGGATATTACTTCAGTCATGTAGTTCTGACAATGGCCAGTGGTTAAAGGACAGGAGTCTATCCTGTGTGAAAGTACAAACATTGTGCACTTTAAGTGCTAATGTTAGCCCTGGGAGAGAAATTCTCCATCAAGGATATAGGGCAGAAAGCACTATATCCACCTGTGAAGGTGTAAAAATCAAGAAGAGAATTGTTTTTGAAGAGTTACGTGAACTCAAGTTGGACTGGGGCGTCCAGATTCAGGTTGAATGTAACTCAACAAAGAATCCCATGAGGGATACTGTTGAATTTGCTAACTACATGGTGTGTAATCCAATTTCTCCGAGTTCCTACGAGAGTGTAGGATATGTTGTGCAGAGAACGCTTGCAGAAACTTCATTCTATGAAGTTGCTCCTTTAAGTAGAACGCTTCCTGCTTTAGAGTCACATGCAGTTGTTATTGTTTTTAAATGTTTTGCGAAAGCTTTCGAAATCAAGCTTGATTTGTCCAGGGTTGTTTCTGAGGCGCTCAGAATCATCTTATGCTTATTTAGAAGTGAGTTTTCTAATGCTGAGATGTTTTTTTCAGTGCTGAACACGAGAAGATTGGATCTCTCCTTGATAGGAGTCTTCCATAAGTATTACATCTCCAGCTACCTAGGTGTTTTTGACACCTATACTCAACTTTGTTTGTTTGGCTATATGTATATGACTATACAAAAGTTTAAAACTGTAATTGCCTTGAATAATTTGTGCAGAATTTGGGTTGCAGTTTTACTTCATTCCACCAAGTTGAAAAACTCATCAAAGGATAGGGTTGACTGTATTTGTCCCTCTTGTAGCACCGGTATTGATCTCACTGGACTCTTGTGGTTATGAGGGAGCTGAGATATTTTGGTGTTCGCCAGAGATAATATAAGGATGAGGAGGTTGGAGGGTAAGTGAACTTCTCAAGCCTTTATACTCTTATATGCAATAATATTCTCAGTTCAAACTTCTGTTGTGACCTAGTATCGTAGCGTTAGTTTTAAATTTATGAATCTGGTTAGGTACTCCTCTGTTCAAACCTAAAACATGAAGGTTTTCATGTGAAATTCTATAGAATAAGCCTATTTGAATTTTTCTGCTTTTTTGTTCTGATATGTGTTTCCTGGAGTTCTTCTGACCATACATTGTGGTATTTTTTTTGTATTGTAAATTTTACAGGTGTCATCCAACTGTAGGTTGACTGCCATTTCCTGTTGGGGGAGAATGTTGGAATTTTTTTTGTACCAATAATAGTACATCACCCCCTGTTTACATGTATTATTTATCTGGTTCTTATATATGATTTTCTGTATTTTGTATCCTTTATGATTTTTAGTTTCGTATATTTTGGATTTGTATGAAACTCCCTTTAATTTGAGAAAAGGAAAATGCTAGCTCCGTGATGACGTCACGAGCCCAGCGCGAGATTCTTTCTCATTTGAAATTCTGCTGAAGTGGAGATTGAATGTGTTGTTCATTACCCGGCACTGAAAATGGAATTTTTACGAGCCTCCTTCAAAGAAGCAAACCTGGCAAGAAAATAATACCCGGAAACGAGACAGACTTCTGGAAATTATTTACGTGACTACGTTTTGCACGTATTTTAGAAGGAGTGAAAATATTCTAAAGAAAATACCTTATTTTACGTGACAAGGAATTTTGGAATATCTACAAAGAAGAAAACCCGGTAAAAAAAAGAATCCAGACAAGTAACGCGGTCTTGCTTCTGAAATCCACCTGTTTGTTTACAGTTTGCACGCAAACATGGAGGGAGAGAAAATTCTAAAAGGACATTAAACAAAAAAAAGAAAAAGGCACGTGCCTGACTGGCTTTCAATTTGTGAGTACACTCCGAAAATTAATTTCATATGCGAGTGTGATTAGGAGATACTATTTGGAATATTATTATTGTATTCATTAATGGATACGACATCTTCTTTATAAGAACCGGTGTTATTTTTTTTCATTACATGTTACTTTGGCGTTTCATAAGTTTAATGCCCGCAAAGGGAAAAATTTGCAACTTATTATTGTAAATAAAATATCTTCTTCGTTTCAAAGCAAGACCTTTATATTTTATTCTTTACTCCCCCTTTTTTATTCCATGCCGTCATTTTTTTTCAGGTTAGTTACTTTAGCGTCAAATTAATCTGGAAGCAAAATTAAATTCCGACACGTTTTTGGAAGATGTCTTAGCAGGATTTTAAAATTAATGCATAAATACATTGATAAAGTTAAGTGATTAGACAACCCTTGCTTCATTATTAAATTTTACATTACTCTGTTTCATTTTCCCCCACTACCGACAATCAAACGTCATTTTCAGATTACTCAGCCGGCTTTACAAAAAAATAAACAAATATGTTGAGAAGCTTTGTGATAAGGCAACCCTTGCTTCACAACAAAATTCCACATTACTGTGTTCTTCCCCTCCCTACTACTGACAGCATCATTTTAAGTTAAATAGTATCATTTCTTGACCATAACAGAGCAGGTTTTCCAAATAATTACATAAATGCATTGATGCGAATGATCATTAGGCAACTTTTACTTTACCACAATTTTCAATATTTATAGAGTTCTCCCCGCCCCTTACTACCACAACCACCAACAACATATTAGTAAGAGAAACAATGTCATATCCGGAATATGATTCCATAGTTATTCCATATTTTTGGAATATCACATTATGGGCGATTGCACCACTCCAAAATGGACATGATTCTCTCCAGCCCCACCCCAAAAGTGAAGGTTTGTTAATTCATAGAGAACTCCAAAGTACGTAAAAAAGCAACTTTATACTCACCACTACAACTGTGATGTCATTCCCAAAAGTTAACATGGAAAATTCAGAAAAATATGGTTGATCACCTACAGAACCTGATAAATTGTCTGGGCTTATTATTTCATTACAAACAGACCAATCAATTAACTCACATTGCATTATTTTTATAAATTCTTGGATATGTTACTAATTTCGACAATCATTTTTCATAATTTGAACCCACATTATCGCCCCCCCTTACGAAAAATAATAACATTGATGTATTGTCTGGGCTGATTATTTCATTACAAACACGCCAATCAATTAACTCACATTTCATCATTTTTCATAATTCTTGGATATGTTACTAAGTTCGACAATCATTTTTCATAAATTTAATCGACATTATCGCACCCCCACTTACAAAAATAATAACTTTAATATATAGTCCGGGCCAATTCAATGCAAACGCACCAATCAATCAACTTACCTTTCATCATTTTTCATAATTCTTAGATATGTTACTAATTTCGACAATCATTTTTTATCATTTTAACCCATATTATGACCCCTTACGAAAATAATAACTCTATCTATTTTGTCTGGGTTTATTATTTCATTACAAACACACCAATCGATTTATTCTTCATAATTCTTGGATATGTTACTAATTTCGACAGTCATTTTTGATATTTGTAATTCACGTTATCACCTAACCCTTACTAAAATAATAACTTCGATATATTGTCTGGGCCGATTATTTCATTACAAACAGACCAATCAATTAACTCACATTTCATTATTTTTCATAATTTTTCGGTATGTTACTAATTTCGACAATAATTTTTTTTATAACTTTAACCCACATTATTCCTCATCCCTTATGAAAATAATAACTTTGATATATTGTCTAGGCCGATTATTTCATTACAAACACACTAATCAATTAACTCACATTTCACCATTTTTCCTATGGATATGTTACTACTTTCGGTAATTATTTTTATAATTTTAACATACATTATCGCTTTACCCTTTACAAAAAATAACTTTGATATATTGTCTGGAGCGATTATTTTATTACAAACGCACCAATCAATAAATTAACATTTTATGATTTTGCATAATTCCTGGATATGTTGCTAATTTTGACAATCATTTTTCATAATTTTAACCTACATTATCAGCCCTCCCTCACAAAGATAATATCTTTGATATATTGTCTGAGTTATTTATTTCATTAAAAACACGTCAATCGCTTTATTAACATTTCATCATATTTCATGATTCTTGGATATGTTACTAATCTCGACAAACCTTTTTCATAATATTAACCCACATTATCGCAACCCCCTTACGAAAGTTAACTTTGATATATTGTCTGGGTCGATTATTTAATTAAAAAATACCAATTAGTTAATTTCATCATTTTTCATAATTCTTTGATATGTTATTAATTTTGACAATCATTTTTTATAATTGTAACCAACATAATGCCTCCATCCTTGCGAAAATAATAACTCTGATATTTTGTTTGGGTTTATTATTTCATTACAAACACACCAATCGATTAATTCACATTTCATCATTTTTCATAATTCTTGGATATGTTACTAATTTCGACAATTGCTTTTTTTTATGTAATTTTAACCCACATTTAGCCCCCTCCCTCTTACGAAAATAATAAGTTTAATGTATTGTCTGGGCCGATTATTTCATTAAAAAAACAATCAATTAACACGCATTTCATCATTTTTCATAATTCTTGGATATGTTACTAATTTAGACAATCATTTTTAATAATTGTAACCCACATTATCGCCTCACCCTTACGAAAATAGTTACTATGTAATAATGTGTGTTAAAAATATACATGAAATAAAGTAATGTTTAAATCGTAAACTGTTTCAACCATTTCCGGCACTGACTTCTTATCCCCCACCACACTGTTATGAATATACATTAAATAAATTAATGTCTAAAACGTAAAATGCTGCAGCCATTTCCGGGACTGAATCTGTAAGCCCCACCCAACTGTTAAAAATATGAATGAAATATAGTAATGTTTAACTCGTAAACGATTTTGGCCATTTCCTGGACTGATTTCATATACCCACCTCACTGTTTTAAAAACATACATGAAATAATGTAATGTCTAAATCGTAGACTGTTTCAGCTTTTAATATTAGATAAAGTAATTTTGAGATCGTAAACTGCTTCAGCCGTTTCCGGGCCTGACTCCATATTCCCACTTGTTTTAAAAATATATATGAAATAAAGTATTTTTGAGATCATAAACTGCCGCTTCAGCCATTACCGGGCCTGACTCCATATTCCCACTTCTTTTAAAAATATATATGAAATAAAGTATTTTTGAGATCATAAACTGCTGCTTCAGCCATTACCGGGACTTACTCCATATTCCCCTCCCCACATCTTAAAATATATGCTGTGTCGGTTATTTTGTATTTTTTTATTTTTAGAGGAGGTAATGCCTGGCAGAAAACTATATTGCGCTTACTTGGCTTTTTTGGCTAAGATCAAAGTGTAGTATCTGTTCTGACGCAGCATTTCAGCGAAATCATCTACTGGCCCCCTCTCCATAAGCAGAAAAAGTGGTGGTAATGCTTGGGAGAATGAACAGTCACTAATTCACCGCACCCCAACCTCACCTAAAAAAAGAAGGTTTGGTAATCCCTGGCAGCCTCCAGAGTACATTTTAAAGCAACATAATCGTGTTTGCCCCCCCCATCATCAACACATGACGTCACTTCCGGAAAATGACTCAGCAATTTTTCAAAATTTCATTATAAATTGTTTGTATTTTTTAAATATGCGTACTACACTGTAGAAGCACGTTATTTAAAATTCATGCTAAACACCTTATTTAAAATTCATGCCACTCAAAAAATAAATATTTCAAAGCGCAGTTAGTGATTAGGCAACACTTGCTTTACAATAAACTAATCAAGAAATTGGATTGAGAAACAGATCTTAATGTTAACTAATGCTAAACAAAAATAGAGATAATACATGTCAGTTTCTTATTTAATAAATTGTAAGGTGAAAGTACAGAATAGTTTAAATAATACCTTCCCTTCCCCATATTAAGAATGGCTTTCTAAATAATAACGTTATTATTTCAGCACTAGCAATGTCAGAAACCGATTTTAAGAATGTGTGGAAAAAAATTGAATAATTCGACCTCCTATTTTTACAAGCTTATAACTACTTGAAAAATGTAATTCAAACCCTAATTTAATAGCAAATTATGCAATATTTGTTTTTTTTAAAATCTTCTTTCTTTAAAAAAGATTTGAAAAAAATCAAAGAAATTTTACTTCCTTCGAGTATAAATTCTAAAATCGATATAAATTCTAAAATATCACTTACCTATAAAAAAACAATTCAATGCGTAGTTTCATTCTTCATTGTTAAGAATTTACCCATATTTATATTTTGAATTCCATTTATTTTTTTAAAAAAAGAATTTTTTAAACAACTATTTGAAAAACACGTGATCATGAAAGCATTTTTTGAAAAACCGGAAGTAATCTTTCTCCTGTTTTGAACTACGGATGAACAAAAGGACATAAAAACCCACTGCTCAAAACAACGAGGTATTACAAAAAGGCTGACTGGGAAGCCATCAGGGATCTCATCAGAGATGCCCCATGGGGAATATCTTTTCTCTTACAATTGAACAGTGCACAAATGAAACCACTGAATGGTTTAAAACAGCAATTGAAGCACATGTTCTATAGCAAGCCCCACTCTCCCCAATGGTTTGCTTCGACTTGTGCAGCTGCCATTGCTCAAAGGTAGTATGCATACTACAGATTCAACCAACATAAGTCCAGTTTAACAGTTCAAACAGACAGAAGTACATTGAAGCTAGAAGTAATTGTAAGAGAGAAATAGCGACAGATAAGACAGAACACACTGAAACCACCAGAAAACTCATCGAAGCACAGAAATTAGGAACCTGTGATTTTTGGAAAATCTACAACAGTGTAGTAAATAATGGGCAGTCAACGATTCCTCCACTATCAAACAATCATGAGATTGTTTGCATGACAACCAAAAAGGCTAACCTGCTTGCCAGTCGGTTTGCCTCTAACTCCACATTGGATCCGGCACACCATTCCCTCCCTGACATTCCTTTGCAGACAGACACCACACTAGATGATTTGAAAATCACCCCTTCTCAGGTACAAGGTATCATAACAAACCTAGACACCTCAAAAGCATGTGGACCCGATCTCATCCTGGCTGTGCTATTAAAAAATGCTCCGCTGAGGTTGCTCCAGTTCTCTCCAAACTTTACAACAAATGCCTCAACGAATTTTGCTTTCCTGACTGCTGGAAAACTGCTTCTGTGGTACCAGTTTTCAAGAATTCTGGCAAAAGAACTGACCCATTAAATTATCGCCCCATTAGCCTTCTCCCGCTTTTTGCCAAAATATTTGAGTCCTTAAATAATCAAGCTCTAGTCCATGACCTTACAGCTGCTAAACTCCTGACTGACAATCAATATGGATTTAGGTAAGCCTGTTCCACAGCAGATATCCTAACTGTAATCTCTGAACATATATACCATTCACTGGACAAAATAGGGAGGGTAGAGCGGTAGACCTTGATATATCTAAGGCTTTTGACAGGGTATGGCATGATGGTCTTTTAAGGAAAATTAGATCATATGGTATCACTGGAAGAATACATAATGTAATTAAATCCTTCTTAAGTAAGAGAAAAATCCAGGTTGTCCTTGATGGTCGTCCATGCAAACAATATGATATAAATGCAGGAGTACCTCAGGGGTTTATCCTTGGACCTTTATTATTCTTGATATTCATATATGACATCTCTGATAAAATTGTTTCTGAGATGGGTATATTTACCGATAACACCACACTCTATAACAGGCACGAGGGGAAAACAAATGAATACGTGTCTAAGGAAATGTCAGAACACTAGAGGATGACCTCCAATCTGTAGTGGACTAGTGATAAAAATGGATGGTCACATTCAATGCTGCCAAGACTAAGCTTGTTTCCTTCAATAATTACAAGAAACCTTCTCTACCACCAATAGCAATGGCCAAGAACACATTACCCGAAAGTACTTCCTTTAAACTCCTCGGCCTAACGTTTACAGGGAACATGAACTGGAATAGATACATTGAGAGCATTGCCAAGGCTGCTCGAAGAAGGTGGGCTCTCCCTACTGTCCTAGAAAATTACTTATGCCTGAAAGTATCCTGTACCTCTATAAGGCCACCCATTTATGAAGTACTGTTGTCAAATTTGGGCTGGTGCATCTACTACTTGTCTCTCACTTATTGACAGGATTCAAAAGAGAGTCGCCAACCTGATAAGTCCTGAACTGCCATCTAGGCTTCAGCCTCTGTCCCATCGACGAAGTGTTGCATCATTCTGCCTGTTTTACAAGTACTTTAATGGTGAATGCTCTCATGAACTACAAGCACTTGTACCCCCTCGATGTCAACACCCCCGACAAACACAACAAGCAGCTAAATCCCAACCCTTTACAGTAGAGATCCCTAGGTAAAGAAAGCATTCTATGACAATAGTTTCTTCCCCAGAATTGCTAAACTTTGGAACTCGCTTCCGGGATTCTGCTTCCCAACTGCACTGACATGCAGAAGTTCAAGTGTAATGTAAACAGACATCTTGCTACTCATCTCCCTTCATAATACCCCTGCAACTTATGTCCTTGATAGTAGCCCCCTACTTCAAAGTGGCACTGTGCCTTGTGCCTTGGGGGGAAATTTTGAATTAAAAAATATTTTTTACACAAATTTCAAAGTAAAAGCAGCTATTCTGCACACTTTGAATAAAGTCGATTTTGGGCATTATACTTGCATTGTTGGAAATAATAATAACAAGTGAAATATTGTCAGTAACACCAACATTTCTAATAATGTCAATTTTCCTTCCGAAATGTCCAACATTGCTAGCATTTTTTTAGAAAAATTAAGAAGGAAATAAAAATTTGATAAAAAACAGGTCATATATCCAATCTAAATAGAAAAAAAAATAGTGGTGGCTTTCTCCTTTAAAATTCAACCATCACCTCGGCATGGCATGGGGTTATAACTGCATCCCTGCAGGCAAACAATGGAACTGTTATTAATCATTATAACTCAGTTTGAAAAAAGATTTCTGCTTCAACAGATAAATGCACTGAGACTAAAGCTGCTTTCAGGACTGCCAGCAACCACTGTAAAAGATTAATGAAAAATGCAAGAGAGCTGTATGTTCAGTCCGTTAAGTCCAAAGTAGCTGAGCAGTGGCTTGGTTCCCATCAGTTTTGGCAAATAGCAAACAGGATCCTGAACAGAAGCGTGTATTCTATCCCAACCATCATCAATAGACCTGAGGTCATCTCGTCAGCATCAGACAAGGCCAAACTATTTTCCAAGAACTTTGCAGTTAATTCTACCCTAGGCAACGAAGCTCATCAACTCCTCATATTTCCTCCTATAACACGCTATGCAACATACAAATATCTGTGCATGAGGTCACCAAGCTAATCGAAACCTTGATTCCAGTAATGCAACTGCCCCTGATGGCATTCCAATTATCGTGTTGAAAAACTTCAACCAGAACTTGCCCCCATACTTACAAAACTGTTTAAGTGTTGCCTTAAGGAGAAGTGCTTCCCAACACCCTGGAAAACCTCATCAGTATGCCCTGTATTTAAGAATTCAGGTGATTGTTCATCCCCCTCTTAGTACATGGCAATAAGTCTTCTGTGTGTCATGAATAAGTTGCTGGAATCCATATTAAATAGAGAAGTAGTCAACCACCTCAGCAGAAATAACCTACTTAGTGACATACAATATGGTTTCCGTTCTGCCAGATCTACAGCAGATGTGCTAACGGTTATATCTCATAGGATTAGTGAATCTTGTGACAAAGGCCTCTGATGAGGTATGGCATAAGGGCCTACTCCACAAGATTTCCAGCTACGGTATAACTGGAAATGTTTTCTCAATCATTAAATCATTTCTCTCTAATAAGCTCATACGAGTAGTGGTTGATGGGCAGAAATCAGAGGTCCACAGTATTAATGTCAGAGTCCCTCAGGGGTCCATCCTGGGCCCAACTCTCTTCCTGATCTACATCAATGATCTCCCAAAACACATACTTAAATCATTCGTTGACATCTATGCTAATGACACGACCTTCTATGGCAACACATCAAAGACTAAATGACAAAGTTCTCTCTGATTCTCTCTTCTCTGATCTTGAGTGGACGGTACAGTGGGGGAAGAGGTGGCTGGTTACTTTTAATGCATCTAAAACCAAGCTCCTATCTTTTACATCATCAACGCTCTGATCCCCATCTGGCATTAATTAAAATGGATGGCTCTTGTCTAGGGGAGGCTCCATGTTTTGATAAGCTCCTGGGCTTGACATTTACTCCTGACCTGAAATGGAACACGTACATCCAGTCAATTGCCAAGGTCACTGGTAAAATGGTAGGATCCTTCTACCGCTCCAGAAGATATCTCACTGGTGATGCAATTCTCTATCTATATAAAAACGACTGCTACCATGCATGCGCGGCCTTTCTGAGGTCAACCCCCTCTCTCTTTCTTTTTCTACATGCTGGACAGCCATTTCTCTTTCCCCTACTTTATTCCTCTTTTTTTCATGCACGTAGTCGTCAACGACTGAACTGAGCACGTGTTCCACCTAAACCATTTATTTTTAACAGAAAATAAACGACATGTTTATTTTATTCAACAATTGAGTTTTTTCCTTCCTTCCATTCATTTCATTATTTTCTTTTGTAGCGAGTTAGGATTATTATATCCTGGTCCGCAACAATTGTTTGGAATAATTCTAACAAGTTGAATATTATCAGTGGCACTAATATTTCCCATAATTTCAATTTTAATTCCAAAATGTCTAACAATATTAGTTTTATTTGAAAAATATAAAAGAAACAAATAATTGAGAAAAATCAGGCCATATATCCGATAGAAATAGCAAAAATATTAGTGCTGGCTTTCTCACTTAAAATTCAACCACTACCTCAGCATAGTATGGGTTTGTAACTGCATCCTGCTGGCGAACGATGCCACTCCTATGACTCATTTAAACTCAGAAATGTTTAATATTTTTTGTAAATACTGCATTGCATTTCATGTGATCCTTAATACGTTTTATTAATAAATATAATGTTATTATTTTTGTTGTAGTTAATGTTGTTGATAAATATAATTTTAAAAAGTTAGGTATATTCTTGAAAAAGATTTCTGCCTCAACAGAAAAATGTTCAACAAAATGTTTAACTGGAAAATTATTTTACCGAAAACTATTAATATTAAACTTTAAAAAGGAAGATACTAGAATAAAAGAAACTATTTTATTTAGACTCAATCGAATGGGTGTCAGCACCTCTTTAGGCCCCCAGCTGCATTATGCACTAATAAAAGTGTAATTGCCATTTTTTGCACTTTTTAAGATTTTAAATATTTATAAATTTTCTCATTATAAAAAACGATTATTATATTGATTATAATTAATTAACATAATTTTTTTGACAGAAGAAATAAAATAAATTGCATATAAAAATTAGAAGAAAAATTTTAGATCATAAGAAAAATCTAAAATCAGTAAATTATCAATAAATTTTATCATAATAAAAATATGTTTATTAGATTAATTTTAATTTGTAAAAGAAAAAACGACATTAAAAAAATCCAAAATCAGCGAATTTATTCAATTTTGTCATAAAAAACGATTGTTTTATTAATATTGCTAAGAAAACATGTTTTACTTCATTATAATCAATTATACATAAATTATGCCTGTAAGTATGTGCAGGAACACCTTTCCGCTTTACCCTTCAAGAATAATTTCCATTGCGAATAATTTCCTTCAAGAATAATTTCCTTCACGAATAATTTCCTTCAAGAATAATTTCCTTCAAGAATAATTTCCTTCGAACCCACAAATCGACCACAGCTTTGACCTTTGACTTTACCTATGACCAATTTTTTTCGAGTTGGAAACCCGATCCGAACACATTCTGAGAATCCAAACTGGACCGTCTGTCCAGCTGAAGGGTGAGGGATGGGTGTCAGCACCTCTTTAGGCCCCCAGCTGCATTGGTTGATTTTGGCCCCCATAGTATTTTTGTACTGTGTGAGCGCCTCTGTCACATCCTTGATGTCTTAGAAGCACGACAGAAAGATTGTGATGTCATCATCGAATGCAGAGACCCTGGCTCTTGATCTCCCATGCAGGATCAGACTTGCCTCCTTGTGCCTTAGCTTATGAAGTAGTGGCTCCAACGCAAGGACGTAAAACAGGGGAGACAGCGTCCAGCCCTGATGCAGAAACCGGAAGATGGCGAAGGATTTCAAATGCTTTCCATTTACCTGTACCACTGCCGTTGGTGCACGGTACAGTATAGAGATCCATTTGTGGAAGCCTGGTTTGAATCCGGCAGCCTCTAGAACAGATGCTAGGAAATGATGGTTGACTCTATCAAAAGCTTTGCACTGATTTAAATTGATCAGCATGGCTTCCACGTTGTCTTATATCCCTCTCTCTAAGATCATATGGATCAGGTACAAGTTGTTTTGAATCAATCTCCCCTTTGTAGCATAGTTCTTCACTCGTTCGATTAAGTCGCTGATAACAACCTGCAGCCGATTCGATGGGACCTTGACCAAAATTTTTAACTCTATGGCCCCCTTTGAATTCTTCAAAAATTAAAAAAAAATTGTCCTTAAAACCTAAAATGCACAATAATTATAAATATGAATTATATTGACATAAAAGCATAAATTGTAACATGTATAAGTGAATTTAATTATTAATCTATAATTAATGGGGTATTGATAGGGTTAGATTATTTTAGTTGGGTAAATGTAAAGATTAGCGGTTTAAACAGTTAATTAAAAAAATACAAATAAAATTAATGTATGGATTGATTTAAAACAATTGTTAAGTGGATTTGGTTACAATGTAAGCCTTTAGTTTATTTTAATTTAATTTTTGTATTATTGTAGATGAAGACTCTTAGCTAAATCATCTCCCGTCCACTAAAAATGAGAATGTACTTTGTTTTATGTGATTACATATGAATACCTGTTAAAAAAAAGCAAACAAAAGCACAATTATTTTAGATTTTAGGGCGAGGAAAAGCTCAGGATAAAATAAGTTTTGTAAAATGTTTTTTTTTAAGGGCTTCAAAATTTTATTGAATTTTGTTTTATAATAATGATCAGACAGTGTGGGGTATATGGTTAGAAAAGATGAAAAAAAAACAAAACAAAGAAACGTACCGGGCGTATCTGCATCGCTCTTTGGGAAAGAAGGAAAGGATAGCCAGCGCATTTGTATACGCGAAGGGCATCTTGGGAAGGCAGAGCATGATGGGAGAAGCTATTTTTCCCCCTGTCTCTTCCTTTTTTTTCTAGATAGGAGGATATAAAAGCAGGGAAAAATTCCATGGGGCAGCAGAGAGAAAAGAGTCGTGAACATCTTCTCTTGAAAAGAATTTCGTATTGGTGACGTTCGGATTGTGCGGTGTGACATTGGTGGCGAGAGGCCAGGTGTGGTCGATTGGAAAAGAAGAGGGTAGAAACGTGCTGTTGTCGAGAGAACCCCAGAACCGAATCCTGATTATAACCCTAGAGACAATGTTTTGTTTATGTTAGAATGATTACTTTTGTGTACTCATTTCATTGGTTGATTTGAGTTACGTGATGTCAACAAATATGGGCAGCTGCATCCTTCTAACCGCTCGAACTTCCTATTTGTATATGATCCGTAGGCACCTCCAAAGTTCACCACATAATTAACCCTCCTATATGCAACACGGTGTAACTTTATTATAATATTATCAATATAACTTTTGTACCATTTAAAAGAAGAAGGGAAAAATAAACTAGTAATAATTAAAAACAAAAATTGTCAGCATTTTTTTTTTACACGGCGGTCACCACTTATCAAGGTCCGGAAGCTACTCAGGGATAAGGGTTATTGCAAGTACAGTACGTTAGTGTGGAGATTTATTGAAGTGTTTACTTGAGTTGGCGGTTCATTAGGAATTTGTTGACGTTGGACTTGAAAACATCCAGGTTGTAGTCAGGTGGGAAGCAGGCAAACGGAACAGAGTTCCACAGGCGTGCAGTTCTAAGAAAGAAGCTTTGTTCATGGAATCTACGTTTTGATTTAGGCACAGATAAAGAGTGGGGGAAATTTTCGACAGTAGATTCAGTCAGACGGGTGTTTTTCGTGAAAGATTGGGGGGGGGACCAGAGATTGAAGTTCAGACGAGCACCTGCCATGGAAATAACGATAAAACAAGGATAGGCTCACAACGTCTCTTCTGTGGGAGAGAGATTGCAGGGAAGATAAAAGGGCATCCCCCACTAAGGCACGAAGTCTATTTTGTACTCTGTCAAGACAGGATAGGCTGTTTTTAGCAGCTCCTGCCCAGATATGGCAGAAGTATTCCATCCTTGGACGTACTTGGCTTTTATATAGATAGAGAATTGCATCAGTAGTGAGGTATCTTCTGGAGCGGTAGAAGGATCCTACCATTTTCCAGCGACCTTGGCAACAGACTTGATGTACGTGTTCCATTTCAGATCAGGAGTAAAGGACAAACCCAGAAGTTTGTCAAAACATGGGGCTTCTCCTAGACGAGAGCCATCCAGTTCAATCAATGCCAGATGAGGATCAGAGCGTTGATGATGTAAAGATAGGAGTTTGGTTTTAGACGCATTAAAGGTAACCAGCCATGTCTTCCCCCACTGAACCACACGCTCGAGATCAGAGGAGAGAGAATCAAGGAGAACTTTGTTATTTACAGCCTTTGATGTGTTGCCGTAGATGGTCGTGTCATCAGCATAGATGTCAACGAATGATTTAAGTATGTGTTTAGGGAGATCATTGATGTAGATCAGGAAGAGAGTTGGGCCCAGGATTGACCCTTGAGGGACTCCAGCATTAATACTGCAGGCCTCTGATTTTTGTCCACCGACCACTACTCTTATGAGCCTATTGGAGAGAAATGATTTAATGATTGAGAAAACATTTCCAGTTATACGTAGCTGGAAATCTTGTGAAGTAGGCCTTTATGCCATACCTTGTCGAAGGCCTTTGATATGTCAAGAGCAATCGCCCTAGAAAGGAAGCCTTTGTCACAAGATTCACTAATCCTGTGAGATATAACCGTTAGCACTTGCAGAACGGAAACCATATTGTGTGCCACTAAGAAGGTTATTTCTGCTGAGGTGGTTGACTATTTATCTATTTGATATGGATTCCACCAACTTACTCATAACACACAGGAGACATTGGTCTGTATTGAGAGGGAGATGACTTATCACCTGAATTCTTAAATACAGGGCATACTGATGAGGTTTTCCAGGGAGTCGGAAAGCACTTCTCCTTAAGGCAACGCTTAAACAGTTTCGTAAGTATGGGAGCAAGTTCTGGTTGAAGCTTTTTTAACACTATAATTGGGATGCCGTCAAGGCCAGTAGCTTTACTGGAATCAAAGTTCTTGATTAGCTTGGTGACCTCATGCACAGATATTTGTATGTTACCTAGCGTGTTCTGTGTTATAGGAGGAAATATGGGAAGTTGATGGTCTTCGTTGCATAGGGTAGATGCAAAGTTCTTTGCAAATAGTTTGGCCTTGTCTGATGCTGACGAGATGACCTCTGGTCCATTGATAATGGTTGGGATAGAACGCACACTTCTGTTCAGGATCCTATTTTTTATTTGCCAAAACTGGTGGGAACCAAGCCGCTGAACAGCTAATTTGGATTTAACAGACTGAGCATATAGCTCTCTTGCATTTTTTATTACTCTTTTACAGTGGTTGCTAGCGTTCCTGAAAGCAGCTTTAGTCTCAGTGCATCTATTACGTTGGTAGTAATGGAAAAAGTTATTTCTGTGCGCGATAGCAGCAGCACATTCTGAGGAAAACCATGGCTGGCTGTTAGTTTTTTTGTTGGAATTTTTTAGATGGTATGAATTGGTCTATGCCTACAATTAACCATTTGCATACGAAAATAATGAAAATATGATAGAAAAATCATGTTTTAACGAAATTTTGGGGTCGTTATCAAAATCCGTTTTCCTAGGTAACGACTTGAAAGAGAAAAAAAAAAAGGAAAAAAGAAACATGTAAAGCAAAGTAGAGGAACTAGAGGAAAGAGCAAATAAAATATAGACCCGAAAGGTAATTAAATTGATCCAAATTTTATTTTAAAAAATACATAAAATGTTATGTTGCTTTTATTTTCCAACGCTAGGGTAAAAGCATCCTTAAGGAAACATATCAAATTCAAAACATTTAAGTAAAAGAAGGGATAAATTGACAGGACATGCAAAAAAAAAAAAAAAAAAGGAAGTCTCTAACAGAGACAATCTTAAACAACTTTTATCGATTCAAGCGGTAAAAATTTCTATGCACGAAACGAGGAATAACACTTACTAGGAAAAATGGGAAATATCCTCATTTCTCCTAAAAAATACAAAAACCAACAGCTCTTACTTGAAAGGCTGAAAAGAAAGGAACATATTGTTGTGGAGACGCCCACTAATTAGCATACGTGGGTGAAAAGATATAGATACAGGTATCAAGTCAGCAAGACCGGGGAGCTGTGTTCAAACGCCGGATAGGCAAGACGCATGTGCCGGTTGCTCCATGAAAGACTTTAACACGCCCTCTACCGGACAATCTTCCAACTGCACCTTTGTAAATATGTATTATCTTTTCGTCTTAATATATTTGTTTTTCCTTTACTTTCTGCGTTCGTGTTGTTATTGATACAGACACAACAGTGGCGACGGGATTTCGAAAAAAGATTTACGCGTGAGAAAATACACTATCAAACTCAACAGTGGTATTCGGGAAATACTTACTCGTCAAAGATTGAAAAAAAATCACTCGGAAATTCAATGTTAAAACGCAGCAACTACGAATTGTCACCAAGATTTTTTTTTTTGTGACTACTTGAAAAGGAAATTCAAAACCCGGGACACTTGAAAAAAAAGAAAACAAGAAATAAAACAGCAAGCACTTTATTTTAAAGTGCCTACGAGAAAAAAAAACTTGAAAGTTGCAGTAACATTTTCTGCAAAGTGCACACACACACACACACACACACACACACACACACACACACACAAGTGTTTCGCTAGGATACCGTGAACTTATTAGAGAGACGGTTTTGAAAGAAAAAGTAATTTTTTTTTCTCAGCGTACTAAGAAGGTTTTTTTTTCTTTCTTGTGCATAATTAATAAAGTAACAAAAGGAATCGGTTGTTCGTAGTTATTAAAGAAAGGGAATTGTAAAAGTGACTGATTTATTAATTGGAAAAACAAAATGGAGAATCTTATCAAGTTATTCGCGGAATGCAAATGCGTCAACAAGAAAGAGACGAAGTACAGAGAAGGCGTCTACAAGAAAGAGACAAAAGACAACAAGAAAGAGACGAAAGACAGAATGAACGGCTTCTTAAATGTAAAGAGCAAATGCAACTTGGTCAAAAAGAGTTGTTGGAAAGATTAACGACTAATTCTGCACAGGAAAGCAATACGACTTTTTCCAACGCAATAATTGTGAATAGCATAGATGTGTTCACGTACCTACCAGAAGAGGATAAAACTTTTGAGGCATACTTTAAGAGGTATGAAGATATTTTCGAAACAGATTGCGAAAGCTGGTCAAATGCAAAGAAAGTAAGTTTATTACTTCGAAAGCTTGTTACCAGTGACCATTGCAAATTTGTTGATTTCATATTGCCAAGGAGAACGAATCAGTTAGACTTCGCTGAGACCGTAAAACTTCTTAAGGAGTTATTCGGATCGAATATGTCTCTTTTTCACAAGAGATGGTCGTGTATGAACCTTAAGAAAACGGGGGAGCAGGACTACCTGACATATGCGTCAGGAGTGAATAAACACTGCGACAATTTTAAATTATCGGAACTTACGATGGACGACTTCAAATGTTTAATTTTTGCGCAGGGGCTAGTTTCTATAAAAAATTCAGAGATCCGAAGACGCGTTCTCTCAAAATTAGAGACAGAACAAGGTCTGACACTGCAAAAGTTAGCAGAAGATTGTCAAAGGGCAGTATTACTAAAGAATACTCCAGAGATATAAAAGAAGCAGGAGTGTCGTACATAAGGAAGATTAAAAAATCTGGCAGAAACGCAAGGCAAAGAAAGTGTGAGACTCGTCAAAATCCAAAAGATTACGCGAGTTATAAATACTCAAACTCTAATTACAGAAAACTAAATTACGATTCAAGTCAAAGGAACTATAGAAAATCGGGACCAAGTAATAATTGCGGAAGATGTGATGAAAAACATCGGGGAAAGGATTGTCCTTACAAAAATATCAGAAAGTCGGACATAAGAGTATTTGTTGCAAAACAAAATATAGAGTACACCAAATGAGAATAAACGACAAAGAGAAAGACAATTTACGAAAATATGTGTTGGTTAATATTTTCGGCAAACAAATAAAATTTCAACTTGATTCTGGAGCAGATTTGTCGGTAATAAACGTTAGCACTTGGAAAAAACTGGATAAACCGATTCTGAAAAAGTCAAGTAAGGGTGCTAGAACGGTGACAGGAGACGAAATCAAATTCGAAGGAGAAGTCGGCCTGCCCATTAATTTAAATGGCACGACGAAGAAATTGAAAATCTTCGTAATTAAAGAAAGCGAGAATTTATTGGGAACAGATTTTATTGAAAAATTCAACCTTTGGGTAAACCGATGAACGCTTTTTTGTAAAAAAATAACCAGCTGCACCACAACGCCAGAAAATATTAAAAATGAACTAAAGAACGAATTCCCAGAAATATTTACTTTGGGACTGGGAAGATGTAATAAATTTAAAGCTTCGTTCGAGCTAAAAAAGGATGCAACACCAGTATTTAAGAAAAAAACAGAACGTGCCGTTCGCCGGCTTAAACAAAATAGATAGCGAATTAGACAGACTTGAAAGAACGGGCATTTTATCGAAAATCGAAACTAGTGTTTGGGCAGCGTCTGCGGTGTACGTAAAGAAGAAATCGGAACAAATTCGAGTCTGCGGAGATTTTTCAACCGGGTTAAATAATATGCTACAAGATCACTATTACCCTTTACCAATCCCGGAAGAGATTTTTGCCAAACTAAATGGCGGGAAAATGTTTTCAAAAGTAGATTTGTCCGACGCCTATTTGCAAATTCCGATAGAAGAAAAATGCTCAAAGATTTTATGCATTAACACACACAAAGGATTATTCAAGTATAACCGATTACCGTTCGAGATAAAAGTCGCGCCAGCGATATTCCAGCAAGCGATGGACACAATGTTGAACGGTTTTGATTGTGCTTGTGCATACCTGGATGACATAATCATGAGGAGCGCGTCCATAAGTGAACATATAGAGCATTTAAAACAAGTGTTCACAAGAATAAACGAGTACAGATTCAAGGTGAAAGAAAACAAATCTGAGTTTTGTCTAGACGAAATCAAGTATTTAGGACAAATAATAAGTAAAGATGGTCGACGCCCTGATCCAGAAAGAGCGATAGCAATTAGGAACATGCCAGCACCACATCACGTGACGACTTTACAGAGCTTCTTAGGCTTCGCGAACTACTACCAAGTATTTATCAAAGGCATGCACGACTAAAGAGCTCCGCTGAACGAATTATTAAAGAAAGAAACACCATGGATATGGACAAAAGAATGTCAAGACTCATTTGAGGAAATTAAAAAGACTTTGACGTCAGATTTAGCCTTAACTTATTACGACCCAAAATTACAAATAATTTTTGCGAGTGACGCGAGCTCGTATGGTATAGGAGCATGTATACAGCATATTATGCCATATGGAACGAAGAAACCTATAGCGCACGCTTCAAGGACCCTAATTCCGTCAGAGAAGGCTTACTCCCAAATAGAAAAGGAAGCATTAAGCATTATTTTCGCGGTGACGAAATTCCACAGTTATCTGTACGGAAGACATTTTATACTGGAAACAGACCACAAGCCTCTAGTGACTATTTTCGGCTCAAAAAAGGGCTTACCAGTATATACGGCAAATCGGTTACTCCGTTGGGGTACGATCTTGCTAAATTATGATTAAAAAAAACAAAAAACATCTACGTTCGGGAAAAATAGGTCATGCGGATGGATTGTCAAGGCTTATACCGAAAAGGGATGAAACCTTTGAAGAGTCAGTAATTGCAGCTATACGTTCCAATTATGAAGAAAAAAACATGGTGGCGAATATAATAAGAGAATTACCAGTCACGCTTACCGATATAAAAAGGGAGGCTGAAAATGACGACGTCATCAAAGACATAAAGAAAAAATTAAGGGAAAATGACAGAAAAACACTAAGTATATTTTCCTTATGCAATGAGGTATTATTATATAGTGAAAGAGTGGTTGTACCGAAAACGTTGCAGAAAAAAATCTTACGTGATTTTCATACAGGACACCCGGGTATAAATAGGATGAAGACACTTATGAGGAGTTATGTTTACTGGCGTAATATGGATGTGGATATTGCATTAACAGTAAACAAATGTAAAGGTTGTGCGTTAGCCGCTAAGGCACCACTGATAGTTCATAAACCTTGGAAAAAAACTGACCATCCATGGTCACGCATTCATCTAGACTTTGCTGGACCGATCGAGGGACAATACTACCTAATCATAGTAGATAGTTTTTCCAGATAGCCGGAAGTAAAGTTGGTAAAAAAACCCAACGACAGATAACACAATAAGTTTTCTGCATGAAATATTTGCCCGTTTTAGGGTACCAGACATTGTAGTCACAGATAACGGAACACAATTTACTTCAAGTGTTTTCAAGGATTTTTGTGAATCGTTTCAGGTAAACCATATAACTACACCACCGTTCCATCCTTGATCAAATAGATTAGCGGAAAGTTTTGTAGATACGATAAAGCATGCCCTCAGAAAATCGATAGGGACACCGACGGATAAAGCATTACAACAGTTCCTGCAAATATACAGGATAACTGAGAACCCAAATACACCGTCGAAATTATCGCCAGCAGAATTAATGTTTGCGAGAAAAATAAAATCACCATTTGATAAATTAATACCAAAGCAAGCAATCGTATATAAAACGACACACACATCACGTAAAAGGTTTAAACCTGGTGATCAGGTATATTTTAAATGTTTTAAAAATAATATGTCATATTGGGAGTCGGGTACGGTAGATAAACGTATCGGCGACTTGGTCTACATGATAAAAGGTCCAAAAGGGATACACAAAAGACACCAAAATCAATTGAGAAAACGTCATAGGAAGGACAACGAACAGGACAAACCTGAGAAACAGGAAGATCCAATTGATATAGTATACGAAACATTTAATATTGAACCACCACAGACCATGTCCGAACCGAGGAAATCGGGAAGGAAAAGAAAGGCTATAGACTCAATGATAATGAACCCCAAAAGGAAAAGATATTGAAATCTACACGACTTCAAATCTTGGGAGGAGGGTGTTGTGGAGACGCCCACTAATTAGCATACGCGGGTGAAAAGATATAGATAAAGGTATCAAGTCAGCAAGACCGGGGAGCTGTGTTCGAACGCCGGATAGGCAAGATGCATGTGCCGGTTGCTCCATGAAAGACTTTAACACGCCCTCTGCCGGACAATCTTCCAACTGTAGTACAACTGCACCTTTGTAACTATGTATTATCTTTTCGTATTAATATATTTATTTTACCTTTACTTTCTGCGTTCGTGTTGTTATTGATACAGACACAACACATATATATATATATTAAAAAAAAACAGAAAATAGTTCTTTTAAATCTTTGTTTCAAGTTGAGTCTTTCTTTAACAAAAAGGGGTTTTTCCTCGAATGGGAACCACAACACAATAAGTCCCTTTGATTCTAAATAGGAGAAAGGGGTAAAATATTTTTCCTTTGTGAAGGTTCAAATACCTTTAAATTCAAAGGAGATTAAACAAAACCAAACCGCTTTATGGGTACAAATAAAATAATTGTTACGTCTGTATTTTCAGACAGAGTCCAGATTGCGGTGTCTTACCTACACGGAATAAATTCTGATATTAATGTTTTTGTCTTCCTTGAAGAGAAGGGAATCTCGGTAGAAAGGTCTTCCATTGTTGTTGTTGTTGTTGTTCTTCCCCTTTCCCCTCTCCGCTTTTTTCTCCTTTTGCCCGAATTGAAATTCCTTTTCTCTGAAAAGGGCGTCAGGTTTCTTCTTCATCGAAACCTTTCCTCGAAAGGGGAACGAAGAAATAAAATTAATGTTGACGAGTCTCTTTTTCAACAGCTTGGAAAAGGGAGAAATAAAAATGTTGACAGGCTCTGTCCACACTTTTTCCCTTTCAATAAATGGTGTACTTCAGAACACCAATTTCCAACCGCTCCAATAAGGGCTCTTTGCCCTTAATAAAGTGGTTCAATAAGTTTACGTTGTATGGTCTCCAACACGGCGGAATCCCGGAAAAGAGTCTTATTGTAACTGATTCAAAAGACGCGCAAAAAAAAGTGATTTCTGGGACTGTATCACAGCAGCCAATCACCATCAGGCAAGGGATCAAGAAAGGAGTTGAATATGGGGACTGCTATGAAAAGGAATAAATAAAGAGAGAGAGAGAGCGAGAGAGGGAGAGAGAGATGGAGGGAGAGAGACAGACAGACAGACAGACATACAGACAGACATACAGACAGATAGACAGAGAGAAATGTCCACGAGAATTAAATGACAAAAAATTGAGAGAGAGAGTGACACACACACACACACACACACACACACACACACACACACACACACACACACACACACACACACACACACACACACACGTTCGCCAGCTGAAAGGCCCTGAAGTTCACATGCTTGCTGGACGAAAAAAGGTGGCAAGGGTGAAGGGAAAGGGTAACATGAATGCCTCAAGCTAACCCTCACCTCCCTTTGCACTGCTGAAGGCGACTATATCAATAAAAAAATAAAATTCCCAAACTCTCCAGACAAGATAAAAAAAGAAGAAAAATTCTTGTAAAAGAAAAGTTTATAAACTTAGATCAAGTCGAAATTTTCTTATTTTAACTGTGAAATGGCGAAATTTTATATTAAAAAAACATATTCAAAATTTGAAAAAAAATATTAATTTTCTATTCGTTTTTAGGGAGGTGTTTATGATGAAAATTTATATAAAGAGAATGGAACTAGTTAACTTTGATTATGGAGTTTAAATTGCGAAGAGTCCTGCCTGCATTATCTCACGAATCCATAATAAGCCGGTCATATTTACTCCGAAAATAAGAGCGAGACGAACGTAGCTTTTCTTTTGATTAAGGAAGCTACTGCAAGCTCTCGATCCACATAAAGCCAAAACATATTTACTGCATAAACTTCGCAGGGAAAATTCAGCATTAGAAGTCTGCTGAGCTTCACACATGAAAAAGCTCAACAAACTAAGTCTTACAAGTCTTTTAAAAACACCCAAGTCCCTGGTGCTTAGCGGCCCCTAAAAATCTCCAGGGTGAGATCCAAAGCTTCAGGTTCAAGCATCGGAGATTCACCTCAATCTTACAATGTCTTCCCAAAAATAGAAATTTTGCTCCAGGGGAAGAACCTAAAAGTAAAATAAATTTGGCTATAAAAAACCCGAGTAATGTTGCAAGAAGCAACGTTGAGGCATCTTCTCAAACAATTAATAAGGCATGAAAAGGCCTTAATTACTCTAGCTAACTCCAATGCCGGAAATGTTAAGTGGAAAGGAGAAGTTTCAGTCACATACAGACATGATTCAGCAGAAGGCTTCCGCAGAACATACGAGTCTGAACTCTCGCAGATTCTTTGAGGGGCACAGATAGCCAACAAACACTTCAGACTCAGACAGCCGACACTCTAGTGAAAACAATGAGTCGAACTTGAGTTTGCTAAACTCTCGGCAAAATAGTCTCCCCTTGATCCTAACATGAAGACAAGGAGAAGACAAGCAGAACAGAGAGACTTTCTCTCTTAAGGTGCGTACTTGCACTAAATGAAGCACTCACCATAAGTACTCCGAAGATACCAAAGTTACTGAACTCACTCAGTACCTTTTATTGGAAGGAGTTATCTTTAGGAGTTTTAATGCTTTTAGGGCACAACCTAATAAAATAAATAATTCCACTCAAGCTTCTGAAATGACGAACGTAACAACTTCATAAAATGTAACACAGAAAAGGTTTATTAAGGAGAATGTTCACCGGGTGATATGTTCCTGGTCAAAAGCTGGACTACGGTTGCCCAGTGCTATCACGGTAGTTATTCCCAGTCGAATCGTCGATACCGGTTGAAATAACACCGAGATGGAGAGAGCGAAGAAAAGGGGTGCATTCTGTTTGGTGTCTCTCTCAGTAAGGAAGAGTTCTTATCCTCCAAACCAGATGCTGGCCGAATTCCTTAAGGGATAGAAAGGATCAATGCGCCGCATCCCTGATTGGTTAATATGTGGCCAAATAGCACAGGGGAGATGCATTGATTCGTGAAAGAAAAAGTTCCATTTGTTTCTGCTACAATCACAAGCTAAACTCCTGTCTTTCTTCCACTGACCTCTTGGTACAATGGGCTCATATCTGGCCCAAAACTATCATCATTGCGGTAAGGATACGCTAGCTGGTCAGGGGTAATGTACCCGTTGGAAATAACACGCACCTCCATGCATGCAGAAAACAGGGATTTGCCATCTTGGCAACTGCCCAAACCTAAACAGTTTCCCTGCCTAGAAGTGAACTGCTAAGAATTTTTCTTCTGCAGGAAACTATATATTTGTTTTAAAAGGACAGAATAATTTTTTTTCTATTGGCAAAAAATACAGAACTATTGCTGTTTCTTCATTTGCTATCAGCAGAAGAACTTTGTTATTTCTTCTAACTCTAAATCTACAGAAGAATTTTATCTTCTTAAAATACAGAACTTTTTTCTTCTCTCAAAAAAATACGGAATAATTTTCTATCTAAGAATATGGTCAGAATTAAAACTTAAAAGAAAACTAACCTCCAGTCTGGGGGCACAACTGTCCCACGTGGAAGGTGTCACAACTAACTAAACATTTAACTGCAAATACGGCAGTTGGTAAACAAAGAAAAGAAATATTTCTTTTAACCTTTTTTTTCTCAAAACTTAAGTCACTAAGGTTTGGGTATAAATGAATTAACCAAGAAAAAATAAATTCTTTGTTGAACTAAGCGTATGCAATTTACTGAGGTGAATTGTCTCATAGGAAACCTATTTCCTTTTTAGACTTTTTTCTTTTAAATAATAAACCCACTATGACTAAGAAAATAATTAAATTGTCGATAGATAAATTTATCGCAAATTAAAAAAATTGTAGGAGAGCGAATATCTAGATGTGTAAGAATTGGGGGGGGGATTTTTGATACCCGTAACACAAAATTGCGAATAAAAAATAAAAAAAAAATCGTAATTTCTCCTTTTAAAGTGGGTTGTTTATTTTCTTTATGGATTATATTTCCAAAATAAACTATTAAAGTTGTTTGAAAAATAATAGAAATATTATTTTTTATTTAAAAAAAAATAGTGTTTACAAAGTGCCTGCGCGCGTTCATGCAGCTATGTTTTTTACATAATGAAATCAACATAATTTTACGAGTTAAATTTTTTTCAATTTTTTCACTTTAAAAATCTATCAAAATTTTTCTAATGGTTCAATTTTTACGATATTTTCAGGTTCAATGTAAAATTTTATGCTCTTTCCAATAAACCGGATATAATATTCTATAGAAGCGTTTTTAAAATTCACCCCATTTTGAAATGTCTATTAAAATAAAAATAATTAATTTTCTCACCTCAGATTTATATATCACAAATTGAAGATAAAAGATCAATAAATAAAATAAGCTAATTTAAAACAACAAAAAAGAACAGTTATTTGCAAATTTACTTGTAAAGTCCAAAGTTTAAAACCTTTCTTTTTAAAAACCAGGTTGAATTTTTTTTGTTACTTTTAATATGTTTTATATCCTGTTATATTGCCCAGAAAATTTCGTAGAATTACGACAATTTTTTCTATTTCATTCAATGTTTTTTTTTTTAGATATTTAAAAAGAAAATTCACTCAGAAGTAATAAAATATATTACTTACTTAATGATTTGAGAGAAGAAAAAATTAATCGATTATTTTTTTAAGGCAAAAAGTGATGAGTAAAATGTGATTATTTTTTACCTACGGTGACACATATTTCTTCACGCACAAGGCTTGACGGCTTGCGAGTATGTGTTTTTTAACGTCCTTTTGTCCATCCGTATTTCAAAACAGGAAGAAACACCACTTCGCTAACGCCAGCTTAAGTAATGTCGGCCTTTTCAAATAGTTGTTTAAAAAAAGTCTTTTATTTAAAAATACATCGAATATAAATGTAAATATGGACAAATTATCATAAATGAAGAATGGAAGCATCCATTGATTAGTGTTTTATATAGGTAAGTGATTTTTTGAATTTATATATTTATTATATTCAGATAAAGTTAAAATTCGTTGAATTTCGTGAAATCCTTTTTTAAAGAAAACCGATTTAAAATAAAAATATTGTATATTTCTCGATTCTTTTAAAGTTTGGTCTTTGTTCCTTTTATTGAAAAAAAAAACAAGGGTTAAAATTACATTATTCATATTGTTATAAGCTTCGAAATATAACGAGTCTACATAATCACTCCTTTTTTAATGGCGAATTTGACACTCCTAATGAATTTGAGAGCGTAAAATAATAAATAAATAAATAAATGAAAGCTAACAAAAAATCCGAAATTTTATGCCGAAAATGTTGTAAAACATCGGGACTTTAAGAGATATCGGAATCAGAAAAATGTGTCCCTATTTAATGAGCGGCCCACGTCAGGGTGGTATTTTGAGAGGTTAAAAATAGAAAATAGAAAAAATAAATAAAAGCAAACAAAAAGTCGGATTTGTTTTTACTAAAAAGTTATTAAAAAATCGGAACTTTTGGGGGTATCGGAATCAGAAAAAATGTATCCCTATTTTACGAGTGGCCCATGCCATGGGCGGCATTTTGAGATTGTAAAAATAGAAAATAGAATAAATAAATAAAAGCTAACAACAAAATTGAAATTTTATATCGAAAAGATTGTAAAAAATCGAAACTTTTGGGGGTATCGGAATCGGAAAAATTTTATGAGCGGCACATGTCTTGGGCGGAATTTTGAGAGGGTAAAAATAGAAAATAGAAAAAAATAAGTAAAAGTTAACAAAACATCTTGAATTTTATATCGAAAAGGTAAAAAATCGTAACTTTTGGAGGTATTGGAATTGGAAAAATGTGCCCCTAATTTACGATTTCAAAACCGATTGTTTTAAATTTTTAATTTGATTTTTCATTATTGGTACTAATGATAACTATTTATTGTTTTTAAATTATTACTAAAACTAAAATGGTAATAACATCAAAATACGATGTAAATTTATTTTATTTGTAAATCAAGTTTTAAAAAATTTACATAAATTCTCTAGGTAACATTTCAAAGAAAGCAGTTGATTTACATGTTCCAAAAAATGTTGAAAAATTAAATGAAACATTTTTGTCAAGAAAAATACTTTCAAACATCACTGATAATTAAATGATACAACGAAAAATAAGCAACAGAAAATTACGTAATTTTAGAATTGTAGAAACATTAAACAAGTATGGAATAACAATCGACTGTAAACAGATTTTATGATCGTCATATCAGCGATTATAATTTTAAATGGGAACTAGTTCTACACCTCAAATACTATTTAAGTGGCTTTCTATTTGATAGTTTAAATACTGCCGAATTTCTGTCAAGTTTCGAACAATCACAGCGTAATTGATTATTTTCAAACTATTAACAAAATATTTTAATCACTGACGTATTTATGATTAAGCCTAAATTTATTATGATGAATAAATTCTGGTAATATAATTTTAATTTTTTACTTTTTTATTAATATAATAATTGTAAAAAATAATACAAGAAAAATCTCCTTAGAAAAATCGATTTACTTGATTTCAAACAAGAGTAAAGAATATTTCTGTGAGAGGCACTTGAATCCTATTTAAAACTATATCATCTTTAAGAATGGTCTTAAACTCTATCTTCAATTGACATTTATTCCGTAGATGCTTAATTTTCATATATTTCCAAAATTAGTTCCCCGGTGTATGTATGTATGTATTATTGTATGTATGTATGTATGTATGTATGTATGTATGGTGGGGGAACCAGTTTAGTCGCCGGTGACCCGACCATGAAGCAGGTAGTACTGGATTACATGGTACCAGTAGCATATGACATGTTGCTGGCTATCTTGCTCTTGCTTGTTGCTGGATCTCAACATCTTGAACCGAGAGAGAGATTTAGCCGTCGTACAAAGCTTAGACTCTGTAACATCATCTTTGTATAGATACTCCTTCAGGCATTTGGGCTCATGGCAGTGTCCGAGGGAGTGGCACTCGTCTGGCAGATGTTGCAATCATCATGTATGTATGTATGCATGTATGTATGTATGTATGTATGTGTACATATGTGTATACATTTATGTATAGATCTATACATATGTTATATATATATATATATATATATATATATATATATATATATATGAGTATATAATAGTGATGGGACGATTCCAAATTTTTTCCCGATTCCGATTCAATTACCGATTCTTTCTTAAAATCCTGATCCGATACGATTCCTGATTCCTATTTCGATTCTTTTTAAATTTCTAAATATTTAATTAGTGATTTGTTTTTGTCTTTTTTTTCGAATTACTCTGAAACCTTCTCATGTCTGCATATATTTTCGCAAACAAAAAAATGCACTTAGTGTCTGTGTAGGAAGGACATATATTAAATATACGGGGAGGGGGTTCTAAATATTTTTCTCGAATGTTTTCCTATTAATTGATTGAAAATAATGAAACAACTAAAGATTCATTTCTTTTTTAAAACAAAGCCGATTTGCATTTGTCATTAGTTGGCGAAATGCTATTTGAATATTTCATTAACAATTGAAAATAATTAATGCTTGTTATGCAAAATAAAACAGTATAGGAACAGAATAGTTAACAAACTCCCCTCTCCATTTTAAACATGAGTTTCTAAATAACATAGTTACTATATAGAAAACAATTATTAACTTAAGAACGGATGTGAATGTATTCTTAACTATTCTATACATTCTCTCTACCTAACAATATTCATGTGTTTACCCTAATCATAAATATTTGCCCGGACAATGTCAGAGATACATTGATTTGTTTTAATGCAAAAAAAAAAAAAAAACAACAAAAAAACAAAACAAAAAAAAAAACAAGATACAGATAATTATAACAGAAATACTTTTTACTAATATTGTGAGAATTTTAAACTAACACCCTTGGCTAAAAATGATATTTTCTTTTTGTTTTATTCGACTTTCATTTTGTTTTATGCGATTGCATATGGACAACTTGAAAATCTTGCCGGAAAAAAGCACAAACAATTATTTTTAAATTTAAATTTTTGCAGATTAATTTAACCTAAAATGATGAATAGTCATCATTTCCAGTCTACTCTAACATTGTAGAAATGTTCACTAACCCGAAATCTGACTGGCAAGGTAAAACTATGCATAATCGCTTAGACCCCCGCCCCCCAAAAGCTTACAGAATTTATTTACATGACGAAAATAATAACTTTAGGTTAGTGTTCTAAAAATGTTAATGTTCTAAAAATGTTAATGTTCTAAAAATGTTAATGTTCTAAAAATGTTAATGTTCTAAAAATGTTAATGTTCTAAAAATGTTAATGTTCTAAAAATCTCTGAAATGAAAAATCATTTAACGTCCAATTAATATTATAGCCGATCTCCACCCTAAATTCTTAAATAATTGTTTTGTTTGTTTATCTTTCCGCCAAAATTTTTAAGGCGTTAACGTGTAATCGCCTAAAAATAGAATCTTGTTTTATTTCAGAAGGGTGACCTAACCGAGAGACTCAATATACTACTACTACTACTACTACTACTACTACTACTACTTGTAAGTTCTAATATATTATAAGTTTAAATATGAAAAGAAAAGTTATAAACATAGTATTTTTTTTTGTAAGCTTTAAAACAGTTTAAATGTATTTAGAATAGATTTTTTAGAAATGCACTAACATTTTAATGTTGGAATAAAAGCCCATGTCTTTCAGTGGAAACAAACAACCCAAAAGTTTCAAGAATTTATTAGAAGTCTCGATGTTATAGCTTCTATACCTAGCTAAGCTTAATTTTACAGTCAGGTCACCGATTGGCTGTGCAGAAACGAATCTCCGAAATCAATCCAAAAACTCTATTTGTGCCATGCATTAACCATTCATTAAATCTGGCATCGCTTCTGTAGCGGTTCACTTTGTTACACTTTTATGGCATACTGGACCGGTTATTCTCGTGCTTTTCTGCATCTACGCATCGCCGGGACGTCTTGATTCAGTTGACCGATCTAAGTATCAAGCGGACTGTGGAAACAAGATGGAGTAGTCGAGCAGATGCAGTAAATGTTGTGCTAAAAAAATTATTGGACTCGTCATTGCTCTGGAACAGCTCACAGAAGAAGGAGAAAATGCAACCACAAGATCAGATGCATCTTTAATTCTCAACTCGGTATTGTGAAACGACATTTTATTTCTGAGCCGTTGGGAAACTATTCTATCAGAAATCAATGATGCCCAGAAGTATCTTCAAGAAAAGGGTCTGGATCTGCAACAAAGATCTGTCAGGCTGACGGCGTTGAGAGATTGTCTTATTCAGAATAGAGAAAAGATGGTGGATACTGCAATAGACTAGTAAAAAAAAACTCTGCTCTGAAATGGAGAAAAGCATGGAGCATCGTATCCGCAAAAAAAAAAACGAATGGGTGATGAACGATTGATGCAGCACCGTGGTTTGATACTAAGTTGAGGCGGGAAATGCTGTCTGTTGACTGAAGAAATATCTTGCAGATTTCAACAAGGTTCCAATCTTGCAAGTAAATACGCTTTTCTTACACCGTCAAATCTGCTTGTTGTGTAAATTTAACAGAAAGAAAAGGAGAAAAAGAAAGGGATAAACAGATCAAACGAACAGGTCTTACTGTGTGTGTGTCGGGCGAGGTTGGGCGAAAGAGAGAAATCAAGATGGCACCCATAGTTTTAAAAGGTGTGCTCTGGTGGAAGTCACGCAAAATCACGTGAAATCACGCAGGAGATATGTATAAAAGGAGTTGACAGGTTTGGTCGAGGAGAAGCAGACAGACGAAGGTTGTCAGTGGTGATCTCAAACCCGGCGGTTGTTGGCTTGCAAAAACAAATTCCTTTTTTTTTTATTTCTTTAATTTTGTTGTACTAAACTAGGAATACTTCAAGCTATTATGGCGATGGCTACCGGCCTGAACAATATGATAAAGCCGTTCAGTGGCGAAGGCGATGTATCAGGCCAGTGGAAAATGAAACGATGGAAAGCGATCTGCAGCGGGAGGATGACGAAACATTTCAGAGACCAAGTAGGGAAAGACGACTGCCACATTGGATCCGTGATTATGAAATGTGATCCAGAGACCAGGGAGGCATGTTGTTTAAAATTAGCAGAAGAAAAGGAGAAAAAGAAAGGGAAAAACAGATCAAACGAACAAGTCTTACCGCGTGTGTGTCGGGCGAGGTTGGGCGAAAGAGAGAAATCAAGATGGCGCCCATAGTTTTAAAAGGTTTGCTCTGGTGGAAGTCATGCAAAATCAAGTGAAATCACGCAGGAGACATGGAGTTGACAGGTTAGGTCGGGGAGAGGCAGACAAGCAGTGGTGATCTCAAACCCGGCACTTGTTGGCTTGCAAAGACGAATTCTTTTTATTTATTTATTTAATTTTGTTGTGCTAAACTAGAAACACTTCACTGCTTGATGATAATTATGATTGTCAGCTTGGTGAAGTTGACGAAGACATAGAAAAAGATAAATTCTTCGCCGAAAGGAAGAGACTACAGTATTTTGTGAAAGCTTCAGGAAAAGGCAAAATCAATGGACTTCTTGAACTTTTGAACTACAGAGATACCAACTTGGGGATTTTAACCCTAATATTGTGATCTTGCTGCTCATTTTCCTTACCCGAGCTATTAGCGTTACCAGCTGTGAGCGCACTTTCTCGAAGCTGAAGCTCATAAAAAAAACTACCTTCGACCAAAAATGAGCTAGACAAGGCTTACATACTTGGCAATCCTCTCCATAGAGAGGGAACTTGTCGATAGAGTGAATTTTGATAGAGTTATTGATAACTTTGAAAAAAAAAGTGCGAAAAGTATTTTTGTAAAATTTCAACCGACTTGATGCCTTGCGATAGTTCTCCCACAAAAAATAAATTTATAGCCTTATTTTCAATTCATGAATACATTTATTTAAACATTTTTTAAAACTATTTTTAAAAGGATTGAAACAATGTGAACAAGAAATTTCTTAAATTTCCCGCTTAAATCAAGCGATTATACACACGGATTTCAAAAAACACGGATACACGACGTTTTTTTTTCTCTTTGGGAGGCTTGACCTCTTAATAATAACATTATGAAGAAAAAGAAAACAAAACTACATCGGACTATCCTCTCCTTGATACAGCCATGTTATTTGGTAAAAATTCGGACTTTAACAACAACAAAAAAGTAAATAAAAATGATTTTCTCATTTCATAACATTATTATATTAATTTAATTTAACATTTTTTTTTTATAATTTGAATTATACGTTTTGGTTTTGAAAAACATTTTTCTTTTGTTTCATATTAACGTTACATAATTCCCTTCAGATTAATGTTTACATAAATATTATTATTCAAATTATTGAAAAGAAATTGTTAAATTAAATTAAAATAATAAAAAAGGGGGAACTGTGTAAACATTAGTTCAATGAAAATAAATATATTCAGGGCTTTTTGGAATTTTGAAGGTTTTAACAAGTTGTCATATGCCAGCAGTGAGGGGCGCAGCAAACAGGTAATCATATGCCAGTGCGGTGTGGGGGGGGAACAGCTAATCATATGCCAGGGGGGAAGGAGGCAAAACAAATAATTATATGCCAGCGGGGGAGGGGTAAAACAGGTAATTGTATGCTTGCGGGGCGGAAGGAAAAACAGGTAATTACATGCCAGCAGGAGGGGGAGGGCGGCAAATTTTTACGACAGCCCCGGGCGGCAAAAACTGATGCTATGTCACTGATTGAATTTATGTTTCTTTCTCTTTAGTTCGAAACAAGAAAAGGATATTGTTATTTTTAATACCCGGCAGTAATGACGATTGTTTTTTCACTAGATGACGTATATGAAATTGTTTACAATAGAAAAAGAAAACTGGCTGCCGTAGTAAAATATACACCAAGATGTAAGCGCACTGTTACAAGACTTGCTGCTATGGTTTCAAATGATCTGAAATAACAACATGGGGAGGGTTGGTTTCAGATATAACATATCTCCCATCTTTGGTTTTCATACATAAAGTAGATTTCACAGTGAATACTGATACTGGAGATATTCATAATCGTACTCTATTTCCAAAAGAGGAAAAGAGGGGAGATATAACATGTGAGAAATAGTTGGAATCAAGACACCCCTTGCTGTTATTTCAGATCATTTGAAACCATAGCAGCAAGTCCCCCCTCCATCAAGGCCAGGGTTTTTGGGGAAATATAACTATACTCATATGAATTTGTTTGTTTGTTTGTGTGTGTGTGTGTGTGTTTGTTTGTGTGTGTGTGTGTCTGTGTCTGTGTCTGTGTGTGTATTGATATTTATATTAAAACCCCTTTTTTTCTATTTATTTAAAAAGAAAATACAACTTTGTTATTGTTATGACTCTGAATTAGCCACAATAAAAACAGAACAGAAGTATAAGACAAGGCGTGTATTAATAAAAGTAAAAACAAAGGGTTACAGAATGAAAAGAGTGTTTGTGTTCCACCGAGCACGCGAGGTTAACTCCGGAACTAAAGCCCTTCCTGGAATCGTTAAGAGTTTCGGTATATATGGACGGTAGTTGAGTCCATTCAGTGGATGGTTCCCCCACAACAGTTATATATAGGTCGTGGAATTGCATTAATCTGCAAAAGATCTAGCTAATTTGCATATTCTTTTAAACATACATTTTAATTAATTCCCTATTAGTTCTTTTCGGTTTTCTTTTGGGATGATCGTCTTTAGTTAACAATTACTTGTAATTATATTCATGCAGATATACTTGATTTATACTTGCGCAATAATTGTGTAAAATGTTTATAGTAAACACAAACCTGTGTGTATATATTGTTAAAAAAAATTTGCCTATCAAACTCCTCTGTCAATTTTTGGCCCTCAGACATAAAACTTAATATATAAGATATTCGAATCCATGCGAAACTTTATATTTGGGTTTTAGCCGGGAAAAGCTGTGCAAAAGTGTGAAAATTAAAAAAAAAATGGATTTTATCAGGTGAAGGTCGAACGACGGCATTCCGAATATGCATGCGTAACGTAATAGCTATTGGTTCATGTTTTAATTTTTAGCCTTGCAGCAAACATGTCTTTATAGCTCAGGCATTAACGTCAAAAGAAAAAGTAAATTGTAAGCTAAACGTTTTGGTTTCGATTCTCGGTGGTGGTGCACAAGTCATTTTTTTTAAAACTTTTTAAAGTCATTACTATATATTGGGTTCAATATAATATTCTATTATATAAATCTTACCTCTCTGTTTTTGCGTATGTCTGCTAAAACCTTTGACGCGCGACCAACACTGACAAAATTGGTATCGTTTGAAAGCTCGGTCTCTCAACCGACAAATATCCAAGAATTAGCTAAAACCATTCATTCTTTCACCGCCAACTGGGTCGCTTTCTACAAGGAGGGATCACTTTTTTCGTCGACATTTTTGCAAAGTCATTAAGGCCTCGCGATATTGACATACACATGAAAAATGTTATTTCAACACTTGTGACGTCACAAGTGCGTGGGCGAGACGCCTAAATGGTTTCCTTTTTTACCTCCTCTTCCTCTTTGCATTATAGGGTCAAGAGCCTGGCTACTGCAGCTATTTTTTTTTTTTTTTTGCGCTCGCACAGGTACTCACGAGTATTTAATTATTTTCTGATAGGGACTTCGGTGGCTCAATATCCATGCTTTTTTTTTTTTTAGTTTACAAAATTTTGCTTTTGGTTTCGCTTCTGGCTTATGGAACCCAAGCGGCGCCCCCCTCCTTCACGCCTCTATTGACATTTTTTTTAAATTAAAGGTGGATTCTATGATCGGGCACCTACCCGCCTTCTCATATTCTTTATTTTACGACCGGGCAACGCTAATATAATAATAAATACGAAATCTGCATCAATCAAAATATCATATTTAAGTATATTTTATGACCGGGCAATACCGGGCGGCTTGCTAGTATATATATAGTTTTGATCTCACTACTATATATTAGGTTGAATATACTAATCGATAGAGAATTGACTCTATAAAAATGAATA
The DNA here is from genome assembly GCF_053919585.1 of Euprymna scolopes. Classification (NCBI taxonomy): domain Eukaryota; kingdom Metazoa; phylum Mollusca; class Cephalopoda; order Sepiida; family Sepiolidae; genus Euprymna; species Euprymna scolopes. The sequence goes on from NC_136488.1 coordinate 111,200,499, forward strand.
TGTAGTCTGCATGAATTAAAATACCATATTTGTAGCGCTAAATGAACTAGTCACTAACTTGTAAGAGTGTGAGTCGGCGTCCACCAATTCATAATCGGGATCTATCAATTTTTAAGACCGAAATGGTGCAGGAATCTCTAGAAGTTGAAAGTAGTAAAGCATTCGCGAGACCGTTAAAGATAAATCTAATAAGAACTCCGATTAACAGAAGGTTTTGATCAAATCACATGCTCACACATAAAATAAGAATATAAAAATAACTCCTGAAAATAACGACACCTGACAAAGAACTGTGAGATTTCTCTCACAACGCTTTTGCCCTTGGCAGAATGAAAGAAAACCATACAGAAATTATAACAAGCTTACCTTATAACTTCAACGTCAATTTTATTAAAGTAAAAAGGTCCATGTTTGCAAAACATGTGTCATTTTCAGCTATCTGCCATTTTTGGCTAGTAACATTCCAGAAGGGAAAATAGTTCTTCGATAAGGATGGGTACAATTCCCGCTGACGAAGTATGCACAGGTCGGTGTAGTCATGTCTTCCATGAAGGTTGCAACCAGATGGGTACACACGGGGAGTCCTTGGTAGAATACTGTCCAATCACGGACAAATGACAGGTCAAACAGTAGACCTTAATTTCGTCTTCACAGACAATAAATTGTAGCACTAGCGTGCAGATATAACTTCGCCCTACTTAAGGGCATTGATAATGAATGATAAAGTTCCGCTCCACATTTGGCCATTTAAAACGTATAGAAGCGACAAATAATTTCGTAGCTTCGATACGAGTGAGAATCCAGTTTGTTCCGTCCTGCGTCTTTTAGGATTCGAGTCAGAAATACACGTGTGTTCAACTCGACGCCTTCCTGGAATCCGATGAGAAATTCACGTGTGTTCACCTCGACATCTTTCTGGAATCTGATCTTAAAGGAATATTGGCGCCAAAGAACATTCTCGGCAGCCAGTTATAACATGCAATCTGATAGGTTAAAACACATCTGTTGGCGAAGAAACCGTCCAATAAAAAGCTTGCTTATTTCTGCAGAATTTCTTACAGAACTTAAGATCGCTGTATTAATAGGAAATAACAACATAAATCTACACATATGAAAAATTAGCCGCAAGTGTTCCAACGTGTTTTCTTGTAATTACTATTCATTATGTAAGTATCTTAGTGAGAACAACATGGAGTTTAAGATTACTGATTTGTATGGACAGAGTGTCACACGTGGCTTGAATGTGGTTATTTTATAAGAGGAAAACAGTCATTAAACCGTGTAAGGGAATTGCGTGTGTGCATCACATGAGAAAACAGTAGTTCAAAATAACATTGTTAAAAAGAAGATTTAAAAGTGCTGATTTTCTACGATGTGAAAGAGAAAAAACAAGTTTAATTTTGTCTGTAGCGCGCGTAAAGTCCAGACGGTGGATTTTAACATCTCCCTTTTGATGGAGTTTCATCGACATGTGTCGAGCTGGAGAAATCTGAAGAGAAACTGATTTGATTTTTCACGGTAAATCTTTATATAAAGACGTTCTGGAATGTTCCCAGAGCACAACGTAGTTCCTTAATTAATATGTGTGTGGGTGGTCGAATCACGACGTTTTGTCTTTGTGCGATCTGATACCCGTGGGCGTTGAAATGATGATTGCTACGAAAATGTCTCTGTCAGAGATTTTTAACGGTCGCTATATATTAAAGCATATCTTACGATTGGCCAATGCCGAGCAGCCGGTATATATATATGGTGCAAAAACATCGTTTTCTCACGTGTTACATTTATATATGATTTCTGAATTAATTCGTTGTTATATATAGCCATGTTATATATCATTTTGAAGTGCGTTTTTCACTCTATCGAATCATGTTATTCGTTACCATTCTCAATCTGTTCATTCATATTTTTTTGCCGGCTTTTCGACAGCATGGACAAAATTCAAATCCGCACGATTTTCTTGTTCCAGTTTAAACTAGGCCGAAAAGCTGCCGAGAGCGCTCGTGATATCAATGATGCATTTGGCCCAAACGCACGTGTGGCACAACGGTAGTGCAAGAAATTTCACAATGGTGACGAGAGCCTCGAAGATGAAATTGTTTGCGGCCGGCTAACTGTGGTTGATAACGAACATTTGAAAGCCTTAATTGAAGCCGATCTTCGCAAAACCACACGAGAAGTTGCTGTTTAACTCGAAGTCGACTACTCAACAGTCGTTCACCATAATAATAAAAATAAGGAAGTCAAAAAAGTTGGATAAATGGGTGCCGCAACGATAATAAAAAAAACATTGTGTTGAGGTGTATTCTGCATTCCTTCCACACAATAAAACGACCACATTTTTCGAGCGCATTGTGACGTGTGATGAGAAGTGGATCCTCTACAACAACTGGCAATGTTCGGCACAGTTTTTGGATGCCGGATAAGCTCCACAACACTTTCTGAAGACAAAATGGCACCCCAAAAAGGTTATGGTGACTTTTTGGTGGTCTGCGGACAGTCTCATTCAACACAGCTTCTTGAATCAGGGCGAAACGATTACGGTGGAAAAGTACTGCCGACAAATGGGTGAAATGCACTAGCAGCTCCAACGTATGTGCCGAGATTGATCAATATGAAGGAATATGATGCCGAATCGGCCTTCAATGATTTCATCGCTCCCAGAACTCCAGATTTCTATGCTAATGGGATAAATAAACTTGATGTAAAAATATGTCGATTCTAATGGTTCTTATTTCGATTAATAAAGTTTATTATGAAAGGAGTTATGATCTTTTGAAGTTAAACGTCGAAACGACATTATTTTTGAAGCAACCTAGTTTTTCCCCAAAACTTCTGGCCTTGATGGAGAGGAGACAAAAAATTGCTATGGTTTCAAATGATGTTAAATTACAGCAAAGGGAGACTTGATTCCAAATATTTCTCATATGTTATATTTCCCTCCTTTGAAAATAAGATACGATTATGAATATCTCCAGTATCAAATAATCCTAACTTTATTTTCTTTATTCATGAAAATTTACTTTATTTATGAAAACTAAAGAGGGGAGATAAAACATATGAGAAATATTTGGAATCGCTGTTATTTCAGAATATTTGAAACCATAGCAGCAAGTTTTAATCTTCCCTCCATCAAGGCCAGAGTTTTGGGGAAATATCAAATATTTTCTTATTCATAAACAAAACTAGGAAAACAAATGACTATGATTGAAACATTGGACTTAATTCCAAATACAGTGATGATCATATTTATTGGCACGGTAAAATAAAAGTTAAATTTTGTCTAATAAATTCTAAAAAAGGGATTAAATTAAAGAAAATAACAAAGTATATTATGTATTTTTAACTGGCCTTTCCGATGCAGCAATCGGATTTTAGAAAAAATAAATAACAAAGGAACAACAAACATAATTGCAAAAAACCCTTGTTCAAAAATTATTGGCACGATTTATTTAATAATCAATTGTATAGCCTTTGGCCTTGATTACCTTCCTCAGTCGCTTTTCATAGTATACAACCAAGTTGTTGCACTCTTCAGTAGTAATTTTAGCCCACTCTTCCTGACAATAATCCTCCAATTGAATAAGATTCTTAGGCTTCCTTTTCATTACCCTCAATTTTAATGTTCTCCATAAATTTTCAATTGGATTAAGGTCTGGGCTTTGTGATGGCCACTCCAAAACATTAATATGATTGTCCTCAAGCCATTTCTTAGTCAGTTTAGCCGAATGCTTTGGGTCATTATCTTGCATGAACCACCAACGACGACCAAGTGAGAGCTCTTTAGCAGAGTCTTTCAGGTTTTCATCCAATATTTTAACATAATCTTCCTTTTTTATGCTACCTGTGACCTTAACAAGTCGCCCTGGTCCAGAGGCAGCAAAGGATCCCCAAAACATCAAACTGCCTCCACCGTGCTTCACTGTGGGTATGGTGTTCTTAGGCAGGAAAGCTTCGCCAGATTTTCTGTAAATATAAGACACTTTATTATGGCCAAATAACTCTATTTTCGTTTCGTCAGTCCATAGAACACGTTTCCAGAATGCAACATCTTTATCAATATGACGTTTTGCAAAGGCTAGCCTTGCTTTCAGGTGCATAGGCTTCAATAAGGGAGTCTTTCTCGGACGACATGCTTTTAAACCAGCTCTCTTCAAAACTCTACCAACTGTATGTCGAGATACATTCACTCCAGAGGGGCTCTGTTCATCAACAATCTCCCCAACAGAGATCCTTGGGTTTTGTTTTACTTGTCGAACAATTTTCCGTTCATCTCTTGGGGAAAGAATCCTTTTTCTCCCTCTACCCTCTAAACTCATAACGTGGCCTTGCGATTTGAACTTGTTTATTATGGCTCTAACAGTGGATTTGGGAAGGTTTAGCTTCTTTGAAATCTTATCATAGCCCTCCCCATTGGTATGGCATGCTACAACAAGCTTCCTGACGTCTTCGCTGTGTTCCTTAGTTTTAACCATGGCGATTGAAAATTATAATTTAGTCACTTATAATAGTTTAAATAAATCGCTATCTAAAAATTATCTGAAAAAAATTATTCACTGAATTAGCGTTAAACAAGCATAATATGGCTATAAAAAAGTTCAGAAAGCACGTAAACCGGAAATTGATTGATATTATACTGATACTAAAAGAAAAACAAAGCCGTGCCAATAATTTTGAACAAGGGTTTTTTGCAATTATGTTTGTTGTTCCTTTGTTATTTATTTTTTCTAAAATCCGATTGCTGCATCGGAAAGGCCAGTTAAAAATACATAATATACTTTGTTATTTTCTTTAATTTAATCCCTTTTTTAGAATTTATTAGACAAAATTTAACTTTTATTTTACCGTGCCAATAAATATGATCATCACTGTATTTATCATGTGTTATATCACCCCTCTTTTAGAAATAGGGTGCGATTAATAATATCTACAGTATCAAATAATATTTATACACTGTGAAATTTACTTTATGTATGAAAACAAAACGCTAAATATAAACATTAAAAAAAGGAAGCCCTTGTTTACTAAGATTCGTTCATTTAGTCATGTCATAAGTTTGGACGCTAAAAACAAACACTAAAAAAAGGAAGTCCATCTTGTTTACTAAAATTCGTTCTAGTCCTGGCATGATTTTGAATGCTGCAAACAAACATAAAAAAGGAAGTCCGTCTTGTTTACTAAGATTCGTTCAGTTAGTCATGTCATAAATTTGGGCGCAAAAAGAAACATTAAAAAAAAAGTTCGTCCTGTTTACTAAGATTCGTTCATTTTATCATTAAATAATTTAGGACGCTGGAAACAAACATAAAAAACGAATGAACAGTATTTTTAATAGATAAAAACATTAACGAAAGAATATTCGGCAACTTATTTCTAAAACTTTATTGTAAATATTTTTTGGTAAGTAAATGTTTTTTGGTAAGTAAATGTTGCGATAAAGTAATCCGTCGTTAACCTCTCGGAAATGCGACGATAGGAAAGTATATTTTTTTCAAACAATGAGCGACGATATTGTGGGTGTAACTAAATGTGAGGATGTAACTACGAAAAGTTATGACTTCTAAAGTATTTTTATTTCGTTAATATTCAGAAAAATATTGATTCGTGTAGTGGTAGAGGCCATGTTGGTGAAGATGTAAAGTATGAATGTGTAATCAGGAATAACAGATTTTTACATTTTCAACCAATGAGAATACCCAGAATGTAAGTGGGGAGAAATCATTATATTTGAATAGGGAAGTGTAAAGGTAGTTGTATGTCTATCAGTGTATGATGCAGTTAATAAGGGTGTCATGGTAATATATTTATAGTGTGTATATTTTTACCCAGTCTTCACTGGGGTGGTAAGAGTACTTTTGGGGTAGAGAGAAAAATACGAACCACTTTGTCTAAATATGTTGTCAGTCATGATGATGGCCTTCGCAGGATGTAACATAAGATTTTATTATAACGAATAAATGTGTCTGTAATGGCTTCAAAAGTTACATAAGATTGTTGCAACCGACACTTGCTACAATAACAGGCAGGAGCTAATTCTCATGGTTCGAGATTTGAAATCTATTTCTTTCTGGCTTGTCCAATCACAAGCCAACTGTTAATCACGTGACTGAGTACATAAAGACGAAATCACGAACCTTTCTTCCTCTTTCCTGTTGGCTTCAGCTGGCAGCACACATTAGTCTGGGGCTTTTGCCTCCGGCTGAACGTGAGTACTACAAGCTAACAATGGCTCTTTTCAAACTCCCATTTGCTTCCATGTGCAGTACCCAAACGAACATTCTTTATCATGCTAAAGAACATACACTAGCACACACACACACACACACACACACACACACACACACACACACACACACACACACACGACAACATGTGAACACACTGAAGACCTTGCCCTTTCTTTCTCCTTTAATCGGTTTCCTTCGTCAACTACTAGCTATAAACATGTGTCGACTGAGCTGTTCTCTTCTCAACCAGCCGGCAACATATTAATTCTATCTTTACACAAGAACCCTTCAACCTACTAACCTGTTTCTCTCTTGTACACTCTATAACGAAGATAACAAATAAAGTTTGTTTATTAATATAGAATGAAACTCCATTGCATTGTCCCTTATTCTATAAGATATTGGATAATAGTTTAGAGATAAAAAAAAACTTGTACGTAGAATCTGTTATTGCAAAACTACGAGAATTTGGTCCAGAAGGAATTTCTGCAATCAAAATATTATATACAAGATATTTCCTCAAAACCTCTGGCCTTAATGAGGGGAGACTAAAACTTGCTGCTATGGTTTCAAATGATCTGAAATAACAGCAAGGGGAGACTTGATTCCAAATATTTCTCATATGTTGTAGCTCCCTGATTTTTTCAATTCGAAATATGGTACGATTATAAATATCTTCAGTATCAAATAATCCTTATGTATTGCAAAATTTACTTTATGCATGAAAACCAAGGAGGAGAGATATAACATATGAGAAATATTTGGAATCAAGTTTCCCCTTGCTGTTATTTCAGATCATTTGAAACCATAGCAGCAAGTTTTAGTCTCCTCTCTATCAATGCCAGAGGTTTTGGGGAAATATCAGATATTTTGTAATTCATATGCAAAACTAGGAAAACAAATGACTATGATTGAAACATGTTATGATTGTAAAAAAGTGCCAAAAATAGGCTCTGGATGATGGATGATCCCCTTAATATGCGATCAATGTCACATAGCCCACTACACAATTTAGATCATTACTTTTCAGACGATCGTTCATTTGTTAAATTCTGGTCAATAGTTGCTGAGATTTGTAACTTATAAAATTGCGAAAAAAGGCAGTATATCTTTTTTTTTTTTACAAGGAAGTCACCACTTATCAAGGCCCGGAAGCCACTCGAGGATAAGGGTTATTGCGTGTACAGTAATCAATGGGATAGTATTGTTATAATCGCTAGTACTGGAGTTTGATAAAGTCTCTTACTTAAGGGGCGGTTCATCAGGAATTTGTTTATGTTGGACTTGAAGACATTCAAGTTGTAGTCAGGTGGAAAACAGGCAAACAGAGGAGAGTTCTACAGGCGTGCACTTCTAAGAAAAAAAGCTTTGTTCATGAAATCTACGTTTTGGTTTAACACAGATGAAGAGTGGGAAAAATTATTGACAGTCGTTTCAACTAAACGGGTGTTTATCATGAAAGATTGGCGAGGGGGGGGCAGAGATTGCTTGCCATGGAAATAATGATAAAACAAAGACAGGCTCGCAACGTCTCTTCTGTGGGAGAGAAGTTGCAGGGAAGAGAAAAGGGCATCCTCCACTAAACCACAAAGTCTATTTTGTACTCTGTCAAGGCAGGATAGGCTGTTTTTCACAACTCCTGCCCAGACGTGGCAGCAGTACTCCTTGGACGTACTTGGCTTTTATATAGATAGAGAATTGCATCAGTAGTGAGATATCTTCTGGAGCGGTAGAAGGACCCCACCATTTTCCCAGTGACCTCGGCAACAGACTTGATGTACATGTTCAGGAGTAAAGGTCAAATCCAAAAGCTTGTCAAAACATGGAGCCTTCCCAAGATTGATGCCAGATGGGGATCAGAGCGTTGATGATGTAAAGATAGGAGCTTGGTTTTAGATGCATTAAAAGTAACCAGCCACCTCTTTTCCCACTGCACCATGCACTCAAGATCAGAGGAGAGAGAATCAGAGAGAACTTTGTCATTTACAGTCTTTGATGTGTTGCCATAGATGGTCGTGTCACCAGCATAGATGTAAATGAATGATTTAAGTATGTGTTTTGGGAGATCATTGATGTAGATCTGGAAGAGAGTTGATCCCAGGATGAGGGACTCCAGCATTAATACTGTAGGCCTCTGATTTCTGCCCATCAACCACTACTCTTATGAGCCTATCAGAGATAGATGATTTAATAATTGAGAAAACATTTCCAGTTATACCATAGCTGGAAATCTTGTGAAGTAGGCCTTTATGCCATATCTTATCGAAGGCCTTTGATATGTCAAGAGCAATTCCCCTAGAAAGGAAGCCTTTGTTGAGAGATTCACTAATCCTATGAGATATAACCGTTAGCACATCTGCTGTAGATCTAGCAGAATGGAAAACATATTGTGTGTCACTAAAAAGGTTATTTCTGCTTTGGTGGTTGACTAATTCTCTATTTAATATGGATTCCAGCAGCTTACTCATAACACACAGGAGACTTATTGGTCTGTATTGAGAGGGAGATGACTTATCACCTGAATTCTTAAATACAGGCCATACTGATGAGGTTTTCCAGGGTGTTGGGAAGCACTTTTCCTTAAGGCAACGCTTAAACAGTTTTGTAAGTATGGGAGCAAGTTCTGGTTGAAGCTTTTTCAACACTATAATTGGAATGCCATCAGGGCAAGCAAGGAAATGAACAGTAGTCAATGGGACAATAGCGTGTTGTCTGCATTAGCAGTGTGAATTTAGTAAATTGGATTACTAAAGGGGAACAGCCCATCAAGAACTTGTTTACATTGGACTTGAAGCCGACCATATTGCAGTCAGCTGGAAAGCAGGCAAACGGAAGACAGTTCCACAGGTATGCAGTTCTAAAAAAGAAGCTTTTCTCATGGAATCTACGTTTAGTTTTAGCACGGATAAAGGGTGGAGGAAATTATTGATAGTGTTTTCAGCTAAACAAGTGTTTCTCATGAAAGTTTGGCAGAGGGGGGGGCATAAATTGGATCTCAGACCAGCACTTGCCATGAAAATAACGATAAAGCAGAGAAATGCTCGCAACATTTCTTCTATGAGAAAGAGGTTGCAGGGAAGAGAAAGGGGCATCCCTTGTGAGGCTACGCAGTCTATTTTGAACTCTGTCAAGACAGGATAAGCTGCTTCTAGCAGCTCCTGTCCAGATGTGGCAACAATACTCTTGGACGTACCTGGCTCTTATATAGGTAGAGAATTCTATCAGCAGTGAGATATCTACTGGAGCAGTAGAAGGATCCCAGTGACCTTGGCAATAGATTTGATGTATGTGTTCCATTTCAGATCAGGAGTAAAGGTCAAGCCCAGAAGCTTGTCAAAACATGCGACCTCCTCAAGACAAGAGCCATCTATTTCAATTTATGCCAGATAGGGATCAGAGCGTTGATGATGCAAAGATAGAAGTTTGGATTTAGATGCATTAAAAGTAACCAGTCACTTTCCCCATTTTACCATTCTCTCTCTCTCTCCCTCTCTCTCTCTCTCTCTCTCTCCCTCTCTCTTTATATATATATATATATATATATATATATATATATATATATATATATATATATATATATATATATATGAATATAACAGACTGGGATATACAGGGTGACCCTCAAAAAAAAAACAAAAGAGGGCATCTAAAACATATGATGTAGAACGGAGAAAAAAAGAAAAAAGGCCGAAGACCCTAGTGTTTTGATGTGATGTTTTGAATATAATAAACTAGTTATGACCAAAGTTTCATTTCATTCAGACAAAACAGTAAGAAATGGGGCCTAATTAGAGCTGGGGCCCGTTTCTTATGGGCCACCCTGTATTTATAAATATATATATATATATATATATATATATATATATATATATATATATATATATATATATATATATATACATTATAATAAATCCGTATTCCTGTCTGTTTGTCTATACAAAAAAAAGAGAGAGGAAAAAGGAAAAAGAGAAGAAATTATGAATTTATATCTTATAATATAAAGCTGAATGTCTGTGTGTGTGTGTGGTCACGAATAGGCTCCTATATGGTTGACTATTTTAAAAAAACTGATTACATATAATGATAGAAGATGTATCGAGGCACAGGAATGGGTATGTTTGATCTGGCAGAACGGTGGTTCATTAAAATTGTGAGGTCTGCGTTCGCACCTGGTCCACAAAGTATGGAAATAAAAATAAAAAAAACGTTTACAAATGTTTTTGATATAGATGTACATAAGAATACTTTGATAAGTATGTTTTAACTTAAATAGGGATGGTATAATAAAATTGTGGGGTCTGCGTTCGCGCCTGGCCTCCATAGACTTTAATAAAGACTTTTCATATCTATCTGCGTAAGTATACTTTTATAATTATGTTTCAGTTTGAAGAAATATGGTATAATAAAATTATGGGTTGTTCGTTCACACCTGACCTCCATAGAATGGAAATATATCACAAAGTTTAACAAGGTTTTTTAATATAGATCCACAGAATATTGTGATAAGTGTTTCAGTGTGAACAGGTATGGTATAATAAATTGTGCGGTTTATCTATTTTATTTTTACTTTCATCATATTTTGCTTTGGTTTTGATATGCCCAAATTCAACCCAAATTTACAACCCTTCCTTTTCATAACCTATCATACTTTCAAAAAATCAGAGTCAATTTTCTGTAGGTTGTGTTTAAACCCAGTCAACGACGGGTACTTCTGCTAATATATATATATATATATATAAACCCAGTCAACGACGGGTACTTCTGCTAATATATATATATATATATATATATATATATATATATATATATATATATATATATATATATTAGCAGAAGTACCCGTCGTTGACTGGGTTTAAACACAACCTACAGAAAATCTGACTCTGATATATATATATATATATATATATATATATATATATATATCATCATCTTTTGAAATTTGTATATATTACCCATTCGTTTTTTGATTCTGTTCATTATATATAAAAATAAAATAAAAAGATAAAAAAGAATATATATATATATATATACATATATATATATATATATATATATATATATATATATATATATATATGTGTGTGTGTGTGTGTGTGTGTGTGTGTTCAATTGGTTGTCTTTTTATGTTAAAATACACGGCTGAAATTTCTCTGACCTACCATTTCTTACAGAGATAGAACAGCTCATTGCTGAATACATTCATCATTCATTCATCTGACATCTATTTCATAAAACCACAAGCCTAAAGTCCGTGTTTTAAGTTGAGAAGAGCAGATAATTGTTATCCCAATTAAAATGCTCTTTTTGGTAGAGGAAGTCAACTAAATACGGCTGGCACGTAGCTCCTCGCTTTCTTCCACGCAACCCGAGGAAATTTTTTTTTTTCTTAATTAATTTATCACGATTGGATAACAAAGCTAACCTCAGAAGGTGCACGTCACATGGGAATCTCGTCCAGGATTTGAATTTTTATTAAATGAATAAATAAAAATCAAAAGGATCCTTAAATTTCTTGGAAAAGTAAAATTATACGGACGCCATTTACAGGGAACTTTGAAAAAAAAAAATAAAAGAAAAATGTGAATCATGTACATTTTAGACAATGAGACTTCATTAGTGTAAAATATTTTTGAATGGGGGTATGACCCCAATGATTTCGACTATCGTTTTTATAACCACAGATTGTGGTTAATCAACTAATGAAAATGTTCCAAAGTTACTATAAAAATTGTCGAATTTTGGATTCAATCAGTTCGCTGTTGGCTATGTCATGAACCGCATTTGATTCTTAGCCGATCAATCTAACAGCAGAGCAAATATAATTAGAAAAGTATAAGCGACAGACGAGGCTAGAACTTGAGAAGGCCAAGCTAGAGCAAGACTAAGGGAAATTAGTCTATTGGAAAGTGTATGAGAACCGAACTAGTGTATGTTCGACTTAACGAAACAAGCACGGTTAGTACAGAAATTCGTGGAAGCAAACGTGGACGAGTATTTTCCACACTTCGAAAATACAGCAACCAAATTAAATTGGCCGAAAGGCAAGTGGGCGCTACTTGTACAGACGGCACAGAAAAAGCTTTCCCCACACTTTATGTAGTTAAAAAGACAATATTGCAGAGCTTCGAAATTGTACCCAAAGCGTACAGGCAAAAGTTCAGAGTGCAAAGGAAGACTGATGTTCAGTCGTTCAAGGAGTTTGTCAACGAGAAGGAAAGATTGATGAATAAATGGTTCAGTGCGAAAAGAGTGGAAGACGACACTGAAGAAATAAAACAGCTAATATTGATGGAAGAGATATTAAATTGGTTACCAGAGGAAATGCAGATTTACCTAAATGAAAAGAAAATCAGCTCTTGTAGCGAATTAGCAATATTAGCTGATGAATATATAATAACCCATAAGAGAGGTAAGAACAAACCTACTTTAACAGATTGAACAAACGATCCGAGAGAACCAACTGTAAAGAGAGACAGTATGGTGGGAGGTGGTAAGACACCAACAAAGAAGCCGAACCACATTATGTGCTATAGATGCGAACAGCCTGGGCATATAGCTGTTAACTGCAAGTTAGGGCATGGACCTGAGATGAAAAAAGCAGGAGAGGCCAAGCCGCAAGGAATTATATCGTCGATGCATAAAGGTAAGATTTACCAACCCTTCACAAGAAAAGGAAAGAGTGTAGATGAAACAGGAAATAGCACCCTCGTGACCATATTAAGGGACACCGGCGCTGCACAATCCATCATTCTGGAGGAAAAAGTACCATGCAGGGAGACGGTAGGCTTCATAGCAATACAAGGAGTGGGAAGAAAAGCGATGAAAATTCCCCTGAAAGAAGTGAAACTCATAACAGGGAAAATAAATAAGAAAATAATAGTCAGAGCAGTGAAGGAACTCCCTATGAAGAATATAGACATTTTACTGGGGAATGAAGCTTAGATTGAACTATCTCAAATAGATGCGGAGGCAGGGATGCATATAACCTGTGAAGTAAGAAACAAGATATGAATGAAAAGATTGCGTTGCTAAACAGATCACGTGAGGAGCTGAAAAAAGCACAGAGGTGCGACAACAGCTTAAAAAAGCTATATAAGCAAGTGGGTAAACAGACAGATGAAAAGCACACTACATGGAAGATGGAATATTGAAAAAGGGCTATCAGGCGGCAAAGCATAAAGAAGAAAGAGAGGAACGTTACCACCAAATAGTCATGCCAACAGAGTATTGTGATGGAATGCTATGACTGGCACACAAAGTGGCATTGGTAGGATACCTCGGCATAACCAAGACTTATGAAAAATTACTGAGGCATTTTTATTAGCCGGGCATAAGGGCTAGTACAAAGGAATTTTGTAACTCGTGCAGGACATGTGAGAGGACAGGAAAACCTCGACCAGACATACCACCAGAACCACTGCAATTAAATGGGCTGGTAAACAACAAAACCAAATAAAATAAATAAGATGAGCAAAAGTTTAGCTAGAATTCGTCACTGTTAACTTTATCTCTCAACTTCCAGCATGTGTTTTCCCCACTGCCTCAGCCAACAGGCATTTTATTAGAAAACTGACCCTATTCCATTTGCATACGTGTGCAGTGGAAAATGAGATCTTGTGAGATTCCATGAGACTACACCTTATAAATCCATGGCTGCCATCTTTAATTTCTCTATTTCAGATCCCATCCAAAGGTAAGTTGTATAACCGCACAATACACACACATGCGGGTGCTTTCTTCTTTGATTATTACATTCAACTCCCCCCCCCCTGGTCTCTAGATCACACATGTGGCATGGTCGACGTAGTCGTTTGTTGCGGACACTCCTACGAAGCGGGATTGGCTGGACTACTTCATCTTCATTGGAGCTCTCCGAAGAGGTGTCGGAATCATTGACATCAGCGTTAGGGTGTACAGTCATACTATCAGGCTGGACTTCTTCATCTTCATCGGAGTTCTCAGAAGGGGTGCTGGAACTATCGGCATCAGTGTTGGGGTTCACAGTTGTATCATCATGGGGAATAGGTCGGATCCACAGGACATCGTTGGGTGATTCACCATTACTGCTACTCGCCAACTGGTTTGTATTGACTAGCACAGCTTGCTCACTGATGATGCCAAAGATTCGCCCTCTTTGAAAGCTGTTGGTGCATCGATTATTGGGAGGCTTCACCTAAACAATGTCCCCTAACTCATACGGCCCTCGGGTTTCCTGCCGATCAGGCAGATGGGCGTCAATGTCCTTGATGCGCACTCGATAGCAATGGATCGCATTGGTGGGTGCGCTTGCAGCAGTCATGCCATCCTTTGGAGTTGCATTATATTTATAGACCACCTCTGTAATCGTGCATTGTTTTCTTGCTGTGATCCTCTTCACGCTCGATGGCACCACTCTGCTATGCCATTGCCACTTGGTACATATGCACATCTGTGTCTGAGCTGGATACCCCACTCATCTATAAAACGTCTGAACTCCCCACTGCAGAAGGCCGTGTCATTGTCTGTGAGGATCTCTTCAGGCGGCCCCCTTTCAAAAAATATGGACTCCAATTCATGGATTACACTGGAGGAATCCTGTCTTACGTTTATTTGTCCGAGCTGACGAAGTTGACATTGTTGTTTGGTGGGCTGCCTGAGCGGGCCTTGGCATGCAAATTTTTGGCAGGGTTCCCAACCAGAGCAAAGCATTAGGGCACCAAATTGCAAACTTGTCGGTCCACAATGTATCAGCGTGAGGAAGTGCTGGCTGTCATAGTGGGTCATGTCCATACCCAGTCGGCTCCAAGTTGCGCTTACTCCCAGCTGACCTTTCTGCCATCTGGCCAGGGCAGGGTCGATTGACTGGCATGTTTGGCATTCCTTGACTACCGCTTTCACTGCACTTTTGGACAACTGCACAAAATAACATGTCCATCTCACTCTGGGGTGTCCACTGAGGTGGTGTATCTTCCTGATTTCATCCGCCACCTCAATAGAGGTGGCACATAATGGTACTGGCTCGGCTTTCTTCTCCATCTCTGTGGCACCCGAGTGAGTTTATCAGCAAGGTTGCAATTTGAAGTGACCAGTACCGCATCCACAGATAGGCTGTACTCTGTTACCAGCTTTATTATGGCCTCCAACCTCCGACTGATCAGCATCTCGCTGGCTGCCTTAGTGTGCACCCTAGTCTTGCCTGTCAATGTGTCTGATAATGAATCTGTGTATGCGTAATTTCCTGACTTTCCACTGGAGTGCCAGGTTGATACCTTTTATCACCGCATCGAGCTCTGCCAGCTTGATATGAGCAGCGTCACTCACCGGTTGTAACAAGCAAGTGTCCTCAATCGCAGCACCATTCTTCTCCAACAGCACACCAATTGCCAGAGAGATCGCGTCCACCCACACATTCAGTTTGTCTTCCTGCATGCACCAGTGTCCTTTGGCGGGGTCATCCTGCTTTACCCTTGCGATGGTCTCCTTCACCATGCAAACCAACATATCGTCGGCTGTTTCATCATCCCAGCCTTTGGTGACTGCGCTTGCCCTCCTTTTCATGATGCCTGCTGTCACGCGAGTCCATCCACAGACTGGTAGGTGCCCCACAAGTTTTCTACACAGAGAGAATATTGCTCACCTCGTGAAGACATCGGGCACTTCAGGAAGTGCAGTTTAACACCTCCATTTCAAAGTCCCTCGCTCCTGTCGAATGTTCAGGCCTAAGACACGGACGCCATTCACCAAGCGTTCTGGGTCTTTGTACGTCAAATCATCGCAGCCAGTTTGGACCTTACATGTGATGATGGTCTTCATTCACATATATGTCACCAAGGTATGCCAATGTTCCATCTTTTATTGTCTCTTCCTGTGACAATACAGTGTTAATAATGGTCTTCATTATTTGGGGTGCTATGTTCAGCCCAAAACGTAGTCTGGTAAGGCAGTACCCCCTGCCAGCAAACACCACCATTTGAAATGTCCACATTGTTTCACTGATTCGGACCTGCAGGTATGCTTTTCTTAGATCCAGCAGGGACACATTGGAACTCTGCTGGTGCCACTCTTGCAACTTGCTGGCATAAACGTCAGTATCTGCCATGAATGCATCAACATGCGCATTCAATTCACAGTAGTCCATCACTGGCCTCAACTTTGCTTTGTTGTTCTCTAGCGACCGCTCTCAGTGGAATCAAGTCTTTGGTAGGTCCAAGTTTCTCATAGGGGTAGGGAATTAATCATCCATTTTTGATCCAATCACGAAGTTCCTCTCCATATGCAGACCTCATTTGGTCGGCTTCATGATACTCTGTGTTACCTCATTTCGCAGTTTGGCTGGTTCCTTTTTCCGATCACTTCCACGCAGCTGTCCATGCCTTCTGCTGCTGGTCAAACTCGACAATAAAGTCTGGCTGATCAATCTTCAAAGCAACACACATTGGAACCTTCTCCTGAAACTGTATCGCCCCTGTCTGCATCATGTGAGCACTACCTAGAGCTCTGATGGCATCATAGCCTAGAAGCAGGTCAAAGCTGAGCCGTTTCTCAAGTACTACCAGTGCTTTGATGTTAGCCAAATTTCCAATTTTAGTGCGAATGTTCACAGTGCCCATCCCGCTACATGTCCACATCACTCCACTGAGGGTGGTTACTCTAGTAGTCTTCTTCTTCCAAGTGCGGCAGAGGTATGCACTTACTACGGCACAAGAGCACCCAGAGTCGAGGAGTGCTGAGCACAATGTCTCAATGACATAGGCCTGAATGGTTGGAAGCACCTTGTCTAATTTCTATTTGGGGAAGAGGTTGATGCTGGCACCTTGTCCCTGACCCTGTTTCCCGAACAATCCCGGGCCATATGACCAGTCTCATTACATCAGTAGCAGTGAATAGCTGTCAGTCGCCGCCAGCAGTTTCACACAATGTGGCCTTGGCCATTGCACCTATAACACATGACTTCACCACGAAGGCTGGGCCCCTGTGATGATCTATTATCACTTGATGCAGGCTATGCAGCAGCGACTACCAGTTCTCTCATCTCATAAGTATTATTCATCACGGTCCTGGCCCGGTCTATCAGGTCATTAAGGGACAATGAAGCTATGCTTCAGCTAGCCTACAGGAGTTGCTTTGCTCTGGTTGGGAACCCTGCCAAAAATTTGCATGCCAAGGCCCGCTCAGGCAGCCCACCAAACAACAATGTCAACTTCGTCAGCTCGGACAAATAAACGTCGACAGTTTCGCTTGGATGCAAGGTTATTGCCTCAAATTGCTCCCAAGCAGTGGCGAGGTCGATAGCAAACGCCTTGTATAACGCCGCCTTGATCCTTTCATAATCCCGTTTTTCCTCTTGACTAAGCTGTTGATATACCGCAAAAGCCCCGCCAGACAGACGTAGAGGAACAACATGTTCAATGCTCTTCACACAGGCAATGTAGTTCCACCTTCTCCACCCAGTTAAGTACAGGGGTCGAGCCGTCAAATTCCGGTATTAATATTAATTTTCCCCCATTTATGCCGAAATAGCTTGCAGTAAATGGGCTGGTAAACAGCAAAACAAAATAAGATAAATACGATAAGTAAAAGTTCAGCTAGAATTCGTCACTGTCAACTTTCAGCACGTGTTCTGCCCACTGCCTCTGCCAACAGGCATTTTATTAGAATTTTATTTTATTAGAAAACTGACTCTATTCCATTTGCATACGTGTGCAGTGGTAGATTGAGATCCTGTGAGATTCCACGAGACTACACCTTATAAATCCATTGCTGCCATCTTTAATTTCTCTCTCTCTCTCAGATCCCATCCGAAGGTAAGTTGTATAACCGCACAATACACACACATGCGGGTGCTTTCTTCTTTGATTATTACATTGAACTCTACAACCGCTTACGCCGATAACTATCTCAGAAAAAAACTTTCAAAAGGGTGATAATAGACTATCAAAAACAAAGGCAGGACACAACTACTTATTGACAATACTATGCGCTAGCTTCTGATTCCCCGAGACTAAACTAAATTATTTCTCTAAAATGGGAATACCCCAAACCATCCAAACAGACAGGGGAACAAATTCTACATCAAACCTGTTCAAAAGAGTGACTGGATAGTTAGGAATAAAACATGCCATATCAAGTTCCAGGGCGCGTTAGAACGGTTTCATGCGACATGAAAAAGTATGCTGAGAGCCAACTGCATGGCAAGACAGGATGATTGGGAGAAAGAATTACCTTTCGTAATCTTTGCTGCTAGAGATTCAATTTAATAATCGTTAGGATATAGTCCATTTGAAGTAGTCTATGGACGTGAAATGCAAAATCATCTCAAGATGGTGAAAGAACACCAGAAAAGTCACCTCAACCAGTAAAAGAGTATGTCAGAGACCTGCGGAAAAACTTGAAGGATGCCAGGAGGATGGTAGAAACCTTCCTGAGCAAGTTTCAGAAGAAGATGCGACGCCTCTATGATAAAAGGTCTAAGGTCAGGCATTTCGATGTGGGCGAAAAAGTTATGGTTCTCCTACCAACGAGAAAGTCTCTATTCGATGCCAAATTCCAAGGCCCTTATACAATAATGGAGAAGGTTGATGACCTGAATTATAAAGTTGATATTCCAAACAGATGGGATAAGATACAATTATGCCATATAAATCGGATCAAGAGATACATAGAGCGAACAAACGAACTTGAATTACCAGTGGGCAAGTCGAAACAGTCCGGAACAAAGACACACTGATGGATGACAGCGTTCTGATCAAGGACACCCCAATTAAATTATGTACATCCGAAATAGTGACAAACTGTGACATGATGCGGACCGAGCGATGCCGAGTGACCTTGCTAGTCGACACGAATTCAGAGAAATTCGCACGGCTGAATTCTAATGATGATGATGATGATGATGGTTTGATGTTGTTTAAACAGAAATGTCTATGGGATTTTGTCAGAGAGAAAAAAAAACAAATAATTGTTCTTATCTTATCGTTGGAAATCCGTTAACACCGAAAAGGTTGTTTTGGGCCCTCTGTTGAGCGATATGAAGAAATCCAAATTCTTAAGCTGACAGCTTGGGGTGGGAATCGGGGGTGAGGGGTCGCCGCCAGGCATTGTCGACCTGGGAGTGACTAATAGTTCCTAATAAGGAACACCTCAGTGCAATGAGGGTTAAAAATGGGGATAGATAAAGCCGAAAGGAGGAGTAGAAATCAGGGAAACAGAGAGAGGAAAGGAAAGGAAGAAAGAATAACCCTAAAAAGGTGGACGGAGGAATTACTGTTTTGATAAAAACAAGACACTTAGTTAATTGGCGTCTTTTTTCGCTGATCCCTTGCAGTGGACGGACGGTAGATGAAGAACAGAGAACTTGGTAAAAGAAACAAAACTGCCAGCCCCCTAAGTTGCATGACCAGGCAGTGTGTAACTATTATATTGTAAAGTCAAAGACAATAATCAATTCTGTGTAAAGAAAAACCGGTTGAGTTTTGACTTTCTTTTCTTTGATTGGAACGCCGTTGTGAATGCAATATATTTCTCCGATAGTCCAGGTGACGGTTGGAAGCTGATTTGAAAGCAGAACCGGAAGGAGAGACCGACGACGACCGAAGACGAATTCGACCACTAGACGAAACCACGGGTAACGTAACGCGACATGTATCGGCTACAGGTGCACTTCAATCACGAGCCTATGCACCTGAGCTGAGCTGCACGGAGGCGTTACAAAACTTTGAAGAAAAACTGGGTCACTTATCAGAAAAGGAACGAAATGTGTTATCTGCAATTTTCAGGAATATTTTTGGATGTTCCTAGAAGAACAAATGCCATATTTCACGACCAAAGATCAACCTATCAAGCAACACCCATATCGAGTGAACAATGGAGGTAAAAAGGGAGGTAATATGCAGGGAAATCAAATGTTGCAAAACAGAATAATCGAACGCAGCCAAAGCCCGTCACCGTCTCCTTGCATATTGGTGGACAAACTGGATGGATCTGTTCGATTCTGCACAGATTACAGAAAACTGAACAACGTAACCAAAGAAGACTCCTATCCATTCCCACGAATAGAAGATTGCATAGACCAAATTGGAAAGGTGAAATTTATTACCAAGTGCGATCTTTTGAAAGGATACTGGTCAGTACCTTTGTCAGACCAAGCTAAACTTAAATCTGCACGGAACATATCACAATAATGTCATGCCCTTTGGGATGAGACATTTCCAAGCCACCTTTATGTGTCTAATGAATAAGTATTTAATAGGCATCCCAGATGTTGGTGTTTATATAGATGACATTATCATGTATAATGAAACGTGGGAAGCACATCTGAAGAGAATAAGACAAATCTTTAATCGGTTGAAGGAAGCAAACTTCACTATCAACCCGGAGAAAAGTGAATTTGGAAAAGCAGAAGTGCATTACTTGGGGCACATCGTAGGATATGGACACGTTAGTCCTAGCGAGGTTAAAATAAAAAACATAAAGGAATATCCAAGGCCAAGAAACGTAAAGGGAGTCCAAAGATTCGTAGAAATGACGGGATATTATAAAAAATTCTGTCGAAATTTCTCTGGGATAGCAATCCCCTTGACGAACCTTTTAAGAAAATGAACAAGATTCCAAGGGACACCGGAAAGTTGTAGCACCCCCCCCTAATGAACTATACTCTCTGGCGGATCAATGCTTCCCTGTAAGTTCTTCGGCCATAGACTGGCCAATCAACAGGCAGGGCGCATTGATCCTACTGTCCTCAAAAAGAGTGCAGGGGACATCCGACAGTCAGCACAGAGCCGCAAGCGAAGACACACCTTCCTCTCCTCCTCACCCAGCACCGACAGTCCGACTTGGACCTGACTCAATAACTTCGAGCTCCACCACTATTATCCCGTTGAATAAATACTTGCAAATGTTTAATGTTAAAAGGGGTTTGTCGTTTTTATCGAGGGTTCTAAAAGATAAATAATTAGCTGGAGTACAACTACCCCACTAAAAATGGTGACCCGACGGAACGCTCCTCGTTAAAAAAAAAAAAAAAGCTTCTCAAACAAAAAAGAATATTTTTTAAAGAGAACGTACAAACTTCCTTCCAAACATTTGCAAAAAACAAAAAGAAATTACGGAGAGCACTCAAAACAAACAAAAACTACAGACTGAAACAAGAAATATTTCATTTATATATATATATATATAATTCTTCAAAGGGATTCGCACAAAAAGAAACAGAATTTTTTTTACCAACCAAAGAAAAAAAAAACGGACAATTCTGTGTTAAAAAAATCCCACGTGGCCCCTCCCGCACCTCCGAAACGCACATACACGTCAAAAGTATCGGCGTCAAAGTGTCTGCGGCTTACAAACGAGGGAAACTAAAAAAAAAAAAAAGCGGCCTGATATTCTCCATAGAGAATATTTTAATAAAAAAAAAGACATTTCAAAAAGAAAACACTTTAAGAACCGTTAATTAACGTTCCCGTAGGATATTCTTTCTTTTAGAATAACTCTATTTAACCTCATAATTTTCGCAAAGAAAGAAGCCTATTTAAAAAAACAAAACAAAAAAAAACCCCGAAATCATCTTCCAAAAATCAGTACTTATCACTGAAAACCATTCAACAACACCGGACATTTTGTTCCCCCACGGAAAAATAAAAAAAACATCCCCGCCGGACACATTCATACAGTTCAAACACCACGTGTCATATATAGACTTAAAAACGTTTTAAATGGATATTCTGCCCCGGCCAGCAAAAGAGAAAACCAACGTGAGTACTTGCTTCATATAAAAAAAAACACACACATACATAGTTTTTCTCTTTTACCAGAAATATATAAAAAAAAGAAAAGCATAGTCTATCAATTTATTTTATTGTTTAAAAAAAAAAAAATTTTTTTCTCCTATTACGTACAGTTCGATACCTTTTCTAAATACCCCCGCCACACGTGCTTCGGCTTAAATGTTCCTTTTCCTATTATAATATATTTTTTTTTCGGTCCTCCCAGAAGGGACCCATAAAAGTATATTTCTTCATTTTTTTAAATTTTTAATTTTTTATTTTTAGTACTTCAAGTCGGATAACTGAATTTTTTTTGATCTGTTCCTTTTTTTTTTTGTTAGTTAAACATGTCCACCGTATTGCCTGCCTTTGCTGGCGACGTGCGAGTTTGGTTTGCCTAATTGGAATCGCATTTTTTGGCAAACAACGTATCGGAGCAGACAAAGCTGCACATATTATTCAGTGCATTCCCCGCATCGTTGACGCCAGTTATCAAGGATTTGATAACTGACACCCCCATTAATTCTACCTATGAAAGCATAAAGCGGGAGGTGCTGCTCCGAACGTCAGTCTCAGCAGAGAGGCGTTTCCAAACGTTGGTCCATGACGAACTTTTAGGGGATCGTATGCCAATGGAGTTACTCCGTAGAATGAGAAAACTGGCAGAAGACGTCCCGGCTGACAGTGCCCTTATAAAGCAGCTCTTCATTTCGAGGCTGCCGTCTCAAGTAAAGGCAATTTTGGCACCTATGGTTGAGAAGCAATCTGTAGATACCATAGCAGCATCGGCGGATAGGGTGATGGAATTCTCTAGGGAACATACCACCGCTGCGATCCCTCAGCCACAGGCTGAAGTTTTTACACACGCTGCTGCGACTGGGAATGCAAGCCGAGACGCCACGTCTTTGGCTATACTTGACGCTATTGAGCATCTCACCAAAGAGGTGAAAAAATTAAACGCATCTAGATCACCATCGCCCAGACGCCGCTACCGAGGTCGCTCACCATATCCCCATCGCCGCCGCCAGTCTAACACGCCAGGGCTATGCTTTTACCATAGCCATTTTGGAGCAGAGGCACAGAGGTGCATAATGTCCTGTTCGTTTTCGAACCAGGAAAACTAAGGTCTGGGGACTTGAGCACGGCAAGCTCTCCACCGGGTATGCACACAAACCGTGCCTATTTTATTATAGACTCGCTATCCCAGGCACATTGCTTGGTTGATACGGGAGCCGCTTGCAGCATAGGGCCACTAAAACTCCTCGGTAAAAAACCACCAGTATCGCCAATCACACTGCAAGCGATAAATCACTCGGCAATCCCCACATATGGTCAAATTTCTCGTTCTCTAGACTTGGAATTACGGAGAGACTTTACGTGGGTCTTCACGGTGGCCGACTTACCATACCCCATACTAGGCACGGACTTTCTGCACCACTTTAACCTATTAGTGGACATGCGAACACATCAGCTGATAGACGCTAATACGGAACTTTCCATCTCTGGGGTAAAAACAAACACCCCCGCTATCAGCCCGGTATTCTTCATTGCTGCATCTGATGACCCATACCAGACTTTACTGCAAGCGTACCCGGAATTGACCAATTTAAATTTTGTGGTCAGCAAACCCACTCACTCAACAAGCACCATATTGAGACCACAGGTGCACCTGTATTCTCACGACCATGCCGCCTCCCTGCTGATAAACTTAAGGCAGCAAAGGCAGAATTTAGCCATATGCTGCAGCTGGGAATAATTCGCCCCTCGTCCAGTCCATGGGCTTCCCCTTTGCATATAGTCCCTAAGTGTGATGGGGATTGGCGTCCGACTGGGGACTACCGACAACTGAATGCCATGACGGTACCCGATCGTTACCCAATCCCACACATTCAAGACTTTGCTTCCTCGCTGCATGGTTGTAAGACCTTCTCTAAGCTAGATCTGGTTAAGGCTTACCATCAGATCCCCGTGAATCTGGCCGACATACCCAAGACTGCGGTTACAACTCCATTTGGAGCGTTTGAATTTTTAACTATGCCCTTCGGTTTGCGAAATGCGGCTAGTACCTTTCAGCGCTTCATGGACGAAGTAGTGCGTGACTTAGACTTTGTCTATAATTATATAGATGACATTCTCGTGGCAAGCGCCTCATCTGAGGAACATGTCACTCACCTCCGCCTACTGTTCGAACGGTTTCAGAAATACCAGGTGAGGATTAACCCTGATAAATGCGTTTTCGGTGCTTCGTCGCTAGTTTTCCTGGGCCACATTATCAGCCCAGACGGTATATCTCCGTTACCAGAAAATGTGAAGGCTCTACAAGACCTTCAAACACCTACTTTACTTCGCCAACTAAGGCACTTTCTTGGTCTGTTGAACTATTACAGACGTTTCATCCCACACTGTGCGGATCTCCTAGCTCCTCTTTCCGACCTGTTACGCAACAGGAAGAAGAAAAACGAGCAAATCTCACTTAATGAGGTCCAACTAGAAGCGTTCAACGAAGTGAAAACAAAGCTAGCGATGACATCCTTACTTGCACACCCCGTACCTGATGCCCAGTATTCTCTGGTCGTTGATGCATCAGGCACAGCTGTAGGTGCAGTGTTGCAACAGCAGCACCAACAACAATTACAACCTCTCGCATACTTTTCGAGACAGCTGAAACCGGCAGAACAACGTTACAGCACGTTTGGCCACGAACTCCTAGCAATGTACCTCGCAGCGAAACATTTCCAACATTCACTCGAGGGCCGTCAATTCGCGATCTACACCGATCACCGTCCGCTTACATACGCACTGCGTGCTAAGCCGGACAAATATTCTCCCCATGAAACTCGCCACTTAGATTTTGTTTCACAATTTACTAGCGATATCCGACATATTTCCGGTGAACAGAATGCTGCGGCAGATGCTTTGTCTCACCTTCCCATTAATTCTCTGTCCTCACCATCGGATATCGACTTACAGCAAATGGCCCTAGACCAGCCAAGTCTGGACACTTTGGATCCGTCGTCACCTGAATTTGCAACTTGCAAATTCGCATACCTGCCTGTGTCCACTTCAGACACACAGATCATTTGTGACACCGCGACGGATTCACCTCGACCACTAGTTCCAATGACTCATCGTAGAGTTGTTTTTGACACCCTACACAATCTGGCACACCCCGGATGCAAAGCCACAGTGAAGCTGATTACAGCTAGATTTTTCTGGCCAAATATGAGGCATGATATCACTACCTGGACACGTTCCTGTGTATCCTGCCAAAAGTCAAAGGTGCACAAGCATATCCGTGCACCCCTAGGAACATTCAGCACCCCAGACGCTCGGTTCAGCCATGTTCACATAGATCTGGTTGGACCATGGCCGGTCAGTCAGGGATTTACTTATCTCGTAACCTGCATAGACCGTTTCACACGGTGGCCTGAGGCCATTCCCCTCACAGACATTTCGGCTGAGTCCGTAGCGCGCGCCCTTATATCAGGCTGGATATCGCGTTACGGAGTTCCCATCACTGTAACCACGGATCGTGATGCACAGTTTGAATCCCACCTATTCCAGGATTCCAGAATTCTAGGGATCCAACGTATTCGCACGACCAGCTTCGAACGGGATGATAGAGCGCTTCCATCGCCAATTAAAAGCTGCACTACGTGCTTATCCTGACCAACAGAGATGGAACGAATACGTACCTGTTGTTCTCTTAGGCTGTCGTGCTGCCATTAAAGAGGACCTGGGATATTCTCCAGCCGAACTAGTTCATGGTGCACCTCTATCGTTGCCAGGTCAAATGCTGAGCCCGATAGAGTCTGCACAAATGGATTCAGCTCTGTACGTTGACAGACTGCGAGCTTATTTCAATAAGCTCCTACCTATGCATACTAGGGAACAGACCATAAAATCTTCGGTCCCAAAGGACATTTCGTCTTGGACTCACGTTTTCCTTAGGAAGGACTGTGTGAAAGCCCCTCTTACTCCACCTTATACCGGTCCTTATCGCGTGCTCTCACGTACTAACAAACTTTTCACCATAGACATCAGTGGTAAAAGAGAAACTGTCTCTATTGACAGAATAAAAAAAGCCTTTCTGGACACGAAAACGCAAGAGCCACACATTCCCCCTACATACATGCATCATCAACATACACCTGAAGCAAGTACTCCCAATGCAGACAACTATGTTACTACCACACGTAGTAGTCGTAGAGTGCATTGGCCAAAGAAGTTGTGCAAGACTTTATATATATAAAAAAAAAAAAAAAAATTTTCCTCACACAAAATTTTTTTTGCACAAAGACATTTTCTTCTTTTATAAAAAAATAAAATAAAATCCTTTTTCTTCATCCTCAGTATGAAAACCCAGCTTTTCACTGAAAGGCAAGAACATTTTCTCATAAAAAACAACTTTTGTGAACATT
Organism: Euprymna scolopes; assembly: GCF_053919585.1. Taxonomy (NCBI): domain Eukaryota; kingdom Metazoa; phylum Mollusca; class Cephalopoda; order Sepiida; family Sepiolidae; genus Euprymna; species Euprymna scolopes. The sequence continues at coordinate 111,226,890 of NC_136488.1, forward strand.
TTTTTTTCTCTCTTAACAACTGCTACATTTCTTCTTTATCGGCTTTCCGCCTAAGCAGGGGGTGATGTAGCACCCCCCCCCTAATGAACTATACTCTCTGGCGGATCAATGCTTCCCTGTAAGTTCTTCGGCCATAGACTGGCCAATCGACAGGCAGGGCACATTGATCCTATTGTCCCCAAAAAGAGTGCAGAGGACATCCGACAGTCAGCACAGAGCCGCGAGCGAAGACACACCTTCTTCTCCTCCGAGAAGTCACACCTTCTTCTCCTCCGACTTGGACCTGACTCAATAACTTCGAGCTCCACCACTATTATCCCGTTGAATAAATACTTGCAAATGTTTAATGTTAAAAGGAGTTTGTCGTTTTTATCGAGGGTTCTAAAAGATAAATAATTCGCTGGGGTACAACTACCCCACTAAAAAGTCAGGAATCTTTTGAGATAATGAAAGACATGTTGAGTAACGAACATGTGCTATTAGCACGAAACTTCAAGAAACCTTTTAGCCTACACACGGATGCAAGCGAAAATGGAATCGGCGCGGTATTATCTCCATATGACCAGAATGGACAGTTGCGACCCGTCAGTTATTTCTCCAAGAAACTAAATAAATATCAAAAAGCCTATTCAACAATAGAAAAAGAAACATTAGCGCTTGTGCTGGCAATATCAAATTTCAAAATAAGTACATACCGATCATAATCCAATAATTTTCTTCAACAGAATGAGGAATCAAAACAGACGGTTACAGATATATCAGTCTACAAGAATATAACTTGGAGATAAACTACGTGAGAGGAAAGGAAAACTATGTAGCAGACTGCCTATCTAGCTGCTATAAAAGCGATTCGGAGAAATTGAGAACTCCCCGGAGGGGTCAACAAAAACTAAACACTGGATCGAGTGAAAGATTTTGAACTCCAGAGACTGGAGTAAAACAAAAATTAATCATTTTTCTTTTTTTTAATGTGTGAGGGTGTGACGATATTGAGATATGCCAATATCGTATTAACAAAAATAAATATGCTTAATGGTTAAAATTTCGAGACGCAAAGGAATTAAACCGACCAAGTGAACCAGTCGCCATGACAACGACGGCGACAGCGAAAAAAACCCCCCAAAACTTCTGTTGAATTGCAAAGTGAACAAAAAGGCAAACCAACAGAAGTTGTCTCCCTCGTTCTATTATAAAAAAAGAGATACTGATGTAAGGGGCGCAGCTCCGTAAATTGTTTCTGTTGTAAATTTGTCTTTCTTTTTTTACTGGGAGTTTGGTATACGAGATATATATCTATATATATACATATACAAAAAAAGAGGAAGGAAAAAGAGAAAGACTTATGAATTTATATATATATATATATATATATATATATATATATATATATATATATATATATATATATATATATTATCATCTTTTAAATGTGTATATATTACTTATTCGTTCTTTGATTCTGTTCATTATATATAAAAAATAAAATTAAATAAAAATATAAAAAAGAATATATATATATATATATATATATATATATATATATATATATTCAATTGGTTGTCTTTTTATGTTAAAATATATGCTGAAATTTCTTTGACCTACCATTTCTTACAGCACTAGAACAACTGATTGCTCAATACATCCATCATTCATTCATCTAGCATCTATTTTATAAAACCACAAGCCTAGAGTCCGTGTTTTAAGTCGAGAAGAGCAGATAATTGTTACCCCCATTTAAAATGCTCTTTTTAGCAGAGGAAGTCAGCTAAATACGGGCTGGCACGTAGCTTCTAGCGTTCTTCCACGCAACTTGAGGATTTTTAAAAAAAATTAATTTATCACGATCGGATAACAAAGTGCCTCAGAAGGGGCACTTCACAATATATATATATATATATATATATATATATATATATATATATATATATATGTTAATAAATCGAGAAAATGAAGGTATAAAAGTTATATAATGATATCTATAGATATATACATTTATGTAATAAGGGTATACATCAATTAGGGGCGTTAGGTAAGTGTATGCCCTTATTAAATAAACGAATAAATCTCTATATATATTACTATGTAGGTTTTTTTCACCTTCATTTTCTATTTTTTTTATTAACTCCTATATAAGCTCCAAAACATTTTGTTGAGCTTTGTATTATCCCAATCAGTCTCCTCTTAAAGAATTGATTTTATCCTCTTCTGTAGCATCCGACACTCGCTACAAATACAGGTAGGAGCTACTTATCACCACTTCGAGATTTGAAATCCATTTCATCTTGCCTTGTTCAATCACAGGCCAGCTCTCAATCACGTGACAGATTATATAAAAGGCGATATCTGAAACTCTCAACACTTTTTCTCACTGAACTGCCTTGGAGCACACATCGCTGCTGCAGGGCTTCAGACCCTGGTCAAATCCTCTCTCTTGTACACTCTACTATCGAAGATAACAAATAAAGTTAGTTATTTTGGTGTCACTGACGTGATTTGAACATGCAACTATTGCGTTGCCCCTCATCTCTATATTTGGTGACCCTGGAATACGTAACCGTCAACGCCGGCCTTATTTGGTTATTTTCGTTATGCTTAAAAACAACAAGCTTTCAGTAAGGTTACAATTCACATTGCCGTAGAATTTTGTTTTCCTTTGAAAACTTTGGTTTGACCGCATACTCGTCACAAACAAAACAAAGGAGAATAAAAAAAAAACTACCATTTTACACTGACGAGCCAAAACAATCTTCAAATGTTGTTTATTATCATTTGCGAATTCTCTAGAACACTGTTCTAACACCGGACATTGTTTTCTCCGAAAAGAAAGACAAACCATTCTCGTCGAACACGATAAACTAAAAAAGCTAAAACATGTTCAAACGTGTCACATGTACAAAGCTAAAAACATTTTAGCAGAAATACATTTGATTAGAAATAATTCCAACATTTTCACGAAAAAAAAAACCCATTTCAAACGGATATGTTTCACCGAAACGAACAAAACAAAACAAAAAAAAAAACAAACATATTTTCTTTCACAATGGCTACATATAAAAAAAACACCAGCCTACAAAAAGAGTTAATACTTTCTTAGTGTATGAAAAATTCTAATATCTGGTCTGGACTTTTGCTGTTTTCATGCTACCTTTTTCTCTTACTAACTATCTGCCTCATACGCGCATCGCACATATTATAACAAAAACATGTCAACTCGACTCCATTTACACACATGGCTCAAATATTCTCTGTTACAAGAAATATTCCCCTCTCAAAATTATCTTACAAAAAAAAAAGAAGATTTTTCACTGAAAAGATTTTTCACAGAAAAGCAAAAATTTTTTTTCTTCACAGAAATAATAAATAACTGCTTACTCAATAGTTTAGTCCTATAAAAACGCGTTACTGGCGACTAGCCATCCAAAACACTCTCCACAGAAGAACACACTCGATTTTTCACAAGCTCCACCGAAGTAAACAAAACAACTCATCACCGATATTTAGCAACGAACAACTTAACACTTTCAAATTCCACTGGAATCGTTCAAATTTAAAGAAATTATATTTAATTCTACGAAACAAATTTGAACACAGTCACACGCATCAAACCGCGTGTTGATAGAAAAAAAACGGATTTTACAAGCAGCTGTTACAGACGGACATATCACAAAATCTTCACTGCTTCGAATTTAAAAAAATTACAACTGACACATAAAAGAACCTCTTTTATTTCGTTAAACAAGGGGGGTATCTGTAGCAGCCGACACTCACGACAAACACAGGCAAGTGCTACTAATCACAACTTCGAGATTTGAAATCCATTTCCACCTGGCTTGTCCAATCACAAGCTAGCTTTCAATCACGTGACAGGGTATATAAAAGGCGAAATCTGAAACTCTTAACCTCTTTTTTAACTGCACTGCCCAGCAGCACACATCGGGCCTCGGACGAATGTGAGTACAAACCCTCTGTCTTGTACACTCTACTAACGAAGATAACATAAAGTTTGTTTATTAATATAGAATGAAACTCAATTTTGGTGTCTCCATCTCTATACTTAACTCACCCATTAGCAGCACATATATATATATATATATATATATATATATATATATATATATATATATATATATATGTGTGTGTGTGTGTGTGTGTATACTCCTATCAATTCGTTTTTCTTTTGTGTGTATTGATATTCATATTACAAACCATATTTTCTACTTATTTAAAAAGAAAATACAATTTTCTTATAAATGGGTTGTGAAATCGCATTCACTAGCAAAAGATCTAGCTAATTTGCATATTCTTTTAAACATTCATTTTAATTAATTCCCTATTAGTTTTTTCGGTTTTCTTATGGGATGATCATCTAGAGTTAACTATTACGTGTAATTATATTCTGTAGAGTTGAATATAATAATCAAAGAAGAAAGCACCCCTCCCGTGTGTGTGTGTGTGTGTGTCGTGCGGTCATACAACTTAGCTTTGGATGGAATCTGAGAGAAAGAGAAATTAAAGATGGCAGCCATGGATTTATAAGGAATCTCACGAGATGTCATCTTCCACTGCACATGTATGCAAATGGAATGGGGGTCAGTTTTCTGATAAAATGTCTGTTGGCAGATGCATTGGGCAGAGACGTGCTGGAAGTTGAGAGAGAAAGTGGCCAGTGACGAATTCTAGCTGAACTTTTTGCGTATTGTATTTGGTTTATTTTGTTTTGCTGTTTACCAGCCCATTTAAAGTCAAGCTATTTCGGCATAATGGGGAACAAATTCGACCTTAAATTAATACCGGAATTCAACGGCTCGACCCCGGTACTTGACTGGGTGGAGAAGGTGGAACTACATTGCCTGTTGTCTGGTGTGAAGAACATTGAACATGTTGTTCCTCTACATCTGTCTGGCAGGGCTTTCGCAGTATATCAACAGTTTAGTCCTGAGGAAAAATAGGATTATGAAAGGATCAAGGCGGCATTATACAAGGCGTTTGCTATCGACCTCGCCACTGCTTGGGAGCAATTTGAGGTAAGAACCTTGCATCCCAGTGAAACTGTCGACGTTTATTTAGCCGAGCTGACGAAATTGACAGTGTTGTTTGGTGTGCTGCCTGGGCAGGCCTTGGCATGCAAATTTTTGGCAGGGCTCCTGCGGGCTAGCTGAAGCATAGCTTCATTCTCCCTTAATGACCTGGTAGACTGGGCCAGGGCCGTGAAGAAGAATACTTATGAGATGGGAGAACCTGTTGTCGCTGCTGCACAGCACGCATTAAATGAGGATAAACCATCCAAGGGGCCCGTCCTGCGCGGTGAAGTCATGTGTTATATGTGCAATGATCAGGCCACATTGCGAGGAACTGCCGGCGGCGACTGACAGCTATTTGCTGCTACCGATATAATAAGACTGGTCATATGCTCCGGAATTGTTCGGGAAACAGGGTCGGGGACAAGGTGCCAGTGTCAACCTCTTCCCCAAACAGAAATTAGATGAGGCGCTTCCGACAATTCAGGTCTATATCAATGAGACATTGTGCTCAGCACCGTAGTTAGTGCGAGCCTCTTCCGCACTTGGAAAAAGAAGACTACTAGATTAACCACCCTCAGTGGAGAGATACGGGCCTGTTGTGAAGTGGGCACTGTGAACATTCGCACTAAAACTGGAAATTCAGCTTACATCAAAGCACTGGTAGTACTTGAGAAACCGCTGAGCTTTGACCTTCTTCTAGGCTATGATGCCATCAGAGCCATAGGTGGTACTCACATAACACAGACGGGGGCGATACAGTTTCAGGAGAAGGTTCCAGTGTGTGCTGCTTTGAAGATTGATCAGCCAGACTTTATTATCGAGTTTGACCAGCAGCAGAATTTATTGTCGAGTTTGACCAGGGACTTTGAAATAGAGGTGCGGAACTGCAGTTCCTGAAGTTTCAGGTGAAGATTCTTTGAGAATTGATCAGCCAGACTTTATTGTCGAGTTTGACCAGCAGCAGAAGGCATGGACAGCCGCATGGAAGTGGTCGGAAAACCAGGAACCAGCCAAACTGAAAAATAAGGTAACAGAGTACCATGTGCTCAACCAAATGAGGTCTGCATATGAAGAGGAACTTCGTGATTGGATCAAGGATGGCTGGTTGATTCCCTACCCTCATGAGAAATTTGGACCTACCAAAGGCCTGATTCCACTGATGGCGGTCACTCAGCACAACAAAGCAAAGGTGAGGCCGGTGATGGACTATCATCAGCTTATGATCCAATGTTGATGCGTTCACGGCAGATGCTGACGTTTATGCCAGTAAGTTACGAGTGTGGTGCCAGCAGAGTTTCAATGTGCCTCTGCTGGATCTAAGAAAAGCATGCCTGCAGGTCTGAATCAGTGAAACAATGTGGCCATTTCAGACGGTAGTGTTTGCTGGCAAGAGGTACTGCCTTACCAGACTAGGCTTTGGGCTGAATGTGGCACCCCAAATAAGGAAGACCATTATTAACACTGTTGTCACAGGAAGAGGCAATAAAAGATGGGACATCGGCGTACCTTGATGACATATATGTGAATGAAGACATTGTGTCATCGTCACGTGTGAGGGCTAAACTTGCTGAGTTTGGTTTGACGTGCAAGGATCCAGAACACTTGGTGAATGGCGTTCGTGTTTGGGCCTGAACATTCGACAGGAGCGAGGGACTTTGAAATGGAAGCATGGAACTGCAGTTCCTGAAGTGCGCAATGTCTTCACGAGGCGAGCAGTATTCTCCCTGTTTGGAAAATTGTGGGGCACCTACCAGTATGTGGATAGACTCGTGTGACAACAGGCATCATAAAAAGGAGGGCAAGAATGTCACCAAAGGCTGGGATGATGAAACAGCCGACGATCTGTTGGTTTGCATGGTGAAGGAGACCATCGCAAGGGTAAAGCAGGATGACCTCGCCAAAGGACACTGGTGCGTGCAGGAAGACAAACAAGACAATGTTTGAATGTGTGGGTGGACGCAATCTCTCTGGCAATTGGTGTGCTGTTGGAGAAGAATGGTGCTGCGATTGAGGACACTTGCTGGTTGCGACTGGTGAGTGACGCTGCTCATATCAAGCTGGCAGAGCTCGATGCGGTGATAAAAGGTATCAACCTGGCATTCCAGTGGGAAGTCAGGAAATTACACATACGCACAGACTCATAATCAGATACACTGACAGACAAGACAAGGGTGCCACACTAAGGCAGCCAGTGAGATGCTGATCAGACGGAGGTTGGAGACCGTAAAAAAGCTGGTAACAGAGTACAACCTGTCTGTGGATGCGGTACTGGTCACTTCAAATTGCAACCTTGCTGATAGGCTCACTCGGGTGCCACAAAGATGGTATGACACCATGAAGAAGAAAGCTGAACCAGTACCATTATGTGCCACCTCTATTGAGGTGGCGGATGAAATCAGGAAGATACACTACCTCAGTGGACACCGTGGAGTGAGATGGACATGTTATTTTGTGCAGTTATCCAATCCGTCAGTGTCAAAAAGTGTAGTGAAAATGGTAGTTAAGGAATGCCAAACATGCCAGTCAATCAACCCCCGCCCCGGCCAGATGGCAGAAAGGTCAGCTGGGAGTAAGCGCAACTTGGAGCCGACTGGGTATGGACATGACCCACTATGACAGCCAGCACTTCCTCACCCTGATACATTGTGGACTGACATGTTATCAATCTGGCGCTCATTAATAAGACAGGATTCCTCCAGTGTAATCCGTGAATTGGAGTCCATATTTTATGAAAGGGAGCCGCCTGAAGAGATCCTCACAGACAATGACACGGCCTTCTGCAGTAGAGAGTTCAGACGTTTTGTAGATGAGTGGGGGATCCAGCTCAGACACAGATGTGCATATGTACCAAGTGGCAATGGCATAGCAGAGTGGTGCCATCGAGCGTGAAGAGGATCACAGCAAGAAAACAATGCACGATTACAGAGGTGGTCTATAAATATAATGCAACTCCAAAGGATGGCATGACTGCTGCAAGCGCACCCACCAATGCGATCCATTGCTATCGAGTGCGCATAAAGGACATTGACGCCCATCTGCCTGATCGGCAGGAAACCCGGGGGCCGTATTAGTTAGGGGACACTGTTTGGTGAAGCCTTCCAATAATCGATGCACCAGCAGCTTTCAAAGAGGGCGAATCACTGGCATCATCAGTGAGCAAGCTGTGCTAGTCAATGGTATATGTGAAGCATATCTCGCCTGCCCTGAATAAAAACGAGTTGGCGAGTAGCAGTAATGGTGAATCGTCCAATGATGGTTTGTGGATCCATCCTATTCCCAGCGATGGTACAACTGTGAACTCCAACACTGATGCCGATAGTTCCAGCACCCCTTCTGAGAGCTCCGATGAAGATGAAGAAGTCCAGCCTGATAGTATGACTGTATGCCCTAACGCTGATACTAATGGTTCTGACACATCTTCTGAGAGCTCCAATGAAGATGAAGTAGTCCAGCCAATCCCCCTACGTCGGAGTGCCCACAACAAACGACCACGTCCACCACTGGGGACCAGGGGATAGTGTAGAGTTGAATGTAATAATCAAAGAGAAAAGCACCCTCGTGTGTGTGTGTGTCATGCGGTCATACAACTTACCTTCGGATGGGATCTGAGAGAAAGAGAAATTAAAGATGGCAGCCATGGGTTTATAAGGTGTAGTCTCATGGAATCTCATGAGATCTCATCTTCCATTGCACATGTATGCAAATGGAATAGGGCCAGTTTTCTGATAAAATGTCTTTTGGCAGAGGCAGTGGGCAAAGACGTGCTGGAAGTTGAGAGAGAAAGTTGTCAGTGACGAATTCTAGCTGAACTTTTGCGTATTGTATTTGGTTTATTTTGTTTTGTTGTTTAAACATATTTAAACATATTTGTTGTTTAAACATATTTAAACATATTTGTTGTTTAAACATATTTAAACATATTTGTTGTTTAAACATATTTAAACATATTTGTTGTTTAAACATATTTAAACATGCAGATATTCTACATGATTTACACTTACATAATATTTGCATAAAAAGTTTATTGTAAACACAAAATTGTTTCCATATATATTTATGTATACGTATATATTTTTGCCTACCAAACTCCTCCAAGAGTTTTTGGTCTACATACATGAAACTTCATATATAAGGTATTTGAATCCATGCAAAACTTTTTATTTGGGTTTTAGCCCGGAAAAATCGGTGCAAAAGTGTGAAAATTAAAAAAAATGAAATTTGTCAGGTGAAGGTCGAACGCCGGCATTACGAATGCATAGCGTAGTAGCTATTGGTTCATGTTTTTATTTTTAACCTTGTAGTAAACATGTTTTCATAGGCCAGTCATTGACGGCAGAGGCAAAATGAATCGTGAGCTGAACGTTTTGGTTTTGATTCTCAGTCGCATGAGTCTTTTTTTTTTTAATACTTTTTAAATCATTACTATATATTGCATCCAACCTATCTATCTATCTATCTATCTGTCTATCTATCTATCTATAAAAGTGAAAATGTCTGTCTGTATTTTCTCTATGGTATATATATATATATATATATATATATATATATATATATATATATATATATATATATATATACGCTCGTAGCCAAATTGAATATTAAAATGCTCATGTCTTTGGTTCTATGGTACGAAGCTACATGAAAATTTGCTGGCTTTTGAAGATTATGTAATAAACAAGCGTATGGTTGCAAGAAAAATACAGACGAGCGAGTAAGGTTAAATATATATTTTATTTCTCATCTTATTTCTTGTATGTCAACAATCGATGGTCGGTGAAAATAATGAAGGGGTGGTTGCACAAGAAATAATCGGGTTTTGTTATAGCCCATTTTACCACGTATGCCTCTCATTCCGTCGTAGACCAGTTCTGTTCTGTAGAGTTGAATGTTTGGGAAGTGACCGCTGTGATGCTTTTCTTCCCGTTGTCGACTTCTTGCATCAAAATCGCTCCACACGCAACGTCGCTGGCGTCGGTGGTGAGGGTAAAAAGTTTGGAGAAGTCCAGGAATGAAATGACGGGTGGCAAGGATAGTCGTTCTTTGATCTTTCTGAAAGTTCTATCAGCCGTGTCTGTCCAGGTGAATTGCCTATTGATCTTGTTGAGATCGTGTATGGGAGCCATTACTTTTGAAAATGTGTTCGAGCTGATTTGTTCCTGTGTCTCCAGGAACTGTCTAATCCATACTAGTCGCCCGATGAAGCTTTGTAACTCCTTTTTTGACATTGGGGGTTGCATTTCTCTGATTGCCTGAATGTATTCGGGATCGGGCTTGAAACCTTCACTGTTCACGATTCGTCTGAGGAACTTTGCCTCTGATGTGAGGAAGGAGCATTTGTCAGGGTTTAATCTGAGTCCAAAGTCTTGGAGGGCGGTAAAGAGCTGCTCCAGAGCACGAATGTCCTTGCATGAACCAAGTTGTCATCAATATATGCCGAAATGTTATCATGTGACGTAACCATAGCCAATGCTTCTGCTATGCAATGAGAAAAAAGATATAAGAGATAAGACTGAAGGCCAGGCAAGTGTACTGGTAGCATTGATCCTTCCATGTAAATGCTGTTTTGTGTCGGTCCTGCTTGTCGATCTCAATTTGCCAGTAACCGCTACGCAGGTCCAGGGACGTGAAATATGTATTGCCTTTGCCGATCTTGTTAAATAGATGGTCCATTCTTGGTATCGGGTAGGGATCAAAGTCAACTAACATGTTGTTGAGGGTTCTTTTGAAATTAGCGACCACGCGGATCAATCCATTCTTCTTGGGGACGGCAAACACCAGACTGTTAAAGCCTCTCGAGTTTGTACATTTCTCGATGATACCCTCATTTGCCATGCATTTGATTTCAACATCTACATCTGCTTCCAGAGCTTGAGCAATCGGGTGTTGTTTCTGGCTGTGAGATCGGCCGTCAGTTGGTATCCGGATGGGTCGGATGAATGTGCCCTTGTTCTCTGTGCCAATTACGTCAGCGTATTTAATGAGAAGGTTCCCTGTGGCTTCTAATTCATCCCGGTTTGGGTGATTTGGCAGTGACAGCCCGGTGTTTTGCTTTAGCCAGGTTAGTTTTTCCTCTAATGTCTGAGTATTGGGCCGAGGCTCCATTGTGAAGTGATTCTGGATTAGAGCAGATTGGGGGTCGTGTATTGGATCATAAGCTGATGATGTTGGTGGTGTGATAGTGGCTGTGTATGTTGTATGGCCTGAGGTAAGTGTGCGTCTGAACTCTACCATGGAATTCCGGTTGTCAATCAGCTGAGCGTGCTGTGATGTAAGACATTTTGGCCGATCAAGATCGGTGTAGCTTGGGTCACAACCAGCACATTCACCTTCTCGAAAGTGGAGGAGTTCTGATTGCCAATGGTGACATTACAGGTTAGTTCACCAAGAGTGGTGATGCTGCCATTTATAACCTTTCACCCGTAAATCTGTGTGGGTCACATATTTCTTAGCTTCTCCGGGTAGCTGTGATATAGGTATGATGCATGTGGAGCATCTTGAGTCTAGCATCGCGATCCCAGAGAAGTATATGTTGTTTATGTTGAAGGTGGATTGTACAAGAGGTGATTGGTGCGCGAGTCCCTGTCGGTTGAAGACGTGATGGCTGGTGATGGAATAGGGCGAATGGGGCATCACAACTTGTTCTGCCCAAAGTGAAAATCCTCTTTTGTGCTTTGTGCATGGTAGGTCATAATCCACTGTTGCGATGTGGGCCTGTGCTTGGATGTGAGGTGGGTGATGATACAAAGCACGGTCGTCCCCTGAGGTAATTCTTGCACAATGGAGTACGTGGCGGATGTTGGCGGTCTTTGATTGTTTGATGATGGACATGTCTTGGTTGATTGTTGGGGCTTGTTTGGTATTGGTGGGGCGTCCATTGGATCGGGGTGGTATTTCCGACCTGAGTGCGCTGTCTCTGTGACAAGACTGCTGTGGTTTTTGCGAGTAGTATGTGGTTTCAAGAGCAGAAGTGACGTTGGATTTTACGCCGTGATCGATGTACCTTTGGGCTTCGCAGGCTATGCCAGTTGCGCTGTAGTGGCTGTCCATTGTCCTGACGAGGTGAGGGTAAAGGTTTCAGTTCCAGACCTTTACCTTTTCACTCATCAGCATCGCGCCTATGATGGATACAAGGCCAGCCACGGTCAATTCCATGTTTTTGTTTTAATGTGGACAGCTGCTTCTCTCAGGGTGTTTTCCAGACGGCCTGCAAAGTCAGTCAACTTGTCGTTCCAGGTCCCAGGCTCAACTGAGGTGTTGGAAGTTCGTCATCTGGCTGTCATGGGCTGCTTGCAAATATTCTTTCAGTGCTTCGAAAGTTGATGAATCTGTTTTTGGATCAATCATCTGCTGAAATATACCCTGGTAGAGTAAATCTTTCGCAGACTTGACGAACGAATTGTTTTCTTTCTGATTCGTATGGGTTGCTGTTGAAGTAGTTAGTTTTAAAGCCCCTAACATGTCGTCAATGTCGGTTTGGACTTCTTGAATCGCATGTTCAGATGGCTGTGCTGCCCCTGTCTTCAGATTGAAAACATTAATCAATTATGATACTATTCTTTGGTTAAAATTTTATGATAATTGGTAAAAAAGAACCTATATTTTAAAACCAATAAAATATGCCCAAATTTGCCTCATTTGTATATATAGTATATTGCAGCCCAGATTCAGTTTTTCTTGCTTCGGTTTTCTCGCTTGTAGCCTTGCCAGGCCATTAATATATATCCTTTGGTAACAATTCTTTGTTATCTTTTTGTTTTTGTTTTTTCCTCCCTTTTTTTTTTGTTAACTGTACAGCACAGTCACTCAACCTTGGTTGGTTATATAAAATGTCACACTGGGGACCATCGTGAATTGAATTGAAATCGTGAATTGGCTAGTGTTTCTTCATCACCGCTATTCTAGAAAACGAGTTAGGACAGCCTTCAGTCTGTTAAAGCAACAGAACATCTGATAAAAGTGCCTTATGCCCCTAATATGGGCGTTATTTAAAAAATTTGTTAAAATTTAAAAAAATTTTATTTGGTGGTTGAAAAAGATTTTCATGGAATTTTTAATCTCTGGAAGAGATGAACATATTTTTACTTTACTTATATTATTTTAAAAGCTTGCTAAAACATAAAGTACATACAAACAATAGCTCACGTCGAATTACAATAATATGCTAGTATTTCAATCAGCTTATTTAAAAAGATCTTCAAAGAATTTGACACTGTTTCCAGTAAGTCAGTTGCTCCTGTCATTTCGGAAATTATTCATTTGAAGACTTTCAGCTGAAATGAAAGCTAAACTTATTATTTGGAATTGTTTGGACTATTTGCCTCATCTTAATGAAAATAGTCATCAGTAAATAAAAATTAATAAATAATACTCATCGCAATGAATTCCAATTATTCTCATCTTAGTTTTTTTTTTTCGCAACGTTTCGGCTGATGTAACCTCCGACCATCCTCAAGTGTCTTCACACTGGATGTTATTGGTGAATAGTGAAAAATGTTTTTTTGGGGGTGGGTTGCTTTAACAATGAACATAGCAGTTAAAATTCAAAATGCAAATAGTTATTTCACTATTCACCAATAACATCCAGTCCGAATGCACCTGATGATTGTCGGCGGTTATATCGGCCGAAACGTTGTGAAAAACCCCCCAGCTAAAATGACAATAATAGTTCAAACAATTCAAAATAATATCAATCCTCATCTCAAAAATATACAATCATCACTTATAAATTATTATTTCCTTCACAAACTTCCCTGTTGAGAACAAATATACAAAACTTATTACTATTTTTCTTTATGCTAAGAAGCTTGTTTATATTTAATGTGATTTTTTGGGTGTAACTATTCACGTGTAGTATTTTGATATTTTGTATTGTGCATGACGTATTCGTCTGTTAAAGAGTTATTGTGAGTTTCACATCTCCAGTCTGTGACATCGCGCAAAAAATGAACTCGTATGTGCATAATACGCCAATCAAGGTATTATAGTAGACACATATCTAACAACACGTACATATTGTTTGAAGAAAGGAAAATGGACCAGAATACAAATAGGTATACGTATATAAACACACACACACACACACACACACACACACACACACACACACACACACACACACACACACACACACACACACACACACACACAAGCATGTCCTTGTCTGTCAGACTGTTTATCTGTCTGTGTGAGACATGGCCTCTACCGAACTACTCTGTAAATCTTTGGTCTATAGACTTGAAACTTGATATATACGGGATTTGGATCTGTAGAACAAATTCAAGTTGATTTTTTAGCCGATAAAAATAGCTGCTAAGGAATCAAAATCGCAAAAAAATGTCGTAAGTCGACTTCTCTATACATTTATACGTAAATGTCGGTTGATTTTAGAGTTTTGATATCCGTCTACTGTTAGCTCATATGATAACAAATAAAGCTGGAGCGCTAAATGTGTTGGTTTCGATTTTATCTGATGGCACTTAAGTCATATATTTTTTTATTTTTGGAATTAATAGAGTACAATATAACAATCAATAGACTATTAGCTTTATAATAACATTAAATATGCACAAATTAAAATTACATTTAAGTGTGTTTTACGGCCGAGCAACGGCCTCTAACCACTGCATAACGAAAAGGGACAGTTTGCAAATTACACCGTCGTAACATCATCTAAATAAATGTAAATAATTGGTTTAATTTTCCTTTTTTCGCTTTATGATGACAAGCAACATATTGTTTTAATTTTAAATCATGTTTATAAACGTAAAACAATAAATCTATAAATTTTAAAAAGAATGTTTAGTTTCTTAATTAAGTACTTATGCAGTTTAGCAAAGAAACGAAAATACAGAAAAATCTCTTATGATGTACGTTCCCATTATGGAATGAAGTTCGTTCTCATAAAAGAAAAATCACTTAATTTGATCAAGTATTTTTTTTTTTTAAAAGAGGAAAATATAATTTTAATCAGATCCCTCCCAATGCAGACATCTTGGTACATTTAGCTACAAAGAGAGGGGGAGGGTGATCACGGGAGATAATTCAATCTAATTCTTGAAATTTGCCAAAACGGATTAGTTTTTTTTTTGTTTTTGTTTTTGACTTTCCAAAACTGTATTTGGAAGGCGGATCGCCATTGGAGAGTCCCGTCCGCACAAGAAAAGTTTTGTCTTTTAAATGAGAGAGTACCCCTTAAATGAGAGAGTACCCCTTCAATTCAATTATTAATGAGAGCAAAAAAAAATATAACTTAATTTTTTCCTTACGCAGATCTCCAATGGCGATCCCTCCTCCCTCAATTGGAAAATCGAAAACAGAAAGAATACCTAAAATCATTCAAAACTGCATCTTGCAAAATTCAAGAATTAGATGGAGTTATCTCCCTTGCTCCTCCTCTCTTCATAATTAAAATTACCAAGATGTCTGCGTCGCCAGGCATCTGACTAAAATTTGATTTTCATTTGTAAAAAAAAAGAAAAAAAAAAGATAAGCTACTTGATTAAATTAAGTGATTTTTTTTATGAGAATTTTATTTTTGTTTATTACATTTTCACCCCAAACAAAGCACAGTGCCACTTTGGTGTAGGAGGCTGCTATCAGGGACATGAGTTACTGGGATACTATGTAGGGAGTTGGGTAGCAAGATGTTTTACATTTGAACTTCTGCATGTCAGAAGCAGAGACCCAGAAGGGAATTCCAAAGTCTAGCAGTTCTGGGGAAGAAACTACTAGAGTAGAAGGCTCTCTTACATCTAGGGATCTCTATTGTGTAGGGGCGGAATTTAGCTGCTTGTCGGGTTTGTTGGGGGTATTTATGTCGAGGAGGTACAAGTGCTTGCAGTTCGTCAGAGCATTCACCATTAAAGTACTTGTAGAACAGGCAGAGGGACACAACATTTCGTCGGTGAGACAGAGGCTGAAGCTTAGATGACAGTTCAGGTCCTATCAGATTGGAGACTCTCTTTTGAACCTTGTTCAGGAGCGAGAGACTAGTAGCAGATGCACCAGCCCAAATATGACAACAATACTCCATACATGGGCGAATGGTGGCCTTATAGAGGTACAGAATACTTTCGGGCGTTAGTAGCTTTCTAGCACGTTAGAGAGAACCTCCCTTCCCTGCAGCGGTCCTGGCAATGCTCTCAATGTAATTGTTCCAACTCATTTTTCCTGTGAACGTTAAGCCAAGGAGTTTAAAAGAAGTACTTTCAGTTAATAGACCTTTGGCCATTGCTATTTATGGTAGAGAAGGTTTCTTGTAGTTATTGAAGGAAACAAGTTTAGTCTTGGCAGCATTGAATGTGACCATCCATTTTTGTCCCAATTCCACTACAGATTGGAGGTCATCCTCTAGTGTTTCTGCCATTTCTTTAGATATGTGTTCATTTGTTTTCCTGTCGTGTCTGATATAGAGTGTGGTGTAATCAGCATACATACCCATCTCAGAGGCAATTTTGTCGGGGAGGTCATTTATGAATATTAGGAATAATAAAGGTCCAAGGATAGACCCCTGAGGCACTCCCACATTTATATCATATTGTTTAGATGTACGACTGTCGAGGACAACCTGAATTTTTCTCTTATTTAAGAAGGATTTAATTATGTTAAGTATTTGTCCAGTGATCCCGTATGATCTGATTTTCCTGAGAAGACCTTCATGCCATACCCTGTCAAAAGCCAAAGAGATACCGCTCTACCCTCCCCTGCTTTGTTCAGTGAATGGTATATATGTTCAGAGATTACAGTTAGGATATCTACTGTGGAACGGGCTTGTTTAAATCCATATTGTTGGTCGATCAGAAGTTTAGCATCTATAAGGATGGACTAGAGCTTGATTAAAGTGTGAGGAGGCTAATGGGGCAATAATTTAATGGGTCAGTTCTTTCGCCAGAATTCTTAAAAACTGGTACCACAGAAGCAGTTTGGAAAGCAAGATTCATTAAGACATTTGTTGTAAAGTTTGGAGAGAACTGGAGCTACTTCGGTGGAGCATTTTTTTAATAGCACAGCCAGGATGAGATCAGGTCCACACGCTTTTGAAGTGTCAAGGTTTTTTATGATAGCATGCACCTGAGAAGGAGTGATTCTATAGTGAGCACGTACATAATTGAGATGTTCCTTTATCTTCGTTTTTAATATTTTTGCTAAACTGCATAAGCACCCTTAATCATGTTAATACATATTAAACAATAAGGTTATAAAATTTAGATAAAGTATCGTTCACGGATGCATTTGATGATACGTGGAAAAACTTCCCCCTTTTCTCTTCATCGCCACAAGAATTCCATCAAATGCATATTAATCAACGGCCTCTAAAACTTTGACCCCATTCTTCACATGCCTTCTTAAAAAATACGATTCATTTAAACTGTTTCAGGTTTCTTTGTTGTTTCATCAATCGATATTCATTAACATTCTTTGTAAATTTTAACAAATAAAACATTCTTTTTCAAACTTATAAATTTATTGTTTAATGTTTCTTAACATGACTCAGAAATAAAATATGTTTTAGTTGCCAATGGAAAAAAAATACAATGAAACTAATGAATCAATTAGTTTCGTATATTTAGATGACGTCAAGAGGGTGTAATCTGCAGCCTACCCCTTTTTATTAGGTACGTACAAAATGAATGCTGATGCTCAAAATGATCCCTCCCGTATTTAAAAATTCACCAAAAATCAGGAAAATAATCAATTTTAATGAAATTTTCAGTATCTACCAAATCACGGAATATCATGAACTCATTATTATTACTTAAATTTTAGTGGAAATGTATTATTTTGTTTAAACTTTTACTGAAGTTATGGTTTGCAGTAGTCAAAAAGTTTTTTTCATGCAAGAGTTAAAAAGCTATATTTACAACCCATACTACATATTTTAACTCTTAAACTAAGCTTTTCTGAAATCTTAACTAAATCCTTAATTAACTTCATCGGATAATTATTTTCAATTCAAACTTTTTGTACGGACTTAAAAGTTACATTTTTATTTAATACTAATAGATTGTGAAACATGCTGTGCACAAAGAAGTTTAATAAACTCCAAAGTCGTAATTGTTTCAGTTACTTGGTTTAGAAATTATATTTTTGTTCTAACAAAAAAAAAAAAAAGTAATGCTACGATTTTTTATCAGCGAAATGCAAACAGATTACTTATTTACATTCGATTTCTAAGTATATCTTTTAATTATTCCATATTTATTCAAAAACGGCATAGAAAAATTAATTATTAACAATAAGATTGTCTGTTTATTCATAATAAATTTTAAGACTCAATCTGTAATGTTATGACCCTTTTAGGCTGTGATCATAGCGTAGTATCTGTGTTAACTTGTGGCAAGGAAGGCCAAGGGTCAAAACATTATTATTATTATTATTATTATTATTATTATTATTATTATTATTATTATTATTATTAATAATAATTGATTTGAGCGACGGATGGTTGCTGGATCAGTTATTATGATTAGAAGAATAAACAATTAAATTAGGGAAGAGATGATTGACGTGGAATCGCAAAAGGAATGCGAAAATATAAAATAGGTGTAAACATTATTTTGGGTTTTGATAAACAAATAACTAGATGGGAACATTAGGTTAGTCTGAGACACGTAATGAGATGACGTAAGAGAACACGTGATGTAGTTAGTTTTGGAGAGATTCAGAGAGTAGAAAAAATTTACGTTATGCTCTTAAAATAAACGATGCGCCGAGAGAAAAAAAAAAAGAAAAAGAAAGGCACAGATAACTTGTTAACTGACACGCACAGTTGATTATTTTAGGTTGTGTCAATCGTGGTTGAAATATTTACATCCGTCGCATAAAGTTCATAAGAGCTACCGTTTGTTTTGAAGAAAAATAGAAAAAACAAAAAAACAAAAAAGAATTCATGCTCTTTTGGGGGTCAGAAGCAATAGACAGTTTCTGAAAATTGTGAACATTGTTTTTTTTTCCAGTTTTAAACGGCATTTATTGAACATATTTTATTTTTTTTATTTTAAGGACTGAAAAAGGTTGTTTTATGTAATTTACTTAGGAGTTAATTTGAATGTTAGAATAGGAAAAAATGTGTATTGATGATTTTATATTGTATTATATAATGTACAATTGTTGTTTTCCAGGAGTCTTCAAAATATTAATTAAACAAAAACACAAAAAACAAACAAACAAAAGATTAGATTAAGATTAAGATGGTCGGCCTAGTAAAATTAGAATTTTAAAGAGGGGACAGGATGAAATGTACGTAGGCGGTTAACTATTTTTTTTTTTGAAGAGATTCACATGACCCTGCAAGTTTTTTTAAATAGGTTTTTCGATTATGAAAATGCTATTTTAGCCGTCTGTGTAGCTTTATAAGCGACCGGTGTTACCGGTTAAAGATCATATTCTTTGCATACAATAAAGACGGGAGCACTGCAGGTCTATCGGCTTAAAAGACTTGTTGTAGCTGCAACGAGGGTGCGCGATAAAATGCACCCACATAGATTAAGCTTGCAGATAGGGTCGCTTGTGAGCTTCGGTTCATTGAAAATACCCAATCTTGAGAGTAACAGAACTTCCAACACAAGAGCGGACGTGTAGTGGTGACGTCGCCACTATGTAGTAAATCTGAAGTAGGAGAAAGAAGGGGAAAAATAGAATATATGCCGCATATACGTAAGAACTTTAGAAGTAAAATGTTACCCTATTGTGAATAAAGTACCAAAATTTTATATCACAGAGTATATATGTGGGATGTTCCTAGTATGGTATTCTAATGTGGTCTGATTGGGACATTTGGAGAAATCACACACCTAATCATCGGGATAGCTAAGTGTTTAGTGGAGCGCTTTGTACCGTCGGCACGAATGAGGTTCAGGTCACCTCAATTAAGGGTTTAGTTAAGGGAGGTGTTACGTTTTTTTCCACTGTCTGATTTGGAAGACTGAGAGATTCAGAGCTTGGAAGTCCGAATGAATCCGTAAATAGAATTATGAAGCTTAGCAGGCACCTTGGAAAATTGAATGCTGACCACGGAAACTTATGTAGATAGGTTTTTTTTCTGTTTTTGCCCCAACAACTAGAGTATGTATGATCATTAAAAGCATGGAAAGGTTTAGAGAATAACGCCTGGATAAAAGGAGTCAGAAATCTGTCGGATGAGATGTCGTCAAAAAAATTTTTTTTTGAGATAAGGCTTGATGTTGGAATTGGCATGAGATGGCTGACGTGGCAGCTGTTAACGAACATGAGGTTACTTTACCCACATCCCTGAGTGATGCCATGGGCCGTGGAGAAAGGGTCCGGCCGAATAAACTAATTAAGACGGGAGACATAGAAAACATATGTCTGCGCCGTATATTTGTTGAAAAAAGGTGTAAATAAATTGAAAAAATGCATAGTAGAAATGTTATCTGTAGTTTTCCTGGCTCACAGGTGTGAAAAATAAGGTGAGAATAGGGCGTATAGAAAAATGTATGCCGTACATTTTTGAAAATAGGAGGAAAAGGAGTGTAATGTTATGACCCTTTTAGGCTGTGATCATAGCGTAGTATCTGTGTTAACTGTGGCAAGCAGGGCCAAGGGTCAACTCATTATTATTATTATTATTATTATTATTATTATTATTATTATTATTATTATTATTAATTGATTTGAGTGACGGATGGTCGCTGGATCAGTTATTATGATTAGAAGAATAAACAATTAAATTAGGGAAGAGATGATTGACGTGGAATCGCAAAAGGAATGCGAAAATATAAAATAGATGTAAACATTATTTTTGGGTTTGGATAAACAAATAACTAGATGGGGACATTAGGTTGGTCTGAGACACGTAATGAGATGACGTAAGAGTACACGTGATGCAGTTAGTTTTGGAGAGATTCATAGAGTTAGATTTGACCACCAGAGCGGACAGACGTCTAGACAGGGGTGGACAGACAGACAGCCAGGGAGCGGGCTGTAAGAATAGAAAATGTAGACGAACTGCAGATCCTGTAAAAACCATTTGATACAACTATAATAAATTTATATTATAAAAAATATAAAGAGTTGTTTTGTGGTTTCACAAGTAAGAACAGATGTCTCAATTGGATAGTGCTGGTCGTTTCATGGTTAGTCAGGGAGCAGCAGGAAGATAGAAGAAGTCTTCAAGAAAAAAGGTATGAAGCATATATTATTCTTCCTATATATGAACTGTAAAATATTCCCGTGTGATAAGTCTGATACAACATGATTCAGTTTACACGTCAATATCATATCCTCCTAGCTAAACAACATGCATACGATTTATACGTTTATTATCTGTTCGTTAAAAGAACAATATCTCACATCCACTAGATAACACATGACACATTTTAATATATCATCTCTTCCAATATAAACCCGACATACAACAAATCTTCCACATTTTTTCACGAACTCTGAAAAATTTAATTATTAAAATAAAATTATTATTTAAGAAATTTTTTGAAATTTCATAGGCAAAAACTATCAAATCGTTAATAACGAATAATACATTTTTTCATAAACTTAAATAATTTTAATATATTTTTCTATTTCCTTTTTCAAAAAAATCAATAAAAATCGACAGTGATTGGAATCCAAAATTAAAGATATTTTATTTCATAATTCCAGTATATTTTGATATGTAAAAAAGCTATGAAATGAATCCCTCCCCAAAAAACTTCCGAGGAGATCGTGTTAAGAATTATTTTATATTATTTTATTTCAGTTCATATATAGTTCAGATTTTTAAAATAAGTCTGTAAAACAATTAGCGAAATTGATCAATTATTTGATTTTTGGGAGAATTTTAAAAATCGCATTTTTTTTTGTTGTTTATGTCAAAATACACAGAAATAACATTTTTCCTGATTTTAGCTTTTTGGAGAATTTCTTGAAAATTCACTGGTTTTACGGAGAATAAAAAAAATATGAGATTTTTTTAGAATCTTTTCTTCTTGAGAATACAGAAACAGAAATTACGATGAATCAATTTTATTTTACAAGTTTTTACGGTTATTATTTGTTATGGGGATCTAAAAATTCCGCCTTTATTATGGTTATACACAGATAATTATCTGTTAACTACGAATCATTTTCTAACTAATAAAAATATTTTATTTATTTATATTAATTGAAACCCAATTACAAGAGACTAAATTAGACCTATTATTCCTAAGCAAAACTGGCATTGGACCGACTATTTCCCTAGATGAGTTCGAAATTAAAGGATACTCTCACTTAACTTCCAAATCTGACTCCAAAGATCGCCATGGGCATGACATATACCTACATTAAAGATGGCTTTCCATGTGGTAGCGACTCCAGAGAAGATCCTAAATTATCCAATATGTGCTTCCGAGTGGCACTTGCTTACACTACTGCGTTTATATTTGCTCTCTATCGCCCCCATAACAACGGAGTTACTATCTTTAAAAGCACATCTGAGAACCTTGACCACATCCTGTCTGCTCATCCTTCGGCTAATATTCACGTCTGTGGAGACTTCGATGTTCACACTGTGGAATGGTTAACCCACTCAAACAAGACAGATAACGAGGGGACGTTCTGTCACGATTTCTCCATTACTTATGACTTCACTCAGATTGTTCATGAACCCACCACTGTTAAAAATATCAATTTCCGACAGTCTAAAAGAGTTATCTGCTCTTGTTCTAAGAAAATTATGTAGGTATTATCTCTCTTTGTACTTTTTTTTTTCTTCCAATGTAAATAAAAGAGAACTGTCGGAATTAGCATACCGACGAGTAGGGGTGAGGGGAAGAAAAGACGGTTTAAGTCTTGCAACGAAATGTTGACGTTGCTTACAAGTAGTCTTTCCTTGTAAAAGTAACAAATGGGTAACGATGGTCGAAGTGTAATTTGTCTAAAAGACAGCAACAGCTACTACAACAACAGTAGAGCGGCCACCGCTTTTTATCTACTCCAACTCTCAGTCAACGAGATTCACGCGTGACTGAAATGTCTATTTAACTTGTAAGGAAAAGGCACTCAGGTCCTTTGATTAACGGACCACCGGCCATGTTGGTCACAGCTACCAGCACTCCTTTCTTCCCCACCGACCTATCCTCGGCAAGTCAACCAATTAAAAATTCTCACAGAACGTCTCGTTAGGATTAAGCTAACAATCCATGGTTCTGGTTATTTTTTACCATGGAGTATAAAGATTGAAGCAAGCGGGGTATGTACACGTGTCTAACCGTTTGATTATTTCTCTTCATTGGTTATGGCCCCAGCTACGTCTTGAAGATGATAGAACACGTGTGACGGTTTTTTTTCAGCCATATTGAATTTTGTTTTTAGTGAAAGTTTTGTATTGCTTTCAAATGTACAATGGCGATGGAAACAAAACTTAGTAACTTGGTGCCACTGAATGGTACAAATTATAATACTTGGAAGGTTCAATGTAAAATGGCTTTAATTAAGGATGGTTTATGGAACATTGTTAATGAAACGGAAATCGTTCCCGATAAACGAACAGATTCTGCATCGCACGTAAAATATTTATCAAGAAGGGACCGTGCATTAGCGACGATTGTGCTATCGGTGGAAACTTCACTTTTATATTTACTTGGAGACCCTGATGATCCCGCAGTAGTGTGGAAGAAATTGGATAATCAGTTTCCAAAGAAGACGTGGGCGAACAAGTTAGCATTGAGGAGAAAATTATATTCTCTTAAATTAAAAGACGGCGATTCCGTACATGAACACATCAAAACTATGATGGAAATATTTGATGAATTAGCAGTCATTGGCGATTCAATTGATGAGGAAGATAGAGTTGCTCATCTTCTGGCTACTCTCCCAGACTCTTATAATATGTTGGTAACAGCACTCAAAGCAAGCCAGGACGTTCCTAAATGGGTGTTAGTCACTGAACGATTGCTGCATGAGGAAACCAAGATTAAAGAGAGGGAACTAAATGATACCGAATTGAAAGCCATGGCGTCTAAACACCACGTTAGTAAAAGGGGTCCAAAGTGTTATCACTGTGGGAAGAACGGGCACATTAAACGTGACTGTCGCTTACTTAATAATAACGGCAATTTCAAGTCGAACCCTCGGAAAAAGAAAGTTTTTTTCACTAAGAAAACACAGGGTGAATCAAGTGACTCTAGTGATTGTTGGACTCCTCACACATCATGCGTTATTATCCAAGGATAAAAGGAGCAACTGGATTGTGGACTCCGGAGCAACAAGTCACATGTGTCATGATGTTGAGAAATTCATAAATTTCAGAAAATTGGATGTAACAGAGGAAATTACCCTTGGTGACGGATTCTCTGTTGAGGCACTAGGAACAGGAACAATAGAACTGAATGTGAGCGTACCAGATGGGAAATAACAAAAATGCAGATTATATGATACTTTATATGTTCCTAAATTGGCTTACAATTTATTAAGTGTTTCTAGAGCCATTAAATCTGGGAAAACATGTATTTTTGATAACTTAAGATGTCAAATACTGGATAACAGACAAAAAATAGTGGCTACAGGTTCAAACATTGGGGGCATTTTTTATTTAAACTGCAGTGACGTAAATAAAACAACCTATGCAGCGAACTCTTGCTTAGGTAGTATCACAAAAGAGGAGATTTGGCATAGACGTTTTCGCCACCTTGGAGAAAATAGTTTACAAAATCTAGTAAAGGACCAGCTCGTAACTGGCCTTGACTATGATGTAACCAAGGATATAAACCTGTGAACCTTGCGTGGATAGAAAACATCATCGTTCCCTATTTCCAAAATCTGGTGGAAAGCGAGCCACTAAACTCCTAGGAATCGTGCATAGCGATGTTTATGGAAGGATAGAGACAAAATCGCTTAGTGGCGCGGAATATTTCATAACATTTATTGATGATAAATCAAGATTTGTTTGGATATACGTGCTCAAGAACAAGAGAGATGCATTTAAAATGTTCCTGGAATGGAAAGCCATGGTTGAGAAATTAACTGGGCATAATATAAAAACCCTACGTACTGACAATGGTGGAGAATACACTTCAAGAGAATTTGAAGATTATTTGAAAAGGAAGGGTATTCGACATGAATATACTGTTCCCAAAACTCCAGAGCAAAATGGAGTAGCTGAAAGAATGAATCGAACATTAGTGGAAACACTGCGAGCAATGTTATCAGATTCGAAGCTGCCTAAGAAATTTTGGGCAGAGGCCTTATCCACGGCTTCATATATTCGAAACCGGAGCCCAACAACTGCTGGGTATGACGCCATATGAAGTATTGAAACCTAATGTGAAACATTTACGCATTTTTGGATTTAATGTTTTTGTCCACGTACCAAAGGATGAAAGATTTAAAATGGATTCCAAAGCAAAGAAATGCATATTTCTTGGCTATGGTATTGACGTAAAGGGGTACAGATTCTATGATACCAGAAAATCTAGAGCATTCCTTAGCAGAGATGTCATATTCAATGAAACAGGTTCAATAACTGAACAGGAGGAAAAGGAAGTAGCAAACCTATTCCAGTAGAAATTGAATATCAAAACAGCGATGATGATGATGATGATGATGATGATGATGATGATGATGATGATGACAACTTGCAGGAGGTGGAAGGACCTAGTGAAAACACACAAGGATCAGTACCTCAAAGATCAAGAATAAAGAAAACTCCAGATAGACATAGTGAATGGGTTTACATAGCTCATAGTTTTAATGATCCATTGACGATGAGAGAAGCACTTTTTAGTCCTGAGAAAAATAAATGGATAAAAGCAATGGAAAATGAAATTTCCTCCTTACATACTAATAAAGTATGGGATCTTATGGAATTGCCCAGTGGACGAAAAGCTATTGGTAGCAAGTGGGTATTTAAACGGAAGTATGATGCTGACGGAAACATGAAGCATTATAAAGCTCGACTGGTAGCTCAAGGTTTTCTTCAGAAGTAAGGAATTGATTATGACAAGACCTTTTGCCCAGTCGTCAGATTCGAATCTATGCGAACTGTTATTGCGTTAGCAGTACAGAATGACATGAAGCTACATCAATTGGACATAACCACTGCATTCCTAAATGGTCAACTTAAGGGAGAAATCTACATGAAGCAACCTGAGGGTTTTAAAGTTGAAGGAAAAGAACATCTCATCTGTAAACTGAAGCGAAGCATCTATGGCAATCTCCAAAATGTTGGAATGAAACATTGGATTTTCAGTTGAAAAAGATGAACTTCAAGCAGTTGGTAGATGATCCCTGTATTTACATACAATATTCAGGGGGAGAAATCTTTATTGTTTCTGTTTATGTTGATGATATCATTGTGGCAAGCAAATCCTCAACTCGTATTCAAGATTTTGTGAAAACTATATCGAAAATTTTCAAAATCAAGGACATGGGAAAAGTGCATCATTTTTTTTGGTGTTAAGGTTGTTTATCCTCAATCAGGGAAAATATGGATTGGACAACCAGCATATACAGCAGAAGTCATGAAAAAATTCCAGATGGAAAATTCAAAACCTGTATCAACTCCAATTGATGCTGGGGCAAAATTAATGAAGGCAACTGAAATAAGTAAGCTGATCAACAAAGAATTATATCAATCAGCAGTTGGAAGTCTGCTGTATCTGTCAACAAGGACACGACCTGATATTGCCTATGCTGTCGGAAATGTTGCAAGATTCTACTCTCAGCCTACAATGGAACACTGGAAGTCTGTAAAGCATATCTTTCGTTACTTAAATGGTACAGAAATATACGGTTTATTGTATGACAAAGAGAAAGCTAACAATCTCGAGGGGTACTCAGATGCTGACTGGGCTGGTTATTTAGATGATCGCAGATCAACATCTGGTTATTTGTTTAAATTAAGTGGAGCTGCCGTCAGCTGGAGAAGTAAAAGGCAAACTTGTCTAGCTGAAAATACTATTAATAATTCTCCCCACTCTTTATCTTTGCCTTAACCTAAACGTAGATTCCATGAACAAAGCTTTTTTATTAGAACTGCACACCTGTGGAACTCTCTTCTATTTGCCTGCTGGTCGTCTTCAAGTTCAACGTAAGCAAATTCATGATGAACCGTTCCGCTTAAATAATCCAATTTACCAAATTTCCACTACTAACGATTACTACGATATTGTCCCATTGACTACTGTCCACTCTTTAACCCTTTTCTTATGTAAAAAAAAATAAATAAAAATATTTAAAATTTACATACATAAATCCTAATCAATTAAACTTTGTAGAAATATTTTTCTGTTTACATTTGTGTCCTCAGTATCTAATATTTTCAAATGCAGTGTGCAGTGCAGAAAATCCTTAATTACTGTAAGTTTTGGCTTGTTCTACCCTTCGACAGAGCTACTAGTCTGGGGATTTTTGAAAGTAAATTTAGCTGATTTTGGATGAATCTGATGCATTGAATCCAAAAAATCACATTGGTTTTGCTTAATCAGCTCAAGTTTTTGAGATATCGTCACGTGTCGTTTTTTTATGTTTTTGTATACGTGTCTGCATGTGTTAGAAGTTAGTGGTGGTAAAATATGTTTTGATTGTGTTGTGGTGGCAACCACTTATTTGCATATGCGAATAACATAACACTATAAATGGCAAGCCTAGGTTGGCCTTGGTGTGTCTTACTCAAATGCCACCAGAAGTGACGCCGAAGAGCGTACATGTCCTCCCACCAAGACTCTCTGACTCGACACCGTCATTTGTACATATTGTAAATATACCTTTTCTTTAATACACTTATTATTGCGTTATCTTGTTGTTTGCGTCTTCATTGTATTTCCTTACTAATTATTGTTCAACCTTGCAACCACAACAGTTGGCGATGAGATATGAAGCGTCAAATATAACAGTTTGACGAAGAACTATTTAAAAAAAAAAGTACAACGCAAAGGTTGACCATTTTTTTAAGGAATGCAAAGTGTTGACGAGCAAACGGATTTTACGCTAAAGAGAAGTTTCAACTCAAGTGAAAAAAAAAAACTCTAACGTGGCAAAAGCGACAATTTACGCCGTTTTCTGAGAATCCGACTTGCAACCGAATGTAAAAGTGAATTTTTGTTTTGTCGCTACACGACAAATCTTACTAAAGGACCAACTTGCAAACGAAAAGCGAACTTTGTTCTGTCGCAAAAACGACAGGTCAGACCCGTATTACGAAAAGCAAGGAAGTAACCCACGAAAAAAGTTCACCAGTGGATTCTAATTACTGTTCTCCGTAAACAAAACAACAACTAAAGGACTTTTTAATTAATGTTTTGGTTGACGTCGGTACTAAAAGGAAATACCACAGCTAAAACTAAAATTCAAGGAAAGGATTTTTTTTTCTTGAAGTTGTCACTGAATAACGGATAATACATTAAAACGTCATGGAAAAAAGGTAATCTCAATTTAAGAGGTATTTTAATTACTAAAATACCAGAGAAAAAGAAACTCAAAGAACTAAATGTACTGCATACATTTATTCAATTGTGACTCGATTAAAAAAAAAAACCAAACTTTTATTTTGTGGAAAGAGTTACTTATTAGTAAGTGCCTAAAAACGGAAAAAAATAAAACAGGTTTATCTGGAATCACGAAATGGAATTCCATTTCGTGATTCCAGATAAACCTGTTTTATTTTTTTTTTGCAGCGTGACTCGCAAAAAGAATATATTATTGCAAGCAGCGATATTATTATTGAAAACAGGAGCTTACAGCAATTTGCTTTTTTGTTGTAACCCAAACCGGTGTATATGGTACATGGTACAATATTTTTTTTAATTACACACTGAAAAAAAAAAACAAAAAAAAAAAAACATGGAAGACTTATCAAAAATGTTCATGCAATTTTTACAAGCACAGGCTGAGCGGGATGAACGCAGACAAGCTACACAAAACGAGCTTTTGCAAACGCAAATACAGGCACAGGCTGACCGCGAGGAAAAGAGAGAGGACAGATTATTGAAATGGCAGCAGGAACAAGAAGAAAAGCAGAAAATGGCACAATTAAAGCAGAAAAAACTGCAATTGGAACAGGAAGAAAGGCATAAGAAACTACAATTGGAATATGAAGAAAGACAAGAGGAACGTTTTGCAAAAACACTGGAACTACTAAAGAGTAATCGAGAAAATGTCGATAGTGTTAATTTCTCCCATACAACTATTTTTAATAGCATGGACACATTTCATTATGTGCCTGAGAAAGAGAAGAATTTTGAAGCATACTACACAAGATACGAGGATGTTTTTCAACTGGACTGTAAAAATTGGCCAAATAGTCAGAAAGTGAGCCTCTTACTCAGAAAATTGGGTACATCAGAACACAGCAAATTCGTAGATTACATATTACCTAAAACAACTGCGGAATTAGAGTTCATGGAAGCTGTAAAATTACTAAAAGAATTATTTAATCCAAATATATCTCTTTTTCATAAAAGATGGCTGTGCATGAATCTAAGAAAGATGGACAACCAAGATTATTTGACATACGCATCAGTTGTCAATAAAAACTGCGATAATTTTAAGCTTGCAGAACTAACGGTAGAAGATTTTAAATGTCTAATCTTCGCTCAAGGGTTAGTTTCCACGAAAAATGCAGAAATACGCAGACGAGTGTTGTCTAAGCTGGAATCTGAGCAAGATTTAACCCTCCAGAAACTAGCAGAGGACTGTGAAAGGGCCATTACACTAAAAAAGGATTAAAAAAATATAGAAGAATCCGGAGTGGCATATGTAAGAAAAGTTAGAAAACCATACGCACCAACCAAGAACTTTACAAAGAAAAGCAATGGAACGGGATATTCCAAAGATAATAACCATAAATATAGTACACAATATAACAAGCCTCTTCCTAGATATAACTGTAAGAGATGTGCAGAAAAGCATTGGGAATCAGATTGTCCTTATAAGAAGAAAAAATGCTACATTTGTAAGAAGGTGGGACACAAAAGCGATTGCTGCAGATATAAAGATTACACCAGAAAGAGAGTACAGCAAACAAAATCAAATACAAAATTAGACAAAGATCGGCGAAAATACGTAAAAGTGGAAATATTTAAAACATCAATAAAGTTACAACTCGACTCCGGCTCCGATGTTTCTATAATAAACCTGAATACGTGGAAAAAGTTGGGAAAACCTGCTATGATGAAAACTAGTAAAGCAGCCCGGACAGTAACTGGTGGTGGTATAAAATTTGAAGGAGAAGTTGTCCTCCCGATAAAATTGAAAGGGATTTCGAAGAAATTAAAAATATTTGTACTAAAAAATAGTGAAAATCTGTTTGGAATAGATTTAATTGAGAAATTCGGACTATGGTATAAGCCAATCAATACATTCTGTAAAAAATTAGAATGTTCTTCTCCAACAACAGTAAATATAAAAGACGATTTAAAAGAATTATTTCCTGAGGCATTCACAACTAACTTAGGTCGCTGCAATAAATTCAAGGCTTCGTTTGAACTTAAAGAAAACGCCAGCCCAATTTTTAGAAAAAAGCGAAATGTTCCGTTCGCTGGGTTGGAAAAGATTGATAAAGAATTAAATAGATTGGAACAGACGGGAATTCTATCAAAAATAGAACACAGCAAGTGGGCAGCCCCCACCGTATACGTAAAGAAAAAGAATGACGAAGTTAGAGTGTGCGCAGACTTTTCGACCGGGGTCAACTCCCTGTTAAAAGATCACCATTACCCCCTACCAAGCCCAGAGGAAATATTCACGAAGTTGAATGGGGGTAATATCTTCTCCAAGATAGACTTGAGCGACGCGTATTTGCAAATACCGGTCGAGGAGAATTGCTCAAAAATACTATGCATCAATACGCATAAGGGATTATACAAATACAACCGATTGCCTTTTGGCATCAAAGTAGCGCCTGCCATCTTTCAGCAAGCGATGGACACCATGCTAAGTGGTATTGAGTGCGCATGTGCATACCTGGACGACATTGTTGTCAGGAGCAAATCCCTAGAAGAACATAAGGAACATTTGAAACAAGTATTTACTCGAATACAAGAATTCGGCTTTAAAGTAAAAGAAAGTAAATGTGACTTTTGTATGAGCGAGATTAAGTATCTTGGACACATAATAAACAAACATGGACGACGTCCAGACCCGGACAGATCTGCGGCAATAAAAAATATGCCAGCACCCGATAATGTAACAACCTTGCAGAGTTTCTTGGGACTCGCAAATTATTACCAATCTTTTATTGAAGGAATGCATAACTTGCGAGCCCCCTTAAATAATCTGCTTAAAAAGGATACACCGTGGAACTGGACGCAAGAATGTCAAACCGCTTTTGACAAAATAAAGAGCGCACTAACATCCGAATTATTCTTAACGCACTTTGACACAAACTTAAAAATAGTCGTCGCTAGTGACGCTAGCTCCTACGGCTTAGGAGCATGCACTCAACATATTATGCCGGATGGGTCTAGAAAACCAATAGCGCACGCTTCGAGAACGCTGATACCAGCCGAAAGTGCATATTCACAAGTCGAAAAAGAAGCGTTGAGCATAATCTTTGCCGTGACTAAATTTCACCGATATTTATATGGTAGACAATTCATACTTGAAACCGACCATAAACCGTTAGTCACGATCTATGGATCAAAAAAAGGATTGCCGGTATACACCGCAAATAGATTGCTGCACTGGGGTACAATACTACTTAATTACGATTTCCAGCTACAACATCTAGCATCAAAAAAGATTTGCCATGCGGATGGACTGTCAAGACTGATACCACAAAAACACAATCTGGAAGAATCAGTCATTGCAGCAATTCGGACAAATGTTGAAGTAAAAAATATGGTAGCAAACATCATTAAGAAACTACCCGTAACTTTGTCGGACATTAAAAGGGAAGCCGAGAAAGACGAATATATAAAGGACATAAAAGAGAAAATTATAACGGACACAAAGGTGCAGGAAGTTTTCTCCATATGTGACGATGTGTTACTGTACAGCGAGAGAGTGGTAATACCCAAAACATTGCAGAATAGGATCTTAAGAGATTTCCACATAGGACATCCGGGGATAAATCGAATGAAGTCATTAATGAGAAGCTACGTGTACTGGCGTAACATGGACACTGACATAGCGACAACAATTGATAAATGTAAAGGATGCCAGTTAGCGGCAAAATCTCCACCTATAGTACACAAACCTTGGCCGAAAACCGACCAACCATGGTCGAGAATCCACATGGACTTCGCTGATCCAGTAGGTCAAAACTATTATTTAATTGTAGTGGATAGTTTCACAAAATGGCCGGAGGTAATGCGTTGCAGGAATCCAACAATGAACAACTCAATAGGGTTCCTACACGAGTTGTTTGCAAGATTCGGTGTACCAGACACACTGGTCACTGACAACGGAACGCAGTTCACATCCGCAAAGTTTAAGGAATTTTGCGACACGTTCCGAGTGAAGCACATCACGACTCCGCCGTATCATCCAAGGTCGAACGGCCTCACGGAAAGGTTCGTGGACACGCTAAAACGAGCATTAAAGAAATCCATTGGAACACCAACAGAAAAAGCTTTGCAACAATTCTTGCAAGTATATAGGATTACACCACATCCTAGTACACCATCAAACATATCACCAGCTGATCTAATGTTTGCCAGAAAGGTAAAATCAGCGTTTGACAAACTATTGCCAAGGCAGGCAATTATCCGAAACACTACACACACGAGAAGAAAGAAATATAACTCGGGAGATCGAGTATATTTTAAGTGCTACAGAAATAACACATCTTACTGGGAATGTGGAGTAGTGGATAAACGCATTGGTGATTGTACATACATGATTAAAGGTCCACAGAATATACATAAAAGGCACCTAAATCAGATAAAAAAACGTCATATCCAAGATGATGATGATACGACAACAGTTGAAGAGGAGGACACCATAGATATCATATACGAATCTTTTAATTTGGAACCGCCTCAAAATGCACCTGAACCCCGAAGATCAGGTAGGAAAAGAAAAGTGAATGAACCATTAATGGTAAACCCAAAAAGAAAAAGATATTGAAATCTGTGTGACTTCAAATCTTGGGAGGGAGGTGTTGTGGTGGCAACCACTTATTTGCATATGCGAATAACATAACACTATAAATGACAAGCCTAGGTTGGCCTTGGTGTGTCTTACTCAAATGCCACCAGAAGTGACGCCGAAGAGCGTACATGTCCTCCCACCAAGACTCTCTGACTCGACACCGTCATTTGTACATATTGTAAATATACCTTTTCTTTAATACACTTATTATTGCGTTATCTTGTTGTTTGCGTCTTCATTGTATTTTCTTACTAATTATTGGTCAACCTTGCAACCACAACAGATTGGAAATGATTATTTTAATGACAAGAAGTATTCAGATCTAATAGTTCTGCGTGATTATGTCGAAAAGGGATCAGTTTGAAGTCATAAAACCTTGAAATCTTCCAAAAATTGGTGCTCAGCATACACGAAAAAGGACTGGCCTCTACAGGGGGAATTGGCGCCTTGCAAAGAAAGGAACGTCATCAACTCTGTTAGACAGAGACAGAATATTCTTCCCACTTCTGCACATTTATCAAGCAGTTCACCAAGGCTCTAGACAACAATGGTGACTGTTTCACTTATAACAGGCTTTACCAAGATTTATCATGAGGAGTTAAAAGCTAGCATCATTTATGGTCCTCAGATCTGGCAGCTCATCAGAGATCTAGAGTTCGAAACCTCAATGAAGTGCAACTGGAATCATGGTAGGCATTTGCTTTGTTACTGAAGAACTTTCATGGTAACAATAAGGTCAGAAATTACACAAAACTTGTCAACAGCATGCTGGCTGCTTTCAGAAACGTGGATTGCAACATGAGTGTCAAGATGCACTATTTTCACATATAAATCGATTTCCTGAGAAGCTGGCCTCAATGAATGACGAGCAGAGAGAGAGAGAGAGAGAGAGAGAGAGAGAGAGAGAGAGGGAGAGAGAGAGAGATTCCATAAGGGCTTGAAAAAGATGGAGACCAGGTATCAGGGTCGCTGGGATACAGTCATGATGACTGACTACTGTTGGAATTTGAAAAGAGACCTCCCTGTTGCTAAGCATTCCATGAATTCGAAGAAATAGAAGTTCAAGCCTGGAAGGTGAACAATGATGAAGCAAAATGTAACTTAGGTGTACTTACCTTTATCAATGCCCACCATTCAGTTTACAGTAATCGATGTTTCTATCAGATAACCAATATATTGTTGGTAATTTTTTGTCATAAAAACATATTTAAGGAAATGGCAGAAACACTAGAGGATGACCTCCAATTTGTATTGGAATGGGGACAAAAATGGAGGGTTACATTCAATGCTGCTAAGACTAAGTTTGTTTCCCTCAATAATTATAAGAAACCTTCTCTAATACCAATACCAATGGCCAAGAACACATTACCCGAGAGTACTTCTTTTAAACTTCTCGGCCTAATGTTTACAGGGAACATGAACTGGAATAGATACATTGAGAGCATTTCCGAGGCTGCTGTGGGCTCTCTCTACCGTGCTAGAAAACTACATATGCCTGAAAGTATCATGTACCTCTATAAGGCCACCATTCGCCCATGTATGGAGTATTGTTGTCATATTTGGGCTGGTGCATCTGCTACTTGTCTCTCACTCCTGGACAGGGTTCAAAAGAGAGTCGCCAACCTGATAGTTTCTGAACTGTCATCGAGCCGGGTAGTATTTGTTTTGTAATTGGTCCTTGGTCATACTGAGACAATTACTATTTATTTAGATACTGCTAGAGCACCCCGTTTTTGGGGGCAGCTGCTTTTCCCCACATTAAAAACGACCTTTGTTTTTGATTGACTACGTTAAATTTGAACGCTTTACACTTCTGGTCGCGTCATGGAGTAGAGGTAAGACTGTTACATGATAAGGGCTGTCCCTTTTTCATGTAAGTATAAAAATGGAGAATTTAGTTTAAAATGAAAATGAAATAGCAATAGACAAATTCGAATCTCGTAATTTAGTTTAGAAATAGATTACGTGTGAGAATTTAAAAATGTAAAACAAACATTTGTTTAGAATATAGATAAATATTTCAAGGAAAGAATGTGAACTCTCAAGTTTGTTATGAAATTTTAAATTGAAAGAATGCAGCTTATAAGATAATGTTTTTAACATATTGAATATAGGTTAAAATTCCTTTTGTAGAAATAGGAAAAGTTTTGGACACGTATGTCCAGAATACGTGAAAGAAGGCACATGTTTTAACATGTGTATGACGTCACGGAAAATAGAAAGTTCTAGGAATAGAGAAAAAACTTGAGAGTTAGGCAGTCAGTGAGAAAACTCGGAGGGAGTCAGACGTCTAGGAAGCGAGACGTCACTTCAAGAAAAAATGTGAAGCCTTGAATTCTTGGTGATGGAAACACGGCCGTGTGACGAAATAAACCATCAAGTGTTTTTTGTAAAGCTCGTCTTGTCTTATGATTCTTACAAAAAGGTAAAGTGGAATTGTATTATATATTTGTGTTATAAAATGTCTTTACATACACGTCTCGACATCTCATGTCTACACAATGTCTACACAATGTCGGAACTGTCTGAACACTATGTCATCACTCAAAGAGCTTTTCTTCTTCTACACAATTAAGGAATGAACGTTTAATATATAAGAATCTCTTCTAACATCCCTCTCTCGGAGTCCTTCAACATTCCTCTCTTATACAAGAACATCCCTCTCTAGAAGTCTCTTACAACTTCTATCTCTCTCTGGGTACAACAAAAATCTCTCTCTAAGATACAACAAGCCATGTAATAAGACTCTTCTCTCTCTCTCTCTAAGATAAGCATCACTGATAATAAGATTCTCTCTTTAATGAAACGAAATATAACAAGACGACAGGTTTTCTTTCACTTTCTTTTCTGCTTTTGCATCACTGCTTGCCTAATACCACTTTTTATGCTCAGCACACACCTCCAAACACCTGGGCAACGCCGGATTCACTCGCTAGTTACCACATAAATGAGAACGCCATTTCATACAAATTAAAATTTATTTAAGAAACTCAGTTTAATAAACGAAGTAAAAAAAAATGTCCGTCAAGAAATAAAAAATCTGCTTACGTACCGTGGGATCACACGGGGGAGTAGGAGTGAAGTCTAGAAGTAGCAGTGGAGTACAGTTTGGTTGTTGTTTTT
The DNA here is from genome assembly GCF_053919585.1 of Euprymna scolopes. Classification (NCBI taxonomy): domain Eukaryota; kingdom Metazoa; phylum Mollusca; class Cephalopoda; order Sepiida; family Sepiolidae; genus Euprymna; species Euprymna scolopes. The sequence goes on from NC_136488.1 coordinate 111,263,060, forward strand.
ATGGCTACTGTTGTTTTGTTATTGTTGGAAAAGATATATCACTACTCTAACCAATTCAATTTCTGCAAGAAGAAACCACGGAAATCTTAACAAGCGGTGAACAGATACACAAAAAGTAAGTAATTTCTTTTGAAAAAAAAGTTTTACACAAAAGTATTTGTGTTTATTTATTTTTACAACTGTATATAGTTTTTGTATTTTTATGTCGATGTTTCAGAGATGTTATAGCAACAAAAAAGAGAATAATTCTAAATAAAAAAAGTTAGAGTTATCACCCTTTATCAGCCTTTAAAAAGACTGGAGAGTTCTTGAGAGAGGACCAAGATAGCTGTATTGCCGGACACTCAATATAGCCTATAAATAATTTAATGTTTAAACCATGAAGAAAATGTGTTAAAATACAATAAGCCTGTATACTTGTTATTATAATTGTGAGATATTTTATCTCACCAGTTTTTGCCCCAAGACAGTAACAAAAAATGAACACAACAAAGCATACCTCTAAAATTCGACACAAATTTTATTCGCCCTTCGTTACAAAAAAAGAAATACCTAATTTGCCTTTGAATAGAGCTGGTAACAACCTCGAACGGTAATAGTTCTTTTATCTTCATCAGGAACTGGTATTCGGGTACAGCACCGTTTGAAGATCGGATTAATTACAACCGTTGAAGGGGTTGGTATGATGCATTCTGATGAAAAGATTCAATTCTTGACTTGAGTCGACATTACAGAAGTTCATATATAATGTTCATTTGAAGAAAAAGTCATTAATGACAGGTCGATAATTGTGACCTTCAAAAATCTCTGGGAGACATACATATATAATAATAACTTAACTTAATCATTTAGGCTTTAAAATAAAGTCTCAAGGAGACGAGAAGTTAGAGGCGTCCAAATGCCTCGTATCCAGAAAGAGTTCCATACTCCTGGTTTGGCTGTTTTACTGGAACTGCCTGTAAAGAGAAAACGCATTCAAAACCTGCCAAGCTCATTGCTGGCGGTTAAAATACAGATCAATTTGATTGGTCTAAATAAAGACAGTGAGTAGCCAAATCAGCCAATGAGGGGCTTGCTTATAATTGCAGAATTTTTCACACACTGCCAAGGAAAGGAGGTAAAAGTATGCATTATTTTTTTCTAATTAGAATATAAGTTTTTTTCTAATTAGAATATAAGGTAATACGTTCTGGCTGAGGAATAATTTCCTCAAAAATTTGATTTTTAATTAAAGAAGGATTAAGATATCTCTCCTTTAAACACGCCAATGCTGATCGTAATTATCACGAGTTATGTCTAAGTTGCAAACAAGTAATTTTAATCTCACGTCAGAAGTAAAGTAAAGTAAGAATCTCAGCATATTTTTAATCTTTCTTCAGTGGGGGATTTTAGAATCAACTGGTCGAACAGACCGTCTAACTTATTTAATCATTTATTAACTGTAACGTGCATCCAGGAGCTCAATTCGAGAGAGGCTAGTCGAGTAGTATTTTCAATCAGCCAGTCTAAAGTGCTGGTAATACAAAATTTCTTTGCTTCGTTCCAGAAGACTAGGTCCTTTGAACCCGCCATAATTAGCAGCTCGAAGCAGAAAGAACAAATAATAGGTGGAAAAACCTTCTCACAAATAGGCCAAGGCTTAACAAAGTCAGGGAAATATTATATCTGAATAGCGGATGTTAATTGTTGCGAATAACACTAACCCTTTCCAACTAAGAAGGAAAGAAAAAAGTAAGTAACGGCGAAGAAAAAAAACAACAACCGTTCTAATTAAGGATCCAAGGGATCGTTACGCCCTTAACAAGAATGTAATTATTTTTTTAGACCGTATGCTTCCAATTAGATGAAATAAAAAACAAACAAAACTATCAATGAATCTTAAACATTCAAACAGCAGACAAGATCACAATTCTTGTTTATGTACGAATGGCAAATTTCCCACAAGACTGGCTCGAGCTATATACTTGACTGTGTTCTGAACAATTTCTCCCAATGAAAACTTTAGTTATTAAACCTTTAAAATATAATGCAACGTTTCTTACGAAATTAGACGAAATTAATTAAATATGCGCATAATATAGTACATTTTTTCATGAACCTAATTTTAACATATATTTGATCTTTGCATTAGACTCTGGGCTATACTGTTTGAAAACAACACAGAAGGGAAAATCCTAATCAGTAGATATGACCATGTCAATTTTTACTACAGCACGAAGCAATTTTAATAAATTTCTACTTCTAAACACGCTCACATATAAACGACTCTTATTTTATTCATCAATTTTCCTTAAAATACTTATGTTACAAAGTTATATCCTTATGAAAAATGTCTCGGATTTGCACCTAAACAAAAGTAATATAAATATCCCTTCTTTGGTCTCTAATTTAAATGTATTCCGAGATTCTAATAGAATTTTGAAATTCAAAACTAAACTAAATGTTGTTGCAATAAACTAAACTAAATGTTGCAATATATCAAATGTTTTAACAATAAACTAAATGTTACGATATACTAAATAAATGTTGTTGTAATATACTAACTAAATTTGAAACAAAAAACTAAACTAAATGTTGCTACAATATACTAAATGTTGTTTCAATACACTAAATGTTGTTTCAACACACTAAATAGAAGTTGTTTCGACATACTAAATAAATGTTGGTTCAACATAGTAAATAAATGTAACAATAAACTAAATGTTTCCACGCCCTAAATAATGCTGGTTCAACAATAAACTAAATGTTATTGAAATTGTTATAAAGGGAAATAACCGAAAAGCAAAAAGTTATCCCCCCTGAATGAAAACTTTTCAAGATGGCTGACACAGCATTTCACATAATCTGTTGCTCTAACGTTTTACTATTTTTCTGTTTAAAAAAAATAATAATTTGGTGCCAAAACGATGTCTTCTTGTAATTTCAACATTTAATAACCAGTTATATTCCGTGACGACATAACAGATTTGGCGACGAGGATGAGATGAACCTGGATTAAAAAAAAATAAAGAAGACCCGGGCGGACGAACCACATGGTGCCTTAGAAAAAAAATCCAACGGAATTGTCTCTTCGGAAAATTTTTTTGCCCCTTTGTGCACAAAAAACAAACAAACAAACAAACAAACAAACGGTTATCCTTACGTTCCGCACTTCTTTGTTTACATAGGAAGTGACGTCACACAAATCTTATAATACGGATGGCTACAATTGTAAAAATAATTTGTTTTATTTTTCTTTCATTTTGAGCTCCTTTTTTCTGCCGTTTGTTTTTGTTTTCTACAATTAATAAACCAGTTTACAAGTAAAAAATAATTTGTTTTAGTTTTTAATTACTAACACAGCGGAGAATTTAACTCCCCCACTTTCTTATTTTGAGCGGAGAATTTATTTTATTTTCATTTTGAGCTCTTTTTCCGATCCGGCGTTACCTTTTATAGGTACTCCTGCAGTCCTGCACTTTACGACCCGAGCTATTTTTTAACGCTATTATTTAGAAACCGATTATTTAACATGGGGAAGGCACAGCCAAAAATGGCCGAAAAATCAAGTTGTTGTTTTTTAAAACGAAATTACATTTATTAAAATCCAGTATTTCTGAGTAACTTTTTTTTTTCCAGAAAGATAAAACCCTGAATTTTATCATATAGAAAACAGAATAATGCAAAACTTTTTCTACTATTTTTAATTAAATTTTAAATGTTAAATTTTCCCAAAAAGTTAACAATTGACATTTTTTGTCTTGCACAAAAAACGTACATAAATATTTAAAAGAAAAAGGTTTTTGAAATAATTAAGATTTAGGATGATTTTCTAAGAGAATATGCAAAAATATTATAAGTACCTGGATTTCAAATAATTCCACTTATTCATATAGGTAACCAGTTACTTCGCGTCGATCTAGAGTCTAAATCGACACTGTTTACGTTTGCGCTTGATAAGAAGAAAACTATGGAAGACCAAACAGGCCAAAAAAACTTATTTTTCAGTTACGAAAATTTCCATGTATTATTAAGCTGAGGCTGGCCAGTACCAGATGGGTGACCATTTGTATGAGTTTGGTTTTTAATGTGTATGTGGGCCAGGCTCCCCAAAATGGGGGGGGGGGACAATTTAAAGCAGAATAAAAAAAAATTATTTCAGCGCGTTTGGTCCACCGTAGTCGAAAGGCGGCAAACGTTTTCAAACGGGATCGAAAAAAATGATGCTATTTTTTACACAAAGGGCACAATATTTATCGAATTTTTTTTTTGTATCGATTCTTCAAAGCATGTCCTGTTTAATAATGGTCATGCATTATTCGGCTCGCTAAAAAAAAATTGTTAATTTATTCATCAAAAATTTTAAAATGGCTTTTTTCGTATAAATATTAAATTTTTTTTTTGTTTTGCTTAACTTAAATTAATTATTTTACTTAACATATTCACCGAATTTCACACTTCAAAACTCAAAAGCGGGATAATTAAACACAATCGAAGTTCTGATATTCAGACGTCAAAATAAGGTATGCAAACATTTTTTTTTTTAAATCTATAATTCTGTCCCTTACAACAACACAATGTCTTGTGTTCAGTTTCAGATGATTATTTTAAGCATATTTGTTCCCACTTCAAAACAAGCAAAAAAAAAATATATATATAAATATCGTTTATGAAAAATAAGTACACTGTTATAAAGTTCATTCTTCTCTTAATAATCGCTGAAAATTTCGTATTGATCGGATAATTACCTGATTTTTGGTAGATTTTTAAAAAGACGGTCCGTCAAAAAGTACTGACCTGCCCCTCCCCCCCTAGTTTTGGCGGTGCCTAGTGTATTGTAACTATTCTGTACTATCACCTAACAATTCAATTAAAAGAATTACTCCACCCTCGAAAATTCCTTTAAAATTACCACTCTTGAAGGTTTTCGGGGTCGCTGAAAACGAAAATAACGTTTAAAATTACAACAAACGAGTAGTTTCCAAGATATGAAGAAATGTTAGTTTTAAAAAGTGGGGGATCACTTTTCTATAATAATTTAACGTAAAATGATCACCCACTTTGTGGCCCCGATTTGGGGGGAGGGGCTTCCTTTCTACCATCGGAAAATTCTTTAAAATTACTTGTTTACGAATAAAAAATGGGGGGGGGAGTTAAATTCTCCGCTGTGTTAGTAATTAAAAACTAAAACAAATTCTCAAAATGAAAAGAAATGTTAGATTCTCCGCTTAAATACCAATATAACAAATGGGAGAGAAAAAAAAATTAAATTCGCTAAAACAAATTATTTTTTTACTTGTAAACTGGTTTATTAATTGTAGAAAACAAAAACAAATGTAGTACTTACCAACACAACAAACGCACATGTGTTTGTGCCTTGTATAGGCATGCGTGACAACAAAACTTGGGTTTTTATAAGCGGAAGTCTCGAGGTTGTCAGGAATCTACGGGCGCATGCGCAAGAGGAGGGATTGAGATAGTGGTATAAAAGGCAGGTCGAGTGAGAAGGTTGCTGTTGTTGTTGTCATTGGACGTTACAGTGACGCGTGCGTTAGCAGGTGATTAAGAGGCTGTTTTTTGTGTGTGTCAAGTCGCGCACCTCGGTGAAGATCATATAAGTCGTGCACCTCGGTGAAGGTAAAGGTCATAAGCTATTTCGGCTATTTCGTTTTGTCTCTTTTCCTGGACTGGGGAAAAGTTTTATTTAAAACTGATACCCGAATTCGACGGATCCACTTCTGTTGTCGACTGGGTCGAAAGGGTTGAGCTACCTCTGTGAAGTAAAGGGGGTGTATACCGTGATTCCCCTGAGATTGGCTGGAGGCGCCCTAAGTGTATATCAGCAACTTAGTGCTGTGGAGAAGGCTGATGTTACCTGTATAAAAAATGCTTTATACAAGGCATTTGCCATGGATCCCTGCACGGCCTACGAAAGATTTGCCTCTAGGAAGCTCATGCCAGGATTTCTCCTGGACGTCTTCTTCGCGGAGCTGAAGAAACTTGCAGTTCTATTTGGCAATGTAGTGTCAGAGCAAACACTGGCGTATGCGTTTGTGGCCGCCCTTCCCACCCATGTTAAGCAACTGTTGAGGGCTTCCACTAGCGTATCTGTAACGCCCATGAAACATTTGTTAGAACGCGCTCGAGCCATTATCAGAGATGAGGAGGACCTGAGGGAACCGGTTGTAATGATGGCGCAGGCAAGACTAATGCTGAAAAGAGTCCCAGTTTGACACCCACGACCAATGGGAGATGTTTCTGCTGTGGCCAGCGAGGCCATTTCGCAAGAAGTTGTACTAACAAGGGGCGGGGGCGCCCGCGCTGTTTCCAATGGACATTTATCCCAAAATTGTGCGGGAAATGCATCAGGGGGCAGGATGTCAGCGCTGCCCTGTTCCCCGGACAAGATTTAATTGAGGCGCAACCGACAATAAATGTGTACGTGGACCAAGTGCTTTGTTCAGCTTTTCTCGACTCCGGGTGCTCACATACCATCATGAGTGCTAAGTTGTGTCGAAACTGGACAAAGCAGAACATCAAAGTAACCACAATAGGTGGCAATACGCAAGCTTGCTGTGGAGCCGGAACTGTCAAAGTCCACACAGACTCTGGTGTGGCCGCAGACATTAATGTGATGGTGATGCGAGGGGATTTGCTGGGATTCGATGTACTGTTGGGATATGATGCTATTAAGGCACTGGGGGGAGTGGTTATCGGAAGAGATGGGACTGTGCGATTTTTGGAAACCCCAGTGTGTGCTGCAGTTCACATTGATCGGCCTGATTTTAAGGTGGACTGCGACCCTCACCAAAAAGCATGGACTGCATCGTGGAAGTGGGCAGAAGGAAGGGCGCCAACCGAATTCAAGAATAGCATTGTAGAGTACTCGATACTCGACAAGGCCCGTAATGAATACGAGAAGGAACTTGAGGCATGGATCCAGGATGGATGGCTGATCCCCTACCCCAACAAGCTGGGACCACCCAAGGGTCTGATTCTCTTAATGGCGGTAGTCCAGCATAACAAATCAAAAGTTCATCCGGTGCTGGACTATCGTGAACTCAATTAAACATTGAGACGTACACTGCCGATGCTGACGTGTGCGCCAGCAAGCTGAGAGAATGGCGCCAGAAGGGCTCCAATGTGTCTATAGTAGACTTGCGGAAAGCTTATTTGCAGGTGCGAGTGGATGAGACATTGTGGCTGTTCCAGACAGTGTGGTTCCGGGATCAGAGATACTGCCTTACTCGACTTGGCTTTGGGCTGAATGTGGCACCGCAAATCATGAAGACCATCGTAAATGCAGTGTTGTCCCAGGAAAAGACCACTGAGGACGTAACATCGGCCTATATTGACGATGTGTACGTCAATGAAGATATACAATCTGCGTCGCACGTCAGAGAAAAGTTAGCTCAATTTGGGTTGGAGTGCAAGGATCCCGAACGTCTGAGGGATGCAGCACGGGTATTAGGATTGGACGTTTGCGTGAAAGACGGTACCTTACGATGGAGGCGTGGCAGTGAGATTCCAACCATCCCTGATGTTTTTACGCGGCGGACTATTTTTTCCTTTTGTGGGAAACTTATTGGTCACTTACCAGTGTGTGGCTAGCTCTGAGCAGCTGTGGGCGTCATCAAACGCAGGGCAAGTTTAGTAACTACAGGTTGGGATGATGTATCTGATGATGCTCTTCTAACTCTGATGACGACAGAAACCCTAGAGAGAATTAACAAGAAGGACCCTGCCCGTGGAGAATGGTGTGTCGATGGGGACACTGTGAATGTGTGGGTTGACGCTAGTTCTTTGGCATTAGGAGTGTTATTGAAGCAACGTGGAAACGTAATTGAAGATGCGTGCTGGCTGCGACCCGTGAATGATGCCCAACACATCAACCTGGCAGAACTGGATGCTGTTGTGAAGGGTTTAAATCTGGCACTGCAATGGCAGTCAAAGAAGTTACACTTGTACACGGATTCTCTCTGCGTCTACCATTGGGTGTCCGACACTCTTTCAGGACGAACGAGAGTCCGCACTAAGGCAGCCAGTGAGATGTTAATCCGGCGGAGGCTAAACACCCTGAAGAGTCTGGTATCAGAGTATGACCTGTCGGTGAGTGTAACGCTCGTAGCATCACACTGTAATCGTGCAGACCAACTAACCCGTGTGCTCACAAATGGTATGAAGCTGTGAAGATAGGAGTGGAGTTCACTGCTCGATCTTGCGTAGTTGGCGTGATTAGCTCATGCCAAATACAAAGAATTCATGTGCAGAGTGGACTTCCAGGTATCAAAAGAACTCTGTATTTTCGAGGCGTATGGACCCGGCAGTGACAAGGGCGGATGTCAGACAGATCGTCAAGCACTGTGAGGCATGCTAGTCTATCGATCCTGCACCTGAGCAATGGCAGAAGGGGCGATTGGAGGTTGAGCATGTCTGGCAACGATTAGCGATGGATATTACCCATTACAGTGGTAAGCCCTTTCTAATCCTTATCGACTGTGGACCCACTCGTTTTGCGGTGTGGCGGCAAATGACAAGGCAGGACTCAGCGAATGTTGTCCGCCAACTGTCATCTATCTTTTCTGAGCGAGGTGCGCCGGAAGAGATATTGATGGACAACGATGCTGCTTTTTGTAGCCACCAAGTTTGGCAGTTGTTGAATGAGTGGGGTGTCCGACTACGACTGCGATGTGCTCATGTGCCATCAGGGAATGGCATTGCCGAGAGGAGCCATCGCAGCATCAAGAGAATTGCTGCCAGAAAGCAATGCACCATTACGGAGGCCACGTATTGGTATAACATCACACCAAAGGATGGGAAGCCAATCGACGAGGAGAGTCATGACAAATACAAGGTAGGGGATCCAGTTTGTGTTAGACCCCCTGGAAACCGGTGCACCACCAAGTTCAAGCGAGGACGAATATCTGGAGTGGTCAGCCAGCAGTCGGTCCTTGTTGATGGAACCCCACGCCATGTGCGCGATCTTCGCCTAGCTAGTGAAGTACATCCCACAACTACAGAGAGCGATGCATCATCAGATGATGAGCTGCTGATGAGTGAGGTCACCGAGCAAGAGAGTGGTAGTTGTAGTTCGTCTGATCAGGCAGGATCAGAACCAGAACCAGAACCAGAACCTGAATCCGAGAGTGTAAATACCACCTTTCGCAGAAGCCAACGAACTAAGAGGCCACCCACGGAGTGCACTCTATGTGATCATCAGATCAGGGGGGAGTGTAGTACTTACCAACAAAACAAACGCCCACGTGTTTGTGCCTTGTATACATGCGCGACAACAAAACTTGGGTTTTTATAAGCGGAAGTCTCGAGGTTGTCAGGAATCTACGGGCGCATGCGCAAGAGGAGGGATTGAGATAGTGGTATAAAAGGCAGGTCGAGTGAGAAGGTTGCTGTTGTTGTTGTCATTGGACGTTACAGTGACGCGTGCGTTAGCAGGTGATTAAGAGGCTGTTTTTATGTGTGTGTCAAGTCGCGCACCTCGGTGGAGATCATATAAGTCGTGTACCTCAGTGAAGGTGAAGGTCATACTGGAGAAAAAAGGAGCTCAAAATGAAAGAAAAATAAAACAAATTATTTTTACAATTGTAGCCATCCGTATTATAAGATTTGTGTGACGTCATTTCCGATGTAAACACAGAAGTGCGGAAAGTCAGGATAACCAAACAAATAAGCAAAAAAAAAAAAAAACAACAAAAAACAACTGCATTATTTCTTCGTCATGGATCCAAATTTACTGGAAAGAAGTCAGCTAGAACAATTTCTTGAGGCCCAAAACAAATTAATAGAAACATTAACTTTTCAATTTCAGACAATTGGCTTCGTCAACTGTAAGTAATTCCTTTGATAATATTAATTTTATCACCGATTTTCAATTCAATCCGGAATTAAAACAGACATTTTTCGTTTGGTTTGACCGATGGAAAAATATATTTAAAAATGATTTTAAAGAAAAAACAATGACTGAAAAAGACGGTTATTGCTTCGAAAACTGGATTCTATTGAAGATGAACGTTATGTAAACTTCATTCTATCAAAGAAACCAGAGAATTTAATATTTGACGAAACAGTAGCCACAGTTAACGGACATTTTTGGTGAGCCATCATCATTGTTTAATATCCGATACAATTGTTTGAAGTTGACGAAAAGCGTTAATGACGATTTTATCAAATATGCTGGACTGATTAATGCTCAGTGTGAAAGTTTTCGATTGATATCACTCACAGAGGACCAGTTTAAATGCCTTCTTTTTATCGCAGGGCTACAATCTCCAGCAGACGCTGACGTGCGCATACATTTACTGTCTATGTTTAATAAAGACAAAGAAATGACAGTGCAAATTCTGACCACAGAATGTTAACGCTTGATAAATCTTAAACGGGACACTGCCATGGTGCAACAACATTCTGCTATTTCATCTGTTTCCAGTTTAAAATCTGTACAAAAATTCCTGACTGGAAAGAATAAAAAGCCGCCAACACCTTGTGAGTCATGTGGTGATATGCATTATGAGCATTTTTGTCCTGTTAAAAGACACCTGTGTCAACTTTGTTCACGTTGTGGTTACAGGGACGGATTTTGTGAAAAAAATAACTTTAAAACTACCAGGATGAACTCTTCACCGACAAGAGGCAAAACTCATAAGAAAATGATGTGTTTCCAAAAATCTACCACAAATTCAATTTTTGCTACGTTTAATGTAAATTTTGAAGTTCATAGGAAATATGTAATTGTTGAGATAAACAACAAGCCAATAAAATTTCAATTCGATACTGATTCCGACATAACTGATTTCACAGTCAACATGGGAGTTATTAGGGAAACCAACGCTTAAAAATGTGCTTGCAGTACATCTGATAAACAAAATGCAACTAACTGGTGAGTTAACATGCAATGTCTCTTTCAAAGAAAATTTTTTCAGGGGTATGCTATATTTCTAATTCATCAATCCTGAATCTTCTTGGTTTGGATTTCATTGAGGAATTCGATCTTTTCAATGTTCCACTTAATACAATTTTCAATTCTTTCAATGTTAATGTTGCAGCAGATGTTGAAACATATTTTAAGAACATTCTTAAAACAAAGTTCAGCAACGTTTTTCAAGAAGGTCTAGGATTCTGTACGAAAGTTAAAACTAAAGTCTAATGTAAAGCCAGTTTTTAGACTAAAGCGTTCTGTACCATACGCAGCTTTAGCTACAGTGGGAAAAGAATTGGGCCACCTTCAACAAGCTGGAGTAATCCAACCTAAAAATTACTCATCCTGGGCAGCACCTATTCTTATTGTGAAGAAGGCGAATGGCAAGGTACGTCTGTGTGCGGATTTTTCCACAGGATTAAACGATGCACTGGAGACACACCAGTATCCACTACCTGTACCAGATGATTTGTTCTCAAAACTCAATGGTGGAACTTGCTTTGCAAAACTAGACCTTGCAGATGCATATTTACAAATGGAAGTTGAAGACGATTCCAAAAATAGTCTCACTATCAACACCCACAAGGGATTATTTCCCCAAACTGAAGACGATTGGTCTTCCGTTTGGGGGAAAGTCAGCCCCGGCTATATTCCAACAAACCATGGATTCAATGCTCACAGGATTGCTAGGAGTGTCTGCCTACATTGATGACATCATCGTTACAGGCACATCTTAAGAGGAATTTCTACATCACTTGACTTCTGTGTTGGATCGAATTCAACAATATGGATTCCACTTAAAACCTGACAAATGCAAATTTTTCCAAACTTCCATGAAATACCTTGGATTTTTATTTGACAAAAATGGTCGAAAACCAAATCCAAATAACATTCAAGCCATAAAACACATGCCACCCCCAAAGGATGTTTCAACACTACGATCCTTTCTGGGCCTTGTAAACCATTATGGTTCCTTTTTACCTGAATTGCACAAATTGCGTGGACCTCTTAATCATCTTTTACAAAAAAGATATTAAATAGAACTGGTCAAGTACATGCAAAGAATCATTTGAAAAAAAATCACTTCTTCACTCAGAACTATTGCTTACACACTATAATCCATCATTAGACATTACTGTTGTGACGGATGCTTCAGACTATGGAGTTGGAGCAGTAATATCACATATTTTTCCTGATGGAAGTGAAAAAGCCATTGCATATGCATCAAAATCATTGACACCCACTGAACGAAAATATAGCCAAATTGAGAAAGAGGCTCTAGCGATTATCTATGCTGTAAAAAGATTTCACAAAATGCTATACGACCGTCATTTTAATCTGATCACAGACTACAGGCCTCTAACAAATATTTTTGGTTCAAAGAAAGGAATTCCCGTTTATACAGCAAATCGCTTACAAAGATGGGCAACTATACTGTTGGGTTATGATTTCTCCATAAAATACCAACCAGACAGCAAAATTGGCCAAGCAGATGCATTATCCAAACTCATCTCTTCTCATCAAAAAGCTGTAGAAGACAGTGTCATCGCTGCTATATCTGTACAACCTGAAGTTATCTCTGGACTTGTTTCCACAGTGCGGACACTACCGGTCACATCAGAGATGATCCAGTAGGCTACAGCTGCAGACCCACTACTAAAAAAAGTTCTGCACTTCCACTCTACCAGCTGACCTAATAAGTGCACTGATCAGCAGCTTCAACCATTTTTTTCAGCGGAGATCTTCTTTGTCTGAGACTAATGGAATTCTTTTTACTTAACGTGTCGTTGTTCCATTTAATCTTAAAAAAGAGTCCTCAGACAATTTCACCAGGGTCATCAAGGAATTAATCGGATGAACATGATGTGGTCATGTATATTGGCCAAGCATGGACAAACAATTAGAGGAACTTGTCAGGAGTTGCTCCAAATGTCAAATAGCTGCAACGTTCCTCCCGAAAACCTACATTACATTCATAGCCAACTCCAGAAATTCCTTGGTCACAACTGCTCATTGATTTTGCAGGACTAATAAATGGACAAAATTATCTCGTGTTAGTTGATTCTTACAGCCAGTGGCCAGAAGTCTTTCAGATGAGCCACATCTCATCAATAGAAACTGTAAGTAAACTAAAGGAAATCTTCAGCAGGTTGGGAGTGCCCGAAGTATTGGTTTCAGATAACGGAACTGCTTTTACTTCAGCAGAATTTGCGGACTTCTGTAAACAGTACACCATTCAGCACCTGAGATCTCCACCTTTCCATCCTCAATCAAATGGACAAGCAGAACAGCGTGTAGACACTGTCACTCTTGAAATTAAAAGGGGAAGGAATTACTCAAGAGATAATGCAAATATTTTGAAGTAGCTACAGAGCTATCCCAAATCCAAATTGCCCAAATGGAAAGTCTCCTGCTGAAGCACTTATGAATAGGAAACTACGTTTGCCAATTGATGCTATTTGCTCATCAGCAACTAAATTTTACAGAAGAAACAAAATGATGGAAAATCAGTTTAAATGTCATCATTGAGTAAAACCCCGTAAATTCCTTCCAGGACAACCTGTATTGGTTAAGGACTACCGTAATGGTAGAGAAAACTGGACACAAGGTTGCATAATACGTTGTTCTGGCAATGTCGTCTATGACGTAGATGTACAATCATCTATTTGGGTTAGACATAGTAATCAGCTATGTCAGTCATCCCTTCCAGAGCGACGTCCGAATGATGCAACCATCCCTTTACTGGTGTTACTGGACACATTTGAATTACCCCAAAGTGTTCCAGTTATAAATAATAAACAAAGCAAGTATCACATCAAAGTCCCAACAAAAAGAACCCAGCGAATTTCTAAGCCAACGCCAACCTTACAAATAGATCCACATAAAACCTCTTACAAGGATCAGATTTCAAAGGGGAGGTGTTATAAAGGGAAATAACCGAAAAACAAAGAGTTGTCTCCCCTGTATCGGAAAGAGGAAGACTTTCTAGATGGCTGACACAGCATTTCACATAATCTGTTGCTCTAACGTTTTATTCTTTTTCTGTTTAAAAAATAAATAATTTGGTGGCAAAACGACGTCTTCTTGTAATTCCCACATCTAATAACCAGTTATATTTCATGACGACATAACGTAAATAAACAAAATAAATGTTTGAAGAAACTAAGTAACTGTTTGAAAACACCAAAAAATTGTTGTTTGTACACACTAAATAAATGTTGTAACAATAAACAATAAACAAAATGTTGTTGCAATAAGCTAAACTAAATGTTATTGGAATAAACTAAATAAATGTTGTAGCAATAAACTAAATAAATGTTGTTTTCAACACGCTAAATAGATGTTGTTTCAACACCCTAAATAAACGTTGTAACAATAAACAAACTCTTGTTACAATATACTAAATGTTGTTATTAACACATTAAATGTTTTCAACACACTAAAGGTGGTTTTAACATACGAAATGTGTTTCAACACTCTTAGGTTAATTTTTCTTTTACTGGATATGAATGATTTACAACCAAAAATACTAATGTTGCACACATAATGTTTTTATATAGACCGATGCCATCGAATTCATTATTACTTAATTTATATGTATCTGAAATTTTACCTATAATACCTACTTCTAATAATAAGCGTTGTATATATATTATCTT